>NW_027150663.1:653158-1306317 GCF_020800215.1 Phytophthora ramorum | reverse complement strand
AGGCAGTGCACACACCCCAGCGGACAGCAACTCGAAGCTGGTGAAGCGTCAGAAGACGAAGATTTCGTGCCCAGGTACCGTATCGCGAGTTGGTGGGGGCTTTGATGTACCTCGCAACTTGTACGCGCCCGGACATTGCTCAAGCTGTGGGTGAAGTGGCCAAGTTTTGCGAGCGGTACAACAAGTCTCACTGGGTGGCTGCGAAGCGGATTTTGAAGTACTTGAAGACCACTCAGGACCTGGGACTCGTGTTCAACGGCGGGACTAAGGGAGAGCTGATCGGCTACGCGGATGCGAACTGGGCAGGTGATTTGGACACCCGGCGCTCGACTACTGGCTACGTGTTCTTCCTGAACGGGAGTGCAATTTCGTGGAAGTCGAAGCGGCAACCGACAGTGGCAACCTCGAGCACGGAGGCAGAGTACATGGCACTGTACAACGCCACTCAAGAGGCAGTGTGGCTGCGTCAGCTACTACTGGACGTGGGGTGTGAGTGTGTGGATGCGACTACCATTTTTCAGGACAACCAAGGTTGCATTGCGCTGGCCAAGAACCCAGCGTACCACTCACGCACCAAGCACATCGACTTGAAGTATCACTTCTTGCGCGAGAAGGTGGAAGACAAGGTCATCGTGCTCGAGTACAAGCCGACAGACGAGATGATCGCAGACGGGTTTACCAAGGCACTGGCACGACCCAAGCACCGCCAGTTTCTCGTCGGACTCGGCATGGACGCCTAAGACGCCAAGCACAGCGCATCAAGGGAGAGTGTTAGAGGGTGCTGCGTGTGCATGTGCGTGTGTGCACCAGGTGTGGGTGCAAGGCGTGTGTGCGTGCGCGTGCCTCTACGCGTGTGCGGGGGGATTTGTGGTGGCGTCAAGTGCTCATGATGAGACGCGCAGGTTGCGTGCGCGTGAGAACAAGCGTGTGGGAGCGTGTCCAAGTGCTCAAGCGGCGTGGACATGCGTGTGGGTGCATAGTAGGAGTTACATATGTAGGAGTAGGGTGTGCGTGACTTTGGCCATGCAGTATGGTGTAGTGGGTTAAGTGCCGGGTCTTTGATCCGAAGGGTGTGGGTTCGAGTCCCCACATGGACGTTTTTCTTTTTGCCGACAAGAGAGCGTAGGAGGCAGGCTAGCAGCTAAAACTCACTCAATCAATCTCACTTTTGGTTTTGCAATCTCGGCCCGAAGCCGTCTTCTAAGCTTTCAACTCTCCGCAGCTCGTAGCCCAACTTCCTTTTGCTTTTGCCACCGTGCGGGATCGCGTGTTTCGCGGCGTCTGATGGCGGCAGTGCGTAGTGGTTGCGCCGGGCTGGCCGCGGGCCCACTCTGTGGGCAACCGACGAGCTTGTGTCGGGTCCGAGAGGCTGCCTTTCGAGCCCGATCGTTGAGGCTGGTATGAGACTCGTGTGCGCGTGTTGGACGGTGTGTGGCGTGTGGAGGTGGTAGAGAAGCGATGGATGGCGCACGGGGGAGCGTTTGGTGCGCGGGCTGGGTGGTTGCGCGTGGTTTGTGTGCTTGCTATGCGCAGCGCAGCGTTGTGTTGTGCGAGCGTGTGTGTGTGTCCGTGCAAGCGCCGTTGGTTTAGTGGTAAAATATCTCGTTGCCAACGAGATGCCCCGGGTTCGATTCCCGGACGGCGCATTCTCTTATGCCGCCTCGCCTCTGCTTTTGCCACCGTGCGGGATCGCGTGTTTCGCGGCGTCTGATGGCGGCAGTGCGTAGTGGTTGCGCCGGGCTGGCCGCGGGCCCACTCTGTGGGCAACCGACGAGCTTGTGTCGGGTCCGAGAGGCTGCCTTTCGAGCCCGATCGTTGAGGCTGGTATGAGACTCGTGTGCGCGTGTTGGACGGTGTGTGGCGTGTGGAGGTGGTAGAGAAGCGATGGATGGCGCACGGGGGAGCGTTTGGTGCGCGGGCTGGGTGGTTGCGCGTGGTTTGTGTGTTTGCTATGCGCAGCGCAGCGTTGTGTTGTGCGAGCGTGTGTGTGTGTCCGTGCAAGCGCCGTTGGTTTAGTGGTAAAATATCTCGTTGCCAACGAGATGCCCCGGGTTCGATTCCCGGACGGCGCATTCTCTTATGCCGCCTCGCCTCTGCTTTTGCCACCGTGCGGGATCGCGTGTTTCGCGGCGTCTGATGGCGGCAGTGCGTAGTGGTTGCGCCGGGCTGGCCGCGGGCCCACTCTGTGGGCAACCGACGAGCTTGTGTCGGGTCCGAGAGGCTGCCTTTCGAGCCCGATCGTTGAGGCTGGTATGAGACTCGTGTGCGCGTGTTGGACGGTGTGTGGCGTGTGGAGGTGGTAGAGAAGCGATGGATGGCGCACGGGGGAGCGTTTGGTGCGCGGGCTGGGTGGTTGCGCGTGGTTTGTGTGCTTGCTATGCTATGCGCAGCGTTGTGTTGTGCGAGCGTGTGTGTGTGTCCGTGCAAGCGCCGTTGGTTTAGTGGTAAAATATCTCGTTGCCAACGAGATGCCCCGGGTTCGATTCCCGGACGGCGCATTCTCTTATGCCGCCTCGCCTCTGCTTTTGCCACCGTGCGGGATCGCGTGTTTCGCGGCGTCTGATGGCGGCAGTGCGTAGTGGTTGCGCCGGGCTGGCCGCGGGCCCACTCTGTGGGCAACCGACGAGCTTGTGTCGGGTCCGAGAGGCTGCCTTTCGAGCCCGATCGTTGAGGCTGGTATGAGACTCGTGTGCGCGTGTTGGACGGTGTGTGGCGTGTGGAGGTGGTAGAGAAGCGATGGATGGCGCACGGGGGAGCGTTTGGTGCGCGGGCTGGGTGGTTGCGCGTGGTTTGTGTGTTTGCTATGCTATGCGCAGCGTTGTGTTGTGCGAGCGTGTGTGTGTGTCCGTGCAAGCGCCGTTGGTTTAGTGGTAAAATATCTCGTTGCCAACGAGATGCCCCGGGTTCGATTCCCGGACGGCGCATTCTCTTATGCCGCCTCGCCTCTGCTTTTGCCACCGTGCGGGATCGCGTGTTTCGCGGCGTCTGATGGCGGCAGTGCGTAGTGGTTGCGCCGGGCTGGCCGCGGGCCCACTCTGTGGGCAACCGACGAGCTTGTGTCGGGTCCGAGAGGCTGCCTTTCGAGCCCGATCGTTGAGGCTGGTATGAGACTCGTGTGCGCGTGTTGGACGGTGTGTGGCGTGTGGAGGTGGTAGAGAAGCGATGGATGGCGCACGGGGGAGCGTTTGGTGCGCGGGCTGGGTGGTTGCGCGTGGTTTGTGTGTTTGCTATGCGCAGCGCAGCGTTGTGTTGTGCGAGCGTGTGTGTGTGTCCGTGCAAGCGCCGTTGGTTTAGTGGTAAAATATCTCGTTGCCAACGAGATGCCCCGGGTTCGATTCCCGGACGGCGCATTCTCTTATGCCGCCTCGCCTCTGCTTTTGCCACCGTGCGGGATCGCGTGTTTCGCGGCGTCTGATGGCGGCAGTGCGTAGTGGTTGCGCCGGGCTGGCCGCGGGCCCACTCTGTGGGCAACCGACGAGCTTGTGTCGGGTCCGAGAGGCTGCCTTTCGAGCCCGATCGTTGAGGCTGGTATGAGACTCGTGTGCGCGTGTTGGACGGTGTGTGGCGTGTGGAGGTGGTAGAGAAGCGATGGATGGCGCACGGGGGAGCGTTTGGTGCGCGGGCTGGGTGGTTGCGCGTGGTTTGTGTGCTTGCTATGCTATGCGCAGCGTTGTGTTGTGCGAGCGTGTGTGTGTGTCCGTGCAAGCGCCGTTGGTTTAGTGGTAAAATATCTCGTTGCCAACGAGATGCCCCGGGTTCGATTCCCGGACGGCGCATTCTCTTATGCCGCCTCGCCTCTGCTTTTGCCACCGTGCGGGATCGCGTGTTTCGCGGCGTCTGATGGCGGCAGTGCGTAGTGGTTGCGCCGGGCTGGCCGCGGGCCCACTCTGTGGGCAACCGACGAGCTTGTGTCGGGTCCGAGAGGCTGCCTTTCGAGCCCGATCGTTGAGGCTGGTATGAGACTCGTGTGCGCGTGTTGGACGGTGTGTGGCGTGTGGAGGTGGTAGAGAAGCGATGGATGGCGCACGGGGGAGCGTTTGGTGCGCGGGCTGGGTGGTTGCGCGTGGTTTGTGTGTTTGCTATGCGCAGCGCAGCGTTGTGTTGTGCGAGCGTGTGTGTGTGTCCGTGCAAGCGCCGTTGGTTTAGTGGTAAAATATCTCGTTGCCAACGAGATGCCCCGGGTTCGATTCCCGGACGGCGCATTCTCTTATGCCGCCTCGCCTCTGCTTTTGCCACCGTGCGGGATCGCGTGTTTCGCGGCGTCTGATGGCGGCAGTGCGTAGTGGTTGCGCCGGGCTGGCCGCGGGCCCACTCTGTGGGCAACCGACGAGCTTGTGTCGGGTCCGAGAGGCTGCCTTTCGAGCCCGATCGTTGAGGCTGGTATGAGACTCGTGTGCGCGTGTTGGACGGTGTGTGGCGTGTGGAGGTGGTAGAGAAGCGATGGATGGCGCACGGGGGAGCGTTTGGTGCGCGGGCTGGGTGGTTGCGCGTGGTTTGTGTGTTTGCTATGCGCAGCGCAGCGTTGTGTTGTGCGAGCGTGTGTGTGTGTCCGTGCAAGCGCCGTTGGTTTAGTGGTAAAATATCTCGTTGCCAACGAGATGCCCCGGGTTCGATTCCCGGACGGCGCATTCTCTTATGCCGCCTCGCCTCTGCTTTTGCCACCGTGCGGGATCGCGTGTTTCGCGGCGTCTGATGGCGGCAGTGCGTAGTGGTTGCGCCGGGCTGGCCGCGGGCCCACTCTGTGGGCAACCGACGAGCTTGTGTCGGGTCCGAGAGGCTGCCTTTCGAGCCCGATCGTTGAGGCTGGTATGAGACTCGTGTGCGCGTGTTGGACGGTGTGTGGCGTGTGGAGGTGGTAGAGAAGCGATGGATGGCGCACGGGGGAGCGTTTGGTGCGCGGGCTGGGTGGTTGCGCGTGGTTTGTGTGTTTGGTATGCTATGCGCAGCGTTGTGTTGTGCGAGCGTGTGTGTGTGTCCGTGCAAGCGCCGTTGGTTTAGTGGTAAAATATCTCGTTGCCAACGAGATGCCCCGGGTTCGATTCCCGGACGGCGCATTCTCTTATGCCGCCTCGCCTCTGCTTTTGCCACCGTGCGGGATCGCGTGTTTCGCGGCGTCTGATGGCGGCAGTGCGTAGTGGTTGCGCCGGGCTGGCCGCGGGCCCACTCTGTGGGCAACCGACGAGCTTGTGTCGGGTCCGAGAGGCTGCCTTTCGAGCCCGATCGTTGAGGCTGGTATGAGACTCGTGTGCGCGTGTTGGACGGTGTGTGGCGTGTGGAGGTGGTAGAGAAGCGATGGATGGCGCACGGGGGAGCGTTTGGTGCGCGGGCTGGGTGGTTGCGCGTGGTTTGTGTGTTTGGTATGCTATGCGCAGCGTTGTGTTGTGCGAGCGTGTGTGTGTGTCCGTGCAAGCGCCGTTGGTTTAGTGGTAAAATATCTCGTTGCCAACGAGATGCCCCGGGTTCGATTCCCGGACGGCGCATTCTCTTATGCCGCCTCGCCTCTGCTTTTGCCACCGTGCGGGATCGCGTGTTTCGCGGCGTCTGATGGCGGCAGTGCGTAGTGGTTGCGCCGGGCTGGCCGCGGGCCCACTCTGTGGGCAACCGACGAGCTTGTGTCGGGTCCGAGAGGCTGCCTTTCGAGCCCGATCGTTGAGGCTGGTATGAGACTCGTGTGCGCGTGTTGGACGGTGTGTGGCGTGTGGAGGTGGTAGAGAAGCGATGGATGGCGCACGGGGGAGCGTTTGGTGCGCGGGCTGGGTGGTTGCGCGTGGTTTGTGTGTTTGCTATGCTATGCGCAGCGTTGTGTTGTGCGAGCGTGTGTGTGTGTCCGTGCAAGCGCCGTTGGTTTAGTGGTAAAATATCTCGTTGCCAACGAGATGCCCCGGGTTCGATTCCCGGACGGCGCATTCTCTTATGCCGCCTCGCCTCTGCTTTTGCCACCGTGCGGGATCGCGTGTTTCGCGGCGTCTGATGGCGGCAGTGCGTAGTGGTTGCGCCGGGCTGGCCGCGGGCCCACTCTGTGGGCAACCGACGAGCTTGTGTCGGGTCCGAGAGGCTGCCTTTCGAGCCCGATCGTTGAGGCTGGTATGAGACTCGTGTGCGCGTGTTGGACGGTGTGTGGCGTGTGGAGGTGGTAGAGAAGCGATGGATGGCGCACGGGGGAGCGTTTGGTGCGCGGGCTGGGTGGTTGCGCGTGGTTTGTGTGTTTGGTATGCTATGCGCAGCGTTGTGTTGTGCGAGCGTGTGTGTGTGTCCGTGCAAGCGCCGTTGGTTTAGTGGTAAAATATCTCGTTGCCAACGAGATGCCCCGGGTTCGATTCCCGGACGGCGCATTCTCTTATGCCGCCTCGCCTCTGCTTTTGCCACCGTGCGGGATCGCGTGTTTCGCGGCGTCTGATGGCGGCAGTGCGTAGTGGTTGCGCCGGGCTGGCCGCGGGCCCACTCTGTGGGCAACCGACGAGCTTGTGTCGGGTCCGAGAGGCTGCCTTTCGAGCCCGATCGTTGAGGCTGGTATGAGACTCGTGTGCGCGTGTTGGACGGTGTGTGGCGTGTGGAGGTGGTAGAGAAGCGATGGATGGCGCACGGGGGAGCGTTTGGTGCGCGGGCTGGGTGGTTGCGCGTGGTTTGTGTGTTTGCTATGCTATGCGCAGCGTTGTGTTGTGCGAGCGTGTGTGTGTGTCCGTGCAAGCGCCGTTGGTTTAGTGGTAAAATATCTCGTTGCCAACGAGATGCCCCGGGTTCGATTCCCGGACGGCGCATTCTCTTATGCCGCCTCGCCTCTGCTTTTGCCACCGTGCGGGATCGCGTGTTTCGCGGCGTCTGATGGCGGCAGTGCGTAGTGGTTGCGCCGGGCTGGCCGCGGGCCCACTCTGTGGGCAACCGACGAGCTTGTGTCGGGTCCGAGAGGCTGCCTTTCGAGCCCGATCGTTGAGGCTGGTATGAGACTCGTGTGCGCGTGTTGGACGGTGTGTGGCGTGTGGAGGTGGTAGAGAAGCGATGGGTGGCGCACGGGGGAGCGTTTGGTGCGCGGGCTGGGTGGTTGCGCGTGGTTTGTGTGTTTGCTATGCGCAGCGCAGCGTTGTGTTGTGCGAGCGTGTGTGTGTGTCCGTGCAAGCGCCGTTGGTTTAGTGGTAAAATATCTCGTTGCCAACGAGATGCCCCGGGTTCGATTCCCGGACGGCGCATTCTCTTATGCCGCCTCGCCTCTGCTTTTGCCACCGTGCGGGATCGCGTGTTTCGCGGCGTCTGATGGCGGCAGTGCGTAGTGGTTGCGCCGGGCTGGCCGCGGGCCCACTCTGTGGGCAACCGACGAGCTTGTGTCGGGTCCGAGAGGCTGCCTTTCGAGCCCGATCGTTGAGGCTGGTATGAGACTCGTGTGCGCGTGTTGGACGGTGTGTGGCGTGTGGAGGTGGTAGAGAAGCGATGGATGGCGCACGGGGGAGCGTTTGGTGCGCGGGCTGGGTGGTTGCGCGTGGTTTGTGTGTTTGCTATGCGCAGCGCAGCGTTGTGTTGTGCGAGCGTGTGTGTGTGTCCGTGCAAGCGCCGTTGGTTTAGTGGTAAAATATCTCGTTGCCAACGAGATGCCCCGGGTTCGATTCCCGGACGGCGCATTCTCTTATGCCGCCTCGCCTCTGCTTTTGCCACCGTGCGGGATCGCGTGTTTCGCGGCGTCTGATGGCGGCAGTGCGTAGTGGTTGCGCCGGGCTGGCCGCGGGCCCACTCTGTGGGCAACCGACGAGCTTGTGTCGGGTCCGAGAGGCTGCCTTTCGAGCCCGATCGTTGAGGCTGGTATGAGACTCGTGTGCGCGTGTTGGACGGTGTGTGGCGTGTGGAGGTGGTAGAGAAGCGATGGATGGCGCACGGGGGAGCGTTTGGTGCGCGGGCTGGGTGGTTGCGCGTGGTTTGTGTGTTTGGTATGCGCAGCGCAGCGTTGTGTTGTGCGAGCGTGTGTGTGTGTCCGTGCAAGCGCCGTTGGTTTAGTGGTAAAATATCTCGTTGCCAACGAGATGCCCCGGGTTCGATTCCCGGACGGCGCATTCTCTTATGCCGCCTCGCCTCTGCTTTTGCCACCGTGCGGGATCGCGTGTTTCGCGGCGTCTGATGGCGGCAGTGCGTAGTGGTTGCGCCGGGCTGGCCGCGGGCCCACTCTGTGGGCAACCGACGAGCTTGTGTCGGGTCCGAGAGGCTGCCTTTCGAGCCCGATCGTTGAGGCTGGTATGAGACTCGTGTGCGCGTGTTGGACGGTGTGTGGCGTGTGGAGGTGGTAGAGAAGCGATGGATGGCGCACGGGGGAGCGTTTGGTGCGCGGGCTGGGTGGTTGCGCGTGGTTTGTGTGTTTGCTATGCGCAGCGCAGCGTTGTGTTGTGCGAGCGTGTGTGTGTGTCCGTGCAAGCGCCGTTGGTTTAGTGGTAAAATATCTCGTTGCCAACGAGATGCCCCGGGTTCGATTCCCGGACGGCGCATTCTCTTATGCCGCCTCGCCTCTGCTTTTGCCACCGTGCGGGATCGCGTGTTTCGCGGCGTCTGATGGCGGCAGTGCGTAGTGGTTGCGCCGGGCTGGCCGCGGGCCCACTCTGTGGGCAACCGACGAGCTTGTGTCGGGTCCGAGAGGCTGCCTTTCGAGCCCGATCGTTGAGGCTGGTATGAGACTCGTGTGCGCGTGTTGGACGGTGTGTGGCGTGTGGAGGTGGTAGAGAAGCGATGGATGGCGCACGGGGGAGCGTTTGGTGCGCGGGCTGGGTGGTTGCGCGTGGTTTGTGTGTTTGCTATGCGCAGCGCAGCGTTGTGTTGTGCGAGCGTGTGTGTGTGTCCGTGCAAGCGCCGTTGGTTTAGTGGTAAAATATCTCGTTGCCAACGAGATGCCCCGGGTTCGATTCCCGGACGGCGCATTCTCTTATGCCGCCTCGCCTCTGCTTTTGCCACCGTGCGGGATCGCGTGTTTCGCGGCGTCTGATGGCGGCAGTGCGTAGTGGTTGCGCCGGGCTGGCCGCGGGCCCACTCTGTGGGCAACCGACGAGCTTGTGTCGGGTCCGAGAGGCTGCCTTTCGAGCCCGATCGTTGAGGCTGGTATGAGACTCGTGTGCGCGTGTTGGACGGTGTGTGGCGTGTGGAGGTGGTAGAGAAGCGATGGATGGCGCACGGGGGAGCGTTTGGTGCGCGGGCTGGGTGGTTGCGCGTGGTTTGTGTGTTTGCTATGCGCAGCGCAGCGTTGTGTTGTGCGAGCGTGTGTGTGTGTCCGTGCAAGCGCCGTTGGTTTAGTGGTAAAATATCTCGTTGCCAACGAGATGCCCCGGGTTCGATTCCCGGACGGCGCATTCTCTTATGCCGCCTCGCCTCTGCTTTTGCCACCGTGCGGGATCGCGTGTTTCGCGGCGTCTGATGGCGGCAGTGCGTAGTGGTTGCGCCGGGCTGGCCGCGGGCCCACTCTGTGGGCAACCGACGAGCTTGTGTCGGGTCCGAGAGGCTGCCTTTCGAGCCCGATCGTTGAGGCTGGTATGAGACTCGTGTGCGCGTGTTGGACGGTGTGTGGCGTGTGGAGGTGGTAGAGAAGCGATGGATGGCGCACGGGGGAGCGTTTGGTGCGCGGGCTGGGTGGTTGCGCGTGGTTTGTGTGTTTGCTATGCGCAGCGCAGCGTTGTGTTGTGCGAGCGTGTGTGTGTGTCCGTGCAAGCGCCGTTGGTTTAGTGGTAAAATATCTCGTTGCCAACGAGATGCCCCGGGTTCGATTCCCGGACGGCGCATTCTCTTATGCCGCCTCGCCTCTGCTTTTGCCACCGTGCGGGATCGCGTGTTTCGCGGCGTCTGATGGCGGCAGTGCGTAGTGGTTGCGCCGGGCTGGCCGCGGGCCCACTCTGTGGGCAACCGACGAGCTTGTGTCGGGTCCGAGAGGCTGCCTTTCGAGCCCGATCGTTGAGGCTGGTATGAGACTCGTGTGCGCGTGTTGGACGGTGTGTGGCGTGTGGAGGTGGTAGAGAAGCGATGGATGGCGCACGGGGGAGCGTTTGGTGCGCGGGCTGGGTGGTTGCGCGTGGTTTGTGTGTTTGCTATGCTATGCGCAGCGTTGTGTTGTGCGAGCGTGTGTGTGTGTCCGTGCAAGCGCCGTTGGTTTAGTGGTAAAATATCTCGTTGCCAACGAGATGCCCCGGGTTCGATTCCCGGACGGCGCATTCTCTTATGCCGCCTCGCCTCTGCTTTTGCCACCGTGCGGGATCGCGTGTTTCGCGGCGTCTGATGGCGGCAGTGCGTAGTGGTTGCGCCGGGCTGGCCGCGGGCCCACTCTGTGGGCAACCGACGAGCTTGTGTCGGGTCCGAGAGGCTGCCTTTCGAGCCCGATCGTTGAGGCTGGTATGAGACTCGTGTGCGCGTGTTGGACGGTGTGTGGCGTGTGGAGGTGGTAGAGAAGCGATGGGTGGCGCACGGGGGAGCGTTTGGTGCGCGGGCTGGGTGGTTGCGCGTGGTTTGTGTGTTTGCTATGCGCAGCGCAGCGTTGTGTTGTGCGAGCGTGTGTGTGTGTCCGTGCAAGCGCCGTTGGTTTAGTGGTAAAATATCTCGTTGCCAACGAGATGCCCCGGGTTCGATTCCCGGACGGCGCATTCTCTTATGCCGCCTCGCCTCTGCTTTTGCCACCGTGCGGGATCGCGTGTTTCGCGGCGTCTGATGGCGGCAGTGCGTAGTGGTTGCGCCGGGCTGGCCGCGGGCCCACTCTGTGGGCAACCGACGAGCTTGTGTCGGGTCCGAGAGGCTGCCTTTCGAGCCCGATCGTTGAGGCTGGTATGAGACTCGTGTGCGCGTGTTGGACGGTGTGTGGCGTGTGGAGGTGGTAGAGAAGCGATGGATGGCGCACGGGGGAGCGTTTGGTGCGCGGGCTGGGTGGTTGCGCGTGGTTTGTGTGTTTGCTATGCGCAGCGCAGCGTTGTGTTGTGCGAGCGTGTGTGTGTGTCCGTGCAAGCGCCGTTGGTTTAGTGGTAAAATATCTCGTTGCCAACGAGATGCCCCGGGTTCGATTCCCGGACGGCGCATTCTCTTATGCCGCCTCGCCTCTGCTTTTGCCACCGTGCGGGATCGCGTGTTTCGCGGCGTCTGATGGCGGCAGTGCGTAGTGGTTGCGCCGGGCTGGCCGCGGGCCCACTCTGTGGGCAACCGACGAGCTTGTGTCGGGTCCGAGAGGCTGCCTTTCGAGCCCGATCGTTGAGGCTGGTATGAGACTCGTGTGCGCGTGTTGGACGGTGTGTGGCGTGTGGAGGTGGTAGAGAAGCGATGGGTGGCGCACGGGGGAGCGTTTGGTGCGCGGGCTGGGTGGTTGCGCGTGGTTTGTGTGTTTGCTATGCGCAGCGCAGCGTTGTGTTGTGCGAGCGTGTGTGTGTGTCCGTGCAAGCGCCGTTGGTTTAGTGGTAAAATATCTCGTTGCCAACGAGATGCCCCGGGTTCGATTCCCGGACGGCGCATTCTCTTATGCCGCCTCGCCTCTGCTTTTGCCACCGTGCGGGATCGCGTGTTTCGCGGCGTCTGATGGCGGCAGTGCGTAGTGGTTGCGCCGGGCTGGCCGCGGGCCCACTCTGTGGGCAACCGACGAGCTTGTGTCGGGTCCGAGAGGCTGCCTTTCGAGCCCGATCGTTGAGGCTGGTATGAGACTCGTGTGCGCGTGTTGGACGGTGTGTGGCGTGTGGAGGTGGTAGAGAAGCGATGGATGGCGCACGGGGGAGCGTTTGGTGCGCGGGCTGGGTGGTTGCGCGTGGTTTGTGTGTTTGCTATGCTATGCGCAGCGTTGTGTTGTGCGAGCGTGTGTGTGTGTCCGTGCAAGCGCCGTTGGTTTAGTGGTAAAATATCTCGTTGCCAACGAGATGCCCCGGGTTCGATTCCCGGACGGCGCATTCTCTTATGCCGCCTCGCCTCTGCTTTTGCCACCGTGCGGGATCGCGTGTTTCGCGGCGTCTGATGGCGGCAGTGCGTAGTGGTTGCGCCGGGCTGGCCGCGGGCCCACTCTGTGGGCAACCGACGAGCTTGTGTCGGGTCCGAGAGGCTGCCTTTCGAGCCCGATCGTTGAGGCTGGTATGAGACTCGTGTGCGCGTGTTGGACGGTGTGTGGCGTGTGGAGGTGGTAGAGAAGCGATGGATGGCGCACGGGGGAGCGTTTGGTGCGCGGGCTGGGTGGTTGCGCGTGGTTTGTGTGTTTGCTATGCGCAGCGCAGCGTTGTGTTGTGCGAGCGTGTGTGTGTGTCCGTGCAAGCGCCGTTGGTTTAGTGGTAAAATATCTCGTTGCCAACGAGATGCCCCGGGTTCGATTCCCGGACGGCGCATTCTCTTATGCCGCCTCGCCTCTGCTTTTGCCACCGTGCGGGATCGCGTGTTTCGCGGCGTCTGATGGCGGCAGTGCGTAGTGGTTGCGCCGGGCTGGCCGCGGGCCCACTCTGTGGGCAACCGACGAGCTTGTGTCGGGTCCGAGAGGCTGCCTTTCGAGCCCGATCGTTGAGGCTGGTATGAGACTCGTGTGCGCGTGTTGGACGGTGTGTGGCGTGTGGAGGTGGTAGAGAAGCGATGGATGGCGCACGGGGGAGCGTTTGGTGCGCGGGCTGGGTGGTTGCGCGTGGTTTGTGTGTTTGGTATGCTATGCGCAGCGTTGTGTTGTGCGAGCGTGTGTGTGTGTCCGTGCAAGCGCCGTTGGTTTAGTGGTAAAATATCTCGTTGCCAACGAGATGCCCCGGGTTCGATTCCCGGACGGCGCATTCTCTTATGCCGCCTCGCCTCTGCTTTTGCCACCGTGCGGGATCGCGTGTTTCGCGGCGTCTGATGGCGGCAGTGCGTAGTGGTTGCGCCGGGCTGGCCGCGGGCCCACTCTGTGGGCAACCGACGAGCTTGTGTCGGGTCCGAGAGGCTGCCTTTCGAGCCCGATCGTTGAGGCTGGTATGAGACTCGTGTGCGCGTGTTGGACGGTGTGTGGCGTGTGGAGGTGGTAGAGAAGCGATGGATGGCGCACGGGGGAGCGTTTGGTGCGCGGGCTGGGTGGTTGCGCGTGGTTTGTGTGTTTGGTATGCTATGCGCAGCGTTGTGTTGTGCGAGCGTGTGTGTGTGTCCGTGCAAGCGCCGTTGGTTTAGTGGTAAAATATCTCGTTGCCAACGAGATGCCCCGGGTTCGATTCCCGGACGGCGCATTCTCTTATGCCGCCTCGCCTCTGCTTTTGCCACCGTGCGGGATCGCGTGTTTCGCGGCGTCTGATGGCGGCAGTGCGTAGTGGTTGCGCCGGGCTGGCCGCGGGCCCACTCTGTGGGCAACCGACGAGCTTGTGTCGGGTCCGAGAGGCTGCCTTTCGAGCCCGATCGTTGAGGCTGGTATGAGACTCGTGTGCGCGTGTTGGACGGTGTGTGGCGTGTGGAGGTGGTAGAGAAGCGATGGATGGCGCACGGGGGAGCGTTTGGTGCGCGGGCTGGGTGGTTGCGCGTGGTTTGTGTGTTTGCTATGCGCAGCGCAGCGTTGTGTTGTGCGAGCGTGTGTGTGTGTCCGTGCAAGCGCCGTTGGTTTAGTGGTAAAATATCTCGTTGCCAACGAGATGCCCCGGGTTCGATTCCCGGACGGCGCATTCTCTTATGCCGCCTCGCCTCTGCTTTTGCCACCGTGCGGGATCGCGTGTTTCGCGGCGTCTGATGGCGGCAGTGCGTAGTGGTTGCGCCGGGCTGGCCGCGGGCCCACTCTGTGGGCAACCGACGAGCTTGTGTCGGGTCCGAGAGGCTGCCTTTCGAGCCCGATCGTTGAGGCTGGTATGAGACTCGTGTGCGCGTGTTGGACGGTGTGTGGCGTGTGGAGGTGGTAGAGAAGCGATGGATGGCGCACGGGGGAGCGTTTGGTGCGCGGGCTGGGTGGTTGCGCGTGGTTTGTGTGTTTGGCTATGCGCAGCGCAGCGTTGTGTTGTGCGAGCGTGTGTGTGTGTCCGTGCAAGCGCCGTTGGTTTAGTGGTAAAATATCTCGTTGCCAACGAGATGCCCCGGGTTCGATTCCCGGACGGCGCATTCTCTTATGCCGCCTCGCCTCTGCTTTTGCCACCGTGCGGGATCGCGTGTTTCGCGGCGTCTGATGGCGGCAGTGCGTAGTGGTTGCGCCGGGCTGGCCGCGGGCCCACTCTGTGGGCAACCGACGAGCTTGTGTCGGGTCCGAGAGGCTGCCTTTCGAGCCCGATCGTTGAGGCTGGTATGAGACTCGTGTGCGCGTGTTGGACGGTGTGTGGCGTGTGGAGGTGGTAGAGAAGCGATGGATGGCGCACGGGGGAGCGTTTGGTGCGCGGGCTGGGTGGTTGCGCGTGGTTTGTGTGTTTGCTATGCGCAGCGCAGCGTTGTGTTGTGCGAGCGTGTGTGTGTGTCCGTGCAAGCGCCGTTGGTTTAGTGGTAAAATATCTCGTTGCCAACGAGATGCCCCGGGTTCGATTCCCGGACGGCGCATTCTCTTATGCCGCCTCGCCTCTGCTTTTGCCACCGTGCGGGATCGCGTGTTTCGCGGCGTCTGATGGCGGCAGTGCGTAGTGGTTGCGCCGGGCTGGCCGCGGGCCCACTCTGTGGGCAACCGACGAGCTTGTGTCGGGTCCGAGAGGCTGCCTTTCGAGCCCGATCGTTGAGGCTGGTATGAGACTCGTGTGCGCGTGTTGGACGGTGTGTGGCGTGTGGAGGTGGTAGAGAAGCGATGGATGGCGCACGGGGGAGCGTTTGGTGCGCGGGCTGGGTGGTTGCGCGTGGTTTGTGTGTTTGCTATGCGCAGCGCAGCGTTGTGTTGTGCGAGCGTGTGTGTGTGTCCGTGCAAGCGCCGTTGGTTTAGTGGTAAAATATCTCGTTGCCAACGAGATGCCCCGGGTTCGATTCCCGGACGGCGCATTCTCTTATGCCGCCTCGCCTCTGCTTTTGCCACCGTGCGGGATCGCGTGTTTCGCGGCGTCTGATGGCGGCAGTGCGTAGTGGTTGCGCCGGGCTGGCCGCGGGCCCACTCTGTGGGCAACCGACGAGCTTGTGTCGGGTCCGAGAGGCTGCCTTTCGAGCCCGATCGTTGAGGCTGGTATGAGACTCGTGTGCGCGTGTTGGACGGTGTGTGGCGTGTGGAGGTGGTAGAGAAGCGATGGATGGCGCACGGGGGAGCGTTTGGTGCGCGGGCTGGGTGGTTGCGCGTGGTTTGTGTGTTTGGTATGCGCAGCGCAGCGTTGTGTTGTGCGAGCGTGTGTGTGTGTCCGTGCAAGCGCCGTTGGTTTAGTGGTAAAATATCTCGTTGCCAACGAGATGCCCCGGGTTCGATTCCCGGACGGCGCATTCTCTTATGCCGCCTCGCCTCTGCTTTTGCCACCGTGCGGGATCGCGTGTTTCGCGGCGTCTGATGGCGGCAGTGCGTAGTGGTTGCGCCGGGCTGGCCGCGGGCCCACTCTGTGGGCAACCGACGAGCTTGTGTCGGGTCCGAGAGGCTGCCTTTCGAGCCCGATCGTTGAGGCTGGTATGAGACTCGTGTGCGCGTGTTGGACGGTGTGTGGCGTGTGGAGGTGGTAGAGAAGCGATGGATGGCGCACGGGGGAGCGTTTGGTGCGCGGGCTGGGTGGTTGCGCGTGGTTTGTGTGTTTGGTATGCGCAGCGCAGCGTTGTGTTGTGCGAGCGTGTGTGTGTGTCCGTGCAAGCGCCGTTGGTTTAGTGGTAAAATATCTCGTTGCCAACGAGATGCCCCGGGTTCGATTCCCGGACGGCGCATTCTCTTATGCCGCCTCGCCTCTGCTTTTGCCACCGTGCGGGATCGCGTGTTTCGCGGCGTCTGATGGCGGCAGTGCGTAGTGGTTGCGCCGGGCTGGCCGCGGGCCCACTCTGTGGGCAACCGACGAGCTTGTGTCGGGTCCGAGAGGCTGCCTTTCGAGCCCGATCGTTGAGGCTGGTATGAGACTCGTGTGCGCGTGTTGGACGGTGTGTGGCGTGTGGAGGTGGTAGAGAAGCGATGGATGGCGCACGGGGGAGCGTTTGGTGCGCGGGCTGGGTGGTTGCGCGTGGTTTGTGTGTTTGCTATGCGCAGCGCAGCGTTGTGTTGTGCGAGCGTGTGTGTGTGTCCGTGCAAGCGCCGTTGGTTTAGTGGTAAAATATCTCGTTGCCAACGAGATGCCCCGGGTTCGATTCCCGGACGGCGCATTCTCTTATGCCGCCTCGCCTCTGCTTTTGCCACCGTGCGGGATCGCGTGTTTCGCGGCGTCTGATGGCGGCAGTGCGTAGTGGTTGCGCCGGGCTGGCCGCGGGCCCACTCTGTGGGCAACCGACGAGCTTGTGTCGGGTCCGAGAGGCTGCCTTTCGAGCCCGATCGTTGAGGCTGGTATGAGACTCGTGTGCGCGTGTTGGACGGTGTGTGGCGTGTGGAGGTGGTAGAGAAGCGATGGATGGCGCACGGGGGAGCGTTTGGTGCGCGGGCTGGGTGGTTGCGCGTGGTTTGTGTGTTTGGTATGCGCAGCGCAGCGTTGTGTTGTGCGAGCGTGTGTGTGTGTCCGTGCAAGCGCCGTTGGTTTAGTGGTAAAATATCTCGTTGCCAACGAGATGCCCCGGGTTCGATTCCCGGACGGCGCATTCTCTTATGCCGCCTCGCCTCTGCTTTTGCCACCGTGCGGGATCGCGTGTTTCGCGGCGTCTGATGGCGGCAGTGCGTAGTGGTTGCGCCGGGCTGGCCGCGGGCCCACTCTGTGGGCAACCGACGAGCTTGTGTCGGGTCCGAGAGGCTGCCTTTCGAGCCCGATCGTTGAGGCTGGTATGAGACTCGTGTGCGCGTGTTGGACGGTGTGTGGCGTGTGGAGGTGGTAGAGAAGCGATGGATGGCGCACGGGGGAGCGTTTGGTGCGCGGGCTGGGTGGTTGCGCGTGGTTTGTGTGTTTGGTATGCGCAGCGCAGCGTTGTGTTGTGCGAGCGTGTGTGTGTGTCCGTGCAAGCGCCGTTGGTTTAGTGGTAAAATATCTCGTTGCCAACGAGATGCCCCGGGTTCGATTCCCGGACGGCGCATTCTCTTATGCCGCCTCGCCTCTGCTTTTGCCACCGTGCGGGATCGCGTGTTTCGCGGCGTCTGATGGCGGCAGTGCGTAGTGGTTGCGCCGGGCTGGCCGCGGGCCCACTCTGTGGGCAACCGACGAGCTTGTGTCGGGTCCGAGAGGCTGCCTTTCGAGCCCGATCGTTGAGGCTGGTATGAGACTCGTGTGCGCGTGTTGGACGGTGTGTGGCGTGTGGAGGTGGTAGAGAAGCGATGGATGGCGCACGGGGGAGCGTTTGGTGCGCGGGCTGGGTGGTTGCGCGTGGTTTGTGTGTTTGGCTATGCGCAGCGCAGCGTTGTGTTGTGCGAGCGTGTGTGTGTGTCCGTGCAAGCGCCGTTGGTTTAGTGGTAAAATATCTCGTTGCCAACGAGATGCCCCGGGTTCGATTCCCGGACGGCGCATTCTCTTATGCCGCCTCGCCTCTGCTTTTGCCACCGTGCGGGATCGCGTGTTTCGCGGCGTCTGATGGCGGCAGTGCGTAGTGGTTGCGCCGGGCTGGCCGCGGGCCCACTCTGTGGGCAACCGACGAGCTTGTGTCGGGTCCGAGAGGCTGCCTTTCGAGCCCGATCGTTGAGGCTGGTATGAGACTCGTGTGCGCGTGTTGGACGGTGTGTGGCGTGTGGAGGTGGTAGAGAAGCGATGGATGGCGCACGGGGGAGCGTTTGGTGCGCGGGCTGGGTGGTTGCGCGTGGTTTGTGTGTTTGGTATGCGCAGCGCAGCGTTGTGTTGTGCGAGCGTGTGTGTGTGTCCGTGCAAGCGCCGTTGGTTTAGTGGTAAAATATCTCGTTGCCAACGAGATGCCCCGGGTTCGATTCCCGGACGGCGCATTCTCTTATGCCGCCTCGCCTCTGCTTTTGCCACCGTGCGGGATCGCGTGTTTCGCGGCGTCTGATGGCGGCAGTGCGTAGTGGTTGCGCCGGGCTGGCCGCGGGCCCACTCTGTGGGCAACCGACGAGCTTGTGTCGGGTCCGAGAGGCTGCCTTTCGAGCCCGATCGTTGAGGCTGGTATGAGACTCGTGTGCGCGTGTTGGACGGTGTGTGGCGTGTGGAGGTGGTAGAGAAGCGATGGATGGCGCACGGGGGAGCGTTTGGTGCGCGGGCTGGGTGGTTGCGCGTGGTTTGTGTGTTTGGTATGCGCAGCGCAGCGTTGTGTTGTGCGAGCGTGTGTGTGTGTCCGTGCAAGCGCCGTTGGTTTAGTGGTAAAATATCTCGTTGCCAACGAGATGCCCCGGGTTCGATTCCCGGACGGCGCATTCTCTTATGCCGCCTCGCCTCTGCTTTTGCCACCGTGCGGGATCGCGTGTTTCGCGGCGTCTGATGGCGGCAGTGCGTAGTGGTTGCGCCGGGCTGGCCGCGGGCCCACTCTGTGGGCAACCGACGAGCTTGTGTCGGGTCCGAGAGGCTGCCTTTCGAGCCCGATCGTTGAGGCTGGTATGAGACTCGTGTGCGCGTGTTGGACGGTGTGTGGCGTGTGGAGGTGGTAGAGAAGCGATGGATGGCGCACGGGGGAGCGTTTGGTGCGCGGGCTGGGTGGTTGCGCGTGGTTTGTGTGTTTGGTATGCGCAGCGCAGCGTTGTGTTGTGCGAGCGTGTGTGTGTGTCCGTGCAAGCGCCGTTGGTTTAGTGGTAAAATATCTCGTTGCCAACGAGATGCCCCGGGTTCGATTCCCGGACGGCGCATTCTCTTATGCCGCCTCGCCTCTGCTTTTGCCACCGTGCGGGATCGCGTGTTTCGCGGCGTCTGATGGCGGCAGTGCGTAGTGGTTGCGCCGGGCTGGCCGCGGGCCCACTCTGTGGGCAACCGACGAGCTTGTGTCGGGTCCGAGAGGCTGCCTTTCGAGCCCGATCGTTGAGGCTGGTATGAGACTCGTGTGCGCGTGTTGGACGGTGTGTGGCGTGTGGAGGTGGTAGAGAAGCGATGGATGGCGCACGGGGGAGCGTTTGGTGCGCGGGCTGGGTGGTTGCGCGTGGTTTGTGTGTTTGGTATGCGCAGCGCAGCGTTGTGTTGTGCGAGCGTGTGTGTGTGTCCGTGCAAGCGCCGTTGGTTTAGTGGTAAAATATCTCGTTGCCAACGAGATGCCCCGGGTTCGATTCCCGGACGGCGCATTCTCTTATGCCGCCTCGCCTCTGCTTTTGCCACCGTGCGGGATCGCGTGTTTCGCGGCGTCTGATGGCGGCAGTGCGTAGTGGTTGCGCCGGGCTGGCCGCGGGCCCACTCTGTGGGCAACCGACGAGCTTGTGTCGGGTCCGAGAGGCTGCCTTTCGAGCCCGATCGTTGAGGCTGGTATGAGACTCGTGTGCGCGTGTTGGACGGTGTGTGGCGTGTGGAGGTGGTAGAGAAGCGATGGATGGCGCACGGGGGAGCGTTTGGTGCGCGGGCTGGGTGGTTGCGCGTGGTTTGTGTGTTTGCTATGCGCAGCGCAGCGTTGTGTTGTGCGAGCGTGTGTGTGTGTCCGTGCAAGCGCCGTTGGTTTAGTGGTAAAATATCTCGTTGCCAACGAGATGCCCCGGGTTCGATTCCCGGACGGCGCATTCTCTTATGCCGCCTCGCCTCTGCTTTTGCCACCGTGCGGGATCGCGTGTTTCGCGGCGTCTGATGGCGGCAGTGCGTAGTGGTTGCGCCGGGCTGGCCGCGGGCCCACTCTGTGGGCAACCGACGAGCTTGTGTCGGGTCCGAGAGGCTGCCTTTCGAGCCCGATCGTTGAGGCTGGTATGAGACTCGTGTGCGCGTGTTGGACGGTGTGTGGCGTGTGGAGGTGGTAGAGAAGCGATGGATGGCGCACGGGGGAGCGTTTGGTGCGCGGGCTGGGTGGTTGCGCGTGGTTTGTGTGTTTGCTATGCGCAGCGCAGCGTTGTGTTGTGCGAGCGTGTGTGTGTGTCCGTGCAAGCGCCGTTGGTTTAGTGGTAAAATATCTCGTTGCCAACGAGATGCCCCGGGTTCGATTCCCGGACGGCGCATTCTCTTATGCCGCCTCGCCTCTGCTTTTGCCACCGTGCGGGATCGCGTGTTTCGCGGCGTCTGATGGCGGCAGTGCGTAGTGGTTGCGCCGGGCTGGCCGCGGGCCCACTCTGTGGGCAACCGACGAGCTTGTGTCGGGTCCGAGAGGCTGCCTTTCGAGCCCGATCGTTGAGGCTGGTATGAGACTCGTGTGCGCGTGTTGGACGGTGTGTGGCGTGTGGAGGTGGTAGAGAAGCGATGGATGGCGCACGGGGGAGCGTTTGGTGCGCGGGCTGGGTGGTTGCGCGTGGTTTGTGTGTTTGCTATGCGCAGCGCAGCGTTGTGTTGTGCGAGCGTGTGTGTGTGTCCGTGCAAGCGCCGTTGGTTTAGTGGTAAAATATCTCGTTGCCAACGAGATGCCCCGGGTTCGATTCCCGGACGGCGCATTCTCTTATGCCGCCTCGCCTCTGCTTTTGCCACCGTGCGGGATCGCGTGTTTCGCGGCGTCTGATGGCGGCAGTGCGTAGTGGTTGCGCCGGGCTGGCCGCGGGCCCACTCTGTGGGCAACCGACGAGCTTGTGTCGGGTCCGAGAGGCTGCCTTTCGAGCCCGATCGTTGAGGCTGGTATGAGACTCGTGTGCGCGTGTTGGACGGTGTGTGGCGTGTGGAGGTGGTAGAGAAGCGATGGATGGCGCACGGGGGAGCGTTTGGTGCGCGGGCTGGGTGGTTGCGCGTGGTTTGTGTGTTTGCTATGCGCAGCGCAGCGTTGTGTTGTGCGAGCGTGTGTGTGTGTCCGTGCAAGCGCCGTTGGTTTAGTGGTAAAATATCTCGTTGCCAACGAGATGCCCCGGGTTCGATTCCCGGACGGCGCATTCTCTTATGCCGCCTCGCCTCTGCTTTTGCCACCGTGCGGGATCGCGTGTTTCGCGGCGTCTGATGGCGGCAGTGCGTAGTGGTTGCGCCGGGCTGGCCGCGGGCCCACTCTGTGGGCAACCGACGAGCTTGTGTCGGGTCCGAGAGGCTGCCTTTCGAGCCCGATCGTTGAGGCTGGTATGAGACTCGTGTGCGCGTGTTGGACGGTGTGTGGCGTGTGGAGGTGGTAGAGAAGCGATGGATGGCGCACGGGGGAGCGTTTGGTGCGCGGGCTGGGTGGTTGCGCGTGGTTTGTGTGTTTGCTATGCGCAGCGCAGCGTTGTGTTGTGCGAGCGTGTGTGTGTGTCCGTGCAAGCGCCGTTGGTTTAGTGGTAAAATATCTCGTTGCCAACGAGATGCCCCGGGTTCGATTCCCGGACGGCGCATTCTCTTATGCCGCCTCGCCTCTGCTTTTGCCACCGTGCGGGATCGCGTGTTTCGCGGCGTCTGATGGCGGCAGTGCGTAGTGGTTGCGCCGGGCTGGCCGCGGGCCCACTCTGTGGGCAACCGACGAGCTTGTGTCGGGTCCGAGAGGCTGCCTTTCGAGCCCGATCGTTGAGGCTGGTATGAGACTCGTGTGCGCGTGTTGGACGGTGTGTGGCGTGTGGAGGTGGTAGAGAAGCGATGGATGGCGCACGGGGGAGCGTTTGGTGCGCGGGCTGGGTGGTTGCGCGTGGTTTGTGTGTTTGCTATGCGCAGCGCAGCGTTGTGTTGTGCGAGCGTGTGTGTGTGTCCGTGCAAGCGCCGTTGGTTTAGTGGTAAAATATCTCGTTGCCAACGAGATGCCCCGGGTTCGATTCCCGGACGGCGCATTCTCTTATGCCGCCTCGCCTCTGCTTTTGCCACCGTGCGGGATCGCGTGTTTCGCGGCGTCTGATGGCGGCAGTGCGTAGTGGTTGCGCCGGGCTGGCCGCGGGCCCACTCTGTGGGCAACCGACGAGCTTGTGTCGGGTCCGAGAGGCTGCCTTTCGAGCCCGATCGTTGAGGCTGGTATGAGACTCGTGTGCGCGTGTTGGACGGTGTGTGGCGTGTGGAGGTGGTAGAGAAGCGATGGATGGCGCACGGGGGAGCGTTTGGTGCGCGGGCTGGGTGGTTGCGCGTGGTTTGTGTGTTTGCTATGCGCAGCGCAGCGTTGTGTTGTGCGAGCGTGTGTGTGTGTCCGTGCAAGCGCCGTTGGTTTAGTGGTAAAATATCTCGTTGCCAACGAGATGCCCCGGGTTCGATTCCCGGACGGCGCATTCTCTTATGCCGCCTCGCCTCTGCTTTTGCCACCGTGCGGGATCGCGTGTTTCGCGGCGTCTGATGGCGGCAGTGCGTAGTGGTTGCGCCGGGCTGGCCGCGGGCCCACTCTGTGGGCAACCGACGAGCTTGTGTCGGGTCCGAGAGGCTGCCTTTCGAGCCCGATCGTTGAGGCTGGTATGAGACTCGTGTGCGCGTGTTGGACGGTGTGTGGCGTGTGGAGGTGGTAGAGAAGCGATGGATGGCGCACGGGGGAGCGTTTGGTGCGCGGGCTGGGTGGTTGCGCGTGGTTTGTGTGTTTGCTATGCGCAGCGCAGCGTTGTGTTGTGCGAGCGTGTGTGTGTGTCCGTGCAAGCGCCGTTGGTTTAGTGGTAAAATATCTCGTTGCCAACGAGATGCCCCGGGTTCGATTCCCGGACGGCGCATTCTCTTATGCCGCCTCGCCTCTGCTTTTGCCACCGTGCGGGATCGCGTGTTTCGCGGCGTCTGATGGCGGCAGTGCGTAGTGGTTGCGCCGGGCTGGCCGCGGGCCCACTCTGTGGGCAACCGACGAGCTTGTGTCGGGTCCGAGAGGCTGCCTTTCGAGCCCGATCGTTGAGGCTGGTATGAGACTCGTGTGCGCGTGTTGGACGGTGTGTGGCGTGTGGAGGTGGTAGAGAAGCGATGGATGGCGCACGGGGGAGCGTTTGGTGCGCGGGCTGGGTGGTTGCGCGTGGTTTGTGTGTTTGCTATGCGCAGCGCAGCGTTGTGTTGTGCGAGCGTGTGTGTGTGTCCGTGCAAGCGCCGTTGGTTTAGTGGTAAAATATCTCGTTGCCAACGAGATGCCCCGGGTTCGATTCCCGGACGGCGCATTCTCTTATGCCGCCTCGCCTCTGCTTTTGCCACCGTGCGGGATCGCGTGTTTCGCGGCGTCTGATGGCGGCAGTGCGTAGTGGTTGCGCCGGGCTGGCCGCGGGCCCACTCTGTGGGCAACCGACGAGCTTGTGTCGGGTCCGAGAGGCTGCCTTTCGAGCCCGATCGTTGAGGCTGGTATGAGACTCGTGTGCGCGTGTTGGACGGTGTGTGGCGTGTGGAGGTGGTAGAGAAGCGATGGATGGCGCACGGGGGAGCGTTTGGTGCGCGGGCTGGGTGGTTGCGCGTGGTTTGTGTGTTTGCTATGCGCAGCGCAGCGTTGTGTTGTGCGAGCGTGTGTGTGTGTCCGTGCAAGCGCCGTTGGTTTAGTGGTAAAATATCTCGTTGCCAACGAGATGCCCCGGGTTCGATTCCCGGACGGCGCATTCTCTTATGCCGCCTCGCCTCTGCTTTTGCCACCGTGCGGGATCGCGTGTTTCGCGGCGTCTGATGGCGGCAGTGCGTAGTGGTTGCGCCGGGCTGGCCGCGGGCCCACTCTGTGGGCAACCGACGAGCTTGTGTCGGGTCCGAGAGGCTGCCTTTCGAGCCCGATCGTTGAGGCTGGTATGAGACTCGTGTGCGCGTGTTGGACGGTGTGTGGCGTGTGGAGGTGGTAGAGAAGCGATGGATGGCGCACGGGGGAGCGTTTGGTGCGCGGGCTGGGTGGTTGCGCGTGGTTTGTGTGTTTGCTATGCGCAGCGCAGCGTTGTGTTGTGCGAGCGTGTGTGTGTGTCCGTGCAAGCGCCGTTGGTTTAGTGGTAAAATATCTCGTTGCCAACGAGATGCCCCGGGTTCGATTCCCGGACGGCGCATTCTCTTATGCCGCCTCGCCTCTGCTTTTGCCACCGTGCGGGATCGCGTGTTTCGCGGCGTCTGATGGCGGCAGTGCGTAGTGGTTGCGCCGGGCTGGCCGCGGGCCCACTCTGTGGGCAACCGACGAGCTTGTGTCGGGTCCGAGAGGCTGCCTTTCGAGCCCGATCGTTGAGGCTGGTATGAGACTCGTGTGCGCGTGTTGGACGGTGTGTGGCGTGTGGAGGTGGTAGAGAAGCGATGGATGGCGCACGGGGGAGCGTTTGGTGCGCGGGCTGGGTGGTTGCGCGTGGTTTGTGTGTTTGCTATGCGCAGCGCAGCGTTGTGTTGTGCGAGCGTGTGTGTGTGTCCGTGCAAGCGCCGTTGGTTTAGTGGTAAAATATCTCGTTGCCAACGAGATGCCCCGGGTTCGATTCCCGGACGGCGCATTCTCTTATGCCGCCTCGCCTCTGCTTTTGCCACCGTGCGGGATCGCGTGTTTCGCGGCGTCTGATGGCGGCAGTGCGTAGTGGTTGCGCCGGGCTGGCCGCGGGCCCACTCTGTGGGCAACCGACGAGCTTGTGTCGGGTCCGAGAGGCTGCCTTTCGAGCCCGATCGTTGAGGCTGGTATGAGACTCGTGTGCGCGTGTTGGACGGTGTGTGGCGTGTGGAGGTGGTAGAGAAGCGATGGATGGCGCACGGGGGAGCGTTTGGTGCGCGGGCTGGGTGGTTGCGCGTGGTTTGTGTGTTTGCTATGCGCAGCGCAGCGTTGTGTTGTGCGAGCGTGTGTGTGTGTCCGTGCAAGCGCCGTTGGTTTAGTGGTAAAATATCTCGTTGCCAACGAGATGCCCCGGGTTCGATTCCCGGACGGCGCATTCTCTTATGCCGCCTCGCCTCTGCTTTTGCCACCGTGCGGGATCGCGTGTTTCGCGGCGTCTGATGGCGGCAGTGCGTAGTGGTTGCGCCGGGCTGGCCGCGGGCCCACTCTGTGGGCAACCGACGAGCTTGTGTCGGGTCCGAGAGGCTGCCTTTCGAGCCCGATCGTTGAGGCTGGTATGAGACTCGTGTGCGCGTGTTGGACGGTGTGTGGCGTGTGGAGGTGGTAGAGAAGCGATGGATGGCGCACGGGGGAGCGTTTGGTGCGCGGGCTGGGTGGTTGCGCGTGGTTTGTGTGTTTGCTATGCTATGCGCAGCGTTGTGTTGTGCGAGCGTGTGTGTGTGTCCGTGCAAGCGCCGTTGGTTTAGTGGTAAAATATCTCGTTGCCAACGAGATGCCCCGGGTTCGATTCCCGGACGGCGCATTCTCTTATGCCGCCTCGCCTCTGCTTTTGCCACCGTGCGGGATCGCGTGTTTCGCGGCGTCTGATGGCGGCAGTGCGTAGTGGTTGCGCCGGGCTGGCCGCGGGCCCACTCTGTGGGCAACCGACGAGCTTGTGTCGGGTCCGAGAGGCTGCCTTTCGAGCCCGATCGTTGAGGCTGGTATGAGACTCGTGTGCGCGTGTTGGACGGTGTGTGGCGTGTGGAGGTGGTAGAGAAGCGATGGATGGCGCACGGGGGAGCGTTTGGTGCGCGGGCTGGGTGGTTGCGCGTGGTTTGTGTGTTTGCTATGCGCATGCGCAGCGTTGTGTTGTGCGAGCGTGTGTGTGTGTCCGTGCAAGCGCCGTTGGTTTAGTGGTAAAATATCTCGTTGCCAACGAGATGCCCCGGGTTCGATTCCCGGACGGCGCATTCTCTTATGCCGCCTCGCCTCTGCTTTTGCCACCGTGCGGGATCGCGTGTTTCGCGGCGTCTGATGGCGGCAGTGCGTAGTGGTTGCGCCGGGCTGGCCGCGGGCCCACTCTGTGGGCAACCGACGAGCTTGTGTCGGGTCCGAGAGGCTGCCTTTCGAGCCCGATCGTTGAGGCTGGTATGAGACTCGTGTGCGCGTGTTGGACGGTGTGTGGCGTGTGGAGGTGGTAGAGAAGCGATGGATGGCGCACGGGGGAGCGTTTGGTGCGCGGGCTGGGTGGTTGCGCGTGGTTTGTGTGTTTGCTATGCTATGCGCAGCGTTGTGTTGTGCGAGCGTGTGTGTGTGTCCGTGCAAGCGCCGTTGGTTTAGTGGTAAAATATCTCGTTGCCAACGAGATGCCCCGGGTTCGATTCCCGGACGGCGCATTCTCTTATGCCGCCTCGCCTCTGCTTTTGCCACCGTGCGGGATCGCGTGTTTCGCGGCGTCTGATGGCGGCAGTGCGTAGTGGTTGCGCCGGGCTGGCCGCGGGCCCACTCTGTGGGCAACCGACGAGCTTGTGTCGGGTCCGAGAGGCTGCCTTTCGAGCCCGATCGTTGAGGCTGGTATGAGACTCGTGTGCGCGTGTTGGACGGTGTGTGGCGTGTGGAGGTGGTAGAGAAGCGATGGATGGCGCACGGGGGAGCGTTTGGTGCGCGGGCTGGGTGGTTGCGCGTGGTTTGTGTGTTTGCTATGCTATGCGCAGCGTTGTGTTGTGCGAGCGTGTGTGTGTGTCCGTGCAAGCGCCGTTGGTTTAGTGGTAAAATATCTCGTTGCCAACGAGATGCCCCGGGTTCGATTCCCGGACGGCGCATTCTCTTATGCCGCCTCGCCTCTGCTTTTGCCACCGTGCGGGATCGCGTGTTTCGCGGCGTCTGATGGCGGCAGTGCGTAGTGGTTGCGCCGGGCTGGCCGCGGGCCCACTCTGTGGGCAACCGACGAGCTTGTGTCGGGTCCGAGAGGCTGCCTTTCGAGCCCGATCGTTGAGGCTGGTATGAGACTCGTGTGCGCGTGTTGGACGGTGTGTGGCGTGTGGAGGTGGTAGAGAAGCGATGGATGGCGCACGGGGGAGCGTTTGGTGCGCGGGCTGGGTGGTTGCGCGTGGTTTGTGTGTTTGCTATGCGCAGCGCAGCGTTGTGTTGTGCGAGCGTGTGTGTGTGTCCGTGCAAGCGCCGTTGGTTTAGTGGTAAAATATCTCGTTGCCAACGAGATGCCCCGGGTTCGATTCCCGGACGGCGCATTCTCTTATGCCGCCTCGCCTCTGCTTTTGCCACCGTGCGGGATCGCGTGTTTCGCGGCGTCTGATGGCGGCAGTGCGTAGTGGTTGCGCCGGGCTGGCCGCGGGCCCACTCTGTGGGCAACCGACGAGCTTGTGTCGGGTCCGAGAGGCTGCCTTTCGAGCCCGATCGTTGAGGCTGGTATGAGACTCGTGTGCGCGTGTTGGACGGTGTGTGGCGTGTGGAGGTGGTAGAGAAGCGATGGATGGCGCACGGGGGAGCGTTTGGTGCGCGGGCTGGGTGGTTGCGCGTGGTTTGTGTGTTTGCTATGCGCAGCGCAGCGTTGTGTTGTGCGAGCGTGTGTGTGTGTCCGTGCAAGCGCCGTTGGTTTAGTGGTAAAATATCTCGTTGCCAACGAGATGCCCCGGGTTCGATTCCCGGACGGCGCATTCTCTTATGCCGCCTCGCCTCTGCTTTTGGGGTGCTGCGTGTGCATGTGCGTGTGTGCACCAGGTGTGGGTGCAAGGCGTGTGTGCGTGCGCGTGCCTCTACGCGTGTGCGGGGGGATTTGTGGCGGCGTCAAGTGCTCATGATGAGACGCGCAGGTTGCGTGCGCGTGAGAACAAGCGTGTGGGAGCGTGTCCAAGTGCTCAAGCGGCGTGGACATGCGTGTGGGTGCATAGTAGGAGTTACATATGTAGGAGTAGGGTGTGCGTGACTTTGGCCATGCAGTATGGTGTAGTGGGTTAAGTGCCGGGTCTTTGATCCGAAGGGTGTGGGTTCGAGTCCCCACATGGACGTTTTTCTTTTTGCCGACAAGAGAGCGTAGGAGGCAGGCTAGCAGCTAAAACTCACTCAATCAATCTCACTTTTGGTTTTGCAATCTCGGCCCGAAGCCGTCTTCTAAGCTTTCAACTCTCCGCAGCTCGTAGCCCAACTTCCTTTTGGTTATGAGCCCAAGTACCGACACCAAGTTCAAGGTCGAGCCTTTCGACGGCTCGAACTACTCGCTGTGGAGCTACAAGATGAAGATGTACCTGATGTCCAAGGGATTGTGGGAAGCTGTCTCCGGGGAAGCCGGATCGACGGCGAAGGAGCAACAAGCGCACGCGGCGATTGTGCTCAACCTAAACGACTCGCAGTTGATGCACGTGGTGACGTCCACGACTGCGAAGGAGGCGTGGGACACGTTGAAGAAGTTCCACAAGACTCAAGACATGGCGAACCGGCTGTGGCTCAAGGAAAAGTTCTCGGCGTTCAAGTTCACGGCGTCCTCCGTCGGCAAGCACGTGACGGAGTTGGAGAAGCTCGTGATGGAGATGAAGAACGCGGGGTGTGAGCCAACTGAGGAAGACGTCTGCGCGACGATGCTGCGGAGTCTGCCATCGAGCTACGAGGCTCTGGTTCAAGCGTTTCGCATGTCAGTGAGTGAGTTCAAGCTTGCAGACCTGGTGAGCAAGCTGATTGCGGAAGAAGTGCGTCAGAAGGACTCGAACCGCATCGAAGAGGCGACTGCGCTTCTTGCCGGCAAGGGCAATGGGAAGCAGCAGCAGAAGAAGAAGAACCCACGCGGGATGCGCAAGAAGGGGCCCTTCGGGAAGTGTTTCAACTGTGGCAAGCCTGGCCACTATGCGAGGGATTGCCGTTCCGAGGCAAGTCCCGATGAAGATGTCCAAGACCAGTCGAACGTTGCGTTCCACGCGACGGAAGCTTTTGCTAGCGAGTGCTGGGTGATGGACAGCGGTGCTTCGGCACACATGTGCAAGACACGCGACGCGTTTCAAGAGTACTCGGGTGTAAAGACTGCGCGCACCATATCGAGCGCAAAGAGCAGCGCGAGCTTGAAGATTCTCGGGGTTGGAACAGTTGTTCTGCGTGTCTGGACTGGTAGTGCGTGGATAAATGCGCGACTGGAAAACACACTGCACGTTCAAGATTTGAACAAGAACCTGTTCTCTCTCACGGCTGCAACGGCACGCGGCATGACCGTGACTATGGACAGCGAGCAGTGCGTTGTGAAACGCGGCAGCCAAGTGGTGGCGACGGGCAGGAAGCAAGGCAAGCTGATGTTCCTCAACATTGAGGGCGGCGACGAGTGCCATGCGGCTGAAGACAATATGGATTTGTGGCACCGGCGACTCGGCCACGCGTCTTTCGGCACGCTGAACTCCATGATCAAGAACGGGAAACTCAAGGGTGCGCTGGCAGAGCCTGGAACCGTGTGTGGCGTGTGTGCGACTGCGAAGCAGGCACGCAAGCCTTTCAAGTCGACCAAGGAGGGACTCGAAGCCAGGGAGAGCGCACGCAAGGACACCACTGTGTGCTCTGATGTGTTGGGGCCCGTCACTCCTGCATCCAAGTCGGGCTACAAGTACATTGTGAGCTTCATCATGATGAAGAGTCGCTTTGTGACAATCTACCCACTGCACAAGAAGAGCGAAGTGTGTGAGGCGTTCAAGAAGTTTCTCAAGGAGGCAGAAACAAGTGCGGGCATCAAGGTCAAGGTGCTACGCAGTGACAACGGCGGTGAATACTGCAACGCGGGGATGGTGGCTCTGTGCGACGAGAAGACCATCAAGCAAGAGTTCACGGTGCCTTACAACCCGCAACAGAACGGCATGGCAGAGCGGATGAACCGTACGCTGGTCGAAATGACACGCTGCATGCTGGGGGAGAGCGGGATGGACAAGTCGTACTGGTGCGAGGCCATCATGACAGCTGCAGACATTCGGAACGTGTTGCCTAACACGTCAAGCCCACACGCAAGCCCATTCCAGCTGGTTTTCAAGAGGGCGCCACGTCTGGAGCACATGCGCGTTTTTGGGACCGAGTGCTACGCCCATGTGACCAAGCAGAAACGCAAAAAGCTGGACAACTCGGGGATCAAGTGCGTGTTTCTCGGCTATGCCAAGCAACACAAAGCATATCGACTCCTGGACCCCAGCGACGGATCGATCGTGATTTCAAGGAGTGTGGCGTTTGCTGAAGCGCCACCGGTCACAATGGCGAAGACGCGCAACCAGGAGGTGATCGACATCATCGACAACGATGAAGAAGAGGAGCGCACCGAAGAACCCAGTGTTGACGACGGTTTCAGCACGCCCCCGACACGCCCACTCCACGAACCCGAGGAGCACAGCGGACCGACCGGATCTGTGCCAACGCGTGGCTCTAGCACGCCAGGGAGAGACGGCGAAGAGGAGTGGATGGTGCGTCCGGCACGCAAAAGGCGTGGAGTCGTGCGCTACCAAGACGAATTTCCCGGGACTCGAAGGGGTGAGTTCAACCTGGACGACTACGAGGCTGAGTTCGATTCCCTCTACTGCTTCCTCACCGAAGACGACGACGGTGAGCGCGCGGTGTCGTACGATGAAGTCATGCGGAGCAAGTACAAGGACGAATGGCTGCGCGCCATGGAAAGCGAAATGAAGTCGCTTGAGGATCACCGCACCTGGAAGTTGGTGGACATGCCGTCAGACAAGAAGGCGATCGGGTGCAAGTGGGTGTTCCGTATCAAGCGTGACCCGAGCGGGAAGATCATCAAGTTCAAGGCTCGTCTCGTGGCGAAGGGCTTCACGCAACGTCCAGGGGTCGACTACACGGAGACTTTCGCTCCTGTAGCACGCAAGGAGTCCATCAACACGGCGGTGGCGATTGCAGCAGAGGAAGACATGGAGGCTGAAAATGTGGATGTGGACACCGCGTTTCTCTACGGCGACGTTGAAGAGGAGCTCTATATGGACCAGCCGGACGGATTTGAAGACCAAGTCAACCCAACCAAGAAGTGCCTGTTGATGCAAGCGCTTTACGGCACGAAGCAAGCGGCACGCCAATGGAACAGCAAGCTGAACAAGCACCTGGAGGGCCAAGGTTTCCATCGGTCAGCGGCGGATCCGTGTGTGTATGTTCGGCGTTCGGACTCGAAGTTCAGCATCATTATCGTCTACGTGGACGACCTCATGATCTTCAGCAGGACGAAAGCGGAGATCGGTGAGATCAAGAAGGCGCTGAAGCGCGAGTTCAGCATCAAGGAGCTCGGTGAGCTGAAGTACTGTCTCGGCATCGAGATCCACCGCAACCGCGACGACAAGACCATCGTCATGAATCAGCGAGCGTATATTCAACGACTCGCGGAGAAGTTCGGCGTGGAAAAGTGCAAGGCAGTGCACACACCAGCGGACAGCAACTCGAAGCTGGTGAAGCCGTCAGAAGACGAAGATTTCGTGCCCAGGTACCCGTATCGCGAGTTGGTGGGGGCTTTGATGTACCTCGCAACTTGTACGCGCCCGGACATTGCTCAAGCTGTGGGTGAAGTGGCCAAGTTTTGCGAGCGGTACAACAAGTCTCACTGGGTGGCTGCGAAGCGGATTTTGAAGTACTTGAAGACCACTCAGGACCTGGGACTCGTGTTCAACGGCGGGACTAAGGGAGAGCTGATCGGCTACGCGGATGCGAACTGGGCAGGTGATTTGGACACCCGGCGCTCGACTACTGGCTACGTGTTCTTCCTGAACGGGAGTGCAATTTCGTGGAAGTCGAAGCGGCAACCGACAGTGGCAACCTCGAGCACGGAGGCAGAGTACATGGCACTGTACAACGCCACTCAAGAGGCAGTGTGGCTGCGTCAGCTACTACTGGACGTGGGGTGTGAGTGTGTGGATGCGACTACCATTTTTCAGGACAACCAAGGTTGCATTGCGCTGGCCAAGAACCCAGCGTACCACTCACGCACCAAGCACATCGACTTGAAGTATCACTTCTTGCGCGAGAAGGTGGAAGACAAGGTCATCGTGCTCGAGTACAAGCCGACAGACGAGATGATCGCAGACGGGTTTACCAAGGCACTGGCACGACCCAAGCACCGCCAGTTTCTCGTCGGACTCGGCATGGACGCCTAAGACGCCAAGCACAGCGCATCAAGGGAGAGTGTTAGAGGGTGCTGCGTGTGCATGTGCGTGTGTGCACCAGGTGTGGGTGCAAGGCGTGTGTGCGTGCGCGTGCCTCTACGCGTGTGCGGGGGGGGATTTGTGGCGGCGTCAAGTGCTCATGATGAGACGCGCAGGTTGCGTGCGCGTGAGAACAAGCGTGTGGGAGCGTGTCCAAGTGCTCAAGCGGCGTGGACATGCGTGTGGGTGCATAGTAGGAGTTACATATGTAGGAGTAGGGTGTGCGTGACTTTGGTCCATGCAGTATGGTGTAGTGGGTTAAGTGCCGGGTCTTTGATCCGAAGGGTGTGGGTTCGAGTCCCCACATGGACGTTTTTCTTTTTGCCGACAAGAGAGCGTAGGAGGCAGGCTAGCAGCTAAAACTCACTCAATCAATCTCACTTTTGGTTTTGCAATCTCGGCCCGAAGCCGTCTTCTAAGCTTTCAACTCTCCGCAGCTCGTAGCCCAACTTCCTTTTTAACCAAAATGATGATTGTCTTATGAACGATGTCGTGAATGTGAAGCTTGAAGGTGGTGAGCACTCCTCGTATGTCTCGAACAGCAAGCTATTACACCATTGCATGACGTTATTCACGAAGTCAACACTCGAATTAAAAAATGCGCACTCAAAAGCAAAATTCACTGTAATTTGTTTTCATTGGCGCGGTTTTTATTTTTTAGGAAATATTGGTTGGTGTCAAATGCACTTCTCGATGGCGGGAAACTTGACGCGAAGCATGTCCCCGACGGCAGAACATCGTGCTGGGTAAAGCTTGCAACAGGCTCCTTGTTTCCTAAGTGATATACTTGGTATGGCGACACGTTGCGCAAGGTTATACAAGTCCATACAGGCGTATACTGCGGATACAATAGGTCGTTTCTCGAGTTGGTTTGTTCTGGCATAAAGATCAGATGGTTAGCCCAAAGCGTATATGTAACTCGCCGAGAAACGCTGTTAATAGCCACATATCCAAAACAGTGGGAAGAACCTGCTGGACCGAAAAACATTTGCTTCTTCACGGGAGAGCTCTCGCCACGCGAACGCTCAAATCTATCCCGAACGCTTTGAATTCTCGGGAAAACCAATGCTCATTTGCCGATTATCCTCGTCTTTTGCGTCCGCACATACAAGACCAAGTGACTTATGCCTCGCCAACCAACTATCGAAGCTCAGCAGTACCGCAATTCTCAGAGTGCTCCCGTTGGTCGTGCCAGCCACAGTTCTCGCGGAGCGCTTGTCCGGCAGGTCTCACACAGACCCCCGCCGTTCGTACCGCGCAGGCCGAACGCGATCATGTTCAGGCTGTCCTAAACGCAATAGAGAAGCGTCGTATCGCCAGAGAGCAAGACATGGGGCAGTATCCAGCCACCCGACTTCATGACATCGATGACGAAGAGACAGACACGCCCCATTTCGATCGGTATCGTGACATCGGTGGTTCGTCTGGGGTGGAAGACATGACCAACTTCACCACGCGCGAGTTCAACGAGTTATGGCTCTCCATTCGCGACTTTATAGTTGTGAACTACAACGCTGGCAGAGGACGCCGTTCGCCAATTAGCGGGAAGGATGCGTTTTTCATGACGCTGGTTACGCTGAAGCAGGGAGGGACTTGACACCACCTCTCTGAGATTTTTAGGCTCCCGTCGACGTCTTTCATGGAGACAGTGACCAAGTTCATACAGCTCATTGCCCCTAAGCTGTACGTAGATCAAGTTGAGAACCGCTGTGATGACACGAAGATGCGAGCCGTCGCCACGTCCGGCAATGCTTTCAGCTACTTCCCTTGCGCGCTGTACGCCGTCGACGTGACTTTCCAACAGAGTTGGCGACCGCGCAGAAGAGACCAGCAATGACCAGATTTCCAGTGATCGCGTCATTGTGGAGAATTACTTTGGACGCCTGAACGTGCTGTGGCGCATCACGACCGACAAGTATCGGTGGAATGAAAGTCTGTACGATGACGTCTTTCGGTTGTCTGTTGCACTGACCAACTTCCACGTGTCGATAAGCCCACTGCGCGAGCAGAACGGTGAGTGGTACCGCCAGTCTCAGCACAAACTGATTCAACTAGGCTTGAAGATCAAGGAAAAACGCCGGCTTGCTCAGGAGAAGTATCGTGCGAAAAAGCGCAGACGTCGCTCGACTGAAGTGGGGGATCTGGGGGAGAAAACGACGCTAGCGAGGACGCATTGACGCAGCTTAGCCAGGAATTCTGAGGGAGCACGTATGGTATCTTTCAGAGGCATTTGTTGTGTGGTTTTATAGGCAATACATCGATTTGTGATGAGTTAGCGATTGTTGCGTGTAAGCTCTGTTCACACGTGTGTAAACCTACTTTTTCGCGAACCGGTTGAATACTGCATGCTCGCTCCTGTGGCCTTGCGAGCCACAGTGTGCCACGACCATCAATCTAAGCAGCAGTTGGCGCGCCGCCGAAGGAACCCACATCTTGCCTGCGACCATTATCACACCATTGACTACTTGATGCTCCACCGATAAAGACTGCGATGCGGTACGTACAGCACGCTGTGCCTTCACAATGTCTTCTAGGGCAGGAAATCGGAAGTCTTCGTCAGCCAATGGCCGCAGCGCTGACGGTCGAGGCTGGCTTCGCGTTCTGACCGCGGCTGCACGTACTCCACTTGGTTTCTAACGTGATATAATGTCCGCCCATGCATTGGTTTCGCCGGCAACATGTTCGATGGTGAACCGAAGTCCACAAAGTCTCATCGCCCAGCGCTGCAGACGATCACACACGTGCTTCTTGAGCTCAACGTGCGGCGCGAAGATGTAGATCAGGTTCACGTGGTCGCAGAAGAGCTTGAAACCGCGCTCACGTTGAAGGAGATACTCCAAGTCGGTACAAGCCTTAACGATGGGAAAGGCTTCTTTTTCGACGATTGCCCAGTTGAGTTGAGAGTCCTTAAAGGTACCTCCTTTGCAGAGTACCATCCGATGTTGTTGCTTGTCAACCGGGAGTGAGTCGTCCCATGCCTGTATTTCGGTAACCACAATACTCCAGCCAGTTAGCGAGGCGTCCGTCATCACCACTAGCTCCGACGTGGGGCTAGGAAATACGAGCTGTACAGAGGCTTTGATCAGCGTCTTGACCTCGTTGTAGCTGGTTACCTCAGCCTCGGTTAGCGTGACCGCCACGTTCAGCGCATTCTTGTTGCGCCGGCCAATGCGCTTGCGCTCCATACCCAGCCTCTCCTGCAGAGGCGCAACGACGCGCGCGTAGTCTGGTAGAGAACCGTGAAGCCAGTTGCTGGCGCAGACAAAGTATTGCAACTCCGCCACTGTCGATGGTACCGGCAACGCTGATAATGCATCCACGCGTTCTGAATCATGGTGAACACCCGATCCTGAGATCAGCTTGCCGCACCATAACGCCTCCAGCTGGAACAGTGAGCTCTTGGCAGCACTCAGCTTAAGACGTCGGTCTCGTAAGATGATGAAGAACTCCTTGAGTGCTTGTAGAAATTCCTCCACAGTTGGAGCAAAGATGATAACATCGTCTACCCACACCAAAGCGTTGCGCTGCAGCATCGGTGCCATCGCGTCTTGCATCTGCATCTGGAAATGGATTGCGGAGTCCACCGCACCCTGAGGCCGGGTAGGCGTATACACCGTGTCCTCCGTCATGAACGACATGAGTTCTTGACTATCAACATCAAGAGGTAGCTGCCAGAAACCTTTAATCATGTCGAACTTTGCGAAACATCTTGCACCGCGGACACTGGACGAACAACCGCAAGGTTGGGCATGGCCCCCGCAATTGGCACCGTCACCTTGTTGACTGGTCGATAGTCAATGGTAATGCGAAACTCCGTCTGAGAGCCCGGTTTCCGCACAGGAACAGCAGCGCAGGCCCACTTGGCAGCGTTGTTCTTCCTGATGAAGCCACGCTTTTCCAGTTCTGCCGTGTACTCTCGGAGAAACGCACTCTGGAGCGGGGCATACTTCCGCGGCTTGCAGCAGAATGGCACCACGTCGTCAGTGAGCGTTACCTTCAATGGCTCCACCAGTGCAGGAGGGTCGTCACCAAGTCTCTCACGGAAAACGTCGCCATGTTCATGTACCAGGGACCGTAGACGGTCTACATGTTCGCCGGGCATGCCATTGGCGAGCGCCTCATCCACGAGCTGATCGAGAACTCCATCTTCTCCAGAGTTAGCTGGTATCAGCTCATCTCCAACGGGAAATTCGTCTTTCTCCTCGAGTAGACTCGCCCCAGTGAGCTGTTCAATCATGCGCTCCACGTCGATGCCTAGAGACTTCATCACGTCATTGCCCAACAGGAGTTCCTCCATATCACTGTCCAATACGAGGCACACTACATCCCGCATGTGAACAGGACCAGCAGCAGTTACCAGCTCCAGCGCCACAGTAGCCTTCTCTAGACACTCGATACGCCTGCCACCGGCCAGGTAGACGGCCACTGGTGCCTCCAGTTTTGACAACTTGAGGTCGGGAGAAAATTCGGCCAGCGACGCGACGACCGATCGGGAAATCATCGCCCGATCAGCTCCACTGTCTGGGACGTACGGTATATCCACCATACCGTTGACGCGTACCATGTTCGGCCTTGCTGTAGCTAACACCGCCTTTGACTGCACAGATTCTTGTCGCGCATTCTTGGCGGCTCTAAGCTTTGCCAATGCGTCGGCCCGTTGCTCCGACGTCGCAGTAGGGCACTCGTCGAGCCAGTGCGGGCCACGGCATACCAACCAGCCATCACGAGGTGGTGTACGCACCTTCTTCACCCCTGCCGGGTGAGAGGGCTTCGCCGACTTCTGCATCCGCTTCGACTGTTGCTGCGGAGCCTGAGCTCGGGACTGTGGCGTAGTGCGCTTCCCTGCTTGCGAGTGGAAACGCTGCTGCACTCGTGCGTGCTTCAGAATCATGTCGAAGAGCGTCGCATCATTTGTCTTACAGTCGCGCCTCTCATACTTGATCAGCCTCTCGATCTGCTCGCGCAGCATCGTGGGCTGAATGTTTTCCACTAGGATTGAGCACCGAGCCTTCATACGGTCCTTGTATCCGAGGCTAGTGACATCGCCACTGCCAATCAAAGCCTGTAAGCCATTGTCCTCTACGATCTTTGTGAATGCCTGGAAGTACTTGAACACTCGAGTGTCACAGTCGTCCACAGTCATGTCCATCTTCAGCTGTTTGCGGAAGAGCGTGGTGACGTCGGGGATGAAGGCGTTCTTGAGGGACTTGCAGCGCTTCTGCACCTGCGCCAGGATCTCAGCATCGTCCAGGTTTCTTCAACACGTACGTAGCCAACGTCTTCAGCACGGCCGGTTCGACCGAGCCCTTCACCGTTGCCACTACACCCTCGAAGCTCTCTCCAGTCACGTTACAGCGATGGCGGATCTTCATCACATACTGCTCCCACTCACGATTCCATGCGATGAGGGAGGCCTAGTCCCAGCCGGCCAGTCGTGGCGCCTTGATGAACTCATACACCGGTTGAGGCGTGCTCATTTCGACGTCTCCGTCAGCGTCGACACCGTAGCGAGTTCCCATCGTGCCACCTTGAGGTACCGTAGTCTAGCACCTCGTTCACACCGAACCCGACGTAGCGCGTAGCCAAGTAGTCCTTGCAGCTTCAGCCGTCGTTCCTTGGTCCGGGGGGGGGGGGGGGGGGGGGTTAACAAAAGCTCTTCGGGAAGAAGCGTAAAGTTAACTTTATCGCGATATCCGGACTTGTTTGCGAAGAAGCAAATTTATTAATGAGCAAAATGTAAAACCCAGAACTAGACAACTAGCTCCGCTACATGCAAGGCACCAAGTGCTCCTAGTGCCCGGGGGACTTGTGCAGCGTCAACACAATATCTTCGTAAACAGGCTCGTAATCGAACGACTCCATAATCACCATCATAATCATCCTTGCCGCACGATGTTAGAGTCCGTAGGACCTGCCGACTTGAAGTGCTTGAACAGGAGATAATCGTGCTTGAACCTTGCCCTGGCGACACAGGTATTTAGTAAAGTTTGTCGATCGCTTTGTCACTCGTGAAACCAGAGCGAGCCGGGGATGATACTACATCCCAAAACACTTTTCTCCTCGAATATGCGAATTTATTCACGCCGCGCTCGATTTCAGTGAAGCCCTTTGCTGGTTTCAGGCCGTCCCACCCGAATAGGTATGCCATAACTCGAATAGATTCTTAGCTCGTTTTGAGAATCTAGCAGCAGATGTACACTGAGGCGCCGAAGGACTGAGCGAAGTATTACCTGGATTGTTTGCTGAACATCGGTCATTACCTCCGTTGTGTAGCGACGTCCCGCTGCGATCTGCGAGTTAAGACCTGCAAAGCGCCTTCAATCGTTGAGCACGGATTACTGGTACGTCGTAGGTTTGTTCATAGACCTCGTAGCTGTCGATAACAGCAAAATTTAGCTGAGAATCATCACTCGTAACGTAAAATCCCGGCCGGTGAACGGGGCCCATGTCTGCCCCCCCCCCCCCCCCCCCCCCCCAGTGTTCATGTAAACGCCTAAACTTTTCTGATTCAGCTTATTCGGCAGTAGAACATAGCTGGAACTATCAGGTGGTTCTAGAGCCGTTGTCGCAATTGATTCTCCCATAAGCTGTTTCACGGTCGGTCTAATCGACGAGAAGATTGGGTGTAATACATCTAAGTTCAGGTTTTAGAGAGTAAAAGCACGGGCCTGCTGATCCTGTCAGTGCCGCAGCAGTCAACGCATCGGAGTAAGGCTGTGCTCTATCTGTGTAGACGTCTTTTCGAGTTCGCCAACGCCCACAAAGATTTACAAATCCTTCGAAATGCCACTCCGACTCGCATACGTTGCTGCTCCTTTGCGAAGTCTGTGCGTTCCCAAATTTCCTGCCTTCGGTTTCTTAAAGGCTTCGCGTTTAACCATATCCCCCTAAGAAACACCGCACTGAGCGATCGCCATCCTTTGGGTTACTATACACAAACTCCGAACTTGTAACATTCGCCGTTGACTTGATGTAGACAGGAAGGCTGAGCAAAGCACACGGTTTTGGGTCCGTGCTACCAGTAACAAACTGTTCTGGAGCGTCTCTTTCTTCATGTATGTTCTTAGAGCACCGCATCTGGAAGAGGAGAGTTGATGAGTACTGAGTATTTGGCGAGAAATTGCTGAGCTGTAGTTACATCATGTCATCGATTCGAGCACACATGTGCCACTGAAGTGCTAGGACACTGCTCACCATGTTCGCTGTGTTTTCCTTCCCACAATGAGCTCTCACGACTAGCAACAGACCCATCAAACTCCACAGGGCGGCGAGCATTTGGGACTTCACTCACTCTCGTCGAACTTCTTCACCTTCTCAACCAACATGTTGACAGCATCCGAGCATGTGGGGTTTGCCGCGGTCTCCAAATTGAATGTATTCGCGGCATGAACGACGAAATGAACCTCTTCGAGAACTCCAGTGTGTTCGATCAGCGATGAACAGGTCCCATTTCTTCACCCTGGGAACTGAGTGGTTTGTAGCTCGGCTTGTCATGGGGTTTCGCATTCTCTCAAATCTGTTGAAGAAGTACCGTACTGGTTTTTTAATTTATACATATCAAATTAAATGAGGACCACGGTACGATCCCACACTATGGGAAATCAAACGGGGCCGTCGTGTGACTTGCTTTTTGGATGTCGAAAAAATTGAAACCTGTTTAAATGGCTCGGAAAGTCAAAATGTCGGGCAACGGATCCTAAAATTGATACTACGTTTGAAATTCAGAGCGGTCGAGGAGCTCGGCCAGAATTTAATATTGTATTTATTTAACAAGGTATCCTTCGAGATTTAATGACATGGACAGATTCAGAGCGGATCGAAAATTCGTTTTCAGAATTACTTGAAAAAAGTATGGTGCAATCGACAAATTGAGAGCGAAAGCTTGCCAAACCTGTGAAAAAACTATGCCTCTGAATATACGTTTTCGAAGGGTTGGCAACCTTTCGCTCTCAATTTGTCGACCTCATCCAGTCTCACAGGCGAATTTATCTATTTAAAAACGAACTTAATGATAATAAAACGAAGTTAGTAATAAAATACGAAGGGCTAGGCGACGAGTGCATCGTGGGTCACTGCCCAAATAATGTTTTGGCTGCCGTTTAAATGGCTCGGAAAGTCGGAAAGTAGGCAATTCACACTCCAGTGGAGGATAAGTTGGCTCGGAAATTTCAAAGTGGGCAACTTATCCTCTAGCATAGGATAAGTTGCCCACTTTGCGCCTTTCCGAGCCATTTAAACAGCAGCGTCGAGGATCGGACTTTCCGAGCCATTTAAATTACAGCAAAGTGGAGGATCGGAGGTGCCACCATTAACCTTGTTGTGTATCACACTTCAATGTCGGCGGCGTACGGCAAGACGGTCGGGGGCAAGCTGCAGCTCAAGGGCGGGCTATCACTCAAGGGCGTGAAGAAGCACACGAAGAAGAAGAAGAAGAAGAACCACGACAGCAAGAAGCGCGAGCGCGACGACACCGCCGACGACTCGGAGCCGAAGCCCTTCGAGCTGGTCAAAAGCAGAGGCTCGGGCCGCCTGCTGAGCTCCGGCACCACGTTGATGGGGCAAGTGGGGGCCAAGTTCCTCCAGGAGCTGCACGTGGGCGACGCAATCGTGATCCAGCACCCGACGTCGCTCGTAGAGGAGACGAGGATCGTGCGGATGGTACTGAGTGACGTTTCGGCCAGCATCAGCTCCGCCTTCAGCTCGGACCTGGTGTCGTCCACCCCGTTCTACTACATCAAGGCGCCTCCAGAGGATGAGAAGCAGCAGGAGGAAGAGCAGGAGAAGAAGAAGAAGCGCAAAATGGACGAGAAGACGGCGTTCGGGACGTATGCTGGCGGCACGGAGAAGGGGGGTCAGTACACGTACCGAGTCAGGAAGAGCGGTGCGTACGGAGGATACGCGATTGTGAAGGAGGTAAGGAGAGGATCGAGTTGAGGTGAAGGAGCTTTTTATCTGATGCTGGTTTGCGGTGGACGCTTTGTAGGATGCAGACGTGGAGAGAAGTCGGGAGGAGCTGCTGGATCTCCGCGAGAAAAAGAAGGGAGACCGATATTGCATGTGACCAGAGCTAACAATGATGACGATGCTTTCTGCTGCTTTTGTGTTGTGGAGGCCAGACAAGAATGGTGACTCGAACTCGTGAATCTCTGTTGGGCTTTTACTTTCGATTTCGGTGAGTGTTTCATGCTGTATTTTTTTTCTCGTTGAACAATGCTAGCAACGCCGACGAAGCAATGCTTATACACTGAAGGCAAAGCTGCGTCAAACTCCACTTGTCGCGCCAAAATGGGATCATCCCATCTAATTACGGGACACACGCTCCATATTTACATCACTTTCAGATGCAGTCCGCCAAGAAAGCGGCCGCGAGCGATGCCTCCCGCCTGCGCAAGTTTCTGGAGGCCGGTCGTGGCAAGACGATGGTGCTGACGGGCGCTGGCATCTCCACGGACTCGGGCATCCCCGACTACCGAGGGCCCAACGGCGTGTACAACCGCAACAAGGACTTCCGCCCCATCCAGTTCCAAGAGGTCGGTCGCCTCTGCGTTGCTCGTTCATTAGAACCTACTAACCCTTGGTTACTGTCCACAGTTCATAGGAGCCCACACGTACCGCCAGCGCTACTGGGCGCGCAGCTTCCTGGGCTGGCCCAAGATCCTCAACACGCAGCCCAACGGCTCTCACCACGCGCTCACAGAGCTGCAGCGAGTTGGCGCCGTCTCCAGCATCTTGACGCAGAACGTGGACCGCCTGCACACCAAGAGTGGCTCGCTCGGCGTCGTGGAGATGCACGGGTCGCTGCACGAGGTGGAGTGTCAGGACTGTGGCGACGTGACGTCCCGCCAGAGCTACCAGGACGCGCTGGGGGAACTGAACCCCGAGGTTGCTCAGTGGTCGAGCGAACACCCAGACAAGGAGACGGGCGACGTGGCATCCAGTGACAAAGTGAACCCTGACGGTGATGTCGACATCTCGTGGAACTACGATGCCTTTGTCTATCCTGCGTGCGGCAAGTGCGGCGGCATCGTGAAACCCAGGTGCGTAGTGTCGACTTGGTATGAAGAAGTGGAGCTTTCTCACCCCGCTGATTTGTGTTCTTAGAGTTGTGTTCTTTGGAGAGAGCATGCCGGCAACCACGCGAACGACGGCGTTGGAGAGAGTGAGCGACGCCAACGCGGTACTGGTAGTTGGATCGTCACTGAAGGTGTTCTCGGCCATGCGCCTCATCAACCACGCTCTCGCCCGCAACATCCCGATCGCCATCGTGAACTTGGGACCTACGCGCGCCGACGAGCTGTGCGATTTGCGCATCGACAGGCCCTGCACGAATCTTCTCACTGAGGTTGCAGACTTGTACTAACGTTAAATAGACCTGTGTCAGAGTAGAACTTCGTGAAAAACAACAACAACACTTGAATGACGGCAGCAAAGCATTCGCGGTGGAGCTTATCAATTAAACGAAGGATGAAACACACCATGAAGTACTTCGGTCGGCGAATATCTACACACGCAAAACACATCGTCGTAAGGCTCGCAAGAAAACTAAGCACTTGCGAGTCGTCACATCTTGCAGATGGTAACTTAGCTCCACACAGTGCGAGTCGGCAGGGATGGAGTGGATGCACCAACAGGGTTCGGCTTTGCAACGCTTCCGGCGCTTGCAGAGTTGAGAGATGCCACTCGCTGCGCGAGCCAGCTAGGCCCTGCCGACTTTGTTGGTTCTTCCTTTTCCACCTCTTCAACCTTGGGCGTCGCCGTAGCGTCGGCTTCAGCCTTCTCGGGCTCTGCCGGCGTGACCTCAGCCTTCTCAGGTTCTGGGGCCGTAGGTTCCGGCTGAGCGGGGACAACGGTCTTAGGCTCCGGCTTCGGCGACGTCTTTTCGCTTTTCGCCTTGTCAGCTTCGGCAGCCGCAGTTGCAGCCGTGTCGAAGCGGTAAGTGACCGATGCGGAGCGATCGAACGGGAGACGCTCCATCACCGACTGACTGCCATGCGCCAGCACCGGCACAGCAGACGCAGCCTCACGCAACTGAGCCTCCGAGAACTGTCGAAGATTCACGGTGGACTCTTTCACACCAAGACGCGGACCGTCGTACTCGGGCATAGTCTTCTGGATGGTGCGGCCAAGGGCATGGATGCAATGCACGACCTGTCCGATATTCTTCTGGTTGTACAGATCCACCGTCTCGAACAGATCAAACTCGGCCACGCCGATGCTGCGGCACGCACGCACAAAGCTGGTCACGTTCTCCATCTGCTTGAAAGGCATGGACGACGACTGAATCTTGGGAATAAGTCCAGGCTTGATCTTGTTCATCAGCGTGCAGAGCATGATGCCGTCCTTGAGGCTGTCGCCGAAGCCAGTCAAGAAACTCTCGCCCAGCACGGCCTCAATCCATGCTTGCGCCTCTTCCTCCGCCGTGGGTCCGGTACTAGCAGCCGCGCTGTTCAGTCCAGGAATCGACGACGAGACCGTCTTCCCGTTCAGCGAAGTATTGTCCACATCCTCCGACAGCTCAGCAACCGTCGCAGCGACCTCCTCCTGCGTCGGCACGTGCTTCCCAGTAGGCGACATTTCTCCTTCAGGCTGCGAGTCGAACGTCGTGAGCTTATCCGCCTTACGGAAGCGGGAGAGCTGCTCAATCTTCTGAGCCGACGGAGGTGGCGGCGGAGGCGGCGCGCGGTACCCGCTCTGGGCCGCATCGGCGCCCAGCATGACGTTGTTGGAGTGGGACGTCGTTTGACGCTTCATGGTGCGGAAGCTGCCCAGCGTTTGCTGCGCCGGGATGTTCTTCCCGCCCGCGAGCTGGTCGGGCGTGAAGACGCGCTGGTTCTTGCTGCTCTCCTTCACGCCGAGCGTGGGGCCCTGGAACTGCGGGTAGTTGCGCTGCACGGCGCGGCCCAGCGCGAAGATGCAGCGCACGACATTGCCCAGGTCTTTCAGCTCGAACAAGTCCACCGTCTCGAACAGGTCGAACTCGTTCACGCCCATGACGCGGCAGGCCTTGAGAAAGGCCGACACGTTCTCCATGAGCTTGAAGGGCATCTTCGACTTGGTCTCCACGCGCTTCACGACGCCTGGGTTGATCTTATTGGCCACGCTGCACAGCACGACGCCATCGCGTAGACCCTCGCCGAAGTCGTCGCCGATCGGCATCTCCGAAATGGTCTCGAGCCACGCGCGCGCCTCGTTCTCCATGTCGTAGTCGTAGCGCTCAGCGGCCTTGCGCGCTAGCTCTGCGTCCAGGCCGAAGCCGCCGCCGCGGGGCTGCACGGGCGCACGGATAGACATGCTGCTGGAAAGTTGCTGCTTCTTGCTGTGCGCTAGCGGTTCAATCGGGGAATGAGGCTCTCGATAGAGTCGGCGGACTGCGCTGATTGGCAGAGTACAGTGCTCTCCCTCACTTTGATTCCCTCTTGACTTCATACACTGCCCTATACCTGTCCGGCACAATTTACCTACAGCTTGTTCTGTGATACTGTATATTTACCAATTATGATCGATACACCACACGTGTCATATTGAGAAGCGCTGCGGTACCATGTGGATGTACAGATACTTTCGCGCGATTCGACCACAAGGTTCACCACCGCAGGCTGTTGCCACAAGCTGTTGCCTCTACCGTTACGCTGGCCGCATGCCACGAGGCACGCGGACGGCCGCGAATACGCCGCCCAGCTGCTCCGACACCATTCCGGCGTCGGCCTATTCCACGCAGTACCACGAGCGAAATGGTAATAATGGATTCACGTTAAGGCTGGCGGCTTCAACTTGGCAAAGTGCGGCTGCTCTAGACGGAATATGGACAGATAGATAAGGCAGGTGCTTCGTAGCCAGCCGCTCACACGTCGTCCTGGTTCGAGTGTGGCGACTTGGTCGAGTCCCAAGCCTGCGCCAGCCGCTTGGTCGACAGCAGCGGCTCCTTCTCCTCCTTCGATCCGGGGAACGCGCCGCCTCGCTGCGGGACCCCGACGGGCGTCGTGGGGCCGCTCACAACAGTGGCAGTGTACAAGCTGTTCGTGCTACCGCCACGAGCTGGCAGTGCTGCCGAAGCGGTCAGCGAAGCGGTGGTAGCGCTCGTCTCCTTGGCCGCGCGCTCGTACAGCTTCGACTTGAAGGCGTACTCCTGACGCAGCATGTCCAGCTGCACCTTTGCCGGGACGCTGCGGATGATCTTCCAGAACGACCAGATCAGCAGCAGCGACAGATGCTCACTCACGAGGATCATGACCATGCGCGTGGTGAGCGAGAAGCAGGCGAAGTCCGGACCGAAGCGGAAGTGCGAGAAGTCGCCGCCCATGGCGTCCGAGATCTGCTTCGAGCAAGACGGCGAGTAGAACTCCATGGCTCCAGTGGAGATGAAAATAAGACCGATGTTGACGATCACCCCCGTGAGTGCGATAAAGTGAAGCATGTTGTGCCACTCGCCAATGCTGCTGGCCTTGCGCGGGAATGGGCGACGGTTGGTTCGGCACAGGCGGAAGCCATCGCCACGGGTCTTGAGCGCGTTCACGATCATGCACGCAGCAGGCATGAGCGGCCACAGCATCGAGAACATAACCACGAAGCCGAACTGCACCGTCATGTGGTGGTAGTCATCGTACGGGTCGTAGTTCTCTTGCTCGCTCTCAAACAGAATCGCGCGTGCCTTCGCGTTCAGCAGCTCCACCTCGCGCTCACTGTTCTCCAGATACCGTGCCGACGACCGATTCAATAGGTGCGCCAGATTTCCGCTGTTGCGAGCAGTAGTAGTGTTCGCCTCGTTACTGCGCACGTTGTCGGAGCCCTCGTTACGGTAAGACATCTCGGCCAGCAGACGTCGCTCGCCTTGGGCCTTGACCATAGCCATAACCTTGCGGTCAGTGCCTCGAAGTCGCTGCTTGTAGTGCTTGCGGTGAATCCACGGGACGGCCACGGCAATGAGCAAGTTCAGCAACTGCGTGATAATGATGGGCGTGAGGAACAAGGTCTCCAAGTCGAGGTGGTTAATGTCGAAGGTTACCCAACCGCGGCATGGAATGCAACGCGTTTCACGAACCCCCAGCTCATTCCACGCTGGCGGACACGAGTCGCAATACGAACCCGAGCGATCCATATACGGCCCAAAGCAGCAGTTGGCCGGGTCTTTCCAGATCAGCGCGTTCAGGAAGTTGGTAATCGTATCACCAGCCCCAGGAACTACGTACACGAACGCCAGTAGAAAGAACCACGTGTAGTAGTTGAGGAAGTCCATCAGGAATAGCTTCCGGATCATAGACTTCTCGAACTGCTCGATTGTCTTCCAGTTTTCCCACTCCGTGAGCATGCGAGCAGCACGCGTCACGATCACACTCCACTGAATAATGTCCACGAACAACCCGTACAGGATACCACCGCCTAGAATGTAGAACCACTGCGCCGAAAAGAGCCCTCTGTCAGGGTAGCGAACTTTTAGCACCTCAAACGCGGTGATCCAGATCGCAATCACGAACATCATGATAGAGATCTGCACCACCATAAAGGTAACCACGGCCAAATACTTCGGGAACCTCTTCCAGCTCGGGTAGTATTGGTCAGGCAAGCCAGTGACTGGATTCACAAAGGCATCGCCGCGGAATTTCGGGTTGCGGTATACAATCGTGTTGGTTTCAATGTCGTTTGCCCACATGTGGTTGAGTTCATTGTTCCGGCGGGACCAAGCTTTGAGGAACCAGTAGCTCCAGACCACCGAAATGAGGATTGCCCAGACCACAAGCACGCGCATGTACATGGGCGTACCCATAACACCACGCAGGCAAGTCAGCAGCACCCCGAGCAGCGCGATCGGCACCAAAAACTTGTTGTAGAAGTCCATGAACGCAAAGTAGTAGCCGACCTTCTCGCCAAAATGAGCTCTCACTTTCTGCAAGAAACTCTCCGACAGAAACTCCAGCTTCTGCGTCCCGATGAACGTCTTCAACAAGTATCTGTTGGTAGCTGGGTCGTGCACTGGGAATATCGAGCGCACATTCGGGTGGTCTTGCGTGATCTTGGCCGTCTCTCGGATAATGTGGTCAATCACCTGGATCCTCTCCGCGGGGGTGACAATGGGGCTGCTCTGCACCACCGAGTCCACTTCGCGCGAGTTGCCACTGCGCAGCCACGTCTGGAACCGCAGGCGTCGGCCATAGATCGACAGCGCCTCGTCGTTGCCGCGGATCAGCAGCACAAAGTACTTGCTGGCCTTCTTGCCGTCGGCCTCCACTCTGCTGAAATCTCCTTCCAGCACGTCCACGTCCAAGCCACTGGACACGAGCTTCTCGATGAGTCTGCCTTCGACTCCGGCGCCAATGTCCACCGCCACGTCAACATCCACCGTCGTCGCCTTCTTGATGGATGAACCCCTTCTCGTCACAATGGCAAAATCGTAGGTGGCGCCCTCTAGCTCCGCGCCCTTGAGGTAGCGATACGTGCCTGGATGCACCACCAGCGGCTGCCCTGGCAGCGGCGACACGGGTGACTCGAAGGTCCATTGGTCGTCCTGCAGCGCCAGGCTCATGGCACCCGCCGACAGGTGGCGCTCGCTGCGGCTCTGTGTTAGGCCGGCGATCGGCACGGGCGTCACCTCAGGCGCGAGGTCGTCGTCCTCCATTGGCCTTCTTCTCTGGCGTGGATCTGATTCTATCGAGATCATATGAATAAGTCGGCAGTGTTTTATACACTAAAGAGGAGCTATCATTTAGATATCGATGCATACTGAAGTTCAGTGTCCCGCGAAGAGTCACGGAAGAAAGCCGTTCAGAAAGTTACTGCGACTGCAGCGAGAAGGCACGAAGATGGCGATGAAGACGTCGGCGCTCCGCTCAGCAGCGCCCGATGCAGCCCACGACGCCTATGCCAAGGTAGTGTGGTGCTCTCCATGTTGCTGATCGGATCTATTTCCTCACACTCTAACGCTTACAGACGGCAGGGAGCGACTCCGAGAGCGAGTATGAGATCCTGTACCCCGGGGACGAGGCCACCCAGGAGATCCTATGCAACAGCGACTTCTACACGACGTTCATGCCCAGCACCGACACGCTATCCGAGTCTGTGCTGCGCTTCTGCGGGAGTTTCCCCGTGCGCATGGCGCCTCTGGTCGCGGCGGCGCTGGTGCAACGGTTCACGGATGTGCGCTTCAACTGGGCCACCAAGACGCTACAGTCGTTCCTGGAGATGGTGTGCTGGACCAGCGTCTCGTACGCGACCTACTCGCTGTACGGTGATGTGCTGCTGGCCTTTGAAGTCGGCACGTTCGTCGGCGCCATGATGTCCGTCTGTGACGAGGTTGTGCTCCAGTTTGTGCGTGGCCTGGCTCGAGTGATCCGCAACCAACCAGGAGGTGGGGACTTGCTGCAACGACTGGGCTTTGATGTGCCGAAGAACGGGAAAGCCCCCACGGACGGCCAGGAGATCTCGCTCATCAAGAACTTGGTGTTCGGCTACCTCGGCGTCGTGGCGGTGCGGTCGTTGTGGGAAAACTTCCACGACGTCAAGTTCTTCGCACTGTTGACAGCGTGCACGGGAGTGGCGTTCGTAGTCACGGCCGAGTTCTGCTGCCTGTGGCTGCCGACGCGACGTGTAGGCTTGACGCTTCAGGCGCGGTTCACGCAGGTGAGACGGAACTGGGAGGAGCACTGGCTCCGGTCCTTGGTGGAGATGCTCTGCTGGACGCTGTCCACGAGCTACTTGTACTACAGCTCGGAGGACTTCTGGTGGGCCTTCCGGGTAGGCACGCTCGTCGCTGTCGGCGTGAGTCTGAGCTCGGGACTCGACCATCTTGCGGACATCGACATCCAGCAGATCGAGAAGAACGAGTACGGCTTCTGGGAGGAGCGCGCGCTGGACGACCCGTTCATGGCGCTCGCGAGTCGCCTCGTGAAGGTCCAGCACGCACTCGAGTCGCTCGGACGCGCAGTGGAGGCCGAGGCCATGGACATGTACGAAAACTTTGGCGAGTAAGCTAGCGCCGCCAACCACAGGAAAGTGGACGAAGAGCCGAATACACGGACTGTAGGATTGTTGGTGGTGTCTTGGTTGCCTTTTTCACGCGCAGCGTCTCTCGTGCCGATGTGATCACTCGGATTCTAACCGTCCCAGTGAAGTTCATCTTCAAGCGTATGCTTACCGTCCTGACTAGTTTTGGCGTCATCATTTCGAGTCAACTAGTCTTGAAGAAAGTAAGCGCGCCAAATCCGGTGCATGCACACTTGCACTTGGCTTGTGGCTGTCACATTGCAGCACGTCATTGTTGCCTCAACGCCTTACCCGCTCGGACACCGCAGCAGCAGCAGCAGCAGCAGCAGCAGCAGCAGTATCCAACTTTGTCCGCCACACACAGGTCTCAAGCAATAGTCAAGATGGCCCCCAACATGGACGCAGTCGCCGCCCCGCTGGCCCACGTGCAGAACGGCCACATCCGCGAGATGCACTCGGACGTGCTGTTCCACATCGGCCTCACGTGCTCGCAGGAGGAGCGCCAGCAGGTGGTCACCACCTTTGGCGACGTCAAGTTCTTCGTCACGGGCGGCAGCGCCGAGCGCATGACGAGCTTTGCGCACGCCGTTGCCAAGGAGCTGCATATCGCCGCGCCCTACGGCTACGCGCTCGCCCCCATTGGCAGCACGTCGCGCTACACTCTGTACAAGGTGGGGCCCGTGCTCGTGGCCAACCACGGCATCGGTATGCCGTCCATCTCCATCCTGCTGCACGAGGTGACCAAGCTGCTCGAGTACGCGGGGGCGCACGGCGCCACGTACATCCGCATGGGCACGAGCGGCGGCATCGGCGTCGAGCCCGGCACCGTCGTCATCACGTCCGAGGGCGTCAACAACAAGGCCGAGTCGGTGGACGAGGTGGCCGTGCTCGGCTCCACGGTGCGGCGCCCGGCCATTTGCTCCCCCGAGGTGCGCGAGGAGATCATCGCTGCGGCCAAGGACGTGGGGCTGCCCTACGCGGTGGGCAAGACGCTCAGCTGCAACGACTTCTACGAGGGCCAGGGCCGCCTGGACGGCGCCATCTGCGAGTACACGCTCGAGGACAAGATGGCCTTCCTGCACAAGCTCGCGGACGCCGGCGTGCGCAACATCGAGATGGAGGCGCGTTGCATGGCCGGCTTCTGCCACAAGCTCCGCATCCCCGTCGCGGTGGTCTGCGTGACGCTGCTCAACCGCCTGGACGGCGACCAGGTGCTCTCGAGCCACGAGACGCTGCAGGGCTTCGAGAAGCGCCCCGCCGCCGTGCTGCTGCACTACATCAAGACCAAGCTCAGCGCGTCGGCCTAGAGATAGAGATCCTGCCAATATAAATACGCTTTTGCCATCAGAAATGCTGCTTCAGAGACGCTGGGCGGCCGTTGCAGGCAGCAGCAACGGATGGCCATCAATCCAGCACGGATCACAGCTTAAAGTCGGGTTCAACCACTTCAGCTCGACGGCGGAACAGTGCAGGCGCTTGAGAATAACCGCCGAATCTGACTTCACCTGCTTCTCGCCAACGCGATGGGCACTTTCATTATCGCCGACCAAGAGCGCTCGATGTCCTCTCGAGCGTCGTCTCCGATCTGCTTCCAGACGCAGTGGCAGGGCTCCGGCCTGTGCGCGAACGTGGCGGTGAGCGGCATCTCGAACGTCGGCGGCGCCGAGAACCGCGAGAACCAGGACGCGTTCTTCAGCTTCTACGATCCCAAGAACGCCGCCTTGGTCGTGGGGCTCTTCGACGGCCATGGCAGAGACACAGGGCGCGAGGTGGCCCAAGCGACCAAAAGATACTTTGAGGCGCAGTTCCAGGGCTACTCGATCCAAGACTACGAGCGATTGGAGCGAGACCCGGAAGAGTTCTTCCAGCGCTTGTTCGCCTCGTGCCACCAAGCCCTGAAGTACATGCTGCGCGATCTATACGAGCGAGCAGGTCACTCGGTGGAGGAGCACCAGCCTGAAGGCTTCCTGGTGCGGCACAACTCGCACACGGGGACCGTGGCCAGTGTTCGTGGCGGCACCACCGCGACGGTTGTAGTGGTTTTGAACGGAGGACAGAAGATCTACTCGTCCAATGTTGGCGACTCGGTCGCCATGTTGACGTCGATGCGTCCTGTTCTGCGTGCAGATGACGTCAAAGTCCACGGAAACGACGGCGCCGAAGTGCACCGGCTGAACGAGCAGCTCAGTGAAGGATCTGCAAGACATGACGAAGACGAGCCTGACAATAATCGGGCACCGAAGTCGGAGCTCCTCATTCTGTCAGGAAACCACAGCCCCGAGAGCGCCACCGAGTTCATGCGTGCACGAGCTGCACGCTGCAACCCTCATGACCCAGCACTGCCAGCATTACGCTTCGTGTACGACAGCTCGGAGCCGAAGAGCCGACGTCTGCCCATTTTCACGATGACGAGCAGAGGCGAACTGCGCCACAACCCGCGAGGCGACTACTTCAAGAACGTCCGCGATGAATGGGCCACTGTGGTTGCAACACCATTCAGCTCGTTGTTCTCAGATGCATTGGCATTTACTCGTTCGCTGGGTGATCTCCACATGCACAGCTACGGCGTGAGCTGCAAGCCGACAGTGGTGGAGCTGTCGCTCGAGCGCGTCGTCGCCCAAGACCTCAGTCTTAGCAGCCACGCTGTAGACAACCAAGAAGACCACCTCGACAGCAGTGTATATGACGATGAAGAGGAGCGAACGAGCTGCGCGTCGAACAACAGCAGCGAGGAGGCGCCGACCACGACCGACTTCATGCTGGTGGTGGCGTCCGACGGCATCTGGGACAACTGGAAGTACCACGATCTCCACTCGTTCCTCCGCCAAGCGCACGACAACAAAGCTCTACAGATGCAAAGCCAAGAGGCTGGAGACTGCGTCCCTGTGGACGCCATCGCCACCTCGCTCATGAGTGTCAATCTGCAACGCGCAAGCAGCTACTTCGGTGACCAAGCGGACAACATGACGGCTGTGCTGTGCAACTTCAGCTTCAAAACCTAGGATACAGAGTATGTTAAACAATAGGCTTAATGTGAAATACACCAACTTTCAGCGTGCGTCCACCGCCGCAGATCACTATTGAGTGAGACCGTCCGACGATCATGATGCGCCGAGCGGCTCAGGGCTTAGGCGCGCGATGCACCACCGCGACGAGACGCCCCAGCGCTCTGCTGAGTGGAAACAAGTGCGCGGCTCGCGCGTTGGCCACCAGCGGCTCCGGTGCGTTCCGTCAGATGAGCTGCTCGACGGATTGACATCATCTGACTGGGTCTCTTGACTGCTGCAGAGCTCGAGTGGATGAAGAACCGCGACCCGTTCTGCAACGTGGGCGAGTCCATCACCTCCAAGATCGGCGTGAACCTGCACCGCCAGCCAACCACCCGCTGCACATCATCAAGACCAAGATCGAGAGCTACTTCGACGACCTGCACCTGAACCACGGGTGCGGCAATGCTCTGGGTTTTACGACAGGATTGTGGAGTTATTGATGAGGTTTTGTATATTGTTGTGCGCTGTAGAGCCCCCAAGTTTACGGTGTTTGACGATCTGGACCCGGTAGTGACGACCTACGACTGCTTCGACTCGATGCTCGTGCCCAAGGACCACGTCAGCCGCAAGGTCACGGATACGTACTACGTGGATAAGAATCGCGTGCTGCGTGCACACACTAGTGCCACGAGGTGGCGACGATGAAGAAGGGCTTCACGTCGTTTCTGGTCTCGGGCGATGTCTACCGTCGTGACGAGATCGACGCGAGCCACTACCCGGTGTTTCACCAGATGGAGGGCGTACGGATTTTCTCGGAGCTGGATGCGGCGACGCCTCGTGAGGAGAAGGTAGCGCACGTCAAGGAGGAGCTGAAGAAGACGCTGGAGGGCATGGCGAAGGAGCTGTTTGGCGACGTGGAGATGCGCTGGGTCGAGGCGTACTTCCCCTTCACGGAGCCGTCGCTCGAGCTGGAGATCTTCTTCAACGGCGACTGGCTTGAAGTGCTCGGCTGCGGTGTGCTGCAGCAGGAGATTGTGCGCAACGCTGGGCTGGGCGATAACGTGGGCTGGGCATTCGGCCTTGGTCTCGAACGCCTTGCCATGGTGCTGTTCGACATCCCGGATATCCGTTTGTTCTGGTCCCAAGACAAGCGTTTCATCTCGCAGTTCAAGGATGGCCAGATCACCAAGTTCAAGCCGTACAGCAAGTACCCGGCTTGCTTCAAGGACGTGAGCTTCTGGCACGATGAGGACTTCCACGAGAACAACTTGTGCGAGGTTGTGCGTGACATCGCTGGCGACATGGTCGAGCAGGTACGCACTTAATAACAAGGCCTGAACAGCCCTGGGTCCCATGTTAACGATATTTGTGTTTGTTTGCTGCAGGTGGCCGTCGTGGGAGTTCACGCACCCCAAGACTCAGCGCCAGAGCAAGTGCTACCGTATCACGTATCGCCACATGGACCGCAACCTGACAAATAGCGAGGTGGACGACATTCAGGTACGAGCTTCTGATGGGCTCAATGGGTCTGGATGTCTAGCTAACGCGTTATCTTGCTGCTGCATTGTAGGAGATCGTTCGTGCTACGATGGTGAAGGAGCTCGGCGTTGAGCTCAGATAGATAGCAGGACTTGGTGTTGATGTACAAAAAGGTTTTGCGAGTTGAGCTGGTGAGGCGGTGGATGAAGGAAGGATGCAGCAAACTGGAAAAATCAAACAACCAAACTTCTGCGGTGGCAGTTTTGGTCCTTATCGTAGAACTCAGCCTCGGTAGCTGGATTGCTCGCATGACTTAGGCGGTTTTTGAAACGGACTCGGCAAGTGAGGAGGCGTCGCGATTGAAGACGAAATTGGCCAGGTCAAACTGTGGGCACAGCTCATTGACACCTCGAAAACCTTGGTGGCACCGCGTCGCTAGCATGGACGAGTCGTCGCAAAGCCAAATGCCTTCGGCTGACGACTGGAAGCGGAGATTCCAAAGAGAAACCAAGGTAAACGATGAGGTTCGTTACGATGAGCAACTGCTTGTGCTTACTTGGCTTTGATTGTAAAGGTCAACAAGGAGCTCGGTCGACGCCTTCGAGTACGAAAACTGTATCATCGTCTTGTCGACTGTGAACGATTTCCATAATGAGCTGCCTTGTTGTTGTTGGCGCTGTAGGAGACAAAACACCAACTGGAGGAAGAGAAATTGCGCTCACAAGAATTGACTGCTCAACTGCTTCACTACAAAAAGCACCAATATGGCGGTGAAACTAGTGTACGTTGTCCTGTTCTCAAACTACAGGGAGGGTGCATGCCTGAGCCACTGACCACGATCGCCTTTCATTGGTTTTTCTGCTGCGTCTAGAAACAAAATGGCGTGTGCTGTAACTGCGAGCGACTCGGGAAGAGATCGCCAGGCTCAGGCGCATAATAGCTGGCGCAGACCAAACGTCAAGTCAGCAGCCGTCTTCAACCGCATGCATCATGATATCAGAGGACAGTGAGCGCGACAAAGACGAAGTCACCCCAGAGAGCAAATGCTCTGAGTGCGAGCAAGAGGATACACACCAAGTACAGCCCCCAAGCGCTGCTGGAGATAACGCGCCGACGATGCGCAGATCACTTTCTCCGGATAATACGCTGTTTCCTGCTGTGCTCCTACCCGCAGAGCAAACGTTAGTGATCGAAGAGCCTGAGGCGGATGACAGCAATCAGATGGACGATGATTCTCCTCGAGAGGTATTCCCGGACCTTGACGACTCGTTCCTGGGCGCTTTGTTCAAATATGCTGTTGTGCTTGCAGGACCAACGTCAGCCAAACCCAAACCAAAACCACGCGCGTCGTTCTCGGATCGCTTCAAAACTGTGGATCTTCAGAAAACACGAAATCCCCAGGAATGCATGGAGCAGACTGACCATCACGAGAGTACCCGTGACGAAAGCCGTCCGCGCAGTGCACCGGCGGGCAAATGGAAAGCGATATCTCCGAACGGGGGCAGTATGTGGTCACTGAAGCGCCAGTCGCAGGCAGTGCTGGATAATGTCAACGAAGACAGAGTTCCATCGCCACTAAGGCGAGCAGCGACGGGATTGTTTTCAAACCTCGTTCCCAATGGTCTGAGAAGTGCGCCATCCACACCCCCACTGCCCCCACCCGCTCCGGCTAAAGCCAAGATAGCGCCGCCTTCTGATGCATCTCCAGCATCGAAACTACTGTGTGTATATCCCCCAACGCTGGCGAAGTCCAAGAGCTCGAAGGTTTACTAGAGATTTGCTTCCCTTACGGAGAGGAGCCACCGGCAACCAGTGATTTTTCGCTTGTAAACCTCAAGCGATCGCTGCAAGAACGACATCGGACGTACCGAAGCCCAGACTCCACCTTTGTGCTGACGATCGCAAGTGCCAGCAACCCGACGGAAATCACGTACGCCATTTGCGTTCGTTGTCCCTTGTTTCCAGAATGGAGGACAATTCTGAGCCTGGAGACCAGAAGTCTGGGGCAGCCTCAGCATTTGCGGATGGACCCACTCAGTGCTGCCTGTGCTTGCTGAGTCCCTATCCTTTCTTCGGACTGTTTTTCAAAGTGCTATATGGCATTGCAGTTCTCTGGAATGCCAAGCGAAGGGAAGCTTTGACGACAAGGAGCGATAAGACAGCTTCGGCTTCAGACAGCGTGGCCACGATGCTCGAAAAACCGTTAGGGATGCTGGACTTTGTTGAAGTCTTTCAGGGGATTATGAACCGACTGAAAGAAATGCAGATACCATCGATGGGCGGGTGGAGTCGAATGGTACTGTCACCGCGGGTCACGCACTTGGCTTTCCATCGGCCCCACAGTGCCAGTCTTGCCGTGGAGCGAAGGCATTTGGTGCTGGAGTATGCAGCTCCCACACTCTTTGGACTGCTTTCGGTGGATCAAGTGTTGTTCTTGCTCGGATGTCTATGTTCCGAGCGCAAAGTTTTGGTGGTCTCTGACCACGTCAATATTGTAAGTTCCTGTGTGCTTGCACTGATAACTCTTCTTCATCCGCTACAATGGGCTGGCCCAGTGATCACGGTGTTGCCACCAAGACTCAATGAGCTCCTAGAGGCGCCAGTGCCATTGATTGCCGGCCGTGTATCAATCAATTCCTCGTCAATACGGAAATTCTCGACACTGGACCGACCTATGAAGGACGTCATCGAGATGAATATGGACCAAAACGCTCTGCACATGCACGACGAGGATCTAATCACATACCACGAGCTCAAGCTCCCAGAGTGCGACGAGTTGGTTCATGAGCTCGAGCCTTTTTCAGCGCAGCTCTTTGGGAAGCATGACACCCCTGACTTTCCAACTGTCCAACAAGATGAGGCGTGCAAGATCATGTGCGCTAGAATCCATCACCACATTGAGTCCATCTGCAACCTTGCCATGTCGGAGAAGGACGGAGGGATGATCGTCGGGACGGATTCTCCTGAAAAACGATCTGATTCTGCGACTTCCTCCTCACCGTCGCGGGGCTCGATCACTCGCCTGGGTGCCCAGCGTCGCTGCAGTGCCATGGTCGCCGATTAATCAACCGTTTCCAAGAAACGCAAATGTTCAGCATGTTCACACTTCAGGCCCAAGACGCGCAAAACGAGAGCGATGAAGCCGACGCCGAGCATGACGACAGCGAGAACGACAGTCACGAGGACGAAGAATATCATTACGCGATGGAAGATGTTCCGTACGTACTCGGTAGCGCCGGCAAACTCAAAAACGGGTTACAGGAGCCCGAGGCTGTGGGTAGTGATGAAATACTGAACTAAAAGATCGATAGAGACTAACAGACTTCGAGTTACCATTCTCATCATGTGGCTGACCTTCAATTGCGCTGAGAGTATCTTCCCTCTTTACCAGCGGAATTGGTTAGATTTCTAGAGGGCAGACTTTGCTGGTCGACACTCTGTCAATGGTCTACAATTCGAAGACTACTTAATGTCTAGAAGCGTCCTTCAAAGGACTGAAGCGCCGTCTTCCTCACGTCCTCCCCTGGCAGACAAAAATGCGGTTCTGTGAGCTAGTGATCGCATTTGTCCTCTTAGTGGTCTCATTACTCACGAGGACACCAGCAGCCGAACCTCTCTCGCATGTTGCTGTTTATGAAGACATCACTTGTACCTCCTCGCCAACGAAGTTCATCTTCACTACTGAAGCAAGTTGCGCGCCTCCAACGAGTCCAGCGTGTTTGACAGTGGGAGGATCCTCCATCTACCGCTCGAATCCTTGTTCAACGACATCCGACTACGGAAATGTCCTGATCGCTGCATTCCCATCGAAATTATTCCTAGTGGTCAAGATACAGCGATGTCGGGACGTGTGAGACTCTAAAAGGAGTGACGGCGTACCTCTCCGACAATTTGTGTCATGGTGCCGAAGATGGTGCATCAAACTTCAAGGTCACATGGCTCGGCTTCCCTGGAACTTTTTAGCGATGCAAAATGTTCCAGCAGCAGCCCAGCGAGTACCGAGCTCAGCTACACCAAGCTTACGACGACAACTTGTACGGTAAATGAGGATCAGATATTTTACATGGGCGGAGCGTCAAGTAAGTGGACGATCTTGTCGCTCTTCACAGGCAGCAAGTGCGCCTCCAAGCCTGTCAATCTTCAATCGTTTACCTGCGATGCCGAACAGGACCCTCAAGTGGGGCGTGCAATGTATTCGATGATCCTTTATACTCTACCTGGAGTTACACCGACGAGAAGTGCGTTTGGTTCTGGTGTACCGTTCCTGGTAGAGGAATCGTACTATGACCGAACAACCTGCAAGAGTTCGACCATTTGATGATTTATCTTGCAGACGGATTTCAATGAACTGGTTACGTTATAAGGTGGAGCTACGCGCAGGTGGAATAGCCACATTTGATACTTTTAATTCAGCTGACTACTCGGGCACTCTGGATACACACATCAGTACTAGCGTTGATATTAGCTCTTCTAGATAGTGCCACAGTGTACTAAGCTTGTGCTTTCGATCAAAGTGTCGACAACGAAAACCCTTCACTTTCAAGTTTCTACCGCACCCGCTTCGGTCCCAGTGAGCTGCTTTCAACGCGTTACTATCAGCTGCAGGCTAGTGCTACGAGTGATTGGTATACCTCTATGGCTGGAATATCAAAATTATGTTTGACAGAAGCATAGCAATGTTTCGGAAACTCTTTCAAACGGAGAACCAAGTGTTGATCTTCGCAACGAACTCAGAAGGGACGAGTAAAAGCACGCGTTGCACTGTCCCACCGGTCTTCGACTGCTTCCTGCCCTGCTCACGTGGGCAAAAGTGACAAATAGCCTAATGCGTATGACGCTTCAAATAAACTCGTGAAACGAACGCCATGCTCAAATTGGCCACTTCACATCGATTGATCATTGCAGGGTTGGCCATGGCGGGTGCTGGGCAGGGGCCAAGTCCTGCAGTGTATTCATGCATGAGTGTCTGTCGAGCCTTAGCGTCCCTCGTAGCCTGGCAGGTAAGTGCAAAGACATTGAAATTAAAATTTGGTTGATTGGCCATCCCACTAATACTTCACTCTGTAGACGATAGTACACAGCTTTCAACCGTTGGCACTTGCAGCGATCGCCCCAAATGAACTCTTAGGGGCTTGTCTTGACGATGACTGGGCAGCCTCGGTCTCAACGAGTCTGTCCATCTCAGCTACGGACCGCGATTCCTTTGGCACCCTGGAACATCCATATCTTCACGGTGCTCTCAAAACGCCACGTTTTAGAGTAGATGACACGCGCACAGCACGGAACCGGGATGACTTGTTTCAGGCCGATTGTATGGCATCAGATTCCGTGTTCTATGGCGCCGGAGCACGGGTAGATGCCAACGGAAATATCGTCGAGCCTGGACACGTGAACGGTACGCTTGTAATGGAGATCGACACTTGGAGCTCCCATTCTCTGGCGACGATGGTCGTAGCAATCGTAGCACAAGAACTGGTACACAAGCATGTTTCTATTCAATTGCTTTTTTTCGTAGCTGACTTTTGTGCTCGTTAGTTGGGTTATGAGGTGTCATTCTTCCAAGCTTCTGGGTCTGCTGACATGACGCAGCGCATGTCCTCCGTCGGAACTGGTGTTTGTGCACCCACCCACGTCAACGTTGAGGTCTGGATGTACGCTATTGACCAGACTGCTTTCGCCGTGTATTCGAACGAGTCCTCGTTTGGAGGGAGCATCGGGTACGACGGTCTCTCGGGGCTTTTCACGAGCACGCCTGTCATTGAGGCGGGCCAGAGTGCATCACCGACGTACAGCGCTGATTTCTGGCGGGATTATCGCGACCATGACTCTCTGATCCATGAACTGCGTGCCTCGGTCCTGTTTCAAGGTAAACACTATCCCCCAAAAGAGGTTGGGTGCGCTGACGGTCTGTTGGGCTGTAAAAATTCCTGCTCGAAGTCTGAGGCCTGCACCAAGCGCGAAGCCGCCGGTGGTGAATGCCTCGTGGTAATTATGATGGATCCATCTTACGACACTGGCTATTTGCAAGCTGCAATGTCCAACAACGACATCCCAGCCTACTTTTGTTTCCTTGGCATCAGCGGGGCAGCGGACTACGTCGAGGAAGCGCTGGCAAACGATATCCCCGTGGTATTTTACAATTACCAGCCAGACGACTTTTTCCAGCGTCATACGGGCAGGATTGAGCGAGTATCGTTACCGTGGGCTACTCCTGAACGAACGGCGGTCGATACCGCCACGTTTGGAGAAAACGGATACGGAAAAGCTACAAAAACCCCGTCCGAGTCGATTTCCCGCGAGTACTGGGGAAATACTCTGCTAATTTATTGTCGTCGAGCGACGGTGGAGCAGCGAGTCTAATAAATAAGCTGACATTGCAGGAGAAGGATATGGACAGCTTGCTCAGCGGATATGTTAACGTACGCAGCGCTGGTGTTCTGTCACAAACCGAGTCTTTCTTCAGAGTGGCCTGCAACTGGCTGCGCAAGCCAGAGAACTATCCTATCTGGAGTGCGTGGCTTGATCCACTCCCAAATTGCGCGTACGATACTCACTACAGCTTCACTTTGGAAGGGTGCGACTCTACCACGGAGGCTTTTCCTCGCCGTGCGAAATTCTACTGGAAATCACCACGACCCGAAGACGCCTCCTTGCCTTACACTTGTGATCCATACCATCTACCGAACGCTAGCTTACCGACCACACTAGTAACAAGTCGCTCATGTTCGTGGCTTGTAGAAAACACTCTCACGTGGCTCGCTTGGATTGCAGAGGGTACGAAGCCCGTGTGTGATAGTAGTTATTATACACACGATGTCTCCGAATGTGTGAGCTCGGGCCAACGTGAGGTAACATTCCGGTGGCTGCTACCTGACGAAATGAATGCATCGTTTTCAAGCGAGTGCACCGAGGGCAAGACGCTCCCGAAACCAGTTTTCATCGACTGCGAATACGTTCCGTACTCTACAGCGGCGTCACAGACAGTGCTTGTGATCGCATGTCTGTTTGGTGGAGTCATGCTGGGATGCATCGGCTTCGTGGTATACGAACGCGAGCAGCCCATTGTCAAGCGATCCCAGTACCAGTTCCTCGTGACAATGCTGCTTGGCGGTGCGCTCATGTGTTTTGCTACCGTCATCTATAGCGGAGCTCCATCGCGATTAGTATGCGCAATGCGACCGACACTAGTGTCTTGGGCTTTCACACTCATCTTCGGCTCGCTGGTGGTCAAGTCCATGCGGGTGTACCGCGTGTTCCTCTCGAGCTCCATGAAGCGGGTCGTGCTATCCACTGGTACCATGATGAAGGTGTTGGCCAGCTTCTTAGTTGTGGATATCGTGATTTTACTGTCGTGGGAGCTTGTGTCTCCATCTCATGCCATTCTGAAGGCCGAGTCCGTTGCTGAGATCGGCGGCCTTGATGTCGATCGCCTTCGATGTGCATCCAGCAGCTCCGTCTTCGTGGGCCTCTTGCTCTTCTGGAAGGCAATCATGCTCCTGGGCGGCCTGTACTTGTCCATTCTCATCCGCAAGGTCTCGTCCGACTTCCAGGAGTCCGTGTGGATCTTCACGTCTGCGTGTGTGGTCTTGTTCTCGAGTCTGCTACTGCTACCCATGGGCTACTTCGTGACGCTCTCAGCCTCCGCCTTCTTCCTGTTTTTCTCCTTCATCGTGCTGAGCGCCACTATGCTGGTCATCTGCCTCATGCTCGTGCCGAAGATGATTCGTCTACGTGATCTTGCCACGAGCGGGGTCAGCGAAGTCAAAATCTCGAAAACAACAAGAGATAAGGCCAACACCTCGTCGGGGGCAGACGCTCAGGTTGTGCCACTTCCAGTACGCTCAGGAACCAGCGGAGGCAGCAAGAACAGCAAGAGTCGCAGCAGCAAAAGCAGTCGAAGCGGCAAGAAGGACATTGTCCGAGTCAACGTGCGCATGCCCGCGTTGATCCGGAAGGCTTCGGCCAAAGTGAGTGCGCTGAACAACGCCACCCCGGTCACCACCTTCTCCGGAGCCCGAAAAAAAGGACCGAGGCCGTCGTGGATGCGGAAACGACCCTAGAATACGGCGAGTAATACACCGAGAAACACCTACTAGGCAGTCTTAGACGAAAATGCTCCTTTTTCCAAGTTGAAGTGCCCTTTGTCAACAGTAATCGACCACCGAAACTTTGTAGCCATATCGTAAATGATTGCAGCATACGGGACACGTCCAGTCAGCGCGTCATTCATCCATCACCAAGCAGCAGCCCACGTGAGTCAATGAGGCTTCCTAGTGGACTGTTCAGCTCGGTTGCACGTCGTGGAACTGCCGCTCGCAGGTGCGAATTGCTAGTGTTCATTTGAGTCAATGGGTGGTAGTGAAAGGGGGACTGATTGGTGACGGGAGGGGCTTTGTGGGGCTCTGCAGCTTCGCGCTGGCTCGTCGGGAGAAGAGCACGCTGTCGTATCGTGTGTTTGAGGACACGAGCAATGGGTCGAAGCCCACGAAGACGGCGCTCGTGATGCACGGCATTCTGGGTAAGGGGGGAGCGATTGGCGGTGTGGTGCAATGGGGGACTGACGGAGTGTGGGGTGACACAGGGAACAAGCTCAACTGGCGCACGTTCTCGCAGAAGTACGAGGTTATGAGAGGGAGATGTGGTGAGGGATTGCACTGATGGTTGGGCTTTTGCTGCAGACTGACGAAGGCGAACCCTGACTGGCGCTTTATTTGCTTGGACCTGCGCGGTGAGTTGCGTGCGGAGTCGAAGGGGTTGACGTTGAGGTGGACGAGTCTTGAGAATATGAGGAAATGCTGATGTTGCTATGGCTGGTGATGCGCTTTGTACAGGCCACGGAGACTCACCGTCGTTCTCGGAGCCGCACAATCTGGAGGCGTGTGCCGACGACATCTTGTACGTTATCGAGGAAATGTCTTGTTGCAAGTACCTACGAGTTGGTGACTCGATGCTAATTGACTGCGATGGCATTCACAGCAAGCTGGCTGCTCATTTGAAGGTGGAGCCGACGGCGGTCTTGGGACACTCGTTCGGTGGCAAGGTGGCGCTCACGTACCTGCAGCAGTGCATGAAGCAAGACCGTGCACCGCCCAGCCAGGTGTGGGTCCTGGACTCGCTCCCCGGAACAGGTACGAATAATGAGTCGGCACTTGGTCTTAAATTCTTCGCCACCTAGAGTCTTAACCTCTCATTCAATGGTAGGTGCGACGGACTACGCGAGCCGTGATCTCACCAACTCGATTGAAACGATCCTGCCAGTCGTGAAGAAGATCCCGTTGCCAATCCATTCCAAGGTGCAGCTTGTCAAGGACCTACAGGCCCATGGAGTTGCACTGGGTGAGGCTCAGTGGCTCACCACGAACCTGCGTCTCACCAGCAAGAGCCCGGAGCTGTACGAGTGGAAGATGGACGTGGATGTTATCGAGCAGCTCTTCGGTTCCTTCTTGGCCTCGGACCTCTGGCCAGTGGTGGAGAACCCGCCCGCAACGGAGGGCAAGGACGTGGAGCTCCACTTTGTGCACGCCTCAAAGAACAACATGTGGACCCCGGACCTGCTGGACCGACTGGACGCCCAGCAGGAGAACCAGGTCTACCACCACTTGCTGGAGAAATCTGGTCACTGGGTGCACATCGACAACCCAGTGGGTCTCATGAAGATTATTGAGACCTACATGCTCCAGTAGATATGGAGTGAACAAGGTAAGTAGTGCTTGATCGCCGTGGCTAACATTGCTTCACCGAATACAGTCAAGTGAGATCTTTACCTATGGTGGTTATCAAGATCTGTACTCATGAGCCGTCCCCTTACAGGGCCAATTATATTTTCAAGGACACAATTGTAGTATTCTCCTGTATCCTCCATCGTTTTGCTGATGCTATTGCTTCTGCAGCGCGTCGCCAAATCCAATTACCGACCTCCAAGAAGTGGCAGTCCCATGCCGTTGAGTGGCCGGATCATACCGGGGTTGGTGTAACCTGCTGAGCTAAACACGTTGGGAGGTGCCGAACTGGTGATACCCCGCAGTCGAGCCATAACCACAGATTGTGGCGATCCGTTGAATATCCGCGGAACGGTCGCATTTCAAGAGCCGCCTAGAGCAATATATCCTGGGCCAACGGTGCTTCCGTGTGGGCACCAAATCGAATCATTCTCAAAGTTGCCGAGTTCTGAAAGTAGCCAAGCGACCAAGCGACCAAGCGACCAAGCGACCTAGTGACTGCGACCGCCAGCGACTACCGTCCAGTGATCGTAATGAAGCCTTTCGGGCTTCGTAGCCTTGGTGTGGCTGCTTTGCTTGCAGCACTTGCACGTCCGGTTCACGCTACTCCTATCAGTCTGACAGCCACCACTCTCTACACTGCGGCAAGTCAATGCGGTGCAAACCCTTCGAGCCCAGGAGTGCCTGTTCAAGTCACTGCAGTGCCTGTCGCCGGGAGCGGCTCGTGTTCACCAGACCGCACGTGTGGAGCCTTGAGCAGCTTGCTGTATCCAGACGTCAACTGTTTTACCTCGGATGGCACCGCAGCTGGCGCTTTTGAAGTGGCAGTTAAAAACCTTTTCGGGTCGAACCCGTACCTGATCGTGGAGACGTACTCTTCGGCGAGTTGTGCAGCTCCTGCCGACATCACTGGGATAGCGGCATACTGGGCAGATGGCAAGTGCCACAAGACAGACACAGCAGCGAGCTACCGAGCAGCTAGGGCTGCAGACGGTTCAGCGTCGATACTCACGTACTCGACTGCTGATTGCACCGGCTCGGCGGCTTCCACACTCACGTGGACTGTGGCTATGGCGGATCCGAGTACTGGAAATACATGTGATGGTAGTGCGAATGGTCTCGCGAACAAGAAGGTGTACGGTGGCGGAGCGACGTTCTACTTGACATCGATTGTGAGCTATGACACGAGTGTGGGCGGCTGTAACTCTCCTGCCGTCCCAACACAGCTCTCGACGACCATAGGAGCCACCGATACGTGTATAGTGACGTCAACCTGTGCAGGTTCTGCTGTCCCATATACTAGGACGAACTGTAACACTGTTGCGAACTACAAAACCGACGTAGCTACGATGTACGGGTCTAGCCCTTACATCCTTGTGGAATCATACGCAGCAGCAAAGAGCTGTGATCCAGCTTTTTTAACTGGCATAACGACGTATCTGGCGGACGGCAAGTGCCACAAGACAGACACAGCAGCGAGCTACCGAGCAACTAGGGCTGCAGACGGTTCAGCGTCGATACTCACGTACTCGACTGCTGATTGCACCGGCTCGGCGGCGTCCACATTCACGTGGACTGTGGCTATGGCGGATCCGAGTACTGGAAATACCTGCGATAATACTGCGAATGGTCTTGTAGACAAGAAGGTGTACGGTAGCGGAAGGACGTTCTACTTGACATCGATTGTGAGGTACGACACGAATGTGGGTGGCTGTAGCTCTCCTACGGTGCCAACACAGCTCTCAACAACCATAGTTATGGCGGATACTTGTGTAGCATCGTCGACTTGCGCAGGTTCTGCTGTCCCATATACTAGGACGACCTGCAACACCGCCGCGAGCTATAAAACCGATGTCGCTGCGATGTACGGATCTAGCCCTTACATCCTTGTGGAGTCATACGCACCAGCAAAGAGCTGCGACCCTACTTTTTTGGCAGGCATTGTGACGTACCTGGCGGACGGTGTATGCCACAAGACGGGTGCGACGACGAGCTACGTCGCCACGCGAGCGGCGGATGGCTCGGCGATTGTCAAGACCTCGGCTGGCAGTGATGTATGTGCAGGCACCGTCACCACGTTGGATGTGTCGTCGTCTCAGGCGAAGGGCCAGTCGTGTGCTGCTGATGCGAATGGTATCTTGGACAATAAGATATACGGCGCCGGAACAACGACTCTTTACTTGACGTCGGCGCTGGGATTCGACGACGACACTGGTACGTGTGTGTCTCCTGCGGTTCCGACGTCTGTAACGACGACTGTGGCAGCTTCTTCGACTGCATGCACGGCCACGTCGGTTTGTGGCGGCACAGTGGATCCCTGGATTGGCACTGCGTGCAGTACGTCTCTGACATATTCAAGCGATTTGTTGGCACTGTTTGGTACGAATCCGTACGTGGTTGTGGAGTCATACCGTGCTGGAAAGAACTGCGATGGCACGAAGCTGCTGTCCAAGAATGTGTATCTGGCGGACGGCGTATGCCACAAGACAGGCACCAGTGCGAGCTACAAAGCTACACGAAAGGAAGATGGTGCCATTACGATTAATATGTTCACGGACTCGGCGAGCTGCGATACAGCTGGGACGACACTCGCTATGACTGCAGCGCAAGTCACAGGCAACTCATGTGCCAGTGATGGAAATGGCATCCCTGACACTAAAGTGTACAGAAGCGGCGCAGCTCAGCAATATTTGTCGACAACGATGGTCTACGATACCAAGATGGGTGACTGCAAGCTGCCAGCGGTGCCGACGCGGCTCTTTTCAGCGGTGGTGGACAAGAAATCTTGCGTATCGTCAAACTATTGCACGGGTGGATCCTCGCCTTACAATGGCACAATTTGTACGTCTACCTCAAGCTACCAGAAGGATGTGGCAGCCGTGTTCGGCTCGAATCCATACGTGATCGTGGAGAAATACGGCAGCGGGAAGAGTTGTAGCGCGGCAGCTCTCTCGAGCATCGGGACGTATGTTGCGGACACCAAGTGCCATCGATCGAGCTCGAGTACGAGTTTTAGGGCGATCCGCAAGGCAGACGGATCGGCCACGATCATGACGTACGCCGAGTCTGGAAGCTGTGGCCGCGGTCCAGCGACTCTCGCCGTCACAGCCGAACAGGCCACCAGCAACTCGTGTGCGAGTGGATCTACTGGTGTTGTGGACGCCAAGCTGTACGGTGGTGGAGCGACGCCGCTGTTCCTGACGGTGACTGCGGTCTACAGTTCAAACGTAAATGGCTGTAAATTACCATCGACTCCGATGGTGTGGGTTGCAACCCCGCTGAGCGTCGATGTGTGTGTGCCGTCAGCCGGCTGCCGTTATGCTGGGCCCTTGCCCACCAGCACCGTGTGCAGCTCCACGCGAACATACCACGCGGATGTGGCTGTCGCGTTTGACTGGAATTCGCACGTGACGGTGCAGAAGTACATCTCCGGAAAAGGGTGCTCCGAGTCAGCACTATCCAGCGTCACTACATACTTGGCTGACGGCTCTTGTCATAGCTCAAGCTCGTTCGCCAGCTTCTCTGCGACGCAACGCACCGATGGCTCGGTGATGATTGAGATCTACCTGGACTCGATGTACTGCGGGACGGAGGGCTGGAAACTGACTGCGAGTGCAGCCCAAGCCACCAGCCACGCTTGCATCAGCACTGGATTCGGAGACATCAAGGTTAGCAGCATACAAAAGTGAGATCGAGCAGGGTAAGTGATGCGACCGAGAGAGGGTAAGTCAACCAAGTTGAAGTACTACTCTGTAGCTATAATGATACAGCTACCGAATGTAGTCTTGATATTTGTATCGCGACCACCGAAGCCTGTCAAAAGATCGCGAAACGACGCTGATCAAAATCTTTCGTAGCTGCTCGAGTCCGACATGGCGCCCCTGCTGTTCTCTCTTCTCCTGCTTCTGTTCGTCCACAGCGTCAACGGCGCACGTTCTCCACCTCAATTGCCGCGTCAATTCCAGGCGGAGGTGCAAGTTCTGTCGCACCTGACCGACCCTCGACAGGAGTATCCGCCGTCCATGGGGAGGATGAGAGTCCAGTACGACTTCGACCAGCAGCTCGCGCGGGCCGAAATGGTGGAAGGTTACAACGCAGGGAAAACCTTCGTGCGGCGCTACGACGAGGTAGAATCTATTGGATGTTTGGTCTTTTATCTCTTTGGATACTGAGGCTTTTTGGCTAGAAACAAGAGTTCATGGTCAAGAGCGGAGAGTTCCGCAAGTGCGAGCGCGCGTATTTAGGGGATACGATGCCAACGCCCGAGATCCCTTTTGTCCAGGAGTTTGTGGTACGCTATATAGTCTATTCAATTGAACAAGGTGATGAAGCTGACGGCGGTGGGATGTAGACGATGGAGAGTGCTGCCCCGATACACCTGTTGGCTTTGCAGATCTGCAGGTCCGACGCTGGCACGGACCCTGCTACCACACACCTGCTCGCGTGTCAATGTGTGCTTGATTTCTGTCTACGGAGTTTGTTGGTTGAGCGCCGGCCGGGCCTTTAGGTCTGGAGGAGCGGGTTCAATTCCCGTCAAGGGCTTTGTGCCATGTCTGTGTGCGCTGTGTTTGTGTCTCTTGATATGTAGGCTGTCTATCTACACGGTACGCGCTGCCTTCGCCCACGGCTTGCCTGTATTGCTTGCCAACATAATACTGACTTTACTGAAATAGAACTTGTATCCATCGTGTTTGTGTCGTTCGTTGTGAATGCCACACCTCAGGCGAAGCAAAGAAATATGGGTAGTGCAGCCTTCGGCGTCGGATCGGTAATGTCGCCTTCGAAGATGCGCTCCCGGTACTGACCAAGAAGGTCATCCAGATCGCCAGTCTTATGCAGCGCACGCATGCCCTTGACGACAGGACCAACGGCAATGTCTCGAGGCCCCTGGGCCGCCAAGAACTTCAGCGTCTGCAATTCTGTCTCGACGCCGAGTTTGTGGACTTCTGCCTTAAACGCAGGGGGCGACGGATCCAGTTTGAAGCCTGAAGGTAAGCACAGGTTCATGAATGCTACTGCATACCTGAACTCATGAAAGATTGCCTTACTAACAGTGGTTGATTCGTACATGCGTGACACAACAGTAAACCACTTGAACCACACCGTGACTAACGGTTTGGAGGCACACTTACGAGCTCGCTTTGGTTGGCCTTGCGCGGAATCCTCGAGAGGTTGCAGTGTAGTTTTCTGTGCGTGATTACCAATATACTCCGCCTTCAACTCCACTGCTGCAAGTCTTTTCTCCACATGTGTTTGACGGAGCAACCGCTCCCTAAACTACTGCGACTGCTTCTACAGAAGAGGGAACATATTGACCTAAGCTGCTGTTGTTGCGTTTCCCTTTTCTTCAGGAGGCGGTTTGAAGGCAGCGCGGAGCGTGAGCGACCATGCAAACAGTTTGGAGCCACGTATTGCGAGCGAATCGAGTGCTTCGCGGACGTGAACAACGTAAGAACAGCTTGGACGGTGGTGCTGCATATCGGGGAAATACAAAATCGGCGTCACCAACAAGATTTCCAGCACCTGGGTGTCAATGTTCCAGGCCAGCTCTGGAAACCCCGCTACCACCGAGAACAGGACTTAATGCAGCTTGTCGACGCGGGATTTGACGACATCATCCAGGCCGGACGCGTGCCTATTGACCCCACCCACTCAACTGACGTGCTACTTGTTGATCCTCGTGTGTTGTGTTCAGCATGTAGGAAAAGGCCTTGCTCACGCGGAACATGTTCCGGCGCTCTTGCTCGACACCCCAGTCGGAACCAATTCGACTGTCAATGTTCGCGTACATGGCTCCGTCACGCCTGACGAAGTGCGATGTCAGCCGCTTGGTGAGTCAACTACCCTGTACCACAGACAGTTCTGTAATAGTGACTAAATCGATTGATGTAGGGTTTAGCGTCGAGAGCTGTACGTTTTGGATGTGGTTACGGCGCTGTGATAGTTAGCGCTTCATCGATCTCGCGGTTGAGCAGAGGGATCAGGGCGAGGTCTTCGTTCTCACCTCGAGCATCGGTCGTACACAGGGAAGCAGCAACAGCAAATTGGGGAAAGATGCGGGCTCCTGGTGTTTGCTGGAGGACCGAAGCGACGGCATAACCATAAGTAATAGTTAGCACTATAGAAAATAAAGGCATTGATTGTCACCTTGTAGTATGGTCACCAGGATATACGCACAGCTGTGCCTTCTCCAATTGCTCAGCATCGGAGCCACAATCGTACAGGTACCACATTGTGGCCACTAGCGCCGCGTCCAGGTCGTCAGAGTTGGTGGAAGCGTGCACATAGAGAGCCGAGATAATCGCCTTTAGATCCTTCTTCGTGCGCGGAGGGGCGTGTTTCGTGATGCTCTGCTCCAGTCTTTTTCATAGTACCTATCTAGCGTAGCTAGCATCTTTTGCAACTTTTTCGCTACGCATTGTCTTTGCTGCGGATACAGACCCACCAGTCAGTTTTTATCATTACAGAAGTATGAAAAACATTGTTTATCGACAGTGTTACGCCTAGCCTTCCTACCCTTTTCACCCATACTTTTCAAGAATAACAAACATGCTTTTACCTGTGTTGTCTTTAGTGATGCGGTCGTGCATACTCAATATCACGTAACGAACGATTCCTGCCAGATATTTGTGGAATGGCCCGATTGGCGGCGTGCAGTTTTAGAATCCTTTCTATTGGTAGATTCGCCTTTGTCGATTGGGCAAAAATACTCAAATGTGTTATTTCTATTAGCGGAAATGCAAAGAACAAGGTTCTAATTTGGGGCCAGAATGGCAATGACATGAGAACGGTCGCATTTCAAGACACCAGTGCTGGTCCTGGGCAACGGTGCACCAAAACGATTCATTCTCAAAGTTGCCGAGTTCTGAAAGTAGCCAAGCGACCAAGCGACCAAGCGACCAAGCGACCTAGTGACTGCGACCGCCAGCGACTACCGCCCAGTGATCGTAATGAAGCCTTTCGGGCTTCGTAGCCTTGGTGTGGCTGCCTTGCTTGCAGCACTTGCACGTCCGGTTCACGCTACTCCTATCAGTCTGACAGCCACCACTCTCTACACTGCGGCAAGTCAATGCGGTGCAAACCCTTCGAGCCCAGGAGTGCCTGTTCAAGTCACTGCAGTGCCTGTCACCGGCAGCGGCTCGTGTTCAGCAGTTCGAACATGCGGGGCCTTGAGCAGCTTGCTGTATCCAGACGTCAACTGTTTCACCTCGGATGGCACCGCAGCTGGCGCTTTTGAAGTGGCAGTTAAAAACCTTTTCGGGTTGAATCCGTACCTGATCGTGGAGACGTACTCTTCGGCGAGTTGTGCAGCTCCTGCCGACATCACTGGGATAGCGGCATACTGGGCAGATGGCAAGTGCCACAAGACTAATACGTCTGCCAGCTACAAAGCGACGAGGTCGTCGGGCGGCTCCGCGTCGGTACTCACGTACTCGACTGCTGATTGCACCGACTCGGCGGCGTCCACATTCATGTGGACTGCGGCTATGGCGGATCCGAGTACTGGAAATACATGTGATGGTAGTGCGAATGGTCTCGCGAACAAGAAGGTGTACGGTGGCGGAGCGACGTTCTACTTGACATCGATTGTGAGGTACGACACGAATGTGGGTGGCTGTAGCTCTCCTACGGCGCCAACACAGCTCTCAACTACCATTGGTACCACCGATACCTGTACAGCGTCGTCGACTTGCGCAGGTTCTGCTGTCCCATATACTAGGACGAACTGTAACACTGTTGCGAACTACAAAACCGACGTAGCTACGATGTACGGGTCTAGCCCTTACATCCTTGTGGAATCATACGCAGCAGCAAAGAGCTGTGATCCAGCTTTTTTAACTGGCATAACGACGTACCTGGCGGACGGCAAGTGCCACAAGACAGACACAGCAGCGAGCTACCGAGCAACTAGGGCTGCGGACGGTTCAGCGTCGATACTCACGTACTCGACTGCTGATTGCACCGGCTCGGCGGCGTCCACATTCACGTGGACTGTGGCTATGGCGGATCCGAGTACTGGAAATACCTGCGATAATACTGCGAATGGTCTTGTAGACAAGAAGGTGTACGGTAGCGGAGCGACGTTGTACTTGACATCGATTGTGAGCTATGACACAAGTAACGGTGGGTGCATCTCTCCTGTGGTGCCTGCACAATTTGCAACCACCAACGTTGCAGCCACCGACACTTGTACAGCGACGTCAGTTTGCGCAGGATCTGCTGTCCCATATACTAGGACGACCTGCAACACCGTTGCGAGCTATAAAACCGATGTTGCTACGATGTACGGGCCCAGCGCTTATGTGAGTGTGGAGTCATACCAAACTTCAAAGAGCTGCGACCCTACTTTTTTGGCAGGCATTGTGACGTACCTGGCGGACGGTGTATGCCACAAGACGAGTGCATCGACGAGCTACGTCGCCACGCGAGCGGCGGATGGCTCGGCGATTGTCAAGACCTCGGCTAGCAGTGATGTGTGTGCAGGCACGGTGACCACGTTGGATGTGTCGTCGTCTCAGGCGAAGGGCCAGTCATGTGCTGCTGATGCGAATGGTATCTTGGACAATAAGATATACGGCGCCGAAACAACGACTCTTTACTTGACGTCGGCGCTGGGATTCGACGACGACACTGGTACGTGTGTGTCTCCTGCGGTTCCGACGTCTGTAACGACGACTGTGGCAGCTTCTTCGACTGCATGCACGGCCACGGCGGTTTGTGGCGGCACGGTGGATCCCTGGACTGGTACTGCGTGCAGTACGTCTCTGACGTATTCGAATGATTTGTTGGCGCTAGTTGGTACGAAGCCGTACGTTATGGTGGAGTCATACACTTCTAACAAGCAGTGCGATGGTACAAAACTGTTGAGCAAGACGACGTACTTGGCGGATGGTGTATGCCACAAGACGGGAGGGACGACGAGCTACGTCGCCACGCGAGCGGCGGATGGCTCGGCGATTGTCAAGACCTCGGCTGGCAGCAATGCTGTGTGCAGGCACGGTGACCACGTTGGATATGTCGTCGTCTCAGGCGAAGGGCCAGTCATGTGCTGCTGATGCGAATGGTATCGTGGACACGAAGGTCTACGGCGCCGGAACAACTACTCTTTACTTGACGTCGGCGCTGGGATACGACGATAACTCGGGTTCCTGTGTGTCTCCTTCGGTTCCGACGTCGGTGACGACGACTGTGGCAGCTTCTTCGACTGCATGCACGGCCACGGCGGTTTGTGGCGGTTCGGTGGATCCCTGGACTGGTACTGCGTGCAGTACGTCTCTGACGTATTCAAGCGATTTGTTGGCACTGTTTGGTACTAAGCCATACGTGGTTGTGGAATCATACACTTCTGGAAAGAACTGTGACGGCACGAAATTGTCGAGCCAAACGGCGTACCTGGCGGACAGCAAGTGCCACAAGACGAGTGCTATGTCGAGCTACAACGCTACACGAAAGGAAGATGGTGCCATTACGATTAATATGTTCGCAGACTCGGCGAGTTGCGATACAGCTGGAACGACACTCGCTATGACTGCAGCGCAAGTCACAGGCAACTCGTGCGCCAGTGATGGAAATGGCATCCCTGACACCAAAGTGTACAGTAGCGGTGCAGCTTCAGGCTGCACGGACGGCTACTGGGGATCGGTGTGTGATAAATATTGCGCGACACCAGAACATTGCAACAGCGTACGATGTGATCAAAGTAGCGGGACAGGAGTCGAATGCCTGTCTTGCCAAAGCGGCTGGGAAGGGGATACGTGCGGGTCTTCGTCAACGTCTTCGTCAGCAGCTGATACGCCGAAAGCAACACCAAGCTGGACAAGGGAAACCCTCACAAGCGATGCGCCACTGACAAAAATGGCAGCCCTTTGGATTCAAGTATCTCTCGTTTTCTTTGGAATTCTTGGTTGTATTGAGGCAAGTTACCTATAGCATCCTGGCTTCCGAATCATAGACGATGACGTTGCAATGCATGCATATAAATCAAAAGTGCTTTACTTTCTGAGTGTAGCTCAATTTCGTTTCATGTCTGAAGTGTTATAAAAAAAATAGTTTACCTTAGTGAGGATCCAGCTATAATGAGCCATACTTACGCTTATTTGTCGGCGCATGGAGAGGCGATTGAGAACATGTTCGTGGCATGCTACTGCAGTACCAAGTTACTGGGTGCCGCTTCGCAATGGTCACGAAATCTTTTGTCAAAAGTGCCCCGCAGATTCCTCGAGTCACCGGTGCGATGAAGCCCTTCAGGCTGCAAAGCCTAAGCGCGCTTGCGTTCTTGTTAGCAGCTGCGAGCACGACCGACGCTGTTAACTTGGACGTTTCCGCTAAATACGATGTGGGGCCTTCGTGCACAGCTCATGTTTCGGCGACGGCACCACCACTGATAGTGACAGCCACGGCAAGTGCTTCTGCTTGCGCTGCCCCTACTTCGTGGTCTTCGTCGGCGTGTAGTGCGGCAGGAGGGGACGGCCTTTTTTCAGCTACTAGCTGCTCGACGACGGATGGCACTGCGAGTGGCGAATTTATCGGGACGAAGCTCGTGACTTTGTTCGGCACTTCGAATCCGTATGTGACTATCGAGGAGTATACCGACTGCACAGATACCTCTACTATTACGAAAGTCACTGCATACTTGGCGGACGGCAACTGCCACAAAACGACCGCATCAACAAGTTACAGAGCAGTCAGCAATGCAGTTGGAGCGAAGGTTCAGTTGTACTCGGACGATACCTGCACCTCACTAGGGGCCCTTACGAGTGTTACAACGGCCGATTTGACTACGTGCGATTCAGCGAAGGACTTGAAGGTGTACAGTTCTGGCACAACCCCGGTCTACTTGCTGTCGACGAAGACCTACGCTTCCGCGGCGGGCTCTTGCAAAATTGCAGACGTGCCAAACATGGTATCGGCAGTAAAAGTCGACCCGCTTGATGCAGCATCCTGTGTGACAACGATGGTTTGTTCGAACCAGAATTTTCCAGCTACTACCAGCACATTGTGCAGTTCTTCGGCATCATACGTGGTGGACATGACTACTGAATTCAGCTCGGCTCCTTTTGTGACAGTGGAGACGTACACCAGTTCTGGATGCGCTTCTGCAGCGCTCACGAGCATCAAGACGTATTGGGCAGACGGAGACTGCCACAAGAAAGATTCATCGACTAGTTACAGGGCTGTACGCAAGCCGGATGGCTCATCGTCAATTCAGTTGTACGCGGACGCCACCTGTGCCACGACTACTGATGCAACAGTTGTTACGGTAGCGCAGGAGAATACGTGCGTTGGTTCTACGAAGGTGTACGGGGCCGGCGTGACGTCGTCGGGTACTTCTTCGACGGTGTTGTCCTCGACAATGCTCTACGACACGGACGTTGCCAACTGCCGGTCTCCTGGAATACCGATACAAGTGGCAACGGCAGTGGTTACGGATACTGCTTGTGTTGCATCATCGACTTGCAGTGGCGCAGCTGCCCCGTTCACGGGAACGCTATGCAGTTCAGCGCTGACGTACAAGGACGATTTGGCTAATGCATTCGGGACGTATCCATACGTGATCGTGGAGAAGTACACTGCTGGGCAGTCTTGCGATGCAACGGAGCTGGCGGGTATCACGGCGTATGTGGCAGACGGCAGGTGCCACAAGACTGGCAACACGGCGAGCTTTATTGCGACAAGAGCGTTGGACGGCTCTGCGGCAGTCGTGACGTACACTGACTCTGACATGTGTGCTACGGCAAGTGGAGTGGTGCTGACTGTGACGGCAGCACAAGCAACGGGTAACTCGTGCGCCAGTGATGCCAATGGCGTCTTGGACATGAGAGTGTACGGCGGTGGAGCGACTGCCACAGTCTACTCATCAATAGTGAGTTATGGCTCCTTCACAGGAGGTTGCAAGCCGCCGGCAGTGCCGACGCAAGTCGTGACGACCCTCGAAAGCTCAAGTGCCTGCAAGTCGACGAGTGCTTGTTCTGGTACTTCCGCTCCGTTTACAGGTTTTGCGTGCACTTCGATCTTAACGTACAAGACGGATATGGCCAACTTGTTCGGAGGGACTCCACACATAATCGTGGAGCGGTACGCTCCCGGAAAAAGCTGCTACTCAGGAGGACTCATGAGTATCACGACCTTTCTCGCGGACAGCACATGCCACAAGACAGGCACCAGTGCGAGCTACAAAGCTACACGAAAGGAGGATGGTGCCATTACGATTAATATGTTCACGGACTCGTCGATCTGCGATACAGTTGGAGCGACGCTCGCTTTGACTGCAGCGCAAGTCACAGGCAACTCGTGCGCCAGTGATGGAAATGGCATCCCTGACACTAAAGTGTACAGTAAGCGGACGCAGCTCAGCAATACTTGTCGACAACGATGGTCTACGATACCAAAATGGGTGACTGCAAGCTGCCAGCGGTGCCGACGCAGCTCTTTTCAGCGGTGGTGGACAAGAAATCTTGCGTATCGTCAAACTATTGCACGGGTGGATCCTCGCCTTATAATGGCACAATTTGTACGTCTACCTCAAGCTACCAGAAGGATGTGGCAGCCGTGTTCGGCTCGAATCCATACGTGATCGTGGAGAAATACGGCAGCGGGAAGAGTTGTAGCGCGACAGCTCTCTCCAGCATCGGGACGTATGTTGCGGACACCAAGTGCCATCGATCGAGCTCGAGTACGAGTTTTAGGGCGATCCGCAAGGCAGACGGATCGGCCACGATCATGACGTACAGCCGAGTCTGGAAGCTGTGGCCGCGGTCCCAGCGACTCTCGCCGTCACAGCCGAACAGGCCACCAGCAACTCGTGTGCGAGTGGATCTACTGGTGTTGTGGACGCCAAGCTGTACGGTGGTGGAGCGACGCCGCTGTTCCTGACGGTGACTGCGGTCTACAGTTCAAACGTAAATGGCTGTAAATTGCCATCGACTCCGATGATGTGGGTTGCAACCCCGCTGAGCGTCGATGTGTGTGTGCTGTCAGCCGGTTGCCGTTATGCTGGGCCCTTGCCCACCAGCACCGTGTGCAGCTCCTACGCGAACATACCACGAGGATGTGGCTGTCGCGTTTGACTGGAATTCGTTCGTGACGGTGCAGAAGTACATCTCCGGAAAAGGGTGCTCCGAGTCAGCACTATCCAGCGTCACTACATACTTGGCTGACGGCTCTTGTCATAGCTCAAGCTCGTTCGCCAGCTTCTCTGCGACGCAACGCACCGATGGCTCGGTGATGATTGAGATCTACATGGACTCGATGTACTGCGGGACGGAGGGCTGGAAACTGACTGCGAGTGCAGCCCAAGCCACCAGCCACGCTTGCATCAGCACTGGATTCGGAGACATCAAGGTTAGCAGCATACAAAAGTGAGATCGAGCAGGGTAAGTGATGCGACCGAGAGAGGGTAATTGAAGTACTAGTCTGTAGCTATAATGATACAGCTACCGAATGTAGTCTTGATATTTGTATTGCGACCACCGAAGCCTGTCAAAAGATCGCGAAACGACGCCGATCAAAATCTTTCGTAGCTGCTCGAGTCCGACATGGCGCCCCTGCTGTTCTCTCTTCTCCTGCTTCTGTTCGTCCACAGCGTCAACGGCGCACGTTCTCCACCTCAATTGCCGCGTCAATTCCAGGCGGAGGTGCAAGTTCTGTCGCACCTGACCGACCCTCGACAGGAGTATCCGCCGTCCATGGGGAGGATGAGAGTCCAGTACGACTTCGACCAGCAGCTCGCGCGGGCCGAAATGGTGGAAGGTTACAACGCAGGGAAAACCTTCGTGCGGCGCTACGACGAGGTAGAATCTATTGGTATTTGGTCATGTATCTCTTTGGGTACTGAGGCTTTTTGGCTAGAAACAAGAGTTCATGGTCAAGAGCGGAGAGTTCCGCAAGTGCGAGCGCGCGTATTTAGGGGATACGATGCCAACGCCCGAGATCCCTTTTGTCCAGGAGTTTGTGGTACGCTATATAGTCTATTCAATTGAACAAGGTGATGAAGCTGACGGCGGTGGGATGTAGGCGATGGAGAGTGTGAGAGGTAAGGTGTGTGAACACTGGATGCACGCGCATGAAGATGTCCGTGTGCATGTGTACAGCGATGTTGCTACGAATGGTACGAGTGATACCTGGTTCATCTCTAGACTCGACATCTTACAAACCTTGGTTTTACCGGTCCAGTTCCTATTCGACTGACGGAGGAGAACCTTATCGACGGACAGCCGACCATGTTGCTGACGTTTGACCTGCTGAACGTCCACGTGGGGCCGCAGAACGTGTCGAGTTTCTCTATTCCGGACGGCTACGAACCGAGTGACTGCGTACGAAGTGTGGGGGGCTTCCCGTACATCCACGCGTTCCACTACTACCTGCGATTCTAATACTTAGAAGCGAGTCAACGATGGATAACTGTTTTTTTTCTCTCGATACAAATGTTCATCACTCGAGCACAATGCAGCTGCCCCTGTCGGCAGCGACGTGTCGGTATCCTGCCTATCTCCAGTATTCTCCTGATCCACCCATATATCCTCCGTTGTTTTGCTGCTGCTGTTGTTGCTGCTGTTGTTGCAGCTGCTGCTGTTGTTGCTGCTGCTGCTGTTGTTGCTGTTGTTGCTGCTGCTGCTGCAGCGCGTTGTCGAAGGCTAGTTGCCGACCACCAAGAGGCGGCAATCCCATGCCGTTGAGTGGCTGGCCCATAGCGGAGTTGGTGTACCCTGCTGAGCCAAACACGTTGGGATCTTGGGTGGTGCCGTAGTTGCCGAACTGGTCGCCGTAGTACCCCGCAGTAGAGCCATACCCATAACCTCCGAAGCCCATCGGCAATCCACCGGTAGCGTTGCTGTTGATCGTGGCATCTTCCGGTTCAAAGCCCTGGTGATACTGCGGCTGGGGAGGAGCCAAGTGGTGCATCTGCATCTGCTGCTGGGTCCGGTACAAATCCTGGAATACGGGTGGCTGCAATTGTTGCTGCTGAATCGGCTGGTGCTGACCCTGCATCTGCTGGTTTTGCTGGCTCACAACCTCCTTCATGATGTCCTGCGTCGAGTGGAAGGCGGCGTTAAGTAACGCCTGCGTTCCGTCCGGGACATAGTCGTCTCCATCTTCGCCCTGATTCACTTCAGTTTGCTCCGTGATGCTCTCAGGTTGCAACGGCTGCTGGGAGTACTGCTGCACGGACTCGTCCGGGCCCGGCTGCTGGTGCATCGCAAAGATGTCAGCGGCAATGGCAGCGTGCTCCTCGTTGACAGTGGACGCAGCACCTTCCTCCAGCGCTCCGCTCTTGTCGCCCGTACTGGCAGTCACCCCAGGCGCTGCAGCGCCGGTCTTCTCCTTTTCTTTCTCCTTGGCCTTTTCCTTCTCCTTCTCCTTGGCAGCCAGTTTCTGCTTCTTCCTCTCCTCCGCCTTCTGCGCCTTCTCCGACTCGATCTGCTTCACCTCATTAATATCAATCATGGAAATGCGGCTTCTCTGGCGCTTGAAGCGCCCCGCGTCAGCCTTGCGTCGGATCTCCGACGACAGCTCCGTCAGGTTCTTCTTCTTCCCCACCGGAGGCTTCGCCGCCGCTTGCGTCAAACGCGTCGCCGTCGACGCTGTAGCCGCCGTCGAAGCTGCCATGGCACCCGACGCCCCCAGCGGCCGCGCCATCTGCGGCCGGTGTAGCGGCTTCTTCACGGGCGACTCGCTCACCTCGTCCTCCTTCCCATGGGCGTCGTCGTCCTCTCCGCTCACGGTGAAGTGCGTGGTGGTCGCGGGCGCCACCTGCGGCCGCAGCGACGCGTTCAGCAGTCCGTTCTCCAGCGAGAAAAAGTCGTCGAGCGCCACCTGCGACGAGCCTCCGCTTCGGCGCTTCTTAGGAGAGGAAGCCACCACCTGCAGCACTTTTGAGGCGGTGGCCTCTAATTGGGAGTGCAAATACGAGTCTGCGGGCTGTCCGTCGGCCTGCAGCACCAGGAACTGCTTGACGATGCCGCCGCTGACCTTGACCCACTCCTCGGCGTCGCTCTCGGCCAGTCGCAGCAGCGCGTCCACCTCCTTCTGGCCAGCAGCAGCGTCGGCTTCGTCTCGGCGGATGCTCAATAAGGACAGCAGCAGTCGCACCTTAATGGGCGTCTCCAGGTGCGGGAAGCTGCCGCGCGCCTCCGCCAACTTTGGGGCCGTCAGAAGCCCCCCGAACTCGCGCGAACTCCACTCCAGACGCAGCTTCTGCAGCAGCCACGCGTCGAACGAGGACGGCGTCGACGCAGCGGCTTCCACCATTTTAGGCCGATTTTGTATTCTCGCTGGCGAGAGACAAAAATCAAAATGTTGAAGTGGACCACATAAACCGCTTGAAAACATCGAATTTTGATTTGGGAAATCGCTAGATGAATGCAATGAGCACCAGGAACACCAGGTTGGGCACGGTCAACTACTCTGAAGACGAGATGCAGCGCCTGAACGCCAAGGTGCGCGCCGTGCTGCCGCGAACGGACGAGGACTGGCTGCGCGTGGCCTACGATTTCAACCACCAGCGGCCGTCTGCCGTCCCGTTCCGAGGCGTGGACAGCCTCAAACGCAAGTTCACGAAAATGCTGTACTGTTCGCGGGGTGCCAGAGTGCCGGACTACGTAGTGGAGGCTAGGAGGGTGCGGGATCTCATCAGCCAGCGCTCGGAGGAGGACGGGGATGAAATGACGGAGGCGGAGGGGAGGGACCTGGCACTCAGGTTGCAGCAGATGGAGGAGGAATATCGACCGGTGGTGGAGGGCAGGAGGCTGCAAATGACGGGGGATGAGACGGTGCCGCAGATATCGGCGGGGGGTATTGGGGTGTTGAGGAGGAGTGTGGAGGGCAAGCGACGCTTCAGTGAGGACCAGACGCCGAGTGGCCGGAAGAAGCTGAAGGTTTGGATGCCGATTTCTCGTGTACGGGAGCTGATGGGAAGTTGGGATGATACTGCGACAGAGACAGAAGAAGCTTCGACGCCTGCAAGTACACTATCCGCTGTTAGAGCAGGATCGAACCGCCATACCTACAGGACCTCAGTGAACCACCAAGGAGGTGGGGTTCTGTCTGATTCGGGAGCGACGCCACCGCCCGCTGGTGATACGGCCCGACCAGCTTCAACTCGTGAGACGCAGCCATCCGGGGTCATGGACTTGCTGCTGCAGCTTATGGCTGCACAGCAGATTGAGAACACCCATCGACTAGAGGCAGAACAGGCACGACGAGAGCAGGAAAAGCGCGAGCGTGATGCACGTCGACGTCAAAAAGACCTTCAGCGTCAGCAAAACCACCGAGAGCTCATGCTAGCAATGGCAGCAATGGTGGGCGATCGATTTCCAGATTCCTTAAAGCATTATCTGAACGAAGATGAGCACCCGAGCCGGCAGTAGGGACCCGCAACACAAGCGCCATCTTCATATACAACGTCAGTTCTGTTGCCCGAACATCCGGTCGGGACAGCGCCCATTCTACGGCCGATTCTGTGAAACTGCATGTGAACCCTGAGTAAATGAACCAGCCCCGGTGACGTTGTAGCAATTTCCTAAAGGCACAACAAATTGGGATCACGCTGTTGATTGACTACCTCAAAGATTAGAAGTCGCAGAGGACATCCTTTCTTCTCGCAGGTCTTCCTATTGGCAGCTAGCAAACACGAGCTCAGAAGTCTTGGTCGGAGTCTGAATTTGTCTCCGAGCCCGATGCCCCCGATCCTGAACCGGAGCCAGAGCCAGAGCCAGCATCGGAGCCGGAGTCATCATCGTTGTCAATGAGCTCACCAGAGTCCGCTAGTGACACCTGATCCGAGTCCGAGCCATCTGCAGCAGCACCTTTCCCTCCAGCGCTTGGAGCTACGCCATCGGGAGCGCTTTCGTCACTTGAATCGTCGTCGTCACTGCTTCCACTGCCGCTGCCACTAATGTCCGAGCTGTCCTCGTCAGAGCCAGCTTTCTTCTTGCTCACAGCAGCACGGCCCTTCTGGTTGCTCCCGGGGATGCTCGCTTGCCGTGCTTTACCACTATGTCTGTTGTTATTGTTGGCCTCCATCGCGTCCAGCATCGAGTTCTCAATCTGGTCCTCCTGCTCTCCACGCAAGATGGCCAGCTCGTCGTCACGGAACTTCTTCTGCAGCTTTTTGAGCGACCTGTCGTTCTCAGCGAGCTTCTTCATCTCACGACTGTTGTGCAAGTCCAGCTCGCGTTGCAGGTAGTCGAGGTTGCGGAAGCGCTCACAGTAGATGGCATATTGGCGTTCCAGCTCCTTCTCCAGCTTTTCGTATTCGTCCATGAACGCCGGACGAACATGCTGCAAGCTCTTGAGCCGCTTTTCGCTGCGTTCGAGGTCTGTCTGCGCCTTTTTGATCTTAGCAGCGAGAGCTTTCTCTTCGGCATCCAGCTCCACGACTTGGCGTTCAGTCAGCTCGACGTTCTCTTGCAGGTTGACCAAAATCTCCTGGATACTGCGCTCGAGGAACTTCTGCTCGCTCGAGTTTTCGTTGTTGGTGGAGAGCGCGTCCAAGAAACGGATGGCTTGTTGTCGTGCATCACGGACATCGAGCTCCGTCTCCAGGAGATCGTACAGCTTGGCACCGGACTGCGTGATGTCCGATGCCAGCTGCCGAGTGGCCTTCGGGTCCTTCACACGTGAGCCCAACAGAGACTTCACCGACACCTCGTCGTCGTCGTCGTCAGGCTCTTGCTGTGTAGCGAGGTCGATCCGCGAGGCTTCATACAACACGCGAGCCAACTTGATCAACTCCTTGACAGCAAAGCCGTCAGCTGCGTAGAGCCGCTTCGGGTTGAGTCGGATGCGAGCCTTGGCCAGTACTTCCGTCGCCACCTGCGTGAGGAACTCCACCCGGTCGTCCTCCGTGTCAATCTCCTCCGTGACGCTCGAGCTCGGGTCGTACTTCTTCACCATCCAATAGAGCAGATCCGACACCAGCTCGAAGTTGGGCGTTCGGAAGTTCTCCATCGAAATGGGGCGCGGGTAGCCCAGTGCACGCATCATCTCCGTCAGGTTTCGCAGCTCGCGGAACGACATCGTTGACGCGTGTTCCGACAAGCTATTGATCCTTTAGCGCAGCAGCAACAGCTCGCTTTATCTCGCTCCCTTTTTGGCTGAGGCGATCCACCCGACGCGGTGCGCCGTTTCGCGGATCCGGGATCTCTGCGCCGCTCTACGCTTGTCTATCCTTGCGCCTGTACCTCGCCAGCATGGTGGCGTTGCCAGACGTGCCTCCAGTGTGAATGTACATGAGCTCTCGCTCGCTACCAGTAGAGTCCTCCTCCCTAACCTCCCCATCAAGTCTCGAAGCAACACCCAGCCTACCGCGATCCAGCACTTCGTCAAGCACTTCATCGTCCGCAAACAGCGTGTGCCAAGCGAACGCGCCGTACACGAGGTCGAAGTCCACCTCGGTCTCCTGCAGCACCTCGTGGTACATGTCATGCAGCGGCCACCACAGTCGTCCAAAGTGGCTTTTCCGCTCGGGCGTCAAGACCTGCGGCAGCAATGCCGTCTGCAGTTGTAGCGTCGGGTCTTCGTCAATAAGCTGGCGGAACTGCAGCTGCAAGTACGCAGCGTCGCCCACACAAGGGACAGCGTACAACTTGATCTCTGGGTGGAGATGCTGCGCCAAGTACAGCGCCGTCGTGCCTGTACCACAAGGCAGCACAACCGAGAAACGCTTATCCTGCGTCTCCACGTACTCGTTGATCTCCTCAGCCAGCAGTTTCACGCCGTCCTGCGCTTCCGGGAACGCAGCTCCTTGTGGGACGTACAGACTCCTCGTGCCCGGTGGAAGTCGCAGCTCTCCATCCAGAAACGCCGCAAAGTCGCGAGTGCGAACCAGTTCGTGGTACGCGTCAGGATGCAGCTGCACGTGCTTCATGCCCAAGCTCATAGCCAGCGCCAGGTTCCCCTCTTCCTGTTCTTCTCTCAGGCACAGTTCCCGACTGAAATACGTGAAAGGCACTTGTCTGGCATCGGCCAATTGCGCCAACGCCAACATCGCGTTGCTCTGAGAGCCGCCGAAGCTGAGCAAGTGCGCGTCCGAGAAGAACTCGTCGCGCTGCCTCACGAACCAGTACATCTTGCGCATCTGCAATTGATACGTCAGTCTCCAATAGAAACAATGTCCACAGCCTCTTGCAGTACCTTGTTCCCCGCCAGGTGAAACACGTCGTCCCTCTTCACATGAACGCGCTGGCCGCGGAAGACCACACGACTCACGGGCGACTTGCACCACCTCCAGCCCTGCATTGTTAGCTCGCTTTAATTTGCGTCCATATTCGTACTTAGTGATCGTCCACAACGCGACGAGTTCATCCGTCGGCGTCAGTTTCCAAGCGGCTTCTCCCCGGGACGGCGGCATGCGGCGTCTAAGCTCCCGCAGTGCGTAGCTGCGTCCTCCTCCTGTGTGTGGTGACTGTGTAGACTGAACTGACTGCTGACTGCTGCAGGCGCGGGCAAGAACTTCAGCCTCAAGAGCGAGGAGGATGTGGAGGAGCTCATGCAGACGCTCGTGGCGCAGATCCACGCCAAGCTCAAGAGCGAGCTCAACCTGCGCGAGATCTTCATCCCCAACTCCAAGGCCGAGGCGCGCTGCAGCGTCTTCGTCTCGCACAACTACGCGGCGTGTCCCAAGCTCTGCGTCTTCATGCAGCCGGGCGAAGGTCCGGCTTTTGTCTTTTTCTTCTCAGCAGTTTTACTAATGCTTTACTATATATTAACGACAGGTATGCAGCCAGGCATGTGGAGCCGCACGATCCACCCCAAGACGGGCTTCCAGGGCTCCATGATCCCGTACTTGAAGACGGCGATCCAGGGAGGCTACGGCGTCGTGATCTTGAACCCGAGCACCAACTTCTGCGTCGTGAATGGCCACCGAGCCAAGATCCTGCACTCGGCCACGCCCGAGGCCCACGTGGCGTACGTCTGGAAGAACTACATTGTGCCCAACGCGGCGCAGGAGATCAGCTTCATCGTGCACGACAACGCCGGCGTGCTGCTCAAGTCCTTTCTGTCCTCGTTGAGTGGGCACGAGGAGCAGCGGGTTGGCGGCATTGCGTTCATTGAGTCGACGCACCAGGTGTCGTCGGGGGATAGCAACGCGCTGAGGGAGATGCTGCGTGAGAAGGCGGTGAACTTTGAGGCCTCGACGGAGCCCATGTTCACGGTGATCGGGTCCTCGAAAGCACGACTTGGATGCACCTCGCTGTCGGTGGGACGCACTTCGGGCGAGGCGAACAACCGCGAGTGGACGGTCCACTCGGTGCAGACATCGGCGTTCGTTTTCCTGCAGTCCATTGCCAATGGCATCGAGGACTCGCTGCATGCTATCCGCGCAACGTTCCCGAACAAACTCATTGTCACGGTTAATCGTGCACGGCTGACTGGACAACCGTACAACAACCCGTTCGCGGTGGTGCAGTGCGCTGGACAAAAGAAAGAGACGGTGGGCAGTCATAAGCACACGATGGACCCCGAGTGGAACCAGACCTTCTCCTTCCCCGTCACGTCGAGCGAGGCTAAAGTTGTGATCATAGTGAAAGACAGATCCTTCCCGATGAACACGTCGCTGGGCCAGGTCGTTGTGAACATGAGTGAGGTGGGCTTGAACCGCGCTGACCGTCGATGGTTTTCACTGCGCGACGAGAGAGTGCCGACGGCGCACGGTAACGGCGAGGTCGAGCTGACACTCGAGTGGGTGCACGACACGTTTGTGGCTCGCTCGGACTCGTTCATCCGCGGGAATCGCATGCCGACACTGGAGTCTCAACAGCAGGGGGGCGATGGCGAGAACTGCTGTTACCTGTGCAAGACCACTTTCGTCTTGCACCGCCGGAGATACTGCCGCATGTGCTTGCGTCTGGTCTGCACGTCGTGCTCCGATCGCCTGTTCCTCCCAGGATTTAGCGAGCCGAAACGGGTGTGTTCTGGTTGCTGTGACCTTCAAATGATGCTGCACAACAAGCTACCGCGCATGAGTCCGAATGGCAATGCTGCGAAGGTGCCATCCGACGAGAAACTGGCCGAGCACACGCAGCGAATGGAGGCTATGCGGAAGCGTGAAGAGGCTGAGAAGAGGCCGCTTTCTATTAACGACTTCGACCTACTCAAGGTTGTCGGTCGCGGCGCCTTCGGTAAGGTGCTTCTGGTTCGCAAGAAGGACGGCAAGAATGCCGGCCAGATTTATGCTATGAAGATCCTCGTCAAGTCGCATATCATCAAGAACGACCAGATCGAGAATACAAAGGCGGAGCAGCATATCCTAAAGGAGATCAGCCACCCGTACGTGGTGCGGCTGCGGTACGCGTTCCAGAATGCCGACAAGCTGTACTTGATCATGGACTACTACCCGGGCGGCTCCATGTTCTACCACTTGCGCAAGTCGAAGCGGTTCGCGGAGGACCGTACGCGGTTGTACATGGCACAGTTGCTCACAGCACTGATGCACCTACACAGCAAGCAGATTGCCTACCGCGACTTGAAGCTGGAGAATATTTTGATGGACCCGAAGGGGAACATCGCCCTGACCGATTTCGGTTTGTCGAAGGAAGGGCAACTTGTTGAAGGCGCGATCCGCGCCTCTCAGTCCGACTCGGGCATGAAAACCATTTGCGGTACAGCCGAGTATATGGCACCCGAGCTGCTGCGCCACCAACCGTACGGGAAGGTGGTGGATTGGTGGAGCTATGGCATCCTGCTGTTCGAGATGCTGACAGGGCGAACTCCCTTCGTGGATCGCAACCGCCGGCAGATGTTCAAGAACATTATGCAGTCGGAGGTGATCTACCCCTCGCACATTTCGCCGGTTGCACGGTCGCTCATCTCGAAGCTGCTGAACCGCGACCCCGCACGGCGACTCGGTGGCGGCCCCAACGGCGGCCGCGACATCATGGCCCACCCGTTCTACGAGTCCATCGACTGGGACCAGCTTATGCGCAAGGAGATAGAGCCTCCTTTCGTCCCCAACGTCTCTAGCGTGGACGACATCACGAACGTGCCCGAGATGTTCCAGAACATGGCGGCCGTGGACTCTCCTGTCAACAAGAAGAACGGCGAGGGCCACCACTTCGACGACTTCACGTACCAGGAAGAAGGATTCATTATGCGCGCAACGCACAACCCACACGAGCACTGAGAGAGCTATGCTAATACATCGTCTGTACATTTCGTTGCAGAGCAGCCTTGTTACATGCACCAGCAAGCTCACTCTTCACGGTCCAGCTTCTTCTTCTTACTGGACGTGTCTCCGTCCGCATCGACTCGATGGCGCTTCAGGTTCGGGGGGAAACTGGGTCCGATGACCACCTTCTCCTCCTCCTCCTTCTGCAGTGTCACACTGTCGCCGTTGCTATCGTCACTGGCGGGTTCTGACTCGACTTTCCGAGCTCGCATGAGGTGCGGCGGCAGTTGTGGTCCAATAGAAGCAGCAGCAGCTTCATCATTGCCGTCAGATGCTGGTGTCGGAGGCAGTTGTGGCCCTGCTGGTCCGCGTACAGCTCTAGCCCCTTTATCCTTTGGTACAGTGCGCTTCAGACGGCGCTCATACTCTTCCAGCTGCCGACGGAAGCTCTCGTTCGGGTTGGCAATAGCACGACGCTCGACTACGAACGCCAACGCCTGCTCGAAGCTCATGGATCGCAGCTTCATGAGGTACGCCACGACCATGGACGACGAGCGACTCACTCCTTTGTTGCAGTGAACGAGGATCCTGCCTGATCAAGATGGAAGGAGAATGCACACCACACGCCGTACTTGGCCATCGTTAGCAACTCCATCTTGTAGCAAAGCCCCCACCAACAGAGGAAGATACCATAGTACTTGGCTTGGTCTATGAAGGCGATGCAGCCTTCCAGCATCCCCGAAATGTCCTCCGCCTTGTTGTCGAAGATGGGGCAGCGTCGATACGTGAACGCCTTGTCCTTCTCGAAGAAATTGGGCACTCCCGCCACCGGATCCATCTTCTTCGGGGGCGTCACCTGCATCATCCATCAGCTTCCGTCTTCCTGTCCAGCATGCAGACCAAAACTTACATTTAGAATGTGCGTGATGCGCAGACGCTGTAGCTGTTCCTTGTCACGCGCGTGCGCTCTGGAACCGAGGAACACGTGCTCCAGTATCTGCGACGGCTCGGCGTCGTCCCCCATACCTCTTAGTTTTCGCTCCAAAAACTGCAAGGGATCCGTTATTGAAAATGGATGGTGTGGTGTGCACGACGTGAATTCCCCATCGATGTTGGACAAGTATGTCGAGCATTGCTAAGGTTGGAGCCATGCCAACATGCTGCTCGATAGCGACCTGCAGCCCTAGTAGACCCGAAATCCCTGCCAGCATTTCAACGACCCTCGAGCGCGTCGCGGCTCTTCGTCTTGACTGCGGATTGCCTTCCCCCGAGGCAAGAAGGTGACGCTGCTCAACGATGGGAGGTCGGTTCTCTCGAGTGCAGTACCGAGAGCAGGATGCTGCCGTTTTGAGCCACTTGGTGCTGCTCACTCAAGTTTGGTGCGTCCCTAGATACCACGAGCTGCTGCTTTTTGACAGCTAACGTTGTTGTGTGTGCTGGTAGGGGGCTGGATGAGATTGCATTCCTGTCGATGAGGCTGCGTCGCCTGTCGTTCAACTTCTGCCTCACTTTCCAGCAGTTTGAAGACCTCGTGGGGCTTCGTAGCAATCCGCTGTTCAAGACGATGCTGCATCGCTGGTTCGCCACTTTCCAGAACACCCACAGCAGCAGCATCGTGAATGGACTCGAGTTCCTTACCGCGTTGGCACTTTCCACCGCGGATGGGAAGCTGGACGAGAAGGCGGGGGCTGTGTTTGACATCTTCGACTTTGACGACTCGGGCGCCATCACGCGCGACGAGCTGGGGATTCTCATCAAGTCGGCAGTCCGCGGCTTGTCGAAGGCCACGAAAGGCTTGGGCCCAAGACTTGCAGCGCTGTGTCCAATGCGTGAGGTGGCCGAGCTCACTCGCCAGTGCTTCGTGCACTGCGATCTCGATGACGAGCAGGATCTACCCCGTGCGCGGTTCATCCTTTGGGTCAAGCAGACGCCTAAAATCGTGAACTTGCTACGTTGCTTCGTGCAGCGAGAGTACCTGTCAGAGGATGAAGCCGCTCTAGTTCTCCAGAGGTGCACCCGGGGGATGCTGGCGCGTCGAGAAGCAGCTGAACTTCGTCTCGATCTGCAGCTTAAAGTGGAGCAGGAGCTGTCCCAAGCAGCCCAGAAGATCCAGGACGTGGTCGTCACACGCAAGAAGAAGCGAGAGCGCTTACGACAGCAAAAGGTGGAGCAGTTCGCTCACCATGGCGCAGTGTATTCGTTTGGTGCCAACGCTCGAGCCCAGTTGTGTCATGCTCGCATGGAGCTCACTCGACACGTGACGTCTCCCTTGCTGGCGGCATTTTTCAAGAACAACGAGTTGCGTATATCCCGCGTAGCACTGAGCGAGACGCACGCGAGCGCTGTGGCGTCTGATGGTCAAGTGTTCACGTGGGGTGCGGGCGTACCAGGTTCTTTTGGCTTCCTCTTGCCGCCATCGTCACAAGACGGCAGCAGTTTTAGCGGTGGAGGTGGGGTGATTCGCAGACAACCCACTAGAGTGGACGATCTGAATGACGTTGTCATTGTTGACTCGCGACTTGGTAGCCACCACTCGGTCGCTCTGAGTGCTGGCGGGTTAGTGTATACCTGGGGCTCTGGTGGCTACGGACAACTCGGGCATGGCGACTTTGCTACAGCAGATGAGAGTTCCGAGCGCAGCGACGCCATCTTTCGATCCCAATTCGACCCACACAACGGTCGAGAGTATCCCGTGATCGATTTGCCAATGCAACTGGACTCGAGCTACTTCGAGGAGATGAAGGTGACGCAGATCGCTTGTGGCTACTACTTCACGTTGGTCGTGACGGAAGACGGCAGCGTGTTCAGTTGGGGGGAAGGCTCCGATGGGCAGTTAGGCCTGGGGTTCGCGGACGCTTTTCGTGTAGGCTTCTTGGACCCCAACATTAGCGGCAGCAACTTCGTGTACATCCCGTCTCCGACGCGTATCGACGCACTCAAGGAGCCCATCGACAGTGTTGCGGTGGGTGGCAACCACGTGTTCGCTACTGGTCGTGCACCAACAAGACACGTGTTTGAGTGGGGCGCTTGGAAGCGGCGTGGTGCCTCGGACGCACGTGAGAGCGCCTTCACGCCTCTGGAGAACGCTGCGCTCTCTGCTCTCAATGTGCACCACATTGCAGCTGGGAAGGAGCATGCGCTAGTTGTGGCCTCGCGCGTTCAGGTCTCCCTCACCATTGACCAGTTCCCTTATCGTCGTCGACCTAGTGGGGCTAACGACGATGAAAAAGACGCTGAAGACAAGTCTCTGCGTGCGATTGCGCTGTGTGCAAGGTTCGGATCCCAGCCGGCACAACTCTCGCGTGCGATCACAGGCTCAGTCTTCGCCGTGCCATTGCCCACCGCTGACTTCGGGAGTTCCTTTCAGACGAACTCAAGTGTATCAGCTGCATCGCCTGCAGCAGCAGCAGCGTTGAGCGCTGCAGTGTATAATCGCTCAGACGCGCACCTCCGATCGAGTCTCGCCCGCTGTACTGGCAAAATTGCATTACTTGATCGAGGGACATCCACAGGCCACTGGGTATCGCTGCTAGTGGACTCAACGTGCCCTCCGGAACTGCTGGAGATTCCGTGTGTACCAGCAGCTTTTGGCCCACCATTGAACGCTACAGGAGTGCGGGCCCAGCTTTTTTATTCGCCCGAGAGGTTATCAAGTCTGCGTTTGTACGTCCGGCCGGATGAGGTTGTTGGCCGCATCGCCGTGCTGGAGTTTGGCCAAGAAGACGTTGCTTTTGATGCAGACGCTCTCGAGGCGAGTGAACTTATTGGGCGGCTCATGCATTCTTTAGTTGCGCTGGTCAAAGATGCCCAAGACGCGGGTGCTGTGGGTGTCGTGGTCATTTTTGACTTTCTTGAGGCCGACGCTTTCTCGCTTGAGGTGGATGACGAGGATTGCGACAGTGCTGCCTTCACGATTCCTGCAGTCATGATACGCAAGAGTCAGCATGGCGAGCTGTTGCTCGAGCAGCTTCAGACCCCTGGAAGGCGACCGTGGTCTATACTGTCGCACAAAGAAGACGTACTGGGAAAGCAGGTAAGCCTCGATGCTTCGTTTGAGAGAGATGCAATCCCTTGATTCATGACACATTGTTGTGTGCAGATTTTGACGGCGCAGAAGGCTGGGGCGAAGGCAGTGATGGTCGCTCAGACTCGCGTTGATCCCGATCCAGCAAGGGTGAGCAAGCGGATTCTGAAGTGGTCTGATCTATTCGGGTTGTTAACATGCACGGTTGCTTGTTCTGCAGTTGGGAATGAGTGTGTTTGGTGCAGGTGACGATGAGAAAGCTCCTAGCAGCTCAGGAGTGAAAATCCCGGTGATATCAATCCCTTACGGGGTAAGCACCAACGGCTGCCTTTAACATGTTGGAGCTGCTCAATGATGTCTATCGCGTTTCTCAATCCATTTAGGTGGGAGCTCGAATGAAGTCGAATTTGGAGGGTGTTGAAGCCGAGGACTCGCAGTGCCGCATCGCCCTGGCTGGCGCAGGGACGCTGTATGCGTGGGGACTCGCGGAGAACGGGCGACTGGGACTGGTATGTAGTAGACCTAAAAAGTTATCTTGATGTTTGGTTGCTCACAGAGGGTGATGCACAGGGCGACATTGAGAACGAGTCATTGTTTCAATCGGGCTACGATGGTGCTCGACAAAAGAGCTACCAATTCGTACAGGATCCGGAGGTCATATCGACGCTGCTGTTCAAGGAGATCACCCACATCTCGTGCGGGGAAGAGCACTCAGCTGCAGTGTCCAGTACGTTGTGCTGCCCCCTGCCACATCGATTGACCTGACATCATTGCTCGTTTGCTGCTGTAGGCGATGGTACGCTCTACTGCTGGGGAAGTGGTCGCTACGGAAAGCTCGGCACCGGATCCTTGGAGGATGAGGACACACCTGTGGCCATCGATGCGCTGGGGTCCGTCAAAGTCGCTCGCGTCGAGTGCGGCGTGAACCAAACGGTGCGTACAACTTCAACATGCATGGAAATGGCTACATTTCCCGAAAATGTCCACTAACGTCCGCCAATGTCTTCCTGTATGTCCACACAGCTGGTCGCGACGCAGAACCCTTCCCTGTAGAGCTGCTATAGACTAGTAGTAGCGATTGCCACTACTGCAGCAATCGCCACAGTCCGCGAACGAATTAGACACCGTTTTATAAATCGTCGCATAATTCACCCAATCACGTCACCACCTCTCCTCCGTCGTTTTTATCCAGTCATGGCGTCACTCCCATTTCATCGGATTGACCCATAGAACGATGGCTCGCGGCAAGAAGAAAGGAGGCCGCCGCGGCGACGACTCGGACTCGGACGACGCCAAAGCAGCACCGCCCGCGGCCCCCGTAGCCGTAGACGAAGGCGACAAGAAGTCGGCGCGCAAGGAGAAGCTGAAGGCCCGCAAGGCGCAGCGCCAGGCCGTCAAAGCCAATGAGGAGCAGGCGAGCCAGCGCACAGCGTCGGACGCCGAGCAGGACGAGGACGAGGAGGATCCGTACGCACAGGTGGCAGCCAGCATGAGCAAGAAGAAGAAGAAAAACAAGAAGAAGCAGGTGAACTTTGCGGCGCTCATGGACGACAGCGACAGCGAGGAGGAGGAGGAAGAGCAGGGAGAGGAGGAAGAAGAAGAGGAGGAGGAGGAGGAAGACGAGTACGCGCAGGCCGCTGCCAGTGTGAGCAAGAAGAAGAGCAAGAAGAAAGACAAGAAGAAGGTGGAGAGCGAGGAGGAAGAAGAGGAGAAGCCTGAGCCGGTCGTGGAGAAGAAGAAAGACAAGAAGAGCAAGAAGAAAGTGATCTCCAGTGACCTATTCTTCGACCCCGTGGATCAGCCTGAGGAGGACAAGAAGGAGAAGAAGAAAAAGAAGAAGAAGTCCAAACTCCCGTTCGAGACCAATGACGACGAGGAAGAGGAGGAGGAGGACGGCGAGAAGAAGAGCAAAAAGGACAAGAAGAGCAAAAAGGACAAGGAGGGTAAGCGGCTCAGCAACAAGGAGCGCAAGCGCCTGAAAGAGGAGCAGGAGCGCCAGGAGCGCGAGGACGAGTACCACCGCGCGGCCAACCCCATGGACGGCGCGCAGTTCTCCGTCTCGCAGCAGGCCTTCACGGAGGACTCCAACTGGGAGAACGCCACGGACATTCACATTGAGAACTTCAGCATTAACGCGCACAACAAGCTGCTGTACGACAACGCATCGCTGCACATCAACGCGGGCGGCAAGTACGGTCTGGTCGGCCCTAACGGCCAGGGCAAGACCACGATCCTGAAGATGATTGCGCTGGGCGAGCTCAAGATCCCGCCCAAAGTCGACTGCCTGTACGTGGAGCAGGAGGTTGTGGCCGACGACACTCGTGCCGTGGACGCCGTGCTGAAGGCTGACGCCGAGCGCTGGGCGTTGCTGGAGGAGGAGAAGCACCTGCTTGTGGAGCTGGAAACTAAGCAAGACTCGGCGCTGGACGACCGATTGAACGAGGTGTACGAGCAGCTGTCGACCATGAACGCGTCTGCCGCTGAGGCTCGCGCGCGCCGTATCCTTTTCGGTCTGGGGTTCGACTCAGCCATGCAGGAGAAGGTCACGAAGGACTTTTCGGGCGGTTGGCGCATGCGTATCTCGCTGGCCAAGGCCCTGTATGTGGAGCCGACGCTGCTGATGCTGGATGAGCCGACGAACCACTTGGACTTGAACGCCGTCATTTGGCTGGACGACTACCTTCAGAAGTGGAAGAAGACGCTGCTCGTGGTGTCCCACGACGCCGACTTCCTGAACAGCGTGTGTACGGAGGTGCTGCACCTGGAGAACAAGAAGATTGTGCACTACAAGGGTAACTACGACATGTTCCGTGACATGGAGAAGCAGAAGCGGAAGCAGATGGAGAAGGCGTGGGAAAAGCAGCAGAAGCAGCTTCGTAACCTCAAGGCTTCGGGCAAGTCGTCCAAGAAGGCCACGGAGATCGTCAAGAAGAAACGCGAGCCTGGTGCTCGTTCGTCGAAGAAGAAAGCGCTCACGCCCGATGACGCTGCGGATGCGTCGGCCCCGATGGACCTGCTGGAGCGACCGAAGGAGTACATTGTGCAGTTCAGCTTCCCGGAGACCACGGTTGTGTCGCCGCCCATTCTTGAGGTTCGCGAGGCCAGTTTCCGCTACGGCGATGGCCCGTACCTGTTCAAGAACTCGGACTTCGGTATCGATACGACGTCGCGCGTGTGTATCGTGGGCCCCAACGGTGTGGGTAAGAGTACGCTGCTGAAGATGATCACGGGCGAGGTTATCGTGAAGGAAGGCGAGGTGCGTCGCAACCCGCGTGTGCGTCTGGGTATCTACAGCCAGCACTTTGTGGACAAGCTGCCCATGGGCGAGACACCCGTGGAGTACCTGCGTCGCCTGTTCCAGGACCAGACGTACCAGCAGGTGCGTAACCTGCTTGGCAAGGTGGGTCTCGAGGGCCACGCGCACGAGATCAAGAACCGCTTGCTGTCGGGCGGTCAGAAGGCGCGTGTGGTGATCGCCGAGCTCATCCTGATGCGCCCGCACATCCTGATTATGGATGAGCCAACGAACAACCTGGATATCGAGTCCATCGACGCGCTTTGTGACGCTATCCGTGACTATGAGGGCGGCGTGGTGATCGTGACGCACGACGCGCGTCTGATCGAGTCGACGGAGTGCGTGCTGTGGGTGTGCGGCGGCGACCAGGACGTGGTGGTGTACGACGGCACGTTCGAGGACTACAAGCAGTCGATCCTGGACGACCTGCACAAGCAGGCGCAGGCCGAGGAGGAACGTCTGGCCGAGAACGCCGCCAAGAAGGCCGAGGCCCGCGCCCAGAAGCTGCTCGCCAAGCCTACCGAGGCGTAGAGTGTCGGTTTGTACAAGTCGGAGCGGCTACTGCCATAACAATGTTTGCTGTGCATAGCTGGGAAATTAGACGCGCGAATCCGTCGCTAACTTGCATATACTTCCTACGACCATTTGATCGAGTGCGTGTCCGCAGCATGCATGTTGCAACATGTACGTTGTCTTTGCACTTTAGTGCCAGGCCACTCTTCAGCGGCAAAAGACCTTTAGAACTGCATCCATTCTGTAATCATATTGTAAAAGTTATCGCTAACGATTGGATCTCACCTTTAATATCGAATAGACCTTCTGCATTAGATATACAGTTTGGCCTTCGCGCGATGATTGGCCGGTGCGCAGAGCGGCGGATTGGTTGGCTCTGGCGGTCTTTCGGCTCGGTCGCGCCGCCCGCCAGCAGCTCATTCCATTCCCCGCAGAACTTCTCGTTACTAAGTCAAAGACAACAAGCATGGCTGACAAGGTCCCCGTCACGGTGCGCACGCGCAAGTTCCTCCGCAACAGCCTGCTGGCTCGCCGCCAAATGGTGCGTCCCTGCTTCTCCTCTGCGTACGCTCGTCTTCGTCTGCCCCTGTGCTGACCTTTATCGCCTATTATTGACGACTGCAGGTGGTGGAGGTGATCCACCCGGGCCGCGCTAACGTCCCCAAGGCGGAGCTCCAGGAGAAGGTCTCCAAGGTACGACACAAATTTACTGAATTCTGTCGCCGATCCACCCGCCAGCCAGCAGCACAGCTAGACGCGACACAAAACATACAGGACACAGATACAGGACGCCGTTCAGAGGCGAATGCACTGCCGATGCGCTTGCTTTTCTCTCGGGGTTCGGCATCAGAGAGCTCTGCTGGCTGGCTGGGAAGGCGAAAATCAGATGCAGAGTGGATGGCTGACAGTGCTGGGGTGTTGTATTGCGCAGATGTACAAGGTGAAGGACGCCAACACGGTCTTCCTGTACGGCTTCCGCACGCAGTTCGGCGGCGGCAAGAGCTCGGGCTTCGGCCTCGTGTACGACACGGTGAACGACGCCAAGCGCTTCGAGCCCAAGTACCGTCTGATCCGCCAGGGTCTGATTGAGAAGGTCGAGACCTCGCGCAAGCAGATTAAGGAGGCCAAGAACCGCGGCAAGAAGATCCGCGGTGTCGGCCGCCGTATCGCTCGCCACAAGGCTGCCAAGGCCAACAAGTAGAGTTGAGGACTCGGTCGCCACGGCGATTTCGAATCTGGCACGAGCTCGCGCCTGCGCTGTTCGCCGCGCTTGGCTCGTTGTCGCCATTCCGCTGAGAGTATTTTGGGGAACAAGAAGGTCATGCTGGGAAGTGTAACTAGTCAAGAAACTCACACGTTTGCTTGATCCACCCACCACGTCGCCTTGTCTGCCTCAAATGTATTTTGTCAGAGACTTATGCTGTTGCCGTCTTGTGCTAGTTGCTTGGAGTTTGCAGGTGGGAATGGAAAGACATACATAACGTGACGCAGAGCGCAATGGGAGTTCTATGCATTATGGGGACGGAAAGCTGTCTGCTTGCTGGCAAACTGCGCTCATAATAATACCGGGACACGAGCTGATGGCGGTGGTGGTCGACTTCAACACGGAGTAACTTGTCCAACGAGAGTCACACGAGTTTGACTCGGGCAAGCTTTTCATAGCGTAGCTGCCTGGAACACTCTACTCTCGGCTCTGGAACTGGGGTGCTTGACTCGTTGAAGCTTCGGGTGGGCTATTGAACGACGCAGCAACCACCTTTGGGCACTCCTTGCACCATGCCTGGGCCGGCCTGTTTGCTGTAATGTGTCCGATTCGAGTAACTCATCTCTACCAGCGCGCCACCGGTCTCGTCCGCAAATGTGAGCTGTCTACCCGTTTTGGTGATATTATACTCATTGCCGCCACTTGGAGGTGCTGGAAGAATCTCCGCCGCGCCGTCAATGTCGTCTTCTTCAAACTCGTGGCCGGTGGCATCTGAAGTCCCGTTCACCTTGAGATTACTGTTTCTTGTCGTCAGCGGTGGCCTTGCTGCTTGAGGTAGACCATCGCCGGAATTGTCTTGAGTCATGAAGTCTGGTGCCGTTGTCGGGTCCAAATCGAATGAAGGCCCTCGATAGCTTGCTGTATGGTCTGTATTCTCGGTCTGGATGTTTTCGGACGAGGTTTCCGTCGCGAGGTCCTGCCAGTCATCGTCTCCCATGCCGAGTTTGTGTCGTCTCTCTCCGTCTGCGTTTGCTTCCATTGGGTGTACTGATTGGCGCATGAAGCCTAGAGATCTCGTCTAGGCGCCAGCAGTTGGTTTGGCTGGTGGCGTGTGTCTGCTCTTGAGCGTCTCGAGAAGCAAACCGAAATTCACTTTACGAGAGCAAGGCGCATCAGGCGGCTGACTTCCTTGTGCAGTGGTTAACGAAGCTCTCGTCCTCGCTGACCCTGGGTTACCCGGGCCAGTACTAACTACCGACTGGCCTGGGTTGCTACTCGCAGGTGGGTATTGTTGTCCTGCCCTTCCTTGGCGTTCTGGTCGAAATATGCGCCTCCAGTTCTGGTGCAGGCAGCCATCGCTGCACAGACAATAATAGGGACGAGAGAAACTCGCGTACCAAATGGATGACAGAGCAGTTTTGTAGCCATTTGGGTTATGCTAAGGTTAACTTTTCGTGAGCAAGAGTAACAACAGATCGACGCGCTGCACGAGCCCACTATATGTATTATAATACTTCCTGCAATCTCTACATGTACTTTAGTCAAAGAACGCGATTTCAATTTGTCAGCCGCATAATAATTATTCTTTGCCTTCGTGCATGAGCGTACACTTCCTCGGCTCAAAACCGACACATACCTGGCACCTCGGACATTTCCTCTACTGTCTCCAATCCGGATATTGTGGTGCCATTTTACAGCGACTCGACGGTGGAAGGAGGACTTGTATCCTTCGCAGCCGACGCTGGAGCAGGCGACAATTTGGAAGGTGGGGAGTTTTCATCGTCCGCCGCTGAAACCACGCGCTGCGTCAACTCGATGCCGCGCGCGATCGAAGCTGGCGTCTCCGGTTCACGACTGGGAAGTTGGTCCATTTGCGCGTAGAGCAGACCATGCTGCTTTGGCCGCCACAGATACACCGCTACCATTAAGATCCCAAAAAAGAGCAGGCGCGTAGCAGCCCACACGACCCATGTGTACGCCCACGGTAACCAAATTGCACCGGAGTAGCTGTAGCATTCCCACGACAGCATATAGAGACATATTTCAAGAATTAGTCACGTGACGAGACAGCAAACGATAAATCTCTGGATGAAAGCTTACACAGCTCCTTCAATTGCCATCAGGACAAAGGAGATCACAACGTAACCCACGAGAACTCGGTTCAGTGACGAATACATTTGCAATTTAGCTGTCTGCCAAGCATAAAACAAATAGTGATTAAAAAGGAGGAAAACTGCCCCGCATGCATTATGACAAAGCTTACCTGGCCAAAAGCTGCAAGGTTCTTGCGCGTCAATTCGAGCGACAAGAAAATCCAGCCTCCAAAACACGCATTGGTCATAATGACGAGCGCTTCCCACACCGCAGGGGGCCGCACGTCACCATCCGACTGGTTGGCTAGATGGCTCACCTCTAGCGCCCCGACTGCGACGAAGTAGCATACACCGAGTCCAGAAACCACGAAAACTTCCGGCCATGAAATCTCCATCCGCACAATGCCGTAGCCCAGACTGACTAACGTCGTTGCAATGCGTGCTACCATACCAGCTAGTACTTTCACGAATGTGGACAGCAACACCGAGTCCGGGTAGGGACAGCATACGGGAACGCCAGAATCATTCAGGAGCTTATACGTCACAAACCATGCCAACGACTCGCCTGCACACACACAGCAATCATATCAACTACACATCTCTTTCCAAAACGCGATGCCAAAGCGACATACCAGTTGCAAGTAGCAGAACTGCAAGCAAGAAATAGTGAGTTCCCACCACGCTCTGCCGATGGCGACTGATCAAAACCAAAAAGTACACGTCCAGTGCACCATACATGAACGACAACACGCCACTACACAACAAATAAAACATCCACAATAAATAAGTCGTTCGTCCACCTTCACCGACACTAAAACGTCTTCGACTCACTTGAAGGGGAACAGCCCATACAGCAGTCCTGGCAGGTATCCGTACGGGTTGTGGAATGCAATCTTCGCGTCCACATGCAGCAACGGGTCCACCATCGGATATGCCACAAACTCGTCTGCACTCACAGGGTAGCCGAACGCCGCACTCTTCTGCTTCCAGCACGGCACCAGCAGCATCGTCTGCAGCCCGCCTTCTCTCGGATAGAACGTTGCGTTCATCCGCAGCTCCTGGTCGCTGTCCATTGGGTAAAACTGGCCCTGCAGCTGCCCCTCCACGTTGCTCCCGTTGCTGAAGTTCCAGCTACAGGCTGAGCGGTCGTCGAAGCCCGCAGCGAGCGCCGCGTCCGCCGAATACGCGGCCAGGACGACGCCAAAGTCGAAATAGTCGCTCAGTCTGCGCACAGTGATGGCGTCTTGCACTTCGTCCTTCTTTAGTGGACGCATCGTCGCATCCACGCAGACACTAGATCGTCCGGTGAGCCCCCAGGGCCCGCGGCCGTCCGCAAACATCCTCTCTGTGAACTTGCAGCCCGTGACTTTCTCGTGCACCTCGTGGATCGAGCAGGAAGCCAGCAGGTCTCCACGACATATCATCAGAAGAGCGAGAAAGAGAATCGTATAGTGGTGTCCACTGCGAACTGAGAAGCAGCCTACGAGACGCAGCGCGGCGGCCGCAACACCGCGCACCAGCGGCGCCATCTTGGTTGTCCTTGTCGTGAATCGGGAGTGATGGTCAACTGTCACACTCGTCTTCAAACTGATTTCGACCAATACAAGCCGTGATTGGCTTCTCGTCTTTTCTACCAATGAGAAGACGAATCTTTCTCCGATCACTCGACATCGTCGCCAGAATCGAAGAAGCTCCCAACATGTCGTCGCTGCTGCTGCTAGCGGCGCTGGCGCTGCAGGCCGTGGCCGCCTCCATCTACCCCGTGGAGAGTAGCTACTGGGTGCCGCCCTTCCAGCGCGCCGAGAAGCTCTTCGCCACAGACCAGGGTCCCATCCTCGCGCGCACGGGCAACTCGTCGGTCACTGTACGTCTTTATATATCATGATGCGAAGGGCCTGCGCTAACCTGTTTCCCTCTGTAGATCGATATCAGCGGCGTGAATGTGACGCAGGACATGGCCGGCTGGAGACTCGTGGTCTTCTTCTACCACGTTGACAACTACGAGGACTTCACGGCCGTGGCCGACAAGATCGAGCTGCTGGCTTGCTCCGACGTGGCAGGAATGAAGTTCGACGGTATGTCGGATATCCAGCGCTTCGTGTTCCCCGTGTCCAACGAGTCGACGCCCACAGTGAGCGCCAACGTGTCGCACGTCGTCAACACGAGCGGCTGGACGGATACGCAGGTGTTTGTCTGTGCGGACGATGAAGGCGCGGCGACCGAGACGCTGACGTTCGCAGGATCCATGGAGGTGCGCAACCCGTACGGACTGTTACCGGCTGTGCTCTACGGTATGCTGCCGTTCAGCGGCTTCTTGACCATTGGGTACTTGGTGCTGGACGTGTTCTTCGTCTTCCTGTTGATCCGGTACCGTCACCAGCTGCTGTCGCTGCACTTTGGCATCCTGTTGATTTTGGTGATGGGGACGGCGGCGTCTGCGGTCTGGTTCTACGCTTTCTACCGCATGAACAAGACGGGCGAACCGGTGTGCTGCCCCTACCCGACGACGTTCCTGATTGCCGTCATTTTGGACGTAAGTTTGTGGATGAGGATATAGTGGTTGATAGCAGGCTGACACTTTTGCGGAATGTTGTTTTGAATTGTGCAGACATTTGTGCGTACGCTGGCGCGTATTATCCTGTTGGTGGTGTGTCTGGGCTACGGCATTGTGCGGAGCAACCTGAGCCGCGTTGAAGTTGGCGTGATTACGTTTCTGTCGCTGGCTTACTTCGTGTCGGGCATTGCTGATGAAGTTACGCGCGGCACGTCGAGTGGAGCGGACTTCCGCGAGAAACCGACTGCTTGGTCGTTCATCCAGCTGCTGTGCAACCTTGCGTTCATCATGTGGATCCAGTACTCCATGGAGCGTATCCTGCGCGCTCTTCGTGACCAGAAGCAGTTTGCCAAGCTCAGCATGTACCGCTGGCTGGCCTGGTCGCTCGCCGCCTTCATCGTGTTTTTCACCATTCTCACGGTTGTGGCCGTCTGCAGTCGGCTTGGCGTCTTTGAGTGGGACGTTGAATGGGAGTGGATGCAGCTCGTGGCGTGGCCTGTGCTAAACTTCACGGTCTCGGCTGCTATGACCTTCATCTGGCGGCCGACGCAAAACAGTTCCCAGTTCGCCTACTCCATGCAGGTACGCTCCGGAGACCGATTGATGTATACGTGGTTGCTCTATCGTTTGGTACTAACGATAACAATGCCGTGTTCTTGTCATGCTATAATGCTGTACAGTTGCCGATGACGGACAGCCCCGGGATCGAGATGACTCGCAACACACACGGATCCTCTTCGGATGAGGACGTGAATCCGGAAATGGAGTCCGACTCGGACGAAGAGAATCCGCGCCCTCCCATCACCGAGAAGAAGCTGAAGAGTTACAGCAAAGATAGTGACGATATGGAAGGGGTTTAGCCGACTACTCATACCAGGTAGTTTAGTGGGCTAACTCGTTTTTGTATTGCGCAGTGTGTGCGTGCACATTGATACAAATCAAGAAGCGGAGGGTGAAGAATGAGAACGACACTTTTGTACGAAGTTGGATCCCACGCTCTCAAGCTACATGTAGCAAATATCTAGCGGTGCTTACACACGCTTGCTGTCGCTGCCCCCACTCTTTCAGGCGTCTTTCTTGTGGTCGCGTGTTAGTCGTAGAGCCACCACGATCAGTCCAACGAAGCACGCGCCAGGCAAAATAACCGCCGTCATGGTGGCGTTGTCCGAGGTTTCCTCGTCGTCAGCCTGCTTGCCTCCGATGACCTTGGCTTCAAACTCCGTCACAGTCTTCGCCTCTGGCAGAGTTGGCAGCGGCTTACCGATGCCCGGAGCATCTTCATATTGCGCGCCAGTATTGCCGGTGTCCTTCTTCTTAGGAGCGCAGGGCTTAACCACGTCGTCATCGGCTGGAGGCTTGGATTCCGCCTGCTCGCGAAGCCTCTTGGGCTGGCACGCCGTCGGCCACAACTGTTCAACATTTAGCACACCATGTTAGAGTGAAGCAGGTTGGTAGCTACAACAAACGCAACGCACGTCCTTAGGTCCCGAGTAGGCCTTGCACACAGCATCCATCAGCTGCTTCAAGCCGATTCCGTGCGACGCATCGCCCAGCGGCACGCCATTAAGAACGATCTACAATCACAAGGTCATCAAGATCAGACACGGCAAAACATGATGTATCAACTACACAACTTACGTAGGGGACCCAGGGAACGCGCAGTGATTGCCTCTTGGCGACATTCTGCATCAAATAACAGCATCCGTCGATGAGGATGATTTTAGCTAGTGAACTGCCAGACACAACTCGATTCAAACCAACCTGTCGGAGGAGATCGTCGCTCTTTGTGTCATAGCACGTTTTCATCTTGGTGTGAGCTTCGCCTTGAAAACAGCGGTTTATGATGAAACTCCAGGTCAAACCCTTGTTGTCTTTGCTTTCCATACACTGAAACAGTACACAAAACAGTAAGTAACTACAGCGTGACAAGCAACCGGGCAGAAACTTACAGCGATACGTTCCACCAGCTCTCCAATTTGCTGAAACTCCTCAACAGCGCAGCTTAACCACTTGTGTCCAAGGCACTCCACCATGCCAGCAGTGCATACGAAGTTGCCCTTTGCGTCGAAAGATGTACCAGCGGCGGGTACTGGGCGAAAGTCGATGATTTCCTGAAATCTGGATTGAGGCACACATTAATACAAAAGGGTCAGGAATAAAGCGTCACGGAAAGATAACTCGTTGTACACGTACTCCTTGTCGCGAATAAGTGAAATCAGTGGCCTCGTGATGAACGACATGCACCCGGGGCTACACAAACAATGTTAGGGGAGGAGCGAAGGTGGAGAGAAAGTAGTTTTCTACGAGAACATACGTACCAGAATGCTCGCCAGTACATATCCAGCTGCACCTTTCCTGATACTGCGGCTGTAATAGGCACAACGGCAGGAACGGCGTTTGCCTTTTCTTCCTTCATGTCTACAACAATATCGCCGTCCCCGCCTTCAACAGTATCTCCATTAGCAGGGGCCTGCACTCCAGTGTTCACTGCTTCTCTCTCTGGCGCACTGGTAGCTTGAGACTTTTCTCCAGCGGCCACCAGAGGCTTGTCGCCCTTATTTTCCACCGCTTCTTCAGGCGCAAACTCCTTCTGCTCCCCAACAACCTTCACACATTCCGGAGGGTAAAAGCTCTTGGGTCCAGTATAGGCTGAGCAAATGCTAGTCTTGAGCATGTTCAAGGGGACACCTTCCGTGGCCGAGCCAAGCACCTTATCATTCACAATCGTCTGTTTACAACAGAGCAAAGCACGAAGTAGCGCCATGAGCATGTCAATCTGGATAATCCAACAGGAAGAAAGTGGCTTGCGAACTTACGTATGGCATCCAAGGAACGCTGCCTGAGCGCTCTTCGCGAATCATCTAACACCATCAAACCAGCAGATTTGGCGTTAAGACCCACTCCCCGCCCAATAAAAAGAAAACTCCCAAGCCCGCACTTTCAGCAGTATGTCCTTGCTGCGGTTATCAAAGCACTCCTTGACCACGATGCGTTCTTCATCCGTCAGACAGTTTTTAATCTTCGTAGGCCAGTCACCCACTTGTCCAGACTCGTCTCCTTCAATGCACTGCAATCACAAACCACCGATCCAATCCGTCACGCCTCCGCCTACTCATCAAAACCACCGCTGAGCAACGCACCGCAATTGTACCAAGGTACTTGACGACATCGTCACGGTCCTTGTCGAGCACGCAGACTTGCCAGCGGTGACCCGTGCACTCTAACGGGCCCGCCTCACACGTGATGGTCCCGTCCTGCTTCTCTTGCATCCCCGCAGCTGGAATCAACCTGCGTCAATGCATAACACAATCCACAGCCAGAATTATCAGCCCTGTAGCTTACAGTAGCCAGCCTAGGCGAGTTGCTCACGTTAGGTCGATGATGTTGCGGTATTCCTCCGTGCGCACGAGCTCCAGCAGCGGGTCGCCGACGAACCATTGGCAGGCGGGGCTGCAGAACAAACAGAGTGATTGTCAGGAAGTTGCATCTGCAGAATATGGCGCTGTAGGAGCAGCATACCAGAAGGCGCGGAAAAAGACACGCAAGTTCACGCGCTGCTGCTGTGTCACCCCCGTGGATTCGGTCGCTGCGCTGGAGACGAACGCATAGACACCTAGCAACGACGCCACAGCCGCCAGAGAACGCAGGAGGCCCATGGAGAGAAGGGAGAGACGCAGCCTCGAGCAGCTACGATACACTCCTGCTAAATGGCAAGAACTCGTGTGCAGAGTGTGGTGTGCGATACATCAATTAGAGTACTAGGTATCCGGATTCGTTGTAGGCAAGTTCCAGGTATCATATGGGCAATATATTCATTAGAACCGCGGCGGCTTAGCTGGGTATGAGGACCCACGCGCAAAACACACAATAAAAACAGGAGACTCCGATACGATGATCTGGCCGGCAGCCACGACAAGAGTCTTGACGAAAGCTTCACCTAGCTCGTCTCCGCGTACAGCGTCTGCTCCCCGATGGTGTCGAGTGGGGCGGACTTGCCGCCGTAGACCTCAGGAACTCCGTCGCCGAGCTCGGTGTAGAGCTGCTCGCCGTAGCTCAGCACCGTGAACTTGCGAACGGTTTCCGCAGACAGGAAGAGCTTGAAGGCCGTGAACACCCAGCCCATGAGGACAGGCACGTTCAAGAAGAACTTGCGGCTCAACATCTCCGGGTATACCTTGGAGAAGACGTCGATGGTCTTGCGCGACGCGACCTTGACGTCCGGGTCCTGGCGCAGGAACGAGATGTTGAGGTAGTCGTGGATCTGGATGCCCTGGTACGGGTCGGGGCCCTCGCCATAGTCCGGAATAGACACGGTCGCCTCGTTCAGCTTGAGCTTCTGGATGCCCTTCTCCATTAGCGCCACACGCCAGCGCAAGAACCTGAAAAGAGCCATCCACAAACACCAAAAGTCAGCAAAATGGCATCCCCATTCTACTATCAGCCTCCGACACTGTTACTCACTGGTCGAGGTTGCCGAACGTAGCCTTGTTGTCTTTCACCGCTCCGTAGATGTTGAACGTCACAACGTCTTTCTTGTTCTCGCTTCCGGGAACGCCATCGATCTCGATCACGTAGCCCAGGCCCCCAAAGACCTCCTTGGAGAACTTCTCATCCAGCGTCTCCAGTGGCTTAAAGCTGCTGCGCCACTCGAGCGTCTCGCCCAGCTGCGTCTTGGCCTTGTCCACGTCGTTGGCGTTGGCGCGCAGGAACTTCTGCAGGATGAGTTTCGTCGTGAACGGGCCGCTCGGGTCCAGCGTCACACCGAACACTTCGCTGTAGCCGCTGGAGGCCTCGATGAGCGACGGGAGCGCCTTGAGCAGCTGGTTGATGGGGTGGCTCTCGACGATGGCGGGCCACTCGGGGGCAGCAGGCGACGACATGCTCCTGACACTCGTTCTTCAGGAATGAAACCCATGCAGAAAAAAATGCGCGTCCATCGAAAACTGTGATCTGGAATGAGAACCTGCGATACGGAATGACCCGCGATTGGGCGGAGGCACACTTCGACTTGCTGGTCACAAATGAGCTCTTGCTCTGGGCTGCCCAAGGCACTACCTGGTCTTTTGATAGTGCATTAACGATGGCATCTAGGCAAGTCTGCAAGACACACATGCGATATCAATCCCACACACTGTTTGTTGGAGGCTCATTTGACTAGCATGCGACGACAAAATCTGATAACGCTCACGGGTATATTTGGGGGAGCTGCTAGTGTCGACTAACGTTACAAGGCAGTAATGCTGCTGGTTTCATGCTCGTCCTCGCTTCCTTGGCGTTTCGCGGCCGTTGTGTTCGCTGTCGGCAGTATCAGAGATGGCTCGACCGCGGTACGTCGACCCTCGAGACGAGCTCTTGATGTCGATGGACGTTGAAGGCGCCAATGCGGTAGATGAAGACGAGCTGGATGCTCACCATCAAGTGCTGGCGATGGCGTCGGCTATCGAGCAGCTCACGCAGGACTTCGCTCGGCAACAGGAGGAACTAGCGGACGCGTACAAGAAACTGCAGCAATATGCACTGCGGGAGCATAGTGGAGAGGCTCCGACGCCTAGACTGAATGTTCGTCCCGGTGGAAATGGCCATTGTGGCTGCAGTCACGCGGCGGAGCTGGAAGAACTGAAAAGGTTGCTGGAGGTGAAAGACCTGGCGCTGGCTGAAGCATTACAGCAGCGCAATGAGCACCGGGTGGGGCTGGAAAAGGCCGAGGCGCTGATTGACGAGTTACGCTCACTGCATCTCGATACCACAGGAGGCAGAGTACCGAAAGTAGCGTGGAAAGCGCCGCCTCCAGCGCCAGGGTTTGCTGCAACAAACATGATCAGCCGCAGTACTCGGAATGCCGCAACAGCCATCCAGTACGCGCAGGCAGCAGTAGGAATTCGCACGCCCATGACGTCGGCAGCCACAGCGGCTTTGCTGGGATGTTCCGGTGCCATTGAAGTGCCTCACGACGAGCGGTTCGACGTCGAGAGCACGTACAAGCAGCGTAAGGAGACTGGTGACGCCTTCTGGCGCAAGCAATATAAGGAGGCCGTGCGGATGCGCAAGTCGCCGTCGCCTGTGGGTCTACAGAGCGCTGTTACCACACAACACAACCCAGCTACTGCGCAGCCGTCTCTCAAGATTTTCTCGGGCCCCGACAACCGTAAGAAGAAGACAGACCAACTTCGTGACGAGACGGTGCCATCTTCACGCTACATCGGCATCAGCTCGAGGCAGAACAACATTATCAAAGAGCAGCACCGCATGTTCGCAAAAGAATAAGTTGGAATAACCAGGTAGGATACCGGATGTAGAAACTCACGCCGACCCAGTAAGCAATTACTCCGTTTGGAGAAAGCGGCTCCATTATACACGGCTGGATTGAAGCTACTGCTACTACGAATGACGGCGGACGGAGCCATTTCACACCACTTTTGACTGCTAACCTTTTAGGATTCGGTGCGCTCCGGTGAGTTGATAGCCTACTCCGCGACCGGCACCGGTACGGAAACAGACGCAGCGGTGGCGGCAGCGGCGTCCACGGCGACGGCTGCTTCAGCCGCTGCCATGGCATCGATTGGTGCCTCCGGTTCCTCCTCCTTGAGCTCCTCAGGCTTCGCAGGCACTGTCGAGTCGAAGTACTTGCTTTCCCGAGCCGACTTAATTGCCGCAGAAATCACAGCGCGGCGCTTGAACTCAGTAGCATTCTTGGGAATGGGCGGCGCCGGAACAGTGCGGCCGTCCACCACGAAGTGCGTGACGCGCTCGTACGGGAACGGCGCCAGACTTGACTCGTGGAAGTAGCCCGAGAACTTGAGACGGCGAAGGTAGACTTGGTAGATTTTGTCTTGGGGACGGGCTTCCACCACGAAACCGGAGCCGAAAGTCGTCAGCACGCGCTCCTCCTTGTGAAACTTGCCCTTCCTGTAAATCAAAAAGCAACACGCACGTCAAAACTCGTGACCGACAGTACACAGCTCCGAATGTGAGACTTACGGGGCCATCTTGATCGTTGCCATAGTGGACACCTTGGCCTTGACACTGGAGAGCGTGGGAAGGTTACCCGGCAGCGTGGGCAGATTGGCTGGCAGCGTGGGGAGGTTACCCGCTACAGAGGCACTGCGCATTCTCTCGCCCGCGTTCATCATGGACGTGCGCGTGAGGTTCAGAATCGACGACAGGCGCGTGGCCGTCGCCGGCGCGTACGTCAGGTCCGTCTCGGCATGAACGTCGTTAATGAACAGCAGCGGCGATTGACCAGACTGGGTCTCCAGCACCACTGCGTACGTCTCGTCCTCCTCGCGGAAATGCACAACGTGGCCTGGCCCGAAGGGTGTGTCAACACGGTCTCCCTTGACGAAGTGCGTCCGCCTCCCCAACATCCGCACCGAGTCGGCATTCAAGTACGCCGTCGCGCCGCAGGGCGTCTTGACCACGAAGAACTTGTCCGTGCGCACCTCCAGCACCGTGCAAACCCCGAAAGGCGTCTGCGCCTTGCCCAAGTCCGCTTGCTGCACCGCGTCATGCTTGGTGTTGACCGCGAAGCTGTCTCACCAACCGACCGAAAGGCGAAGAGGCACACACAGCAAACGAAACACCATGAGAAACCCATCCAGAAACGATCTAGCAATATATAATCCCTATACAGCAAACACCAGCATAGCAATGGGCCTCTACCTCTTGCCGGTCGTGTTGAGCTTGGAGCCGACGCTTTCCCGCAGCGAGCTGTAGCCCTCAAACAGGCGGTTCTTGGTGTTCTGGATGAGAGTCCCCCGCGGGTGAACCTTGTCGAACTTCTTGGTCGTGGCCTTCATGCGCCAGACATGCTCGTCGTCCCAGCGCCAGTCCAGCGCGATGCTGTACATGTCCTCCTCGACGTAGTACTGCTCCACGGTGGCCATGCCCCAGCGGGTCTTGACCCTCTCCCCCACGACGCTCTTAATCTCCCTGATGATGGTCTCCTCCCTCAAGTACGCGACGCTCTTGGGCACGAGCTGCACCACGTAGAAGCCGTCCTCTAGACGCACGTCCAACACTGTGCCCGTACCGAAGGTCGTGGCCACGCACATGCCGCGGCGGGCCTTGAACGTGGTGTCCGAGCACGGCGACGGGGAGCTGCCACTGCTGCCCGTGGGTGACGTCTTGGCCGTCTCCGCCGGCTCGGGCGCCGAGTTTTGGCGTACGCTCATGCGGCGGTACAGTGACGTGGCGGTCTGCTCGATGGACATACCGCGGCGGCGGATGGCGGCGGCCGCCACAGATGCAGCGGACGGGGCGGGCACCACACCGTCATGGGAGCGGCGCTCGTCGGGGAAGTCCGGCAGCTCCCCGGGCTGGTCGTCGTCCTGGTTGTCGTCCAGCACAGGCTCCTCCTCGGCCTCCTGCTCTCCCTCCTTGGCGCCCTTCTGCGAGGTGCGGTACGTGGGCACCTTGGGAAGGAAACCGCCGAGCGCGAAGCCCGCGCGCTTGGGCTTCACGGCGCTGTCTTCCTTGCTGGTCGCGACCATGTCAACTTGTATCGGAGCTCTTCTTCCACTGGACTTTTGCGTTGTGTGCAACTGCGCAGACGTGTTTAGTGAGTGTACTTAACGAGGAACGGCCGTGGATCTCAAGTAAGTGACCATGGGTGCCGTTGAAACAGACGAAACGTATGTAACGACGCGGAAATGGCTACACATTGTATATTCGGGTAAGTAGACATGTCGCGTAGAGCACCGGGCACTGCAGTGGGCAGCTGTTGCTGCAGCTCCCGAGATGCAACAGCGGGCCGCTGTCAGCGGCAACGCCAGCGTCATGAGCTCGCCACCAAGGCAAGGTGTGGCCAAATGCCAATACATACCCATGACAAGGTTGCTGTTGGCCATGCAGTTCTCCCGCCTCTGCTGGGGGCCACCGTAGCCATGCCATCACCTTCAAATCGCTTTGGTCTAATCGGATGCCCAATTTTTACTATCCGAAGCCATCTCTGGTCGCGGCAACTTGCAGGCATTGCATTGTTGACATCGTCCGCCTCCCGCCTTGTTCGCGTCAAAGTCATTGCAAGCCATCGCAGCGCACGGTTGTTTTCATTTGTGCCTTACGCTCTATCGGATACCTAGTTACAAGTCGTCGCTCAAACCTTGTTGTTGTTAGCACGTTTCGCTGCTTCGAGACTTGGGATGGCGTATCTGGCGCATCTGCACTTGCTCGTTCAGCGCATGATCTTCTGCCACTCGTTCAGCGTCAGCATGTGCAGCGAGTCGCTCCGCAGCGTGTCGTAGTGGAGCCGCTTGGACACCACGCCGAGCTGCACGGGGGTGCGCGTCTGTCGCCGGCGCCGCCGAATCACCTGTGGTCGGCCGTCCGTTTTGACTTCCACGACCTCCTCTACGTCACTATCGTCGTCGTCGCTATTGAGCTCGTAGCTGTGGAAGTCGAGCGGGTCGCAGCGCTCGAGCTGATGCCGCTCCCTGACTTCGAGGTCCTTCAGACCTTTGGTTGTGTCACGCCTCTCCTTGGCCTGCTGGGCTCGACGTTCCGCCGACGAAGGCTGCATACGAAAGACAACGAATTAGATGGTCAGCGGTTGCCTCCAACCACCAAATCGCTATGTCGTAGACTAGCAAACGTACCCGGTAGGACGAGTAGTTCAGCACCAACTGAGAACAAAAGGCACAGACCGGAGCCTCATCGTACAAGTGTGTCATCCGAGCATGGCTCATGCCCTCGGCGGTGCTCTCTGTCACTTTACCGCTGTCATCGTCGATCATTTCCCCAGCGTTAGTACCCATTGAGGACCCGTTTGCTGCTGCCCACGATGCTCGCAGATCGGCGATACTCTTGAACGATACTTTCGTTGTAAGAGTTATCTTCGGGAATACGTACAAGCAGAGCGAACATGGCTCGCTGGTGAGGGATGCCATGGTGCTGCTCAGTAGTGGCGTCTGTTCTTCAGCCAGCACACGGCGTAATTGACGCAGCTTCGCTCGCGCCTTAATCTTGTCGAGCGTGCGCTGAGACTTCTCGAATTCTTGTGAACATGCATGCGACTTCGCTAAAACACGGCGCAGCTTCTTGATAGCACAGCGCGAGATCGATCCAAACTGCTCTATGAGTCGTTCCTCGCTCATTTCCTCGAGAGATAACTTCGGAGCCCGCTGAGAGGGCGCTGCATCGTCGTCGCTACCCACTTTGGTATCTCCATTTGCGCTATCATCTTCAAGCCCAGGCAAGGCTGCAGGTCCTGTAGCCTCCGTAATGTGAGGCAGACTTGCACGCAGCCCCACCACCGAGCTTCTGTGTCGGACAATTGTCTTTTCCGCTGCTGCATCGGTTGCCGCTGCCTCCATCACACTATGCAGGGCAGTAGTTGAAGTCGGAGAGCCCGATAAAGGGGCAGCTCTGCTCATAATTCCTGACTTCTTCCGAGTTACCGAGTCCCGATGCAGGGTCAGAACGCTGGCAGCGCTAACGGGCCGTTGATTCGTCCCGACGTGCTTAGGGAGAGAACCTGCATCAGACGGTAGCGATGGCTCTGCCACAATGGTCTTGAGCGATTCGCCACTTAACGTCTTCGAGATGAGCTCCGACGTGCTCTTGCACACCATTGCAGACTTTGGTCGAAGCAGAAACGACGACGCGGAGCTCGATAGCTCTGGCGAGCGGTCGTGCGCGTTGTTGTTGGGCGACGGAGATCTCGAAAGCGGCAGCGACCGTTTGCTGACGAACCTCAATTCTCTCTTTTTGCTCATAACCACTACCTGTTGCTGTGGAGTGAGCGCTTGGCTGCGAATCGTCTGTGCCACATCCTTCTCGTGCTGGTCCACGGTTCTCCTGATCACAGCTTCAATCAGCGTCGTGTCGCCACCACTGCGTTTGCCTCCAGACGCTGGACTGCGCGGCCCGAAGCCAAAGCTCTCTACCATTCGATTCCACACCGCCCGCGCCGGGATATTCCGCTCCGTTCGCGCACATTCGTCCACCAGGCACCGCGCCGTGGACTCGAGTCTGCAGGCCACCAGCCATTCCTGCACCAGCAGCAGGGCGAAGTCGCTCGCGTTGGTATCGCTGGAGGGCAGCCCCATGACAGCCATAACTGCACAAAATAGCTTTGCCACATACTTGTACGACCTTTCAAAATCGGAATTAGTGCGATTTTGATCGAGATCCGCAAAGAGGAAAATGGTGCGTGGATTACCTGCGCGAGTTGCAAGGATGGGAGCTGCGCGAGGGTTTGACTGTGCGGGACTCACTCGTTGCTATTGTGGCACAGAAATTTCGGTTCTGCGGAGGGCTGGAGCCGCCCGACTGGCTGCTGGCCGAGATGCCGCTGCTGTCGGGGGAGCACACCAAAGTGGTGCGTCTTGCGACTTAGCTGAAGTAATGCTAACTGACAAGATGTTGCTGGCGATACTTTTGCAGACAGCTAGCGATCTGGTGGTCATGTGCGAAGTTATTGGGGCGGATATTGCAATTCAGGTTTGTGGAGTCGGCGGGGAGTTTGAATGTGGAGTGGATTGGAACTGAGCGAGGTTGTTTTGCGTTGGTAGGAGCTAGACCACGCACACACATTGTTCGAGGACGCAGCAGATGCCAAGGTTGGGAGGTGTGGGCTTGGCTGCGTGTGTGCAACGAGGTTTACGCTGTCGTAATGCTTATCCTTAGGCTACAGTTGCTGCGCTGCGCTTCATCCTGACGCATGCGGCCAAGTACGACGTCGAGCGGCGAGATCTGATTGAGGAGCTACAGCAGTTGGGCATGCAACAGGAGGCCGCCGAGGGCATCGCGCAGAGCTACGAGGACCAGCGCGTCCGCATCCAGGACCAGCAGCGGGCGCACCGCTTCCAGGTTTGCATTCTGCACCCGTTGCATGTACTGTTTTACAATACATAGTACAATGCTCTCACACTTGTATGTGTTGCAGTTCGCACACGTGGAGAAGGTCGAGTGGAAGGTCAAAGCCCCGGCGGAAGTGAATCTCACCTTGAAGCTGGACCAGCCGGCGACGGTCTGCAGTACAGCATCAACCGCCGCAGTGAATCGCGAGCTGCGCTTTGACGTGAGCAAGATCAAGTTCCTGGCGCTGGTCGAGGAGCTCCGTCACGCGCAAACGATGTTACGCGGCAGCAGCGTCTAGCGCAAAAAAGGCAACATGTCGTTCCGCCCTGACTTCAGGCTGCGCGTCATCATGGTCCAAAACAAACGGATGTCGCATATTCATTTCAGCCAATAGGAAACGCTCCACCCCTTCTCTGACTGTCTTCATCTTCATACCCAGAAAGCCCATACAAATACGAAATGGGCGGCGGGTCCTGGGTCGTGCAGGAAGGCTTCCTGCTGTGCAAGCGCGACGGGGCCGCGTCCCCGCGCAAGGGCCTGCAGGAACTGTACGTGGTGCTCAGCATGAACCGCAAACTCGAGTTCTTCGACGGCAGCGACGCCGCCACGCGCGCCAAACAGGACTCTGCCTACCTGCTGGGGTTCGCGGGCTGGGACGGGGACGGGCTGCTCAAGGTGGACGCGTACGGACTGGAGCTTAAAGTAGAGCGCTGCGCCAGGCCGCGCATGTTTCTGGCGGCTTTCAACCGCGTGGACCAGGAGAAATGGTGTCGAGGATTCATGGGTACGTTGCCAACAAGGGGGTACGAAGGGTACTTTAATTGACCTTGTTCCGTTGTTAACAGCGGTGCTGGACCCTCATAGTGCGGCGGGTGAAGAAGTTCGACGCGAACGACGTCGCGTAAAGAAGGAGGAGAAGCGGCTGCAGGAAGAGAGGGACGAGAAGATCCGCAAGTGGAAGGAGAAGAAGGCCAAGATGCTCCAAGAGGAGCAGGACCGGCTGCTGGCACGTGAAGAAGAGATTAATAACATGACGCCCTTGGAGCGCGTGGACGGACTCGGCTCGCTGGACGACGACACGGCCAGGCTGCTGGAGAAGAGGAAGCTAAGGTTGCAGCGACGACAGGCGCCGACCACAGGCAGAGTGAACAAGGCGGCGTACAGACGACGGCTGGAAGAAGCGGCCGGAGGAAAGACGGACAATGTGCAGCCGCTGCATACGAAGATTGTGGAGCAGAGGACCAAGGTTCGCGTGGAGCTCCCTCCACCTGGACAGTGTACGTACATTTTGCTAGACTTTTGGATAGTTGCATGTGGCTGGGAGCTGACGTTTGCTGCTAAATGCTGACTATTTCGTGGACAGTTTTCGAGGTTGGCGGTATTGTGCATCATGACGCACCCGTGCGTCTGGGCTCCTCTGGGAGCGATATCTCGGACAGCTCTTCGATGTCGTCGCGACTTTCTTCTGTTTCATCTGCGCCAGGAATGGGCAATGCGCCTCCTCCTCCTCCGCCGCCACTTCACTGGTCTGCCAGCAGCTCTCGTGTGTCCATGTCTTCCAGGGCGTCGATGGGTATTCCCCCTCCGCCACCGCCCCCACCGTTATTTGAGCGCCAAAGTTTCAACGATGCCGAATCTCGACTTTCGAGGTCCAGCAGCAGTTTACGCAGCGCATCCTTCGACTCGTTCGCTTTCGATCGCGATGAAGATCCCGTGGCGTCTCGTTCATCGTTCTCTCAAAGCAGTCACCGTATTTCGAATGCGGGCAAGGACAAACCGAATATCCAGGACAATTTGGCTGCCATTTTAGGTGGCGGAAGGCCCAAATCCGCGTCACAGGCGTCTCGCACAAGTCACCGACGAGACTCTTTCGGCTCAACTGTGAGCTCGATAACGACTACTTCTTATGCAGCACCAAACCGGAAGTCGAAGATGAATATGAATCGATCGAATGGCAGCAGCAGTCCTCCAGCAGCAGAACCTTCGATGGCTAATGCGTTTGCTGCTAGTCTTGCTGCAATTCGTCGCAACCGGGCTGATACTGTCGAAGAAATGAGCGTTGCCAGTAGTGTTACGAGGCCCGTGGCAAGCGCTCCAGTCAACGGCAAGGTGCGCGATCGCAAACGTGATTCTCAGCTTAGTGCTGAAGGAAAAGAAATATTGAAGAAGGCCATGAATGGCGACAGCGCTCGAGCTGTAAGTTCCAAAGCAAAGCCGAAAGCGAGTTCGGGTCGAAGGGGACTTTTTGACGACAGCAGCAGTGACGAGGACGATGATTCGGATACTGGTTTGTTTGGAGTGGGTGGGCAAAAGAGCAAGGTGCCGAACAATGTCCCTCGTGCTTCGACCAGTATGCGCTCCAGTGATCTGAGTATGGACACACGTCCGACACCAGTGAAGAAGAATGTTCCTGCGGCGTCTGTGAGCAGTGATGACGTTGTATCAAGTGATTCCGACTCTGACAATGGTACGCACTTAATGTTGCCTGGCCTCTATGATGTTTGTTTTCTTACATAGATGTACTGTGCGCAGAAACCTCATTCTTCGCGCAACCACGCAAAGCGGAAGCTACAAGTCCCAAGAGTACCACGACACACAATGCTGTCGCCGGCGGCGCAGGACCCAGCGTTGTTGTGCTTTTCACGACGTCTGCTTTGCGCAACGAAGGAAAGAAATCGGTCGGCGTGTTCACGTTTACGCTTCAGTTCGGGAACTTGGAGCACAGCTTCTCGTTCACGTACTCGGAGTTTGAAGAGATCCACACGCGGTTGACATCAGCTTTTCCTGGAACCGTGTTGCCCAAGTTTCCTTCGAAGCACCGCCTGCGCAACAACACAAAACCAGAGAACATGCAGAAGCGCGCACAGGAATTCCGCTTGTACTTGCAACAGTTGGTGGCGCTACCTGGGGTGCTATCCAGCGATCGGTTCCAGTTTGAGTACCACATCGATGGTGCCTTTGCGCGCGCACTGGCGAACAGCCAACAGTCTAACGGAAGTGCTACAAATGGTGCCCAATCCAACGGTCGTCCGCCAAGAAGCCCAGTTGCCCCACTGCCCAGGAAGGAGCAGGTAGCATCATCTACCTCTTCTCACAGTGACAGCCCTCCCGCCCGAGCTGCCAAGCCGAAGGCATCAAAGGGTCTATTTGGCTTGGACGATTCGGATTCCGACCCAGAGTCGGGCTCGGATACGTCGATCGACACTCCAAAACCTCTTGCACGGCGACAGCGGCGCGAATCTGCAGCATCAATAACTCAGCGGAGGAAGCCGAAAACGTCCGAGCTGTCGAGCAGTGTTATCAGTTCTGTCCCCGAGGATACGCAGCGCGGGAAGAAGAGTCGCTCACGCTCACGACTGAGCTCTCGGGCGAGTTCGAGAGCAAGTTTAGCGCCACCTCCAGCGGAGCAGACTTCGAAGCCAGCAGTGACAGGCTTACCACCAGGACGCCCGAACCCCTTCGCTGGTGGTCGTGGCGATCTGCTTGCTGCAATTCGGCAGGGCGCTCAGCTGAAAAAAGCTGGGGACGCGGAAGATGGTGACGCTGCGTCGAAACCTCCTCCACCGCCAGCGCTCACGCAGCCGGGCTCCATCAACGAAGCCATCACGAATGCCATGGCGTTGCGGCGCATCCACGTAGAGTATGAGGAGGCGAACTCGGGCGCAGACTCGGACTCGGACGACGACTGGGATTAGTTATGCTACAAACAAATCGCGTAGATCTGCCTCTGCGAGCTCCAATGGAAGAGCGAGCGATGAGAGGCGCTAGATTGCGTACTGGACCAGACTGCGCGAGACCGTATTATAGTATGTACGCTGGGAGTTGTGGGCAAGGAGCGGCGGCAAAGCGGATGCTGCCGAGCATTTCTGATTAGAATTCAATGAATGAACGTAAAAATCTTCGGCTGGTGCCGATTTCAATTCGAACACGCTGCTTAGTCCTCGTGCTCGTATTGACCTCCTGCAGGTATCACGAGACTGCCCTCGTACTCTCCTGGCGATGTTGTCTACAGCATTGAACTCTTCGTTAGCCATCGCATAACACCATGCCAAGCTTCCGTACCTCTTCCATACTGCTGAAGACAACGCCGACCACCGAGAAGGCGACCGCCATGCCCATACCCCACAGGAAGCTCTGCAACATCCACAAAAAACAGTCAATATTCAGTCATAAAAACACATGCCTCCAGCCGCCACGCGCTGACCTCCTTCATGACACCGCCAAACGACTGTGGCGCCTGTTGCTCGGACTGCACGAAGGGATTCGCGGGCGGGGGCGGAGCGGGGACCTCCGTGAGTGCATCCGTGGGCTTGGATGCCTCAGGGACCGAGCGGCGCGCCTCACTCTTCTTCACTCGGATGGGCTTGGCGCGCTTTACGCCGGATGCGAAGCCCCGCGCGATGGCCGGCGAGCGGCGCAGGATCGGGAGCAGCGGCGTCATGATCTTAAGAATTGTAATTTATTAATACAATGTACCAGGGGTACAGTAACCATACCTCTCCTGTGCAACTAGGTTACGCCAACAACGCGAATGGATTTTCTCCGGCACCAAGTTGATGCCAGCAGCATTGGGTTGGCGGCCGGCCATCCATCTTGTACTTGTGTAGGCAAGCGGTGGTGATTGCCGCTGACAGCTTGATGTCCGCCTTGGACTCCAAGGTCCTCGGCGAGAGGCCATAGAGGTCTCGTTGGTGCGAGCTGCACTGTTTCCCGCTGGACCGACGGGTTGCTCATCAGATGGCGGTGTGCCGTCTGCCTTGGACAGCGCTTTCTTGTCGCGCCGACCCGGCCTAATACAGCCCGTACGCGCGATGAAATGCATCAAAGACTCAATAACATGAATGTATTGCTCCGTTCGACTCCGCCACTCTACCAGTACATGCAGCAAACGCTGGCCGAAATAACTCAGTAAATAAATAATTTACTCTCCATAATGTACGCGTCCTGCTCCCGCTGAATGTCTTGGTGGTGTGTGTGTGTGTCGTCTCTCTTGTGACGTCTTCGACCGAATCGCCCTTTGGTTGTGCCCGCCTCCCCCTCGTCCTTCTCTGTGGTTCTCCATTGCTATCATCTCCTTCCCCTCTTTACACCGAGTAGCTCGTGTCGAAGGTTCCCGCCGGACTCAGTTGCAGCTGCTTGCCGCTCGTGGGGACTTCATACCCCGACAGACTCACGTAGCCGGCGTCGTAGTTGCTCGGATTCGTGCCGATGAACGCGCTGAACGCCGCGCTCTTGCACAGCGTCGGGTGCGCGTGGATCACCAGCAGCAGCTCCTGCAATCGCTTGGCTCGCGCAGTCAGCAGCTTGTCCGGCGAGACGAACATCTGAAAGACCGACACGATGCCATGTGGCGGCAGCTGCGGGAGTTCCGACAGCTCGGACAGCCCCTCGTGCAGCAGCTTGAAGTCCGTGAAGCGGCGACGGACCACGTACGCGTTGCTGTCACTGGGGCCACCCACGTCCACTTTGAACATCCACGTGCCGTGGGTGTTCTTGGAGTAGCCGGAGATGGTCACCATGCGGAGGAGGTCGAGCTCGTCCCCAGCCGAGTATGGGCGCGCGCGCGCCGCGCCTCTGGACGGGGCGGGCGGGGCCAGCATGCGCTCGAGACGCAGCGCGGACTCGGAGTAGCTCTTGTGTCGGCGGCCGCGACGGCGGCCTTCACTGGCCACCAGCGCTCCGGTGCTGGCACTGTTGGTGATGGTGGGGCGGATCTGCTGGACGTACACGATCGCAGTGGCGCCCGAGGCCGTCGAGGACGTGGACGGCGTGGGCGACGCTGGCTTGAGGCTCAGGCGGTACACCATCGGCGGCACGGCCGTGGCGTTCCTGTACGTGATGGAGGTCCCCCGCGGGGAGTACTCCGGGATCATCATCTCGGTGACGGCGTTATGGTGGCGGGGCCGCAGTCAGCGCTCTGGAAAAACTGGGTTGGCGCGGGGGTGCGAGATCAGTCGAAGAACAATACAGCGACCAGGCTCCGCAACAGTGCAAAAGGAATAGTGAGCTGGCATCAGCGCCACGGACTTGAGCGACAGGTCCACAAGTTTGCTGTGACAGAAAAGAGCCGTGGTGATGCTTTTCTAGCGCAAAGCGTGCTTTGTGGAAAAGATACTTGGACGGCCAAAGTGATGGTCTATTGAGCTGCAAGTTTGCTCCACGGCGCGAGAATGAAGGCGTCGGGTCCTGCTGACAGGTGGAGGCTGCGTCTTGGTGGCCCCATGTTCGAGCGGCGCGCTGACAGGCCGGGGCCACCTGGGCGGCGCGGGCTGGCGCGCTGTGCATGTAAAATTATCGGCTGGGAAAGCCTCATCGGTCCGGCCGGTCTCTGCATTGAAAGGCAGAGCGAGCGAATTTTCACCGAGGTTCGCTCCGTCAATGCTGTCGGCGCTGCTGGCAATATCACCCCCACACAATTTTCCCCATCGAGTTGGCCGCAGCGCGCCTTCGCCGAGTTGCGACTCGCAACGTGCGTGCCCTGCTTCATGTGCGACTCGTATCGGATACTATGGCCTCCGTCAATAACAGCACACACAAGGTGAGCAGTGCCATGTTGACCGAGCCGGAGATCGTCACTGGTGCTCGCAGTCACTGCGACAGCGCGTGCATGAGCTGCGATACCCGCCAAAAAGCTTATCTGCAGCACTTTCGGTCCGACGACCAGCGGCAAACTCGGCTGCGGAGTCAGCCATTTCCCATTTTTCGCGGCTCCGAAAATCTGAACTTCAGACGCGACACACAAGACCGGCGGTGGCGGCGCCGCAGCCACTCGATGCTGGAGCGCTGGTGGGCGCAGGCTGTCACAGCTTACTTGCGCGAGCAACGCTGTTGCTTGTACGGCGTGGCGTGGCGTGGCATGCCCCTGCGTGCGCCAGTCCGCGAGCGCTGGCGCGCAACGTTCGACTGGACGCAACGTTGGCCTCGCAGACTGCGAGTCGCAGTCGCGCCAGCTTTCTGAATGTGAGGCCTTATCCGCACGCGAGTGCCTCGGTTTGCGCCAGTTGATTTGTTGCCGCGCTGCGTGTTCGTGGACAGTTCCGACCGCGGCACTCGAGGATATCTGACCGTCCATGGCGCCCCGCTGTCTTGCTGGCGAGCTCGGAGCAGCAGCAACCCGATGGTGACCACCCTGACGTGGTTCTCGGCGCTGTCTGCTTCGCGATCTACCTGTAGCAATCCAGGCTAGGTAGCGTCGCGCGCGTCGTCACTGTGGCTCTGAAAGCTGCCCCCGTGGCTTCGATACGGTCTCGCCTCGATAGCAGGAAGAGACGCACAATCCACAACTCAAGTCGAGCGAAAACGGAGACGCTTGCATCTGCCAGCCTGTCACACCTTTTCAGTAGGCTTCGCGATGAAGACCACAGCGCTTGATGAATTTCTCCGGGGCTAGAATAGCATGGCGATGTTCTTGACGAGGATGTTGAGGATCCTTCCATGACCGTGCCCCAGAACGCGCACTTGAACACACACCTCGCTGCTGACCCTCGATCTTCAGAGGTATATTCTTCTCCGCTGACCGGCTTCATCTTGTACTCGAGAAGCACCCAGAAATCTAGTGGCGCTGAGATAGCATTGCGCGCGCCGTCAGTCTCTGATGAAGAGTTCAACTCGGGGGGACAGCGGAGTGACGACCGCCGCCATCTCCTCCTCGTACTTGTGCACCATCTCGGACGTCTGGGACGATGGCAGCACCAGTGTCCTGTACATGGCAGGCGAGCACGCTCGCAAACTTGCCGTGGAAGTCAGGACGCGACGTCGCTCTCGCCCTCGAACAGCGGTGCTGGTGCTGGATCGGTTGGAGTCGGATTGGTGACCTTCGTGTTGGCGTCCTGATCTCGCGACGTAATCGAGAGCGCCTCGCGAGTTGGCAAACTTGATAACCGCTTCCTTTGGCCGTCTTCTTCGCCGTGTGAATCCGGTGGTGGTGCTCCAGGGCCGCAACCTTGACGGCGTAGCCCTGCCTCGCCAGGCGAGACTTGAGCGTCGAAGCGGCATTGGCGTAGCTCCGATCCATAACGCTGAATGCGACGCTGTCGGTGGCCACCACGATGTCAAACTTCCGGGCGCCGGGATCCACGGTGCCGATGTCCTTGGCCGCTCTGCTGGAACTCCTTGTGCGTGGAGAAGGCAAGGTTACTTGCTCCTGCGACGCGGATGAGGCGAGCCATGTGGTCGAGAGGCTCCAGCGCCGAAACATTTACAGCGAACAAAGTGCTTGTCCTCGTCGTCGACGAGTTTGAAGTGGTTGCTGTCAGTGCGGAGATCAAATTGGACGTGGCGTTCCCGCTGCAGGAAACAAGTGGGCTTCTTCTCCTTGAGCAGTCCGAAGAACTCTCCCTGGTCTCCTTCTCTGCGTGCATGGTGTCCTTGATCGCGAAATCTCGATCCCCACACCTCCTATCCACCATTTCGCAGCCTTGTCCGTGGGCTTCACAAGCTTGTCCGCCTCCACGTCGAACGTCGCCGTCGTCTCGAACCCCCCTGGCCGACCTCATTCATGCTGTAGCAACCGAAGAGCTCCAGCATCCCACTACAGTAGTCGGCAGCATCCACTCGTTGCTGCTGCCCCTGCTCGCTCTGGTCTATGATGGCGCCTAGCATCAGACCAACAGTAGACGCCGCTGCGTGTCCACAACGACCGACAAGATAGGTAGGTGATTGTAAGAGGGAAATATGCGGTGAAAGGTAATTTTGAAATGAATACAGTCCCGGCAGCAACCTTCAACTCACAAGGGTCCAAGCTTCCCTGGAAATTACCGGCGGGGAGCCTCCACTTGGCGATTCTAACCCCACCGACAGCTGCAAGTTGCGCATGTTCACGATGATGTTGATCTTCTTGCCGGTTGGCGAGTCGGCCTTGCTCGGCAGCACAGGAGCCGACTTGGACGGCGTGAGTTGCTCCGACTTGTGGCTGTCAGTCTTCTTCTTACGCTTCTTCTTGCTCTGTAATGGCTTCGACTGTCGGCTATTTAGATCTGTTTCTTCATCACTTGTCGCAGTAGAGCGATGCTGGGACTGTAGCACAGGCTTGGCGGACTGCGGGCGTTGCGGCAAGCTGTCCAAGACCATGCGAGGACTCGGAGCTCGTGCGGACTGCAGAGGTCGGGACTCCAAATGGACTGCAGAAGCAACAATACAGACGCGACGTATGTTGTTATACATTGTTGGAGCACAGATAAACACAAGACCACAATGTTCGTACCAACGTCTTTGAGGCTCTGAGTATGGCGATCGTTGACTTTGAGCGTGCCTCCCTCTGCACAAACACCACACGACAACACATGAGCACACGACATGGAAAATTCACCTCCCAAACTACAACAATAATGTCCACCACTCTGCAAGCAACACGCACTTTTTGCCGATTTGTCTTGTTTCACATTGCAATGCAGACTGCGACGCCTGGCCGTTGCAGTCTCGCGCCGCATCAGCTTGAGCTGCGCGAAATCCTCCACAGTCTTCTTGCCCATGATCTTTAACTGCACGTTCCGAAGCTGAACCACTTCCTTCTCCTCGCGCTGCTGCTTGCGTCGCTCCGCCAGCAGCTCCGTTTGCAGTTTGAAGCTGACTGTGTCATTGGTGCGAGCGCTTAGTCACAGCAAGCAGCACTAAAATGAACCAACCAGCGCTGCTCACCTGGCGCCACAACGCTCTTCTTGCGGATCACGCCATCATGTGCTGCCTTCTCCTTCCGCTTGACGCTGGTGCGTCGAGGACTTCGCGCGCTCTGCTCCATGATTAACTTCGACTTTGCTTCAACATCGCTGGGCGGAGAAACGGGCATCCTATGATGTACCGTTATACTCCTTCTAAATACGTTAATCTAGTCAATAGTGAACGTCATATAGGACGTAGCGAGTGCCTCCACTAATATCCGACAGCTATTGGCTGCATGGGTGGACGGGTCCGCCGCTGAGCAGGCCGTCCACTTGCTCATTTCCAAAGAACCGGCGAAGCCGACAAGCGCCAAACCCAGCGAAGCCCTCGCCGCGTCTCGCGATGAATCCATCGTATCCGGGCTCTTCGGGGGACCGCCACGGGCCTCCGTCGCTCAGCTCGGCCTCCAGCTCGGGCTTGGGGGGAAAGGGTGGCCCTCCCTCGGGCCAGCAGCAGCAGCAGCACAGCTACCACCCACAGCCGTCGCTGGCGCAGCTCACGCACGGCGGCCATCTGCACCCACTGCACGGCGGCTCCCAGCAGCCTCAGCAACAGCCGCAGCACTCCATGATGCACCCGGGAGGGCCTGTGCTGCCTCCCCCGCCCCTTCAGGGGTCACTGGGCGGTGGCGGGCCCAACTCGTCGCGCTCTCCGCATCCGCTCTCGGGCTCCATCCTCCACCCGCCCCGCGGGACCTTGGGAGGATCCTCCGGTGCGGGCGGGCCCCCCTCCGTGCTGGGGAAACCCGTGGGCTCACAGGGGGCTCCACCTTCCAGTGCCACCGGAATGATGGGCCACTCGGTTCGCATGCAGGCGCCCAGTTTGAGTCAGAGCATGGGCAGCGTACAGCAGTCCATGGCTCCGTCCTCCGGGGGGCTCAATCCGCCTACACAGGGCTACAGTGTGCGCCCGCAGTCGCCCCCTCGTCGTCAACCGGATCCACAGCAGCAGCAGCAGCAACAAGTGCCGATTCAGCAGCAGTACGGACTGGACGGACGCATCATCCCCAACGACCAACTTGAGGGAGACTACTACCAGCAGCAGCAGACCATGTCGGGTCCGCCCCCGCGCCATCGGGAGCTGCGTGTGGAGGACGCGCTGCTGTATCTGGACCAAGTGAAGCAGCAGTTCGGAGACCAGCCTGACATCTACAACCAGTTCTTGGACGTCATGAAGGACTTTAAGGCGCAGGCCATCGACACGCCCGGCGTCATCCTGCGTGTGTCGACGCTCTTCCGCGGTTATCCCAACCTGATCCTGGGCTTTAACACGTTCTTGCCGCCTGGGTATCGTATTCGCCCCGACACGTCTATTGAGGTGATCCCGTCGCAGATGGCGGGGCGTGGAGGTGTGCAGCAGTCTATGTACTCGGGAGTGGGGCAGTCGTCGAACGCCAACATGGGCCACCGCCCACCGCCGGTGACGATCCCTCCGCCGCCGTATTCACCCCCGGAGCTTCACAAGCCGACGCCGTCGTCGCGTCAGCAGCTGCCCCCTTCTGCCCAGATGAAGACTGGTGGGAAGCCGAAGAAGCAGCAGCAGCAGGCACCGACGCCAAGTGGTGGCAACGGGGGGTCACGGAGCTCGACGAACCCCGTGGAGTTCGACCACGCGATCCACTACGTGACCACTATCAAGCAACGCTTTGCTGATGAGCCTGAGACGTACAAGGAGTTCCTGGCCATCCTGCATACCTACCAGAAGGAGCAGCGCTCCATCCGCCAGGTGCTGGACCAAGTCTCGCACCTTTTCCGAGACCACCCGGATCTGCTGCGTGAGTTTACCTTCTTCTTGCCCGATGCGGTCCAGGAGCAAGCGAAGGAGCGTCTGAACCGTGCTGCCGAGAAGGCTCAGCAGCGCAAGGATCAAATGGCACTGAAGGCTCGCAAGTTTGGCCAAGGTGGCTACCAGCAGTCTGACCGACGAGATGACCGTGGAGGTGACTCGCCGTCCAGTGCTGCGATGAAGGGTGGACGTTTAATGGGAGATGACGAGGATGCTTATATGAAATACGGCAAGAAGGGAAGAGGCTACAAGGATGATGACCAACGCCTGAGTGGCAAGGCTCTGGAGCGCCGCGAGAAGGAGCGCGAACGCGAGCGCAACCGTGCGCAGTTCAACCACAAGCGCGCCAAGCGCCGCCCGTACGACGGTAAGGAACGCCGTGCGTACCTGGCAATTTCGGACGTGCTGCTCGACAAGGAGGAGTGGAATATTTTTGAGAAGATCAAGAAGATTCTTCCGTCCCGCGACAACTGGCGCGAGTTCCTGAAGTGTCTTGAGCTGTACAGCCAGGAAGTGCTGGATCGCAACGAGATGCTATCGCTCATCAGGAACCTTTTTGGCCGTCACACGGACTTGGTGGAAGAATTCGACCACCTGCTGTGCTCGCATGGTGTGCAAAAGACGCCCAAGGAAATCTGGCCATTCATTCCTCTGGCGGAAACGGACCTGTCGCAGTGCCGCCGCGCTACCCCATCGTACCGTGGTCTGCCCGCAAGCTATCCAATTCCGCCTTGCTCTCACCGCTCAGCGCTCGAAAAGCGAGTGTGCAATGACTCTTGGGTATCAGTGCCTACGGGCAGTGAAGATTACTCGTTCAAGAGCATGCGCAAGAACCAGTACGAGGAGGCGCTGTTCAAGTGCGAAGACGAGCGCTTTGAGATCGATATGGTGATCGAGGCTAATGCATCCACCATTAGCATTCTCGAACCGCTTGCGCACGAGATTGAGGTACTTAACAGCAAGAAGTCGAGTGGCGATGATGACAAGCTGTGGAACTATGTTGTGGACAAGGGTACGTTCCGTGTCACGCACCTAAATGCTATCACGCGCATCTACGGCGATTCTGGTGCGCAGATCTTGGACTTGCTGCGTAAGTACCCGGCGGGTGCGATTCCCGTGATCCTCAAGCGCCTCAAGCAGAAGGACGAAGAATGGCGCCGCGCGCGCGAAGACCTTAACCGACAGTGGAAGGAGGTCAATGAAAAGAACTATCACAAGTCGCTGGACCACTCGAGCTTCTACTTCAAGCAGAAAGACAAGAAGCAAACGGGTATGAAGATGATGATGCAGGAGGCGAAGAAGAAACTGGAAGCAGACGAGAAGCGCGCGGAAGAGTCCAAGACGGACTCGAGCGCAGCACCATCCACTGTCTCAGCTACTGTTGCTGTTGCCAGCGTTAAGGCTCCTCCTCAGGCATCGGATATTGCTGATGCGCTCAAGAAGGAGCAGTTTGCACATTCAGCAAAGGCTCCAATTGCGGCAGATGGAAAGGCGGCGGCAATTTCGGCGCAGGCTTCGTCTTCAGCTAAATGGAAGCCGCACTTTGCGTACAAGTTTGCTTCAGTACAGATCCACAAGGAGGCGTTCGGGTTACTTTCGTATGCGGCCGAGAAGAACTTGAGCGTGGCCGACAAAGAAAAAGTTTCCAAGGTTTGGCAGGCTTTCTTCTTCCCGTTCTTCCACTTGGAAGAGGAGTGGCTCGTGCGCAAGCCTCAGCGCACTACTGTGACGCTCGAGAAAGCCAAGACTTTGCCGATGGGTACGGAGGCGAGCACAGACTTTGGCGAGGGTACCGTGGAGCAGTTTAACAAGGCGAAGGGCTACTTCTCGATTAACCTGGCTACCATTGGGTGCCAGGCATACTTGCAGCCTGGTGCCATTACCATCCAGGAGGCTGCTGCTTTCCCTCCAGGGCTCCCAGCGCTCGACAGCAAGCAAGATGCTGCTAAGGTGCAAGCTGACTACAAGTCTCGCTTCTATGGTAACCAGCACGCGTATGCGTTCCTGCGTCTGTACCAAATGCTTCACAACCGTCTTGAGCGTGCCTTTGACCTGTGCGAGAAGGCGAAACGCAACCGCAACCGTCGTACAATCAACCCGGCAGCGCGCGCTCTTGCCCACGCACACCACTCCCTATCTGCTTCAACCAAGGAGAAGACCGGCGACTACCAGGCTTTCCTCTCGAAGCTGTACTCACTGATCGATGGCTCGGTTGATAATTCCAAGTACGAGGACTCCTGCCGCAGTCTCATGGGATCTACGTCGTACTTCTTGTTCACGATGGACAAGCTGGTGACTCAGGTGCTGAAACAGATGCAGCACTTGGCAAATGACGACATATGCCAAGAGCTCACCAAGGCGTTTGGGGAGCAGCAGGGCGAGCCAAAGCCCTCAGCAGATCCGGCAGGCGCCGAAGCCAAGGCCGCCGCCTACCTCAATAAGACGAAGTCCATCTTCGAAGGTGAAGGTGCTTTCCGCATCGAGTTCAATCCTGGTGTGCTGCGCAAGACACCCCTGGAAGCCCGTGGTGGCTCCACTCCGTCCGGTTTCTCTGAGCCATTTAAGATTTGGGCGCCCTCGCCACGCGTAAGGGCCCCGGAGTCCAGCAAGTGGCTTTTTGAACCGGAGTTGGCTATTGAGTACCTGGGTTCCATGGATGAAGATGGAGACGACGACGATGATGACGATGAGTCCCCGAGTGCTACACCTGTAGACACGCCGTCGGCAACACCCGTGTATGGATCGCCCGTGCATGAAACGCCCGTGCACGATTCGATGGATGACGATGACGACGAGCTGATGGGAGAGTCAAAGGAAGACGATGATGTGAAAAAGGAGGTTGCGACGCCAGCCTCCTCTGGAAGCGTTGAGCAGAGTGACAGTGCCAGTGCTTCGTCCGATGATGCTCGTATGGGCAATGCGACGAAGGCTTTGGAGTCTGCCACGTTGCTGAAGAAGCGTGCTCGTGGCTTATCTGAGGATGACAGCGCGGTATCAGAAACATCGCCGTCTTCATCCTCTGCGGCTGCCGATGAATCAGTTGCTGCAAAGAAAGCTAAGACAACGACAGACACAGTAAATGCAGCGGGGGGCAAGACATCTACCGATGAGGCCACGCTAACGGCTCTGAAGACGCTTGCATCAGCTTCACAGGAAGATAACCCCATGACGGGAGAAATTGCAAAGCCTAACGCTCAAGCAGTCACGCAAGGGGTGAAACTAGATACATCGCAGGAGCACCGGAAGGAGTCCGAGAGAGAGACTAGTGAGAAGCCCATGGAACAGCAAACCTCATCGTTTGAGAAGGTGAAAACGGAGCGCCCGAGTGACAATGCTGCAGCCACTTCCTCAGTTGCCCTTGCTGATGACGCCAAGATTCGAGGGCCAGACTTCGCGACCGCCGACCAAAAATGATGACAAAAGGAAGGCCTACTGAGATCTATTTGATCGTGAGACTGAGGAGGTGAAGGCAGAGTGAGACGCCGCTGCGAAGATTGGTACTTGTGTTCGGTAATTCATGTATGCTTGCCCAGTAACGGAGAGCGAATTGTATTTGTGTTGGTTTGATCCGATCTTGCTTGTGCAGTACAGGGTTGTACGAGACTATCTGATGAAGGAGCAGCTGAAGCGCTTACTCTGTTGGGACAGCATCGAAGCCTCGATATCGAGGCAGCAGTGGTAAATTCCTGTCATTACCATGGAGCTGGATCAGTGACGATGAGGCAGACCAAGACAAGGTTTACGTACTTTCCGTGAAGTTGTCGGCGCTGAGTCATCGTGGGGAACAAAAACAGCAGGTCCTCGGTTTGCGGAGTGGCTTGCAAGTCTGGACTTGTGACGGGAGACTCGTCAACTGAGGCTCTGCTGGGCGTCTTCACGCAGTCCCCGAGACATTTACCAGCCACAGGGAACTGCAGGCTCGCAAAGGCTCGCGCTGCTTTGCGTTGCTGCCGAGTCATTCCTGTGGAGCTTTCGAGTGGACCTACGTCTTCTCCCGCAACGGCAGCGACGGAAGTCCCGAGCTGGTTACGGATGTGTTGCCTTCTCGTGACTGCACTGGCTGTGGCATGCTTCAGCACTACCGATGGCAGAGATACGACGCTAGAGCACTGTCCTCCAGCATTGATGGCTTCTGGTTGTTCAGGCTGAGAAGATGTACTGGAGGCTCTGTGCGTATTTGCAGTAGAACCCGAAGAAGTGCTTGTCGACTGCTTGTCTTTCGTCATCACTGCGTTGCATCACATCGGTGTGTCAGTGAACGTCGCAGTACAAAGCAGTAACATGCGTATGATCCAGGGGGGAGATACCTGGATGTTTCTGGCGCAGTGCTTCGCGTAAGGAATCGATCTTGAGACGCTGGTCGCAGTGCTCGTTCTTGGACTCAATTTCGACACGTTCCAGCACGAATCGCAGTGTATCGTACGCTGTGCTCTGCAATTCTGAGCATCGTTAGACAAGTGCAGCAATTAGCGTGCGGAGACAACAGGTATCAAAGCTGGCTTGCGATGCTTACTTTCGATGCAAGTGGCTATAGCTGGATCATGTCGGTCACTGCTCTCGCGCACGAAGTCTTCCTGGGAAAGCGAGAGGACATTTACTGTCGTGACAGCCCTAACGGTGGTGGGCTCTGGGGTTCCTAGCATGAGTGAAATATCCCCAATCGTGGACTTTGGTCCGAGCGAGGCCACAGGCAACTGAGAATCGTCACTCCAGCGAAATTTTCGAGTGTGCCGGAGCTGAGCCTCTGCAGTCGTCAGTGGTGGTTTGGTGCTGTTTGAGTTGGCGTCGGTTGGCTGAACGGTGCTTGGGCTATTGGAGTCGTCACGCCCAACAGAGGCCCGACACTCGCCTTCAACAACGAGATGGAGAGAGTTAAGCTGGTGGCCCTCTTGGACAATAATCGCACCAGGCTCGAAGACAGCCTGCCGCAGACATCCTGCAAATCTCTCCAGCCCAAAAATCTTGGCCCAGTGGAGACGATCAGATGCACCGGAGGCATTGTCCCGAACGTCACTCGCGGTGAGCACGATGTAGTCGGCCGGCCCCGAGAGGACGATCTTGTTGTACAAGTGGATATCCTTCCGCAGCGAGTTTTCTCGCTTGACCCGACGCCATTTACTATCGGCTGCACCAACCGTTGAATTTGCTAGTGTATTAGAAGGCGAAGCTTCACTCTTTTCAGAGGTAGCAGGACGCTGAATTGATGCGCGAGGTGGAGCCCCAAGATTTCCAACAACAGAGCCTTCTGTGAAATTCAGCACGGGTGCAGTGGCGAGGTTGAAAGGCCTGGCCTCGGCATTGCCGTACAGAAGAATGCACGATCGTGGAGTCTCCATAGACGTTAGCCAGACCACGTGCTCTTCACCGCGACGAAGGTGCTGCATCTTCATCCGACTCGCAGTTTCCAGACTACAAGTAACAAGGTAAGGTTAGCAAAGTACTAGAAATGAGGACTGAGTGGTGACCTACCGCTCGGAATGTGAAAGCGCTCGCCACCATGGCTGCTCGGAGATCGTGGTTTCATTCACCAAATACGTGACGATGAAGCTCAATTCATCAATTGAGAAGTCTAGCTGCCGCAGAAAGAGTGCACGCAGGTGGAAACGCGCCCCTAGTTTTGTGGTAGCGTGTTCGGTACCACCTAAAGCTAACGTCCAATGCGTCACCCCCTGCTGCATAGCCATCCGCTGCGTTGCAGTACGACACGTTCATCTTTCAGACAGCTCTCCAGACAGTATCGATGGAGTTGTATTCCTACCCGCTTGTTGTTCATGGCTGCACGACTCTGCTTCCCGCCCAGCGAATCGCCAATATTTTTAGTGAACTATGGCAGCCACCTCAAATAGCGGCAGCCGTGCCTTCAATCGTGTAAATACAGCAGCGACAAGGCAAAAGTATAAACACAGAGACGTAAGGGAAGACGCTGCTATTCGCCTCCAGCAATAACTTTAAAGAATAGAAGTCTATGGGGAGTAAATTACTCGGGAAAGGAGATCTCACCTTCCCACCTCAAAGCAGCACATTGTTCACAGATAAGCATCATCCGTCCACACCTGCTCCATGCCGTTGAAGTGACCCATGGTCGGAGCTTGTCTGTACACTGGCATCGGTACTGGCTTGGACTGCTGCATCGCCATCGGCTCACTGACTTGGCCTTGCTGGATATGCTGCGGGACTGGCATGCCACGGAAAATATGCGCTGTCACAGATACAGGACTATCATTCTTCCACATATCACGCTGCGAGCCCTGGACATCGAGAATACGCTTGTGCGATAAATTTACTGGCGGCCCATCCGCTTGGCGATATTGCTGGGCAGGTCCAGACGGGCCCGAGTACATGCCGTTGCGAATATTGTTGTTCGCGTACGGGTTTCCCGACATCATGTAGTTGCCAGACTGCTGTTGCTCTTGGTGCTGCATGTGGCTTGCCGGTGAGCCGTAAGGTGAGTTCATCATGCCCATTGACGTCGAAGGAGAGGGCGTGCCCATCACCGAGCCAGGACTCGATGACCGCAGTCGCTGGATGGTTGCCTGCATCGGGACATAGTCGAAGTTCTCGTTCTTCATATCATCAGCGGGGGAAGTCGAGCAGGGAGACGATGTCATGGACATGGGGCGACTGTAGTCCGGACCCATCCCGTTTGAATAGCCGCCGTTCACTGGGTAGACCATCGTCGGTTGTCGTAGTGAAGACCCCACCATGTTTGAGCGCTCAAAGTCGACCATGGAGCTGCCATCGTTCTGCACCAACAGAATACAAAAACTCATTAGTTTTCATCAACACAAAGCCAAGAACACTCAGCCGGAGCGCGGGGACTCACGCGTGCGGCGTTCCCTGGGAAATCCGAGAAGAGCTTCTGAAAAGTGGATTGGAAACTCACCCCTCGCTGCTGCTGAAGCTGCTGTTGCGGCGACAGTTGGGGCTGCATGCCACCTGTGCAGTTCATGGCTCGCTGCATGGGCCCAGGACCCACTTGACTGTTGTTCTGCACTGGGGACGACGTGACGGACGCCACACGGATGCTCTTGCCCTCGCGCATGGGGCCTTTCTTGCGGATCGACTGGCGCTGCATGCGGCGCATGGTCGAGTAGTAGCGGTTCTTGATGGCGTTGTCCGTGCGGCCGGGCAGCATCTTGGAGATCTCGGCCCACTGGTTGCCCACGTTCTTGTGGCACTCAAAGATGACGTAGTCTTCCTCGGCCGTCCACGCGTCCTTGCGGACCGACGGGTTCAAGTGGTTGTGCCATCTACAAGATCGTCAGAAAAAAAAGTCAGCCTCCAATAACCCTTCAACTGCTTCAAAGTGGAGGCTCTCACCTCTCTCTGCACTGCTTGCCGACTCGACCGGGTAGATGCATGGCGATGAGCGACCAGCGCTTGGCGCCGTACTGCTTGACCAGCTGCATGAGCTTGTCGTTCTCCTCGCGCGTCCACGGGCGCTTGCTGTTCGAGTCCGTCTTGCGGCGCGTCGCCGTCTTCTTGTTGTCTTCGTCCTCTTCGCCCAAGGATTCCTCGGGACTGCCGTACTTGCTGCTGGTCGTGCTGCTCGAGCCGTCGTGCGTCGCCGAGGCCCTCAGATAGCTCAACTGCAGAGAAAAAAGACCCCGATCAGCCCCCTATCACCCGTTGATAAGACTCAAGGCACACGTACGTCAGGGTTGTCCAGGATCGGCATCTCCGTTTGCTGCTGCTGGTTGTCGCCGTCCTCCAGCCCCATGAGCTCCAACTTGCGGTTCATGTCGACGGGAAACGCTCTCGTTACGAGCGTCGCTTGCTGTGCTTGAGCGGTGCGGGGGCGTTTTGCGACTGGAAGTTGAGTGCCGCCGCGTCCCGTTCGAGTTTCGCTGGCGGCTCCCCAAGATCGAAAGAGTGGAACGTTTCGGGTTTCTCCGGCCGTTTTGGCCAATCACGGCGCGAATAGAACCCGGAAACGCCGCGATGGATACGTTTTAGACTCGAAGGGGCACGGGAGAGAGAGCTTCTTCAACGGCCGGCCGTTGGGCCTTTCAGCGCTGAAACCACGACGAAACCACCGTTTTCGCGTGTTGAAGCGCGCGACATGGCTGCCTTTCCTCGGGTTGTTACTCCTTGCTTTGACTTTGGCAGCGTTACTGCGTTCGTCTGCAGCAAGCCTGACTAAACCTCAGTCAAAACCTGCAACGCCCAGCGTTACCGTGTGAACTGAACGAGACAAAACCTACGCTGGTTCACTACTTCAGGTCTCGCGTTGGCTATTGTGCGAGACCGTGGGCGTCGTCGAGAACTTTCGCTTTTTCACGACGCGCTGGGATTCTTGCAGCAGCAATGGAGCGAGGTGGACTAGTATTGCCGCCGTCTAACTGGTGGTCTTGCAAATCCATCATTCATTTTCGCCAAGGGAATCCATTATAGTACATCAAATAATCACGAATATTGGTAATAAGGGAAAATGACTAAATCTGTATCAATCGGGAACTACATGTATAAGAGAAGCTCGTTAAACACCCGGGTCAGGCAAACGTAAATCCTCGGAAATAGAGCCACAGCCAGAGCCGTCCAGCGAGAACATGACTTTGGCTACTTCTTCGCTAACTAGCATAACAGCGGCGGAGCGACCGATCACGGGTATGGAGGCAACAAAGTGGGATAAAGAGGAGCTGTCTATGAGTACCGTACCGGTAAAGCTCAAGAAAAGCTACCCAAGTTGTTGAACTACTAGGTGAATGTCCAGAAAGAGAAGCATTTGATTAATCAAGCCCAACAGCATCTACAAGAGGAACAAACACTGCATGCAATGATCAAAGCATTCTTCTGCACTGGTCCTTTTCGCGGCAGCGTCGCCATCTCCGTCCAACTGTCATTGTCTCGAGACTGTGACCTCTGGATTTCATTTCCAATCGCATTTTCTGGGGGCACTTCACCACATTAGCTTACACGTGTGCGCACGTGTAGGGGGAAGCGTAGGAGTATTTAACTTAGATTCAGTATGCTTGTATCCACAAGTATACTTGAACTTAGATAAAGGAACCGAACGATAGCTTTGGTGCTAAATGAGAACTGTATTGATTGTAAATGGGGTTTCCTCCTAAAACTGATATTTATAATGAGAGGTTCTGCCATCGGATGGCTGACAGAACCCCTATCTAATGAATGACTCTCATTGGTAGAAAGGTGTTACTTTCTACCAGTCATATGCCTTTTGCTATGAATGTGGACCACCCTGTGGAGTGGTCACCTGAATGTATTCCTTAGTGCATGTTGCACTAAGGTAGGAGGTGAACCGAATGTGTAGCCCCGCTACACCATCCCCCCGTTAGGATTTGACGTGCCGGTCTCGACACGTCAATCCGTATTTTCTTCGGGAGAACACGTGCTCATTCCCAATGAGCACGCCAACGACGTCTTCGTCTAAGACGCCGGCCGCTTCGGCAACAGCAAGTGCTGTCGTCGCCTCCAAGGCGACGACGGCCGCTGCCTCAGCCACGACCGCTACTGACATCGCCTCGACGGCGATGTCGACAAGCGCGGCAACAGAGTGTCGCCTCTCTGTTGCTGGATCCACTCGAGATGGCATGAGAAACATGCCATCCGAAACAAGACAGGCAAGATCATTGCTGTCGAAACCGGAGTGGGTATCTACTCTCCGGGTGGAGATGGAGTTCCCCTCGACTACGGAAGCGAAGTCGAGGAGGGGGAACTCGAAGGAGACAAGGACACCTTGTCTCCGGGCCACACTGACCCCAATGTGGGTTTGCGTCGTCCACGCGAGGACGACTCGAACGCTTCGGGCTCGAAGCGTTCGCGCAGCGGCAGTGGAACACCGCTCGCTGCCGCTGGAGCCTTAACGACTCCGCGGGATGGAGATGACTCTGATACGAGGCGATCTTGAGTTTCTCGTTCGCAGCTGCGCCGTCCGGTCTGTACCCATCAGAATCAAGTGGGAGAGAAGATGATCCGGGATACAGCCACGTGCGTCACCCGAGGGACTGGTTTTCTAGAGACTGCAGCCAAGACCGAGCAACCTGGACCCGTACAGGCCCCTGATGAGTACGTACATCCTGAATGAACCACCCAAGTCCGAGCCTGGAACGACTGTGTAGCGATGAACCTGGAAGGAGAGCCGAGTGATGAAGGCACAAGATGACAGAAGCCTATACCTCCGAATGCGTGAAGGAAAGCGAGATCCGAGCTCACAGAGCTCGTATAACCCGAGTTGGCGACGGACATCCCGAAGCGACGAGGACATCCCGGATGATCAAGTGACTTCCCGAATGAATCGACATCCCGGATGAAGTTGAAGCTGCGTGGCTCTCAACCAATCAGCGAGTGACACGGCGCCCGACCAGCTGGCCAGGGGGCCAGTTTCAAGATGTGCCCGGAGAAACGCAATGCCGGTCCCACCGTCGGGATGGGTCGTGCTGCAGATCCCCATACAAACCGCAAGTGAGTCCAAGGGACCCCAAAGATATCAGCGTCGACATGTGATGTGTGCTCCGCTCCAGAGCCCGACGTGACGTTCGACGTGCAACCCACCATACTAAGACCAAGTCAACCTGAATGCGAGTGCGCGGACACGACGAAGGAGACCGCCAAGAATCCAGTAGACCAAGTCAGACAGAAGAAGAAGATAGTGATAAGAAGAAACAGAGTTTGTTTTGCGTTGGAAGTGAGAAGTGGTGCCTTCTCGGCCCCCTTGCTTTGAGCGTACTGCGTTGAGGAAGACTGCTGCGACCTATAGCGACTACTACGAGGCTGCGACCCGGGAGCGCTGGCGTATCGGACGACCAAGACCGCACGAAAATCGAGGAACCCGTGCGAAAACTCTCACCTAAGTCTAAGTCCCATTTAGGTGGGGACCAGGAACTCGTATCCCTGGATTGATCCGCCTATTTCATTTGTCAGTTGACTGTGGTTGCTTTAGATTGACTGCTTTCATTTCATATTCACCTACGATTCGGGAGGTTATTAGCAATCCCCCCTGGATTTTGATAGTAGATTGCTGTGTGGTTCGAAGGAACTTGTATATTTCTCCCATCCGGGAGTGGTGCGCGGAGGCATCCCGAATTTACCTGTATTCGGGACTGTAACTCATTCGGACAGGCTGTATATTGTGAGTGTATAACAAACTCTGTTGTTGTTTCTGTATTGCTTTTGGTTATATTGGAGAAGGTCTTTGTTCGTGACCCCACTCCCAGCCAAGACACTCCGGACTGTTAGAGTCTGGTAGTCTCTCTACATATCTACGTATCCTTATCGAAGAACATCCCAAAGGTCAAAGCCCGGTCCGTCGAAGATAAACGACACTGATAGGGATTACTTCAAGGTCACACGCCAAATCTCGGGGCAGACACTAGTTGTCTGCATTCGGGATTCTGACCCCGGCATCCGGACGCTCCCTCCTAGAGGAACGGGTACTCCCCGAAGCGTTCGGGTCGTCTGAGTTCTCGAAGCTCGTTCGTCTGCCGGCACGACTGTACACCCTGGACGAGATAGGCGTTCACCCGCCTCGCCTCAAATCCGCTCCATCCGCTGTTGTTGCGGCCTCGCGCACTGAGCCAGTGCGCGAGCCGTGGATTCCGTCTCAATTTGAGATCAGCAGCCGATTCGGTGCGACCGTGCAATCGAATCTGTACGCGCTGTATTCGTGCAACGCCATCGTTGACGATGACGTCGCGAAGCGATTGCACTTTGATCCGATGACGGATCAAAGGCGCGATTACTACATCGGGCTCTTCCATGAGCTCCGATGGTTTGCGAGCAAGAAGACTTCTCGCAGAAGCAAAGTACCCGAGTGGCAGGCACTTTGTCAAAGTTGGAGTGCCTTTGTTGAAAACATCAACAAAAATCCCGCTGGCTATCGCGATCGGATTAGCCAGGCGCGGGAGCGCTACGAGAAGTTCTCGAAGCGTGGTAAACTTGAACGACTGCACCATGGTGCAGTCGGTATCGGACTTCCTTGCGCAGTGCCTTACGACACTGCTTGTGAGTACTGCTATCCCGGAGCAGTACGCATTACCGAGCGGGACATCAACGGCTACACGTCCATGTGTGTACCTGACGACCTCAAGACCCTGCGCGCTAGTTTTCAGGCGCAGGCGTCTGGCGGGAAGACGCCCTGGGTTTGGTCAACCAAACCTTGAGTCTCGCTTGGAGGCTATTGAGCGTCTCCAAGCGTCGCAGTTCGCTGCTCTGCGTCAGGAGCTGAGCTTGTTGAAGTCTCAGCTCGCGGAGGTTGCGCAGACGACCTCGAACTTAAAGGTCGAAGTCGGGACGAGGCTCTCTTCCGCCTTGAAGCGCGTCGCCGCGCTCGAGAGCGCTTTGGCGAGTCACCAGACGTAGATGACTCGTGCTGCACGTACGGCTTCAGTCGCCCTAACGTAAAACGTTGGGTGCAAGCGCATGCTGGACGGTATGTCCAGTGTGTACGCGTTGCCATGCTTCGCCAACACGGTGAATGGCCCAGTGTAGCGCGGAGCAAGCTTGCTTGCTCCGAAATCGGAAACTGCGTGTTTAGCTAGGTTCTGCGTAGCTAACACAACTAATGAACCAACTTTGAATTCATTTGTGTTTCCCCTGCCGGTGTTATCGGCATTCAGCTTCTGTCGATCGACAGAAGCTGCTATTGCATCTTGGACAAACCGAATTACGGCTTGTCGACGCTGGACAACGTCCATTGCATCCGAGCTGAACCCCTGGTTCAGTTCGTGCTCCTTGTTCGCAGCAGGCCCGGCCTGCGCGTGATGTTCATTTGAAGTGTCTACGTCCGTCGTAGACACTGTGTTGTCGTTTCCATGACTGCGCGCAGTACGTGCGCGAGTCGTCACAGCTGATACATTGCTTGTATCAGCGTGCTTATCCGGTTGTTTTGAATTAACCGGATATCCTCTCCCACTTAAGGAAGGAGCTACCGCACCGAGTACGCTCGGTACGCGTGGGTGCCTCATGGGATTCACGTAGAACGGTGTGTCTCCTGTCGAGACATGCACCGAGTTGTTGATGGCGAACTCCGCCATCGGCAAGCAGTCGCTCCATTGATGGAACGAGTCCGCGTAGCTCTTCATGGTGTAAACCAACACGCGGTTGACACGCTCTGTTTGTCCGTCGGTCAGCGGGTGATCCGCAGTCGACATGGACAACTGCGTCCCAAGAAGTGTAAACACTTCTTGCCAGAATCGCGCTGTAAAGCGCGGATCCCGATCCGACATGATGTCGAGTGGCATACCATGGTGTCTAAACACCATGTCGACAAACAGACATGCCGTCTGGTTGGCCGCCACCTCGGCTGGTACTGCAGCAAGATGCACCATCTTGCTGAAGCGGTCAACAAAGACCACCATACCAGTCCTCCGCTTGTTGTCTTGCGGAAGACCAAAAACAAAGTCCATTGAAATGGACTGCCAGCACTCCGACGGAGTCGGTAGTGATTGAAGCGGAGCCTGCGAGTTGGGCGCAGGCTTCACACGCTGGCATACCTCGCAAGCACGAACGTACTTGCGTACCCATTTGTACTGGTGACTCCAGTAGAAGTCACGCGTGAGAAGCAAGTATGTCTTCTCACGGCCAGGATGTGGGCATCGTGGTACTCGTACGTGATCTTGAGCTTCAGCTCATGATCATCCGGCACGACAATGCGATCTGCGTTGTCGTCGACTGCGGTGTAAAGCAGCAGACCATTGTGTACACGATAACGGTGTACACGGGCACGAAGGTGTTTGGCCAGCTTCTGACGAGACTTGTCAGAAGGTGTGGAGAAGTACTCCAACAACTGCTTCGCATCCGCATCATCCAACAAGGACGACGAGGGTGTAGTCGTCCTGACGACGCCAATTGCGTTGGCGTCGGCCTATTGCACCGCATAATCCGGTCGACGCGAAAGCGCGTCGGCCACGACATTCAACCTTCCAGGTTTGTACTCAACCTTCCAGGTTTGTATTCAGCAAAGAATGACAGCCACCGTGCCATTCTTTGGGATATGTGCGGCGACTTGATCGCCGTACGCAACGATGCGTGGTCGGTGTAGACCACGAATGGTCTACTCCCAAGTAGATACACTCGAAACTTTGCGAGTGTATACTTCATGGCAAGGAGTTCCTTGTCATGTACCGGGTAACAGCGCTCAGCTGGCTTCAGCTGACGCGGTTGGTAGTAAACCACACGATCACGACCTTCGTGATCGAGTTGCATCAGTGCGTATCCGATCGCAAAATCGGATGCATCACACACAACGTGGAATGGGCGATCTTGGTCGGCCACCGCCAAGATCGGCGCCTCAGTCAAGCCCTGCTTGACTGCTTCGAAGGCCTGCTGACAATCAGCAGTCCATTCCCATGCAGCCTCTTTCTTTAAGAGCTGCGACAGCGGGCGAATCTTGCCCGCGTAGTTGCTCACGTACTTGCACAAGTACGTGGCGAGTCCAAGGAACTGCCGCAGTTCCTTTACGTTTGAAGGCGTAGGCCATTCATTGATCACTCTGACCTTTCCTGGGTCAGGGTGTACGCCGTTCTTCCCCACGAGACACCCAAGTACGGGTATCTCGGTCGCCCCGAAGATACACTTCTTCAGGTTTGTGTAGAGCTTGTGCTTTCGCATGAGCTCAAGCAACTTGCGGAGATGCTCTGTATGCATGTCCACATCCGACCTCCCATTCACAGCCCGGCTGTAAATGAACACGTCATCGAAATAGCTCGGTGCGAAGTCGCGCACCGAGCGCAACAAGTGCGTGACGCACCTGTTGAACGTCGCTGGGGCGTTCTTCAGCCCCTGCGGCATCACGAGCCACCCCCATAGCATGCCGCTCGGAGTGCTTACCGCTGTGAGAGGGATATCACTCTCACGCATGAGGATCTGATAGAACCCGTCTCTCAGATCCAGAGTACTGAAGATAGTACTCGAGGTCATCGAATCGATGATCACATCTTTTCGAGGTATCGGCGTCTGTGCCGGTACCGTCGCATCGTTCAGCTTGTTGTACGCATAAACGATGCGCCACCCGCCCTGTGGTTTCTTCACACAGAACGTGCGGCGACTTCGATTCCCGCACTTGTCCTGCATTGCGACGACTTTCAAAGAAGTCGTCGATTGCCTTGACTTGCTCACGCGGCAGTGGCCACTGTCGCGTGACGCAGTACTTCGTTCCCGGCACGATATCAATCTCGTGCTGAACACCCTTGTCCTGCGGCAACTCCGCAGGAATGTCGTCCGGGAGTACATCCTTGTACTCACGCAAGACCTTGTAAAAGGGGCTCGCCTTGAGCGAGTCCCAGCCTTGCTCGTCGAAGAGTTCCTTCTTCGACTTCGCGCTGAGGGCGTCCGCGCCCTCAGAGATGAGCTGATTCAGCTCTTCTACTTCACACGTCATCCTCTCGACGTCCGAGAGGATGCAGATCTGCTCGATGCGTCCATCGTGCAGGTTGCGAGCGAAACGCTTCCAGCTTGTGACTGGGAGCGACATCAACTCCGACGCTAACGTCGGAGGATTATCCAGCCTCATCTTCTTGTATTGGAGACCAATACTCGTACGCGTCAAGACACTCAATGTCTCGACGGTCGTCTCCAACTCCTGTGTCTGCCCGGCAGACACTGCTTTGAGCGTCTCGGTCCCTGACCGAGACTTGCGCAGCTTTTCTCGCTTGCGCCGTTCGCTTCTCGTGCGGAGCCCGGCTCCGCGAGTTTCTTCCTGTCCAGGCCCGGCCGTGGGCAGTTGTTCCTTGTATTCGCCGGTGGGTTTTACCCGCGGGCGCACGCGTTCAAGCCCGGCTTGATCGCGTATCGCTTCGTTATGCAGCCCGGCTGCACGCGAGCCCGCAAGCATTTCCGATGCGGGACGTTTGCAACCGTCCGCACTGCTTGCAGCGTCGACTCCCAGAGCCGACGCGTCTTCTTTACCTCTACGCCTAACGGCGGAGTGTCTTTCGACAAATTGTGTGTCGGCATTACCTGTCGACACGACCGCGTCGCCCCGGACGCTTCGAGACCCTCTCGAATCCGATTGAATCAGGCCCTGCTGATTCGTTTCACATCTTCTCCCAACGACTCTCGCAGTCGTTGGCGTTCGCTTGGGGTGATCGGAGACAGCCGCATTCCGCGCTGTCTCTGGTGGAGGACCGCATGCACCACGTGGTGCATGTGCTGCGCCGACAGGGCCATCGATCTCTGTCGCGCTGCTGCTGCTCCTGAAGCGCACGATCGTGCGCTTCGTCCAGTCGATCACCGGATCATGCCGTGCAAGCCACGGCATGCCCAACACCATATCGAACTTATCGTCCAGTTCGAGGACGATAAGCTCGTCGACGAACTCCTTCTCTTGATACGAGAAGCGTACGCGTACGATACGCTTGTCGGTTCTAACAACGACACCCGTTGCTAACCTCACTTCCAACAGACTTCGAGGTGTTTCTGTGGTGTTGTGATTCACAAAAACTTCGTTAGTGCGGCTTCCACGCAACAACACAACAATTCGCCGAGTCAGGTCGGCGTTGTTGGGCTTGCGCAGGGTTCTGTTGGTTCCCTTTGCGGTTCGGCCCAGCCGGGTCCAGTTGAGACCCTGTTCTCGCTGAGTACGAATCCAAACTCCAGAAGCTCGCCTGAGCGGGGCAGCTTCCGTTCCTCAAACCCTGTGACCTCCACCAAAGGATGGACATCGGCGCGCTAGCACTTTTACAGGTCATCGAGCGCAGAGTACGCTCAGCTAGAAGATTGCGGTGTCCTGGGTTGTGCAGATCCACCGACTCGTCGATTTGACGAGGTTTGTCTTCGCTGGTAGCGAGAAGTGCCCACCCCGGGCCGACCTTGATCTCTTGGCGCTACCAGTCGATTCCCCTACAAGCTATGCCTCTCGGGGAACGACGGCAGACATAATCCAGCTCACGCAGGGACTTACCGGAAACTATACGCTGTTCTTGGACTTAGAAGATTCTGCTCTGTTTTGTTATCTCTGTGTCTTCGGGGAGTCCCTTCGGGCTCCTCCCTTTGGTCTCCTATCTATCATATACAAATACCTAGTGAAACGGAGTCGTTATAGATCTCCCTGCGACCCTTCGCTCAGCTTCCTAGTTGATCTTCGCCGAGTCGGGTCGTTATGGATCTCGGCCGACCCTTCGCTCCAATTCCTGATTTATCCTCTCCCCCTTGGAATAACTCCCACATGGAATACGCTCGCTGAGTCTTGGTACTCGCCGAGTCCGACCGCTTCGCCGAGTCCGCCGCTTAGGTGCGAACTCCGATTAGGTACGACGTACTTAGCTGGGCCAGAATGGGTGGTCTACCCAAAATATGAGTTTCCCTACACCACAACTGCCCCGGGCGTGATACGAGCCAGGCTGGTAAGTGTCTCGACAATCATTCAGCTCCACAATTCTCCAACCGTCGGAACTTCGTTCGAAATCTCGTTACCACCGGTTCACGAGCTCGTCGAACACTCCGTCACCTTCTTCCGTCGACCAGGTGCGTACTGTTGCCTTCTGCGCCACTTGCTCATGTTCATGACGTGCTAATATCGCTCTCTTGTGCTTCTGGTAGCTTCTCGTTAAATCGCTGCGCTCATCGCCGGTCCTGTTGACGTGTACACTCGCTGTGTCTCGTCCGACTTCGTTGCGGTGGCGTTTGGCTACGTTCGTCTTCTCCGGACCTCTGTTGGTTCATCGTCGAGTCTCTTCGCGGCAGATTTTACATTGGCGATCTTTTCGACGACTCGCGAGAATGGTGCATTCGCCGAGCCGTGCTGGACCGCCAGCTGCGCCGGCTTTTGTTGCTTATGTGACGAAGTCGATGAAACTTTCTCGCCCAAGTGTATAGCGGTAGCCTAGACTTAGTCCTGAAACTTAAGCCTGGGGGGTGTAAACCCTGAACGCGGTTCCTTGAAACCGTGATTCAGAGTGGCGTGGCACCTTGTGTAATCCCTATCGGCGTCGATTGCTTCGGGGGAAGCCCGGATATATCACCACAATGAGTTGTCAAATACAAATAGGCCTTGAAAATGCTGAGCGTAACGTCCACTTCCTGAACGCACTTCTCCAATGTCTGGAACCGGTATCGAGAACTCGGAACAAACACCACTTTCAGATACCCAATACAAATACAGAGTTATATACAACACGCAGCCGTTACTTATTCTTATAGACCCTTGAACGGTGGGTCTGAACACCAGTCAACTAAGGCTGAATCCAGGATACTGGTCAATCCTGAAGCCTTTTCTTCACACGCGCACCACCCTCAGATGAGGGAAATAATACACACCAATACAATCCTATCTCAAACGCAGTCTATCAAATATTCCTGGGGATGACTGCTACTATCACCCAAGAAGGCCTTGTTAATATGAAATGAAAACCCCGCCCTTACCGTACGCGCAGCGGGTCCAACTAATAAAGGGAATGCAAGGATCACGTCAAATACTTACGTGAATGATCCCCTCGCAACTGGGCTTGAATCTTGTAGAGAGCCCCGCACCGAACTGCCCTTAACTGAACGGCGGACCCGTGTCCTGCTTGTCAGAAGCTCACTTACTTTGAGCGACTTGCGTAGTAGGGGGTTAAACGAACTCTGATTGTTATCTTTGCTAGCCGATCGCTAGCTTCTTCGTAAAGGGTATCTGCCTGTCTTCGTTCTTCTGTGTTCTTCTGTGTTCTTCCGTGTTCTTCCTGACGACCTTCTGACTTTGACTTGACTTGAGTATACTGGCTGTCACTTCGTGGGTTCACTTTCCATCTTCAAGGAGTCAAATCCTCGCATTGGGTTCTGGGTTGTCTGAACGTGGGTTCTTCAAACCTACTTTCAAGTTACTTGACCTTGAACATCATTTTCAGGTTCCAATTTCTTGAACGTAGATACTTCAAACTCACGCTCAGGGTTCTTCAACTTGGACATTTAGCTGAAACCAGTGTGTACGACCTCACAGTACAGGATAGTCTTGAGCACGTATAATACATGCGTTCAGACATCCGCGTTCAGACATCTGCGTTCAGACATCTAATGTGATCAAGGTCTCATGACCAAAATCATACTTCATTGTGAATGTCCACACGGCATTTCTTCAACGGGCTTTTTGTTTGTCTGGCGTCTGGTGACTTACGGTGCACTCCGGGTACACGGACATTCACACGCTCAGGCTTTAGGCAAGGCGGGACACCATATGTGATACATTCACATAGGCATTTTCAACTCCATTGGGTTAACCCGCTTAAGGACGGGGTTGATTCAGACATAGATCCAGTTTCAGGCTGTTTGGAGCCTAATCTGACCTTCCAAATCTGGGGGGCCCATCTTAAAGCCTGAGCGCATCCGCTCCGCGGAACACAGCCGAATTCCACATTCAACATGCGCAATGCGCATAACCAGTACTCAAAAATTTCAGTAGCCAATCAAATATCAGCACATATCCACGTCACTAGTCACCCATTGATTCCAACCGAGAAATTGCACTCCGTCTCGTGTCACGTCACTACAGTCCATTCTGGTAATTTCCACAAAATCTAGGAGCGACTGCCATACCCGCCGTTTTTTTCGGTCTTGGCCGAACCATCAAACGATATCACAAATCCAGTTTTAGATCTCGGTAGGCAGGCGTAGAGCAAGTGGGGGTCCATATGAGCAGTAGGTGACCCTTTCGTAGGCGGCGTAACCAGGGCCAGCGAGTCTTCCAATTCAACGAAGCTTGTAAGGCCGGCTTGCAAAAGCTGGGCAAACGTGCAATCGCGTTCCTTGACTCGGTTGACCACCAGGTGCCACGGGGACAACATTACCGCAAAGTGGGTTGCTCGACCGAACAGTGTCTTAGACTTGTGCACCCATTCGAGCGTCGAAAATCGCGTATAGATGTGGATGATCCGACCCACTAACTGAGAGTAGCACACTGTCAACACCAGCAGTAGTGCCAAGACCTCATTCTCGGCCGGGTGGTAGTTCATCTCGGTGTCCTTGAGGACTCGGCCACAAAATCGGACCGGGTGCAACTTGTCATCATGGTATTGCATCAAAGTGGAGCTCAATACCCACTCATTCGCGAATAATGTGATATGCACCTCCTTGTCTCGGTTAAAAAGTGCCGTAGGATCGGTGCCTCTGCAACCTTCTGTTGGAGCGCCGCGAAGCTTCGTTTGGCCGTCGAGAGGCTGCCACTAGGTGTGAAGTCTTCGTCCTTCAGCTGGTACAAGGCTGCTCCATACACTGCGAAGTCCTGGATGAACCGACTGTAGTAATTCAGCGCACCGAGGAAAGACTGCATCCCCTTTTTCGAAGCAGGGAACGGCAGCTCGGTCACTGCCTTCATCTTCTTGGTGTCGGCTCGAATACCTTCTGCAAAGACTTCGTGCGATAGGAAGTCTACCCTCGGCTGAACGAAGATACTCTTCGTAAAACTCACACTAATGCGACAATCGGTGAACTGTTGGAGCAGTCGGTCTAGCGTCTCCAGGCATGCGTCGAAAGTCTCGGACCTAAAACAGATATCATCGACAAACGACCGCCGGTCGAACACCGGCACTAACGAGGATTCATCCAGGTCTCCAGTGGAGAACATGTCAGCGATCGGGCTGTTCACTAACTGATTCACCGCATCTAGCGTGACCGAGGACTCTCGGTCGGCCTCGAATTTGGTCGGCAGAGTTGTTGAATCCTGGTGTGGTCGCAGTGAAGGGTCGATCATCCCTGTCCGTGCAGCCTCGGCGTGGGCTTCGGCCGTTCGCATAAGCTCCGAGAAGTGGAGCCAACCGCCTTTCGGTTGGACGAAACCCCACAGAGCATTGTCGATCATTCGTTGGTAAATCATCGGTGCGTTCTTTAATCCAAACGGCATGCGAAGCCACTCGAAATGCCCAAGCGCACAGACGAAGGCTGAGACCTTGCGGGCCCGCATCGTCATCATAATGACCCAGAAGCCACTGGCTGCATCTAGCGAGCATAACCATAGGTAGCCCTCCAGGTCGGTCAACAAGTCGTCGACCAACGGCATGGCATACTCCATAATCGCCGTGACTGCATTCACCAGCTTGTAATCGATGCACAACCGAATATCAACCCCTTGAGCACAATCACGATAGGCGACACCCATGGGCTGTCCGAAAACGCCACTAGGCGAGCTTTCAGCAAGCCTTTCAGAAGCTCGTACAGTGTCGGAGCGGTGTTCTCCGAGCTCTCTGTTTGATGGGTGGATGCCCCTGTACGTCAATATCGCACACCACACCGTAAGCCGGTGGTGACAGGGCATTCCCACTCGCAATCATGATCTTCTCGTGTCGTTTCAGCACCGCGACGAGACCTTCTTGTTGACGGGCGGTCGCGCTCGGGTTCAGAACATTCGGTCCTGAATATTCCAGGACCGTTTCCGAGGCTTCGGTCAGGTCCGGAAAGAACGCCAACTCGTGCGCATAGTCCGTCAACTCGATCTCATTCGCCAAATGTTCGGACGCATTGGTATCGGTGTTCTCACTACCTGAGCCGTCCCCCTTGGTAATCTCATGCATCATTGCTACGAAGGGAGAGTCCAATAGGGTCTCCGGGTCATCACCGTGGACTGGTGTGGACTCCACATCACTCGTCCACGGGGTATCCGCACCATCTGAGGTGTCGGTCGCCACTGAGTCGGTATCTTCATCGCCCAAACTACCTCCGGCGGGCTCGTCAGAGGATCGCATCGTCCTCATCGGCGGTGTGCCGGTCTTGCTCCGTTGGCTCCTCGGTACTCTTATCCGCGAATACAAATCGTCAGTTGGTCGAGGCCGGATGCCGCGAGGTGTCGGATAGTCTCGTCGTTCTACTGCAGGTGGTTGATCTGCCAACCATCGTTCGTAGAGTTTGCGTTCACGCGCGAACAGAGTCTCGTCTCGACACTCTGCGTACGCCAGCACTTGCCACTCTTCGTACTTGACGGAATCCAACCTAGTATATCCATCTCCTTGCGGCAGGTCACCCTTTTCACCCATAGCAGTACCGACTCGTGTATCGCGCAGTGAGCAATCCTCGGTGAGACGTTTGTTAATCGCACCCCCTCGTCGAAACCTCGTTACGGTGGGTACCAAGTAACCTATCCACGGGGCCCACACGTCATGAGTAATCAGAGGTGGTCGCTGTCGTGGTAACCTAAAGTCTCGCTACTCACGCCCAGGGACCGACAAGTCTTCGGTCGGGCATCCGGCCACTTGCATGCTGTACGGCTCGGCCTCTGCCAGGTTGTGCGACTTCACCAGGGGCACCATTACCTCGTCCGGTAGTCTCGCAGTGTCGTGGAACAGATCCAGCCGGACCCCGGCTGGAATCATAAAGTCCGTTCCCAAGACCACGTCGACTCCCGCGCTGTGATCCATAATCCATACCTCAAATACGTACACGCGCTCCCAGCCCAGGGTGACTTTGACGAGTGCTCGCCTGCGGGTCTCCATCACCCCTGGGTTAATTCCTCGCACTTCCAGACTCCTACCGTGGTCTGGAACTTCACGCAAGCGCAACCGTTTCGCGTATGACGCGGAAATCACACTGACATTCGCTCCAGTGTCCAGCAGAATCCTCGTTCGCGAGTCGTTTACAGCCCCATTGACGAGGGCTCGCAATCGCTTCCTCTTGTCATAGCGCTGGGGTGACCACCACCCCATTCTCTCGCCAGATAACAGTTTAATCGTCTGGCCGAGGTCTCGGGATGGATGGTCGATTTTGGCCATGCTGAGGATCGAAGCATCGGTTATCTCCACTCCGTCTCCGTCCACACGTCACCCATTCACTTCACTCTCACCGAGACTTACGCCTCTCTCCTTTACATTTTCCGTCGTTTGCACATATTCCATATTCAAGTCATCAGGCCGTTTGCTCACACCTGCGAATGCGAACATATAGTCCGCATCCAGCGCAGATTTGGCTAACTGTGGCAGCCCGATTGGGACCAACCCAGTTTCAGTTGGCGGGCTGCCTAGTTTAAATGACTCCCATAGACGAGTTCCTGCAATTCCGGCGAGAGGTCCTTCTTCTCGACCTTAGCTCGGAGGAGATTCGTGAGTTCTTGGAAGGCTTCACACTTCCCGGCATCATGAACCTGTTTACACATCTTGCATCGCTTAAAGCAGTAGTGAGCCGAATGGGTGAGCCCTCCGCAGGCGGCGCATGGACCATATTGGCGTCGGCCGTCGCGTCTGGTGGAGTTTCGGCGCTGGTCGTCTCGGTCATACGGGCGTTGGCCGTTACTTACCCTCGGTCGACGATTGTCGGCGCGAGCGAACGTTCCTTCAGCCGCATTGCGGCGTTCAGAGTCGTTTGCAGCAGCCACGTGGCCTCGGTCCTCGGTCGACGCGTATCCGTCGTCCGAGTACCCTTCGGAGTATCGGTCGTCATCGCCAGAGTGAGACTCCGGCCCATACTCCTCGGTGTCATCATATCCGTCGTTGTACGCTTCTGGGTATCCTCCACGCGCGTCCGCTGAGCGTCCCGCATTCAGTGCTGTCACTATGTTGGTCAGTGCGTCAGTGAGAGTGACCCTCGGTCGATATTGTTGGTCATCCCGGCGACGGTTATCGTCTCGGTAACGGTCTTCTCGACGACGGTCGTCCTCTCGGTGACGTCGGTCTCGGCGATAGCCGTCCCGCGGATCCTCGGAGCGTCCACCATCGCGTCGGCGTGCTACCTCTTGCCCTCGAGGGCGGCGGACCGAGGACTCGCGTCCAGATTTTCGCTCCCTGCGACGAAGGATATCATTGATCATATCCTCGAGGTCGTGAATGTTCTTAACTCGGACATGGCACAGACGCTCTTCTAGACCTTGGTCTTCACACGAATCCAAGAAGTGCTCGACGTGGTCCTTTGCATCTCGACCGCCATGCTCGAACTGCACTCCGGCGTTGCGAGCATAGCCGTTAAGTCGGTTGAGGTAGTCGCAGACATGCTCCTTCTCCTCTCGCTTGGCCGAGTAGTACCGAGCCTTCGCAGACTGGTTGAACCTCGAACAGTAGTACTTAATGAACGCATCGCTCAGCAATTTCCACGTGCGTCTCGTTTTGCGGGGCAGCTGTCGGTACCAATGCAGAGCACCATCTTGGAGGCTCAATTCAAACGCCATGCACCATTCGTTGGGCGGCGTGTGCGTCCCTTTCATCTCGTATATGAACACTCGGAGCCACTGCATGGACTTCTCGCTCTTATCGCGGAGTCCCAAGTACGGCTTGATGTTTCCGAGTGGGAGGTGCGTGGCGATCTCTAGCCTCGGTGTCGTACTGTCATTCTCCACCGCGCTCGACTCACGAATTTGGCGTGCCCATTCTCCCGTCAAGTCACCCCCGGTGTCTCCGACGTCGAACGAATCTTCGTCAGATGAGTCGTCGCGGAGGTCGTAACGTCGGCTGGACGTCCGACTTGCGCTTCGTCCAGCAGTCGGAGCGGTTCGATATCCCTCGGCCTCTCTCGCCAGCCGTTCTGTACGACTGACCGACCTTGGCGTCACCATGTGAGAGTCTTGGAAATACGTCGACGTCGCACCTTGGGCCGAAAATATTCCGGCCTCGGTGGGCGTCTCCCAGGGGTCACTGGCAACGGAATCATGGACGGGTCGACCGGATCCGATGCGTGGCGGACGTTCGGTGGACGGCTAACTCCCGAAGGCCGACCGAAGCTTCTGCTTCCACTTGCGAAGCGCCGTAGCGGCGTCCTCGGATGCCCATGCTCGGAGGTCTGCTTCCGACGGGAACACTTGGGGTTCACATCCCATAGCGCGTAGGAGTTGCACCGTGTCCTCGGCCACCTGCCGAGTATTCCACGACTCCACGGGCACAGTTAACTCGCCACCGAGCTCCATCCAGATGGCTTGGCGAACAACCTCTGGAGCGAAGGATCGCATCCAGTTGCTCTTCACCTTCATGAGTTCTAGGTATCGACCCAGAACTCGGTTGGCGGCCGGGGTGTCTCCGTTAAGAGGAGGCCGGCCGCCATTCGGCCGAGAATTCGCATCCTCGGCCATCGCCGACGATCGGCGATCGTCGGACTCATCTTCGTCGTAACCGTTGGTTGGTTCGGGACCAGCCACTTCGTTCAACTCTTCGGTGAGGTTTCGCGCAAGCGACCTCACCCCTCCGCTGCGTCCTGCAGATACTGCAGCGGCTTCCGAAAGCTCGGGCATAGCTGCCTTCTCTTCCAGGTCATCTTCTTCGTCATCTTCCTTGGCGTCAGAATAGTCCATCGGCTCATCAAAACTGTCCGAACGCTCGTTGATCGACGCCAACGTACTCGGCGTCGCGAACGACGAACCGGAACGCCCCGAACCCTCGGTACGCGTTCCACTTGACCTCGCCGGCGTTGCTGGTACCGCTGACTTCGCTTCTTTCGCCATCTTCTTTCTTCTTCTCTTCTTTCTTCTCTCGAATGCTCGTTAAGGTAAGAACCTATATGCAACCAAGACACACAGAAGGTCACACCAATCCAGGGTCGCGGCACCAGTTGTCGTGTAGGAACACGCAGAAAATCTCACTACCGAACGGTATGAGTCCCACCAACAACACACGCTTCCCTCGCGAAAGGTCAGCGAACGTTGGATCAACATCTGAAGACCAGGAACGATCCCTTACACCGGGTTGGTTGTAAGCGCCTCTGTATACCAAGGTTGAGTTCGGTCAACCTTAAAACCTGCACTGCTAGCCACGAGCGAGGGCTAGAATGCAATATTGCGCTTTCGCGCGAACCCCCGCAGTCCCTCAGAAGTAAGGGTACCGGCAGTCACGCCTAATACGGGTTTGCCGAGGGTAACCTCGGCGGGTAGTGAAATACACTTGGGAACACTCGGGTTCCACCAATATATAGGGACCGACACTCCTTGTCGCCCCTAACTCTCGGCCACTCCTATCTCTTGGACTGACCAGCAACAAACTCTCGGTTCAATGTACCTCAAGCTCGCTGACAGGCATCCCACGCAGCCGAGCGTATCCAGACCCTAAGACAAGCTAGCTAGACTTACCGAAGACGGACTTGACCCTTGGTGGCTTGTGGGGAAGACTGCTGATTTATTTTTCTTATCCTACAGATCTGGGAGCCTCTGTAGGTCATCATTTGGCTAGTCCTATACCTCTATACAAATATCAAGTGTAAACAGATCTCTGTGGGAAATCGTATAGCCGGCTCTACACAGCCGAGGGTACGACACGAAATGGGTACAAACGAGGCTTTTAACCTCGGCCGGGGTTTTATTAGACCCAGCCGAGACCTCGGTCACTATTGCTCCTAGGTCACTATAGCGCGGGAAATGAGACCCGCCAATCAAGACGCTCTGTCGCCGTTCACTGAAAGGTGCAACGTCAGCCAAACCGTGACAGTTCGGCACCAAAACCCAACGCCACAGTACGCTCAACTAGAAGATTGCGGTGTCCTGGGTTGTGCAGATCCACCGACTCGTCAATTTGACGAGTTTTGTCTTCGCTGGTAGCGAGAAGTGCCCACCCCGGGCCGACCTTGATCTCTTGGCGCTACCAGTCGATTCCCCTACAAGATATGCCTCTCGGGGAACGACGGCAGACATAATCCAGCCCACGCAGGGACTTACCGGAAACTATACGCCGTTCTTGGACTTAGAAGATTCTGCTCTGTTTTGTTATCTCTGTGTCTTCGGGGAGTCCCTTCGGGCTCCTCCCTTTGGTCTCCTATCTATCATATACAAATACCTAGTGAAATGGAGTCGTTATAGATCTCCCTGCGACCCTTCGCTCAGCTTCCTAGTTGATCTTCGCCGAGTCGGGTCGTTATGGATCTCGGCCGACCCTTCGCTCCAATTCCTGATTTATCCTCTCCCCCTTGGAATAACTCCCACATGGAATACGCTCGCTGAGTCTTGGTACTCGCCGAGTCCGACCGCTTCGCCGAGTTCGCCGCTTAGGTGCGAACTCCGATTAGGTACGACGTACTTAGCTGGGCCAGAATGGGTGGTCTACCCAAAATATGAGTTTCCCTACACCACAACTGCCCCGGGCGTGATACGAGCCAGGCTGGTAAGTGTCTCGACAATCATTCAGCTCCACAATTCTCCAACCGTCGGAACTTCGTTCGAAATCTCGTTACCACCGGTTCACGAGCTCCATCACCTTCTTCCGGCGACCAGGTGCGTACTGTTGCCTTCTGCGCCACTTGCTCATGTTCATGACGTGCTAATATCGCTCTCCTGTGCTTCTGGTAGCTTCTCGTTAAATCGCTGCGCTCATCGCCGGTCCTGTTGACGTGTACACTCGCTGCGTCTCGTCCGACTTAATTGCTGTAGCGTTCGGCCACGTTCGTCTTCTCCGGACCTCTGTTGGTTCATCGCCGAGTCTCTTCGCGGCAGATTTACATTGGCGATCTTTTCGACGACTCGCAAGCATGGTGCATTCGCCGAGCCGTGCTGGACCGCCAGCTGCGCTGGCTTTTGTTGCTTACTCGGAGGACTCGTCGACGCCTGGTAGAGCTGAAGCTTCCGCTCGCTCCCATTCGCTCAGTCCGACGACTCCTCTTCTTGATTTGGCTCGCCTCGCTGGGTACGACTCGTCGAATCTCGCGGCAGGCGAATTCGCTGGCCTCGCTGAGATTCGGCGCGTGCTCACCGAACATGAGGAGTCCCAGAAGCAGCGTGACGCCGCGTTGGCCACGCTCGTTTCTCTCCTCTTGACAAGTGCTCCTCTTCCGATGATGCGTCGTAGCGCTAATCCATCTTGGGCGCTAATTCGCTCGCTGACATACTGTTGGCTGTGAGACAAGACGTGGTTCCGCTTCCTGACATGGCTAGCGAGGTCGCGGACATTCGGACTAAGCTCGCCAAGTCCGAGCGAGTCGCTGCCGCCCGCCTCAAGCGGATGGAGTCCGCTATCGCTGAGTCGGCCACCATCCAACACCGGTTGGATACCGCTACGCACGAAACAGCGAAGTGGAGGACAGCATCCTGAACTCGTCGAGTTCTTCAACAAGACCATCCTTCAGCTTAAGGCTCAAGCTAAGGTGGACTTGCAGCTCGAAACCGAGTGAACTCAGGCTGCCGAAAGGACCATTTAAGGTCTCGACGCCGAGTTAGCTGCTCGAGAGCGGACCATCGATCAGCTTGGTCGACAGCTCGTCGAGGCGGATGCTGCGCAGACTGTTCTCCGCGGGGTGGCGACGAAATACTTTCGCGACGCGCAGGAGGCTGCCGTCTTGGCGTGTTCGGGTGGTGACTACGCTCTGGCTAACGCTAAGCGCACCATCTCAAGACAGGCTGAGGTGATCTTGAGCCAGAAGGCTGTGATTCGTCACAACGGCCGTTATCCGGTGCATGACCCCACTTGGCGGTTGCTGCACTTGTTGGAGTTGACGTGCCTGGGCTGGATCCGCGGGATATTCATCTGAATGCTCGGTTGTGTCGCATCCTCGCTGAGCGCTTCCCAGAGTCGATTGAGCTAGCCGGTTCGACGAGTCCCAGCGAAATCACTCTCCGGATTCGCCCGATCAGCTCGTCGATTCAAGCTTCTACCAGTTCGCCGAGCGGGTTTCAGTCTAACTCAGCGGGTGTTGCCCGGCCGAGCTCAGCGAGTGATTTCCCACCAAGCTCAGCGAGTGCAGCTTCTGGTACTCTATCCGGTCGTTCTCGTTCCACACATTCTCGTCGCCAGTCGCGTCGTCAAAGTCGTCGTTCGGTCTCCCAGTTGCGGAACGCACCACTCCGCAATCTGACCTCTTCGGAGCGTCTTCGCCGATATGCGAATCCTGCTTCCCCCACAGCTGCTGATCCCCGTCGGAGTCGTTGGAAGAGTGTTCCACGTGGTCTCTACGAACGTCCGGTTCCTGGAGAAGAGGGTTTCGACACTGCCACAACTTTGCTCAGTGCCGAAGTGATCGATGAGTTTTCTCCTTCTCTTCCGATCCCTGGTCGGAAGCGCCTCCGAGCTCCGGCTTCCAGTCTTCTCGCGCTTGGTTCGTCTGGTTACCGCCCTCAGCGTCCTTCGCTGAGTCCATCGCAAAGCCCCGATCCGCCAACGACCACTGACTCTGGCAAACCTTCTCCCGAATCTCCTAGTACAGCCGATTCAGACATGGCCCGTTCGTCGGTCGTGTTGGCGAGTTTGTCCCAGGCTCAAGTTACTGTTCTTGACAGCTCCAGCTCCTCTTCGAGTTCGGCTTCTGTGTCCACGCAGCTGTTGGACTCGTCGAGTGAAGATTTTTCGTCGTCACACTCTCCGAGCTCGTCGAGGGACATTACAGCTGGATCGCGTTCAGTCCCGGCCCGCTCGGCGAGTTCTGTCGCAAGCACCTCTCTCAGTAGCTCGGCGATAATCGTCTACTCGCCTCCTTCGGTTGCCCCAGCACTGATGCCTTTTCATCCGGCGACTTCGCTTCGACGTCGTCCATCTCGAGCAGCTGCGCGTAATGCTACATGCATCACGCATGCTGTCCTCGAGGAGCTGGACGCTGCAGACGATGATGTTTTGGGGACTGCCGCAGCACCTTCCGTCTCGTCGAGTGAGGTGCTGCCTCCTGTTCCGGATGCTGGTGTGGTCGCTGAGTCTGATGACGATTATCCTTCGTCAACGAGCACCATGGATCTCTCAGCTCAGCGAACTCCACCTCGCGGGAAACTTCAGAGTTACGCCGATGCTCGCCGAGTTGTCCCGTCAGTGGTGAAGCGTGGTTGTTCCCCTGTCGCTTCCACTAAGCCATCTCGGAAGAAACGCGCCGCCCCGGAGATTCCTCGCCGAGCTACCAAGAAAGCTAAAAACTCGGCGAGATCTCCAGCAGCAGTCTCTACGTCGACAGCTCCACGAGAGGCTCCGAAGGGACGGGTTCAGAAGGCACGACTTCGATCATCGGGAACGGCGACAGCTTCCTCGATTGCTCCGCAGTCGATTAGCTCGCGAAAGGTTCGCTCAGCGAGACCATCCGTGGCCTCGCCGAGTACCTCCACACTCTCGGCGAGTATGTCAGTCGTCGAATTACCTCCAACTCTCGCTCTGCCACTCGCGAAATTGCGTGCTCGAGCAGCACAAGCGATTGCTCGAGAGGCACGCGAGACTCCAGCAATGCGCCAGACTCGCGATGTGGTATTTTTCCACTATGGTTCCGCTCGGTGCTGGGCGAAAATTACTGCTTGTCGATCTCCAGTGACAATGGAATACATCGACGGGAAGCCTCAGATCGTGTCCGGTAGATGATGAAGGTCTTCGACTCGTCTCACCCTTGCCAACATGTTCTCGCTAAGTTCCCAATTTTCGTCGCGGAGAGTGCTATTGACTTGGCTCGCCATCGTCTTCACATGAAGAAGAGGTCAGCGAAATCCACTGACCCTTTGGCCATCTTGTCTGACGCTTGGACCCGATTCCTTGGCGATTCACGAGAATTCGACGAGGCTCAAGACAATGATACTCGGACGAAGATCTTTGTGGCGCTCTGGGAGCGGAACCACTGGTTGGTAAATTCGAGCGTGATCATTGGTTTGCATCCCGATTTGAACCCTGGTCGATTGGTCGCCGAGCTCCTAACGCTGTGGCTTTCGTATAGCACCGAGCGTAAACGTCGTGGGGACTTGTTGAGGCTTGTGATGAAGTCTCTTGAGACGGTCCTCCATGAAGTCGTGGCGACTCGTTCAGCAGCTGGTCCAGCACCGACTCTCGACCCGGAGTTATATTTCGAGCCAACTGTCCCGATGTATGCTCTGGTTAATCAACCGTGGTTTCCTACACGGTCCGATTGGCTCGCCGAGCTCGACGAGTTGGATGACCAGGAACCGTGTCGAGTGTGGTGGCTGACTCATCCAGAGAAGCACCCGTATAACACCTGTTTCCGCCCGCGTAATCCCGAGTTTCCAATGTTTGCTCCCGAGGGTGTCCCGGTTGGAGAGATCGATCTCGATCTCGAAGAAGATGTGGATCAGAACGAACCAGACCCTCTAGCTGTTGACGGAAGTGCACCTCCTCCTGCTAACCGGGCGGACATTCACATCTTTGAAGGCATTTTCGATGAGCCGTAGGTCGGCGAATTACTGATTCTATTTGGTGTTCTCATCGGTGAGTTGTCTCTTATCGCCAAGGCCCATGTTCTTTTAGTCGCTGATTTCGATGAGTCTTGGTGGTTCTTTCTTGTTTCTTCGTAATCCACACTTCATCCATTTCGTAATATCAATTTATGTAATGACGCAGTAGCATTACCCATCCATCCATCCTGCCTGCTGTCTTCACAGGTTGGTGTTCAATCTTCGTATGCAATAGCATTTAACACTCGTCTGCAACTTGCACCAGTTGCAGACGGTTTTCACGTTTCTCTGGCGAAGGTAATCGAACAGAAGGCCTCCGCACGATAAATTCGACAATGGTTCCCACGTGGGTTCATATCCCACCCATTTTACTTTGAACAGACGCTGAGCTCGGTCGGTACTTGTCGAAAGCGGCATTTCATCATCGAGAATGGCTTCTACTTCGTATCGCCCGGTTCGTTCGTCAGGTTCCCAGCTGTCTTCCGGCAGCAACTCCTCGTCGAAGTCAAATCGATCGTTTTCGCTGAGACCATCGACTAGCTCAGTCGTGGGACGTTCGCTGAGCTCAGTCACCTTCTTCAGTCGTGATACATGAACCACGGGGTAGAATCGATAGCCACTCTTGTCCGGTAGTTCTAGATCGTAAGCGAACTCTTCTATCTTGTGCTTGATCCGGAAAGGTCCATGCCACCGGTGCGCGAGTTTCTTCTTCAATCCTGATTTCACCCGTTCCATGAACAACCAGACTTGGTCTCCTTCTTTGAATAGCGACCGCGTAGACTCAGCTAATTCTTTGTTCGCACTTGCAGTTGTTGTGTCGTCTCTCGCTGAGTTTGTCTCGTCTACTTGTCCATTGTCTTCGTTACTTGTTGAAGGAACAGCTCCCTGTTCTACTCGGCTCAACGATTCGTTATGCTCTTTGGCTCGCCGGGCTTTTTCTTTCAGTTGGTATTCCTTGGCAAGAATGAGTGCGATTTCTCGCTGCCGGATTGCTTCTCTGCGCCATTCTATAGCGTTTGCTGACGTCGTTTGTTTCGCTGGGCTTTTTGAGGCCCAGCGAATGGATGAAGTCATCGATTTGAGTGTAGACTGAGCATCCCAGCCGTGTACCAAGTAAAATGGCGTTTCTCGCCGAGTCGAATCTCTTGAGTTGTTGATAGCGTGGACGAGGTTTTCAGTGATATCACCCCAGTCAGCTTGTAACGGGTCTTCTACGTAGACTCGTACTGTCTGGATCATCGTCTTGACGCTACGCTCTTGTTGACCATTTGCTTGAGGCCGATAACTCAAAGTGGCTCGAGACTTAGACTGCATCATCTCGTAAAACGTCTGGAAGACTTCACTCATCAATCTTGGATCTCTATCGTGTCGAAGGAGCGAAGGAGCTCCAAACCGACGAAAAATGCATTCTTCAAATGCCTTTGCCACCCCAAGTGCCCCTGTGTCGCTCATTGCCTTGGCGATCACGAATCCAGTAAAGTGATCCTGGAAGAGGAGCAGTACGGTGTTCTTTCGCTGAGTCTTTGGCAGTGGTATAAGGAAATCCATCGACACGATCTGGAATGATCTGTCCGATACTACGTTGCCTGGCGAATACCCTTTTAGTTTAGGGTTTTCTCTTGCTGGTAGTGCAGTCTTCGCATGCTTGGACGTGCTTGACCACATCGGCATACAATCCGATCCAATAATAGTCTGTCTTCACCCTGTGATACGCTCTCACGATACCTTGGTGCCCTCCCTCGATGGAGTTATGACAATTCGCGAAGATTTCGTCGATGAGCGTGGTCGGAACTACCAGTCTCAGCTTCATATCTTCTTCGCTGGGTTCTCTTCGCTCTCGTCGGCGACCCAGATAATACAGTAGGCCATCTTCGCTGAGCACGAAGCGGTCAGCAATTTTGCCTGCGTTTCCTGCTCTTCGTCGAGTGAGCTCGTCGAATACACGTCGCAGGTATTGTTTCAGGTCTGAGCACTTGTATTTTTCGTCTTGTGCTGCCGATATTTGTTCCCGCCGTTCTGTCTGAACGGCGAACGGATCAATGTCCTGGGCGCTTGGTCACTCTTGTCGCTCAATTGTAGTGTAACTTTGTTCAATCACTCTTTGAGTTCCTGGAGGCTTGTACTTTTCTTCGAACTCGCCGTATTTATCGCTGTCATCGGTGAGCCTTGGCGAGTCGTTTCCTCTTAACGCTACTGGCGTTGTTGGTTCATTCGCTGGGTCGTCTTGCTCATCCCCGGCGAATCTGACTCGGCGAGTCTGACGGGCTTGGCTTCGTGTGGTCGCTGAGACTTTAGGAATCTCTTCTCCTTCGGTTAGGTCTGTGACGGCGTACAGCTTCTCTTGGATCCGGTTTAGCGTTCGCAGTTCTGTTTTTCGATCTCCACTGAGGACAACGCGTCCTGCCATGGCTTCAAGAGCTTCAGTGGCTAATGCATCTGCGGCCGAGTTATAGCAGCGGACGACCTGCAGGTAGCGGACTGAATTTAGGCGTTCGACGAGTTCTTTGTGGCGTGCTAGTTCCACTTGCAGGGTCATGCTATCACCCCCATGGATTGCTGGATTGCGAGCCTGGAGTCGCCCACAACGATCAAATCAGTCACTCCTCGTTCCAGTGCCGCGAGGACTCCGTGGTTCATCCCGGTGTACTCGGCGACGTTAACTGTTGTTGACGGCAGGTGAGCACTCGCAGCGATCACAATGTCCCAATTCGGTAGACGCCACAAAATCCACGAGAAACTTCCATAACCGCCGTATTTTTCGGTCTTCGCCGACCCGTCGAAGTCGCGCGGCACGCGCGCGTACAGCAACTCGGGATCCATTCGGACACTCGCCGAGTTCTTAGGCATGGGTGCAATGTGAGCTAGTGACTCGTCGAGCCCAATGAAAGGATTGATCGAAGCCTGTAAAAGCTGAGCGAATTAGACGTTTCGTTCACGTACACGTTTGATCTTCAAATGGTAGGGTGACAGCAGGACAGCAAAACTGACAGCGCGCCCGTATAGCGTTTTTGACGAGAATAACCATTCCAGCATCGAAAACCTCGTGTAGACATGGATGGTCTTCCCAGCGACTAAGGTGTAACATATTTTGAGCAACTGCAACAATGCCAGCACTTCCTTCTCCGCTGGCGTGTAGTTCGCTTCATTTTCTTTCAGCACGCGACCGCAAAATCTAACCGGGTGGAGTTTGTTGTCGTGGGACTGCATCATTGTGCTGCTGAGTGCCCAGGTATTAGCAAAGATCATGACATGGATATCCTTCGTCGAGTCGAAGTGTCGCAGTATTGGTGCTTCAGACACTTTCCGTTTTAACTCAGCGAAATATGTTTTGGCAGCCGTCAGCTGGCTTTCGTCCATGAAATCGTCTTCCTTGAGCTGATAGAGGACTGCTCCATATAGTGCCATGTTTTGAATAAAACGGCTGTAATAGTTCAATGCCCCAAGGAAGGCTTGCATGCCTTTCTTCGTTTTCGGAAATGGTAGTTCAGCGATAGCTGCCAGCTTCTTCAGGTCAGCTGCAATCCCGTCGGCTGTCACTTTGTGAGACAGGAAGTCCACCTTCTGTTGAACTAATATGCTCTTCGTAAAGCTCACACTTATTCGGCAGTCAGCGAATCTTGTCAGTAAGCGATCAAGTGTGGCTAGACACTCATCGAAGGTAGTGCCACCGAAACAAATGTCATCTACGAACGATCTTCGGCCGAAAACGGGTATGATTTTGGACTCGTCGGGCTCGCCGGTGCTGAACATGTCACTCTCGGGGCTGTTTATGAGTTCCTGGAGTGGGTCTGACTCAGCGAGGGCACGATAATCAGCTTCGAATTTAGCCCCGTGGCAGGGTGAATCATTACTTCGGAATAGGCGAGTTGGTCGCTGCGCTCGCTGAGCTGTTGCTGCTGTTTCCGCTCGTTGCATCTTCTTGCCAAATGCAGTCCATCCACCCCTCGGTTGTACGTATCTTATCGATGAGTTGTTGATAGATCATTGGCGCATTTTTTAGGCCGAACGGCATGCGCAACCACTCGAAGTAGCCCAGAGCGCAAACGAAGGCGGATATTTTTCGGACTCGCCGACTCATCATCACCGCCCAGAATCCACTCGCTGCATCAAGCGAACAAAACCAGAGATAGCTTTCCAGCTCTGTAAGGAGGTCATCGACGAGTGGCATAGCATATTCCATGTTGACTGTAATGGCGTTCACCATCTTGTAATCGATGCATAGCCGTATGTCGACCCCGTTCTTTTTCATCACTATCACGATGGGTGATGCCCATGGGCTCTTCGAGAACGACACCAGTCCGGCTTTCAGCAGCGCCTTTAAGAGCTCGTATAGTTTACTCAGGTTCTTTAATGGCACTCGCCGAGCTCTTTTCTTGATCGGTTCATGTCCTTGGACGTCAATATCACCTACTACTCCGTATGCTGGAGGTGGGAGTGCATTTCCACTAGAAATCATTATCGCTTTATGCCGTTTCAGGGTGGCGATGAGTTGTCTTCTCTGCTCAGCGTCATGCGCTGACGACACAACGTTATCACCGTCATAATCGAGGTCGGTTGGTTGGACATCCGTCAGATCGGGCAAGAAGGCCAACTCGTGCGCGTAATCTGTCAGACTCTCGTCGCTCGACGAGTGTTCAAACTCAGCGAGCCGTGTGTCATCATCTGGAGCAGAGGTCGTTGATACAGACGCTTCGGTAGCATTCACTACATTGAGGAATCGTAACCGGAGATTTTCGACAGGGTCGTCAGCGATGTCTACCTCTCCACAGTCAATGAGACATTGTCTGCCGCTATCAAGTGTTTGTTGAGCGGTTTTTTCTCGTTGAACATCGTCCTCAGATGGTAACTGTGGTTTACCATCCCTCATCGAGTTGCTCGAGTTAGATTCACCTGGGTCCCATTGGTCACCCCTGTCCATTTCGCTGGAATATTTTTCTTGTGTATCATTGCTTGAAGACGAACGAAGTATGGGGTGTTCGTGACCTACCACGCGCTCTTCTTCACTATTTCCATCGGATGTAGCTACTGTTAGCGTCGGTGGGTCATCAGTGAGACTCAGCGAACTTTGTTTGTGGTTGACCGGGTAGAGTCCTGGATTCCAACTCGCTGAGTCTGTTCTGGGTTCACGGAGGCGTAAATCGTCGTGAACTCTCGCTGGGTCTGACTTCAGTACATTCGCCGGGGCATCAATTTCTTTTCCGTGGTCAGCAAGCGCGGAACTCCCTTGAAAGTCTGCGGCCTCACTGAGCTCTTCTGGTGCGTGTACTCCTGCTTCATTCGCGACCTTGCTACGACTCGATCGCTTCTGAATCGCCTTGGGAGTTTTGCAATGGTACTGCTCGACTGGGGGAGGTTGTCGACTCAGCCATTCCATGTACAAGCGCTGTTCGCGCTTGAGAAGTCTGTTGTCGAGAGCGCCTTCGTAGGCAAGTATTTGCCAATCGCGATATTTCGCTGAGTTCACTCGCACATACCCTTCGTCCCGTGGCAATACTTCGTGAGGAATCCACATGATCACTGGAAAGTGAGCAGGACACCACGTGAGTCTCGACGAGATATTCGTCAGCAACACTCGTACCGCTCGTCCCTTCGTATTATGTTCGATCGTCGGGATCACTCCCTTCAACTGTCGAACCCACAGTTCGTGGGTTGACTCGTTGGGTTGCCTCCGTCTAAGCTTGAACTGGGTGATAACTCGGCTTGTAATATCTAATGATTCCAGTGGACCACCGATTACTTCACGCCCGTACTCTGTCTCGTCGAAATCTCTCGACGACTTGATCAAAGGAACTACAACCTCATCGGGAAGCTTTGCCGTTGAGTTGTACAGGTCCAACCTAATACCAGCTGGTATCATGAAGTCGGTGCCCAGGATCAGGTCCACCCCTGCGTGGTGGGGCATTATCCACACCTCGAATTCGTAAGCTACTTCCCATTCCAGCGTGATTTTAATCATTGCTCGAGAAGTAGTCACCACTTTGGACTTCGCTATTCCTTGAACATCGATTCTCTTGTCCAGGCTAGTCAACCTCTTCAACCGTAGCCTCCTTGTAAAGGCCTCAGTTACTGCGGAGACGTTTGCCCCAGTATCCAACAATATCTTGGTTCGTTCATCATTCACAGCTCCCATAACAAGAGCTCGCATTCGTACTCGGCGATCGAACTTCCTCGATGACCACCAACCGAGTCGCTCAGCAGGGAGCAGTTTCCATCTCTTGGCTTGGCCAATCGAGATCATCGATCGCTGAGTTATATCCATACTACCAATTACTCGTTCGTCGTCTTCGTTCAACTCGCCGAGTCCGTCGTTCTTATCCATACCCATCCGTTCCGTCTCCCCGTCAATCGTCCTCCACTCGTGGGGCCGTTCCGCTTCACCAACGAAAGCAAACACGTAATTCGCTTCTACCGCTGGTTCAGCTGACTGTGGCAGCCCTGTTTTATCCAACCCAATCAGAGTTGGCGAGCCCATCAGTTTAAATGACTCGACGAGTAAATGTCCTGGAGATCTTCCGGGACGGTGGACTTGTCGACTGACGTCTTGACGAACTTTGCGAGTTTCTCGAAGCGTTGGAATAGCTTGCACCAGCCCACGTCATGCATTTGCTTGCAGAATTTGCAGCGTTTGCGGCGAAAGTGTGCGTCGTGGCCTGGGGCTCCGCATGCTCCGCATGGGCCATAAGCTCGTCGTTCGCGAGACCCGTCTTGGCGGTCTCGGCGATCCAGTTGATCTCGACGTTCATCTGATCGGTCGGGGCGGTTCGCTGAGTTCTGACGGGACCGGTATGATTCCCCGCGCTCTTTGGACGAGCGGGGTCGATCGCCGGTATTACCAGCGTCGATGTAGTCGGACCCATAGTCAGATTCGGGCTCGCTGAGTTGATCTTGATCGCTTCCGCCATTCGACGAGCCGTATAGATCAGTGTCTCCCGTTGCTCGGCGGTTGTCGAGTGCGGCCCACAGGTCGTTCACAGAAGCGTCTGCCAAGGTGACTCGGCGATCGCGATCATCCTCTCGACGGCTTCGGCGTTCGTCACGCCGATCACGTCGGTTATCTCTGCGAGACTCGTTCCGACGACTTGGGTCGCATTTCGGGTTCCCTCGCCGAGATTCTCGGGTCACGCTGTCTCTTGCGCTTCTCACCGAGTAGTCGCTGATTGATTATCTTCTCGACTTTGTGGATATCGCTGAGTCGCTGTGGATACAGTAGGTCCATGACGTCGTCATCTCCGCAGCTTAGCAGAAAATGCTCGACGTGGTCAGCAGCGTCTGTGCCCCCTCTCTCATATTGGATCTGTGCCGCCCGGGCATAACCATTCAGTCGCAGCAAGAAGTTGCCGACGTGTTCGTTTTCCCGACGCCTCGCTGAATAGTAGCGGGACCTGACCGACTGGTCGAATTGCGAACAGTAATAGTCCAGGAAAGCTTCGCTGAGAAGACTCCACTTTCGCTGGGTCTTCTTTGGAAGCTGGCGATACCATCCCTTCGCAGCCTTGCCCAGACTCAGCGAAAATGGTTCGCACCACTCATCTTGTGGCTTGCATGTCCCTTTCATCTCATAGATGAATCGCTTGATCCATTGCAACGCATCGTCAGAACGATAACGCTTGCCATTGAATGTTCCAATCTTTTCGAGTGGTGCATGCGTCCGAATCTCCAATACTTGACCTCGGTCGCTCTCAGCCCCATCGAAGCTGAGCTGGCGAATATGGTCGTACGGTGACTCGTCAAGTTCGCGCCGATCCGCGTAATTGTCATCCTCGCTCAGCTCGTCGTCTCTGCCTGACGCCATTACAGCATCAGCGCGCACCAAGCGTCTGAATTCTGCAGCTTCTTCATCCGTTAGGAATTCCGCCATCGGACGTCGGCCGCGCTGTTCTCTGACCTTATTGGGAGACGGCATGTGCGAGTCGGCGAAGTACGGTGTCCCTTCGGAGCGTCGGAACACCCCGCGTTTGGTCTCGGGGGTCTTCGGTAGCGGGACCTTGGATAGGTCCTCGCTGAGTTCCGGGAGCACATACGGTTCCGTGACGTACGGTTGTGCGGTCTCGGGTGGAGGTGCCTTCTGCTCGTCGAGAAATTCATCAGCTCGGCGGGACTTCGGCACTTGTCCCTTAAGTCCCCCTTGCATGCCGAACAAGTCTTTCAGCTTGCGCTTCCATCTCATCAGCTCGACCCCGACCGAACTCACATTACACGTTGTCAGCGCGGGTTTGCTGGGTTTGTGGCCACATCGGTAGCCCATCGCTCGGAGTAACAGCACTGTGTCCTCGACGAGTTGCTCAATAGTCTGGCTATTGATCGGCTGGCTCAACTCCTCGCTGAGTTCCGGCCATTTCGCCTGGCACATGTACATGGGCGCGAACATGTTCATCCACCGGCTCCCAGTTCTCATTTCTTCGACGAGTCGGTCCAGGACTCGATTAGCCTTCGGAGTCTCGGAGTTCCTCGTGGCCTTCGGAACCAGTGGCGGTCGGTCACTCGGGGCCAGGCCTTGTTCATCATCAGCATCTTCGCTGAGTTCCGCCGCTAGGCTGCGCTCGACAGGTCGAGGGTTCCCTACACGGCTGACTTGCAGCGATATTTCTTCCACTTCTGAGCGGAGTTCGGCGGCCGTCTTCACGCCGTCGTACCCCGTCTTCTCATCATCATCATCGTTCTCTTCTTCTTCTTCCTCTCTTCCTTGGTCATCGTCGTCGAACTCATCGAACTGGACGGTCCGCGTCACATCCGCCTCCATGGCGGCGACGCTTGCCCTCGTCGAGCTCGACTCAGCGAGCGGCGATCCTCCGACCGTCGCCGGACTTGCATCGCTCGGACTTGTCGATCCCTTGACCATCTTCTCTCACTTTTTGCTCGAAACTTGGTTACTTGGTACCTACGAAAACAAAGCACACTCCTGAATCCCGGGTCGCGGCACCAGTTGTGGTGTTGTGATTCACAAAAACTTCGTTAGTGCGGCTTCCACGCAACAACACAACAATTCGCCGAGTCAGGTCGGCGTTGTTGGGCTTGCGCAGGGTTCTGTTGGTTCCCTTTGCTGTTCGGCCCAGCCGGGTCCAGTTGAGGCCCTTGACACGTGGCGACTGGACGTAAAATGTCCGAGCGTTGTTTCCCATTTCCCATGGAAGCACTCGCGGTGATGATTGGTCCAGAAGTGCGCGCGACAGGGAAGAACGAGGACGAACGGAGAACTGGTACAAGTTCCCACAGCATACTGAGACCAAGTGACTTCCAGAAGTCCTCCCAATGTCGAGTTACCTCCGGAAGTCACGTGTGCCTTCCGAAAGTTCCTTCCTGATGTGACTCGCAGATGACCCAGACGTTGTGGGTGCGGAGGCTGACCAGACGCTCCTGATTTGTACCCACCAAGACCTTTCCAATTTTCCAGTATACAAAGCCCAAGATATTAGCGACCGACCAAGACGACCAGCCGGATATGTTATGCACGAAGAGCCGGCTTGCGACCAGGATGTGTCAGCCTCCCGGATGCTGATTACGCCAAGGAACCCTATAGTGAAACCAAGACAAATGTGCATGTGGAAGACTTCCAGCAGAGACCTTGACAGAAGACTTCTAGCAGAGACTAAAAATAACAGAGAGTTCGTTTTGCCACCAAGGGCGCAAGTGTTTTCCAGGGCCCTTCTCAGTTGGCCTGGAAGCACGCTGGGATAACGCCGGACAAGCCGCCGTGTATTTCCGGGGACCCGGGTTCACCCAGCCTGCGTTTGGACGCGTCGTGATCGCGAAGACCGCCGTGGAACTCTCCGAAAGGCTCAAGACCAAATTAGGCGGTGACCGAGTGACGCGCATTCGTACGTGATCTGTCCTATTTCATATTTCAGTTGGGAGTGTGTCCTCTAGACCCCCCATTTCATAGTAATTGCCGTTTCAGGAGGTTGTTAGTAGTCACCCCCCGGAATTTGATCGAATAGACTGCTGTGTGATAGGACTGTATATTGAGTGATCCGGAAGTGGTTTTCCTTTTTGGATATATCTGAAAGTTATCTTCTGGAAGGAGTTATAAATCCTCCTTACTGGAAGTGGTGCGCAACAAGGGTGCATCTGGAAGTGACCAGTCTTCCAGGTGAAACACAAGTAGACTGGTGTACGGACCCACTGCTCAAGGGTCCAAAAGAATAAGTAGCAGCTGTATATTGTGTATAACTCTCTGTATTATTTGGCCATCTGGGAAGGCTTTGCTAGTGGTCTAACCCCAGCTGTACTAATTGTGAACGTACGCACTCTGTATTCTTGTATTCATTTTGATTGTGTAGGAACAACTCATCAGGTGGAGTCCGGTCTTCCGAAGACAAACGACACCTATAGGGATTACACAAGGTCACACGCCAAGCTACTTCCGGAGGTCCCGTACTTTTGGAGGTAGTCTGACCCCATTGGGCTTTCCGAAAGGCGAAGTTTAAGCTTCCTGATCGGCCGAGTCTTCTGACGCGCGTGCGCTATACACCCTGGACGATAAAGGCGTTCACCCGCCTCGCCTCACCCTGCTCTCGCTGAATACGAATCCAAACTCCAGAAGCTCGCCTGAGCGGGGCAGCTTCCGTTCCTCAAACCCTGTGACCTCCACCAAAGGATGGACATCGGCGCGCTAGCACTTTTACAGGTCATCGAGCGCAGAGTACGCTCAGCTAGAAGATTGCGGTGTCCTGGGTTGTGCAGATCCACCGACTCGTCGATTTGACGAGGTTTGTCTTCGCTGGTAGCGAGAAGTGCCCACCCCGGGCCGACCTTGATCTCTTGGCGCTACCAGTCGATTCCCCTACAAGCTATGCCTCTCGGGGAACGACGGCAGACATAATCCAGCTCACGCAGGGACTTACCGGAAACTATACGCTGTTCTTGGACTTAGAAGATTCTGCTCTGTTTTGTTATCTCTGTGTCTTCGGGGAGTCCCTTCGGGCTCCTCCCTTTGGTCTCCTATCTATCATATACAAATACCTAGTGAAACGGAGTCGTTATAGATCTCCCTGCGACCCTTCGCTCAGCTTCCTAGTTGATCTTCGCCGAGTCGGGTCGTTATGGATCTCGGCCGACCCTTCGCTCCAATTCCTGATTTATCCTCTCCCCCTTGGAATAACTCCCACATGGAATACGCTCGCTGAGTCTTGGTACTCGCCGAGTCCGACCGCTTCGCCGAGTCCGCCGCTTATGTGCGAACTCCGATTAGGTACGACGTACTTAGCTGAGCCAGAATGGGTGGTTTACCCAAAATATGAGTTTCCCTTCACCACACTCGGGTCCTCCGGATTTCCGTCGGCAGGCTTGGCCGAATTCACTTGCGCAGTACGGGGTAAAGCAAACTCTGTTGTTGGCTGTAAGCCTTAAGCTATCAATTCTTTCTAGATCTCGGCTCTGGGTGATTCATCTTGATCTCACTATGGCTTCAAAAGCGTCGACTCGACAGTTCTGCTGGATTCTTTGGTGGTAGTTCAATTGCGTTTCACTTGATGATGTACCACTGTCTTCGAAGTCAAATAGTCAGTGGTCAACCGTCAAGATTCTGGTATTCTGGAGTCAGGATTTTGGAGTCAGGATTCAGGATCCAGGATGTACTTGACATCCAGACTCTTTGGGCTTCCAGCGCACGACTTGGGTGTTGGTAGTGGATGATCTTGGTTCAGTATCTTTAGTAGTCGCTCTGAACCACAGCAAGATGAGGTACATGACACGAAGTGTTCCTGGTTTTTTCTGTGACGCACCGCCGTCGCGACTCTGGTCTAAAATTTCGAGCATGGATACTATTGGATAAAATGGAGAATGTGACTCGGCTGTACCCGTGTGACACGGGTGACGTATGGAGTGCGACTGATTTATGGAAAGATCTTACGCCTAACCACAGATGGGCCCAACTGGCTGGAAGTGTGTATCCTGGATGTGTACAAATCCACGATTGCAAACCCGCATTATGTCCAGCCCCCGGACTTTCCCTTATGATGAGTGCCTAAAGCCTGGCGGAAAGTGCAGTTGAGAACGTATCTCAGATTGTACCTCATCTTGCTGTGGTTCAGAGCGACTACTAAAGATACTGAACCAAGATCATCCACTACCAACACCCAAGTCGTGCGCTGGAAGCCCAAAGAGTCTGGATGTCAAGTACATCCTGGATCCTGAATCCTGACTCCAAAATCCTGACTCCAGAATACCAGAATCTTGACGGTTGACCACTGACTATTTGACTTCGAAGACAGTGGTACGTCATCAAGTGAAACGCAATTGAACTACCGCCAAAGAACCCAGCAGAACTGTCGAGTCGACGCTTTTGAAGCTACGAAGACAATGTACCCAGACCATACTGAAGCAAAGACAATTTGACCCAAGCCATAGTGAAATCAAGATAAATCACTCAGAACCGAGATTTAGAAAGAATTGATAGTTTAAGGCTTACTGCCAACAACAAAGTTTGTTTTACCCCGTACTGCGCAAGTGAATTCGGCCAAGCCTGCCGACAGAAATCCGGAGGTCCCGAGACTACGACCGCGATACAACAAGGGGCGCTGCGACCATTAACGCCGGGTCGTCTGTGGCATCTCCACCTCATAACATCAAGTCCAGTTAGGTGGTGACCAGAGGCGCTCCGGCACCCTGGGTTGGCCCACCTATTTCATATTCTAGTTGGGTCGCTAGCGTGCTGGTGTTTGCCCATTTCATATTCCTTTGGTATTCGAGGTGACTGACTAGCAGTTGTCCCCCGAAGTGATAGTTTAACTGCTGTGTGTATCGAGTGACTATAGTAATTGATAGTTTCTCTCTTAATTGAGAGTGGTGCGCGTTTTATACGAGTATTCAGACTGACTAGGTGTCTGAATTGTAAGACTCGAGTGAGCCTAGCGAGTGACCCACCGTCCAAGGGTCGATAAGAATAAGTGACGGCTATTTGTATTGTATATAACTCTGTATTTGTTGGCTATTGGTGTTTGGGGTGCATCCTGAATTTCCGATACTCTGGGTGTGAAATCCAGACTACACTCTGCCTTTCTGTCGTTGAGAGTGCATCCTGAAGTGGACGTACGCTCGGCACAACTTCAAGGCCACAAGCTCGGTGAAGTGCCGTTTCGTCAAAGACAAACGAGCCGACAGGGATTCCTCAAGGTACCCACGCCACCAAGAACCCAAGGTTTCGCTTCGCGGTGAGATCTTGGATACTTGTTTGACTCCTACAAGTCTTTCCCCTTCAATTCCTGGAGGAGGAATTCCTGGAGTGCGTTATACGAACCCCCCCCCCCCTGGGCGGTAAAGGTTTCATCGACCTCAGACTGCAGAGCCTTCCAAGGCTTGACTTCGAGGAGGTGAAAACACCTCGAAGTGTGGCGAGGTCTGCAGAGCCTTCCAAGCCTTGACTTCGAGGAGGTGAAAACACCTCGAAGTGTGGCGAGGTCGATGAAACCTTTACCGCCCAGGGGGGTTCGTATAGCGCTCTCCAGGAATTCCTCCACCAGGATTGAAATGGGAAAACTTATAGAAGCCAACACGTATCCAAGATTCCACCACGAAGCGAAAGCTTGGGTTCTTGGTGGCGTGGGTACCTTGCGGAATCCCTGTCGGCTCGTTTGTCTTTGACGAAACGGCACTTCACCGAGCTTCTGACGTTGAAGTTGTGCCGAGCGTACGTCCACTTCAGGATGCACTCTCAACGACAGAAAGGCAGAGTGTAGTCTGGATTTCACACCCAGAGTATCGGAAATTCAGGATGCACCCCAAACACCAATAGCCAACAAATACAGAGTTATATACAATACAAATAGCCGTCACTTATTCTTATCGACCCTTGGACGGTGGGTCACTCGCTAGGCTCACTCGAGTCTTACAATTCAGACACCTAGTCAGTCTGAATACTCGTATAAAACGCGCACCACTCTCAATTAAGAGAGAAACTATCAATTACTATAGTCACTCGATACACACAGCAGTTAAACTATCACTTCGGGGGACAACTGCTAGTCAGTCACCTCGAATACCAAAGGAATATGAAATGGGCAAACACCAGCACGCTAGCGACCCAACTAGAATATGAAATAGGTGGACCAAACCAGGGTGCCGGAGTGCCTCTGGTCACCACCTAACTGGACTTGATGTTATGAGGTGGAGATGCCACAGACGACCCGGCGTTAATGGTCGCAGCGCCCCTTGTTGTACCTCTCGTGTGGTGTTGTGATTCACAAAAACTTTGTTAGTGCGGCTTCCACGCAACAACACAACAATTCGCCGAGTCAGGTCGGTGTTGTTGGGCTTGCGCAGGGTTCTGTTGGTTCCCTTTGTTGTTCGGCCCAGCCGGGTCCAGTTGAGACCCTGCTCTCGCTGAATACGAATCCAAACTCCAGAAGCTCGCCTGAGCGGGGCAGCTTCCGTTCCTCAAACCCTGTGACCTCCACCAAAGGATGGACATCGGTGCGCTAGCACTTTTACAGGTCACCGAGAGCAGAGTACTGTCGTGTAGGAACACGCAGAAAATCTCACTACCGAACGGTATGAGTCCCACCAACAACACACGCTTCCCTCGCGAAAGGTCAGCGAACGTTGGATCAACACCTGAAGACCAGGAACGATCCCTTACACCGGGTTGGTTGTAAGCGCCTCTGTATACCAAGGTTGAGTTCGGTCAACCTTAAAACCTGCACTACTAGCCACGAGCGAGGGCTAGAATGCAATATTGCGCTTTCGCGCGAACCCCCGCAGTCCCTCAGAAGTAAGGGTACCGGCAGTCACGCCTAATACGGGTTTGCCGAGGGTAACCTCGGCGGGTAGTGAAATACACTTGGGAACACTCGGGTTCCACCAATATATAGGGACCGACACTCCTTGTCGCCCCTAACTCTCGGCCACTCCTATCTCTTGGACTGACCAGCAACAAACTCTCGGTTCAATGTACCTCAAGCTCGCTGACAGGCATCCCACGCAGCCGAGCGTATCCAGACCCTAAGACAAGCTAGCTAGACTTACCGAAGACGGACTTGACCCTTGGTGGCTTGTGGGGAAGACTGCTGATTTATTTTTCTTATCCTACAGATCTGGGAGCCTCTGTAGGTCATCATTTGGCTAGTCCTATATATCTATACAAATATCAAGTGTAAACAGATCTCTGTGGGAAATCGTATAGCCGGCTCTACACAGCCGAGGGTACGACACGAAATGGGTACAAACGAGGCTTTTAACCTCGGCCGGGGTTTTATTAGACCCAGCCGAGACCTCGGTCACTATTGCTCCTAGGTCACTATAGCGCGGGAAATGAGACCCGCCAATCAAGACGCTCTGTCGCCGTTCACTGAAAGGTGCAACGTCAGCCAAACCGTGACAGTTCGGCACCAAAACCCAACGCCACAACTGCCCCCGCTTCGACGCAAGCTTCCGCAAGTAGTGCGCGTCGCGGCGCCTCTTGATCGCGCCCTGATGGCTCGCCGCTCGCCGTTGCTCAACCGAGCTACGGCCGCCGCCCTTCATGCCCTTGATGCATCCGGAGAGGTTCGTTTCCTGCTTCTCTTTTCTTCTTCATGCTCCTTGAACCTTGCCTGACCTCTCGGTGCTTGTGTCCGTCTGAATCCACATACACAGGATGCTAGTGGCACTCCGTCCGCTGCTTCTGGCTCCGCTGGAGCTTCGGTGATCGTTCCTCGGTCGCCGGCTGCCACGCCTCTGGCTGCGGGCGAGGGTGCAGAGGATTCGTCCCTACCCACGCCTCCGTCATCACCGGGGTCTTCCCCGGTGTTGGCGTACCTCCTTGTCGCCACTCCGACGGTTGCTTCGGCACCGCCGGGGTCGCCGGCGACCCACAGCGTCTCGGTCGGGTGTCAGACTGACCCCACCGACGGTGATCTGCCCCGTAGTGCTCAAGCCGAGCCTTCGGAACCCTCGTCCATCGAGCGGCAGCTATTGCAGCTGGGTCACCTGGTCGTCGGCGTTGCGCGCCAGCGTCCAAGACGCGTCGACTCTGTCCTGGACAGTCGGCTGGAGAGCGCCACAGATCTCGGTGAGATTCTGTCGGCTGCTGTTGCACCTGCTCGGCTCTCGCTTGCCGAGTCCGAGGAGATCGTCTCCCTCCGGGATGAGATCGCTCGGCTGCAAGCTCAGTGCGCCGACTCCGAGGATCGGTTGTACGCAGAGGTGCAGCAGCGTGAGAAGGTCGGGGTGTTCTGTGCCCAGGCGTCGAGCGACTGCAACCAGGCCATGGATACATTGCGTCAGCTCCGCCTGGATCACGTGGCCCTCACCCGGCACCACAACGCTGCCAATGCTGCTCTCGTCCACCACGCCGACATCGTGGCAGGCTTGTCGGCTCGTGCCAAGGCTGCCGAGACTTCGGCGGCGGCCGCCCAGCTACTGATCCGGAAGGATCGGGAGCGGTTCAAAGCTGGCCTCGTCGCCTACACGGCGCAGCTGGCCAAGCTTCGGAGCGACCTCGCTGCGTCTGCTCAAGCCTCTGCGGGTGCGGTTCCGGCTCAGCTGCAGGCTCTGCAAGAAGAAAATGCGAGCCTGAAGCGAGCCAACTCTGTCTTGCGCCGTCACTCGGCCGCCCACGACTTGGACGTGGACACTTTGGTCCTTGCCTCTGCTGGTAAGTCTTCGGTCTCCACTTGTTCGGTCGTCTCTCATCCTCTAACTCATCATGCTTCCTCTGTCAGGTATCACCTCAGAGGACATCGACTGGGAATTGCTCGGGCTGTCGCCTCCGAGCATTTGCTCTAAGCGCAGTCGGAGTTCGTCCTCCGAGAGTTCGGAGGACAGCCCCGATGCTGCCATGGACTCTGGCGGCGAGACCAAGGCTCCAGCCGAAGGGTCTGCCGGCGTCGGGGATGACAGCGATGAGTCGGATGATTTGCCGCTCATCCCCTCGGTCTCCAGGCGTCGGCGTGACCGGCGCAAGCGTCTCCGACAGCGCAGCTCTTCTCCGAGCTCACTGTCGAAGTCGGTTCTTCCCGCTGGCAAGCGGTTGGGCCGACCGTCGGTCAACCTTCGAGCTCGCGCTCAGGGTGGACCCTCGGGCGCCTCTGGGTCGACTCCAGTGTCATCTCCCGTGTCTGGGTCGACCCCCACACCCTCACCGAGTCTTTCGGCGGGGCCGTCACCTGGTTCTCTGGCGAATACGCCTGCCCCGGATTCTTCGGTGCCTCCATCTTCGGCCGAAGTCGTTGACTTGTCGGGGGAGGAGGTCGTCACCGAAGCTCCGGTGGCTGCGGTTCCTGCGTCCGGGCCATTTTCGTCGCCGGTGATTACTCCACCGCGGCATGACGGTCGCCTGTCGCGCAGTGCCTCGGTGCTGGCCAATTTGCGCTCGATGAAGGCTCTGGAGACTCTGGAGGCTTCGGACGATTTCATTCTCGGCTCTGGCCAGTCGTCCGAGGTTCCCCAGGCTCCTAAGACCCCGGTGGCTCCCACCAGTGGTGGCGTCATTGCCCCGGGTCCGGTCAGTGGAGTTGTGTCGTCGCCTGCCGTTCTGGTGACCTCGGTCGGCCCACCAGTTTCGGCGCCACCCTCGGTCTCGTCGGTTCCAACACCGGCGACTCCGGTTGGGTCGGCTGTGGGTGCCCCCGAGACCTCTGCAGCGTCGGCTAGTCAGCCACGCGCACGTCTTTCGGCGGCTCGGTCTGTGACGCGTCGTGCGCACTCCGAGGTCACGGCTACGCTGTCGACCGCTCCAGGCACGGACCCGAATTCGTTCGCTCCGGCCGTGCCGACGGTCCCCGGGAGCGTGGATTCCCAGCGTCTTTCGATGCTGGCGAACCCGTTCTTGACCCCTGGGTTCACGGCACCAGGCGCACAAACTGCCTGGTGCCAGATCCAGAACCAGAGCGTGACTCCGCCTATTGCAAAGGGCGTCGAGTCCCCGTGCTCGGTTGCTGGGATCCGGGCCCTGGCGGATTGGACTAATCCGGCTCATCCGTGGCAGCAAGTGCGCCAGAAGATGCCGGAGGTCCCATGCCTATTCGGGCTGGACCAGAATCCGCCGGGGTCCAAGATTTCGATTCGCGTAAGTGGGTTGGCACGCACAGTGAAAATGTGGCGCCAATTCCAAGGCGTCTCGACTGACCGGACGGAGAAAGCAGACCTCGGTCTCGCTTTGTGGGAGCGGCGCCACTGGGTCCAGGTAGCTGCCGTTGAGACTTTTCTCCGGAGCGAGGCACAGAGGCTTGGAGCGACCGACCCGTCGGTCGTCGCTCTCCGTGCCGCCTGGACCGAATACAACAAGGCCCGTAACCTCCGGGCTGATCGCATCTGCCAGCAGATGCTTTACCGCTGTTGGGAATGGTGCATCGAGCGCACCGGCAAGACGATCACCGAGTTCTTGCTGGAGCCCACTTACCTCCAATATTCGTTCGAGGTAATTGAGTGGGCTCCGGCGTCAGAAGATTGGCTCGGAGAGCTCGCCACGTTGGACGACAGGCAGCCGTGGCGCAATTGTTGGGTCGACGCGCCGGCTAGCCACCCGTTCAACACCACGTTCGCCCCATGCAACCCTCAGGTGCCACTGTTCGTGCCCCGAGGGATGACTCAGGCGGAGGTGGTGTCGGGTTTGATGGTGGATCCTTCGTTGCCGCCGGCGTCGGTGACGGCTCCATGGGCTGCCCAAGCTTCTGTCGGTGGTGCTTCTGGTCGACCGAGCCAGGAGGGAGAAGATGAAGGCGTCTCAGAGTCTTCTCCAAGTCACTCCTCGGTCCCAGCACCGGCCGACGAGCCGGCAACTGCTCAAGGGTCGGATCTGGATGTTTTGGTTAACATCGCGTCGACCACTGAGGTCTAGGCTTCGGTCTGGCCTCACTAATTTTTTCTGTTCGTTCCTCAAGCTGCTAGTGTGCCGTCCGAAGCCCGTAGTCATCCGTAGCGGCAGTTCTTGAGCTCCAAGTAATTCCATTTAATCCAATTCCATTCGAAAATCGTTCACGTCACATGTAAATATGCAAATTCGATGCAGTAGCAGTTTTCGTCTCTCACTGCGGGCTGCATCATCCCCGCAGGCAGTTCATTCGTCAACCGACGTCGCAACCAGGCCTCGTCCGAGGCTTGGTAGCAATCAATAGTCGGTCACTCGCAATTTTGATACAGTAGCAAATTTCATCTGTTGCTACGGGCTGTATCACCCCCGTAGACAGTTCAACTCTCGGTAGCTCTCCAGAATAGTTCTCGTCAGCAACTTGAACCATCTGCAATCGTCGTTCGCTGCGCCGAGTCCGCAGATAATCGTAAAGTAGCCCCCCGCATGATAAATTTGAGGCAGGCTCCCACGTGGGCTCATCATACCCAATCCACTTCACTTTGAACTCTCGGACAGCACGGCTAGTGCTCGTCGACAGCGGGGATCGGTCATCGAGGATGGTTTCTACCTCATATTCGCCAGCGAGCTGATCCGGCTCCCAGCTATCTTCGGGCAACAACTCCTCGTCGAAGTCCAATCTCGTATCCTCGGTCACTTCAGGTGCTAGCCGACTCTTCGGTCGGTCTCCGAATTCGTTGACGGCCTTGAGTCGGGACACGTGCACCACCGGGTAGAACCTATACCCACTTCGGTCTGGCAATTCCAACTCGTACGCAAACTCTTCTATCTTTTTCTTGATCCTGAATGGCCCATGCCATCGGTGGGCCAGTTTCTTGGTCAACCCTGGCTTGACTCGTTCCATATACAACCAAACTCTGCTTCCGGGTTGGAACAGAGACCTCGGTCCTTCGACAGTGGGGTCAGACGTTGCCCCCGTCTCCACCTGTGACTCGTCAGAAGTCTCGTTTTCATCGATATTCGGTACTGCAGCTCTCTCACGTCGCTCCAGCGACTCATTGTGTTCTCTCGCCCTCCGAGCTTTCTCGACACTTTGGTACTCCATTGCCATTTTCCACGAGATTTCCTGTTGCCGGTTCACTTCTCGGCGCCATGCCAATGCGTCAGTCTGGCCTCCGAATCCTCGTTTGAGTGACGACGACATCGCTCGCAGCGTGGATTGTGTGTCCCACCCATGAACTAGGTAAAGCGGAGTGTCCTTCCGGGTGCCATCTTGAGAGTTGTTGATAGCGAAGATCAATCGCTCCGCGATCTCGTCCCAGTCTTGCTGCAGCGGGTCTTCTGCGTACACCCGCACCGATTGCATGACCGTCTTCACCGACCTCTCTTGCTGTCCGTTCGCCTGCGGCCGATAGCTGAGGGTCGCTCTTGACCGAGACTGCATCATTTCTGCAAAGGCCTGGAACACCTCGCTCATGAAGCGAGGGTCTCGGTCATGTCGGATCAGAGTTGGTGCTCCGAATCTTCGGTACACGCACTCCTCGAAAGCCTGTGCGACCCTCAGAGTGGTAGTGTCTGACATAGCTTTACTCATGACGAATCCTGTGAACGCGCACTGGAACAGTAGTAGGGCTGAGTTGCCCCGACGAGACTTCGGTAACGGTATGACGAAATCCATCGACACCATCTGGAACGGTCGCTCTGCTAAGACATTTCCTGGCGAATAGCCTCGGAACTGTGGTCGACTTTTGCTCGAACTACAGTCGGGGCAGGACTTGACGTGTCGTTCGGCGTCTGCATATAGTCCAATCCAAAAATAGTCTGATTTGACTCGGTGGTACGTTCGACCGATACCTTGGTGGCCACCTTCCAACGAGTTGTGGCAACTCCGTAGTACTTCCTGAATCATCGTTGTGGGAACCACTAGACGCATCGTTGTCTCCTCTCGGCGTTCGTTGCCCCACCGACGGTTCGTTCCAAGAAAATACAGTACACCATCCTCGCTAAGCACGAACTTGTCGGCCATCTTCCAAGCGTCTCTGGCTGCTCTGTAGCTGAGGTCTGTTTCCTTGCCTCGGAGGACCGCTTTTACGTTCGACCATCTCAGCTCTTCATCCTGGGCGGCGGAGATTCGTCTCCGGCACTCTTCCTGTATAACCACAGGGTCAACGTCTTCTGCGTTTGGAGCGCCAGGGTCTGCCTCGTTGCTCGGCTCTCAGCTCACTCTGAGCTTCGGTGGTCACACCATTCGCTTCGTCTCGCTCAGCTGTACCATTCGGCTCTATCACCGACGTTTCATCTGCAAACTGGACTCGTTTCTTCCTCGCTTTTGCTTGGTGTCTGGTTGTTGCAGTTAGGTAGTCGGGTTCGTCCCGCACAAAGTCGAAAAAAGATCTGTCGCGGGAGATTCCACGGGCTACTTGGGCTCGGGCGAAGCTGACTGTCGGTTTCTCTTCGGCCGTGGTCTGTACTGAGGGTTCATAGATGACCTCCCCGATCCGGTTCAGCTCGACCAATTCTAATTTCCTAGCCTCGGTCGAAGCTACGCTGGATTCTTTGCTGCTGAGAGCCTCGCTTGCCAACGAATCTGCTGCAGCGTTGAATTCTCGGACCACGTGCAAGTACTTCACCGACCGCAGCTTGGTCGTGAGCTCTCGGTGACGATTCAGTTGTACCATCAGAGACTCCTTTCGACATGCCATCACCCCTAGGGACTGCTGGATTGCGAGTCTCGAGTCTCCCACGATGACTAAATCCTCGGCTCCATGTTCGAGCGCAGCTGAGACGCCGTTGTTCATTCTAGCATACTCAGCGAGGTTTACCGTGGTGGTCTCGAGATAAGCACTCGCAGCCGTCACTACAGTCCATTCTGGTAATTTCCACAAAATCCACGAGCAACTGCCGTATCCACCGTTCTTTTCGGTCTTGGCCGAACCATCGAACGACATCACAAATCCGGTATAGGACCTCGGTAGGCAGGCATAAAGCAAGTGGGGGTCCATACGAGCAGTAGGTGACCCTTTCGTCGGCGGTGTAACCGGGGCCAACGAGTCTTCCAACTCCACGAAGCTTGTGAGGCCAGCTTGGAGAAGCTGAGCAAACGTGCAATCGCGTTCCTTGACTCGGTTGACCACCAGGTGCCATGGGGACAACATAACCGCAAAGTGGGTCGCTCGACCGAACAGTGTCTTAGATTTGTGCACCCATTCGAGCGTCGAAAAACGCGTATAGACGTGGATGGTCCGACCCACCAACTGGGAGTAGCACACTTTCAACACCAGCAGTAGCGCTAAGACCTCCTTTTCGGCACGATGGTAGTTCATCTCGGCGTCCTTGAGGACTCGGCCACAAAATCGAACCGAGTGTAACTTGTCATCATGGTATTGCATCAAAGTGGAGCTCAATGCCCACTCATTCGCGAATAACGTGACATGCGCCTCCTTGTCTCGGTCAAAGTGCCGGAGGATCGGTGCCTCTGCAACCTTCTGTTGGAGCGCGGCGAAGCTTCGTTTGGCCGCCGAGAGGCTACCACTAGGCGTGAAGTCTTCGTCCTTCAACTGGTACAAAGCTGCTCCATACACTGCGAAGTCCTGGATGAATCGACTGTAATAATTCAGCGCACCGAGGAAAGACTGCATCCCCTTTTTCGAAGCAGGGAATGGCAGCTCGGTCACTGCTTTCATCTTCTTGGTGTCGGCTCGAATACCTTCTGCAGAGGCTTCGTGTGACAGGAAATCCACCTTTGGCTGGACGAAGATACTCTTCGTAAAGCTCACACTAATGCGACATTCGGTGAACCGTTGGAGCAGTCGGTCTAACGTCTCCAGGCACGCGTCGAAAGTCTCGGACCCAAAACAGATATCATCGACAAACGACCGCCGGTCGAACACCGGCACCAACGAGGATTCATCCGGTTCTCCGGTGGAGAATGTGGTGGAGTGGGATCGCAAAAATGGATGATGCGATCCAAACTCACCAGCGGTACGCCCGGACTGCCGACTTTCGGAGGGGGTACTCCGTTGATCAGGCGTGATCAGAAAACCTTGTAGTCACCTTGTGTACCCGACGGCGGGGCGGGTTACGCTCTTCCGGTGTTCTCTTGAAGGACGTCAAGGGTGTGACCAAGGCGGAACTTGTTGGAGCTGAACTGCTCCTTCCGGGGAATGGGGGATGACAGCCACGCGGGTATCCTTCACGCGGTCGTCGGTTGTTGGTGATCGGGTCTTGGGGTAAGTCGATCACGTGGGGGGTGTCCTTTGGGTGTGCTGTTATAGCCCTTTCCGTTGCTTGCCGCCTCCTCTGGCGGGGTCTTGAGTTGAGATGAGATTGTACGATCGCCCCCTGGCCAAGCTATCCAGGTGTGCGACGTGTCCTTGGTTGACTAGGTGAGCCCTTCTTCGGGTAGGCCAATGTAGTTCCTTCCCCGGGATGTGTGGACGCCACTTGTGTCTTGCAAGGCAAATCAGAATCTATTTAAGCAAAGGTAAAAGTCCTAAAGATCTCTCTCCCTATCCCCATCCCGCTTGCGTGCCCACCGACTGCACATCACACTTGAACTTCCATCTGTATATCTTGACCTCGTATCGGAATGACAGTAACATTGTACCTAGCATCCATCACTGTACCACTGTGGCGGTACCATGTCGATCTGATCAGGTGAGTCCAGATGATCGCGTGTGCCCAGATGATCGCAGATGTCTGGTTGATCGCAAGTGTCCGGATGATCGACTGTACCGAAAGGGTGGTACCAGGCAGATAAAATTACCTGTACCATCATTGTGGTACCAAGTCAGGTGCTGGGCTATCCGGACATATCCGGCACCAACCCCAACCCTTCTGGTCCAATCAGTCCAGACGCGATCTCTTCCCATCATCGGCAATTTGACCCAGGTCGCTTCACCTCAATCGCCCCCTGCTCTGCGACCAGCCGTACGGCGGTTGGTCTCAGCGCATTCCGTCGCAATTCTGCTTCTTTCTCTGAGCCACCACCATTCTCCGTGCTAGATCCAATCATGGCTGGCGCGAATGATACTCCACCCGAAGACCATCCCGCTGTCGCGTCTGGTACGTCCGCCGGCCGTACCTCTGAAGCTCCAGTCGTCCCCACTGCTCGTGTAGCGCTCCCTAGCGTCGACCTTAGCGCCACCCGAGAGTCTCTGGCAGTATTCTCGTCCCTGATGGAGCGTGTTGAGGCCCAGGCGGATCTCAGCGACGATCACGCGATATTGCAGCAGGCATACCGAGACCAGGTGGCGCGTGCTGATCGGTTTGAGGCCGATCTAAACGCCGCGTACGCGGCTGCTTCTCCCTATGTGTTGCATTGCCAGCACCAATATGATTTCCTATTCCGGCGTTATCAAGAAACCCGGCAGATGGCGGCCGACTTCGAGACGGCAGTGCGCGAGCGTCTCGACAATTCGCACGAGATCGCAGCCATGCGGGATCGTTTGCGCGTCGCAGAGGAGGTCCTCGCGGAGGAAACCACGCGATTACAAGCGGAGATTGCCGATCTAACTCGTCGTCTGGCAGATGCAGAGTCTCCGGCGGCTAAAAGGCAGCCGCAGGGGTCAGCACGTCGTCTCGCCACATTACAGGAAGGGTTAGACCAGGCGATCGCAGATCGCGATCGCGTCGCTTTGGATTTGGCCGAAGCCAACAAGAACCTCGGTGCGCTCGAGTCGTCGCAGCGTGCATTGGAGGACGCGACATCTCGACTGCGCGGTCAGAACGAGCATCTCGAGCAACGCGTATCTAATCTTCAAGCGCAGCTGGCTCAGCAAACAACTCGGGCCAAGCGGGACTTCGATCGGGTTGACGCAGAGAGGGAACAGTTTCGTTCTCGTGCAGAGGCCGCTGAGGCCACTCTCCAGACCACGTCCAAGAACCTGCGGCGGGTTATGGCCGATCGCGATCGAGCGTTAGCTGACCGCCGATCAACTCGTAAGTCCGCCTCGCATCCGATAAATCTTTCGTGCGTGACACTAACATTGTTCCTCTATGTATTGTACCAGAGATCCAAGTTGATAACGCGCGGGCTTCAATCGCGCGATTGGAGCATGGCCTGAAGGCTTCGCAGGCAGATCGCAGCCGCATCAAGGCGCTCAATCACGAGAATGAGTTGCTCCTTGCTGACTTGGCCAACGCGCAGTCTGCGTCTTCTGCTCTCAAGAAGGCTTGTGATCGTGCTGTACAGGACCGTGATCAGCTCCGTCATAGGGTGGCGGGGTTGATCTCGTTCATCCAACCCGCGCAAGACGAAACGCCACTTTCTTCCTCTTCCAAGTCGACGCCTGCCGCATCCAAGAAAACGGCCAAGCGACCGCGCGGTAGTTCTTCGGCTGGCAGCTCAAGTCCGCCCCGTAGTCGTCCGCGACAGCGATCCCCTAAACCAGTGTCGGAATCAAGTACTGTTCCGCCTTCTCACGGTGGATCTGCTTCGCGATCTCTTTTCCTTTCGGGACCGTCAACTCCTAACTCCGGCAGGCTCTCTGGTGGCGATCACTCTCCATCTCAGCGGTCACCATCGGTTAACGCCTCCCCGACCAGTAGTGACGACGATTCTCTGTTGGCGGCTCTCGCAAGTTCGCGATCGTCCGGTCGTCGCCGTTCGTCTTCCACCGGCAGCCTTAGCGGTCGATCATCCAGCCGCCCCATCGACATCGAGTCATCCAGTTCTTCGGAGGCTTCGAACCAGGATCCTGATCAACTCGAAGAGTTGGAGGACGACCCTGGCAGTGCCTCTTCCGGTGACGAGAGTGATGGTGGTGCGGACAGTCATTCGACTGCGCCACGTGATTCCGATCGTGGCAACGAGAACGACGGTGACAGTGACGGAAGCGTAGCTGATGAACCGCGGGCGCACCGCAATCACCTACTCACGCAGGTCGCCCTGGATCAGCTTGCTCGTCCCACCGTTCCCCGTGCTGTCTGGATCCCTGGATATCGCGCTCGTTCTCGTAGGGCGGCAGCGGACGTTCGCCCGTGGTCGGCGAGCACTTTGAGCCGGGTCAGTGTCTTGGAGATGGACATCGAGTTGCTCTTTCACCACATGGCAAAGCCTAAAAACTGGCTTTTTCCGCCGCAGAGTCGATCGCCTCGTCGCGGCGCTTGGTCACCCGGTCTGATCACCGAAAGCAACATTGCGGCACTTTATGCGACGACGCCGTGGAATTCTCTCAACGTCTTGGTGACGCCTTTATCTTTTGAGGTGATTGGTTGGTTCGAGGCGATGTCTCGGAAGTATCTGGAAATTGAAGATGATCACCGGCAGGCTCTATGGGAGGCTACGCACGCGTTCATGATCAGCTCCACGCTTCGTAAATCGAACACATATCTGGCACGTCTTTGGGAAGATCGCAAGCAGAGACGATCACGTTTCGGTGCCGTCTGGAAACGCTTCCTCAAGTTGATTTTGCAAGGGATGATTGCAGGGCACTGCGACTTGGATATTCTGCTGGACCCTTTCTTTCTGCATTATCCCCGGGCGCACGAACAACGAGTTTGGTACCCTGGGCTTGATTGTGGTTCTCCGCCATCCAACCTGGTGGACGTCCTACGTGCCGTCGATCTGGTTGACCCGTGGCGCAATCAGTATCGCGGCCACCTTCAAGATCATCCGGGCTCCCAACTGCCTCGCCTCACCGGTAAATTCTCTCTTGTCGCCGACTAAGATGAGGTAGTTAGTGGATCGTATGTCTTCTCAATATGGTCCCCACGGCTTCTCCCTTCGTTGTTTTTCTTCATCATTTTCTTGCTTTATCGAGCATCCCGCTCTGATCGAGAACAGCCGTCCCCGATCTACACAACAATACCACATAGAACCCTTCCACCTCAATGTGCGACCACCTCGCACACTGTTCACACCACTCCTCCGCCCGCAACAGCCAGCTTGCTACGAGATCTCCTCCTCCACCTCGTGCGACTGCATCACAGTGAAGCGATTCCGGTTGACGACTCCTCGCTCGTACTCGCGTAACAAGGCTCCGCAATTCAGATCGGCTTCATCAACCCACGAAAGCTGATCGTAACCCTTCCAGCGCACCTGAAATTCCCGGTGGACGCGACCATATCGCGTTCGTCGGCCTGATCGCATATTCACGATCTTTTCCACCTCGAACTCGTCCTCATCGAGACCGGCTTCCCAGCTGTCCTCGGGTAAAAGCGCCTCATCAAAGTTGAAGCGATCTTCTTCGTCCACCACCAGCGTCAGCGTGGAGCGATCAGGGAACGATCGCACAGGCTTGAGTTTTGACACATGGACGATCGGGAATAACCGATAGTTGGTGCCAGCGACTTCCAACCTTGCTGCATGATTGTCAAGCATCTCGATCACTCTGAACGGTCCGTGCCACATGTGGGCTAACTTGCGCGCATAGCCCTCCTTCACGCGATCTAGGTACAGCCACACTTGCATATTGGCCTCAATCCCATGAGGTCGGACCTGATCATTATGCCCGTCTGCTCGTCCTTGAATGGCCTCCCGCAGGGACTCGTTAACCTCTTCTCTGGCTCGACGATAGTGGCTCTGTATATGATATCTCCACCGACGCGGGTCACGATCCCGTCGGCGCGTGCTTCCGAGAGGTAGCGACGCCTCTAACGTAGATCGCGGGTCCCACCCGTGTATCAAGTAGAACGGCGTGTCTCCTCGAACCCGATCTTGGGCCGTGTTGAGCGCGAACGTCAGTCGCTCGGCGTACTCATCCCAGTCCTGTTGGTTGACGTCTGCGACATACATCTTCAGCGCGCGTGTCAACGTTCGCACCATCCGTTCTGCCGTCACATTGGTCTGCGGTCGATAAGCCATAGTGGCCCTCTGTTTCTGTCCCACTATCCTGCTAAAAGCACGGAAAAAATCAGACATGAACCCAGGTTCCCTGTCATGCCGGATAGCCTCACTGGCTCCAAAACGCCGGAAGACGCATTCCTCGTAGTTCTCCGCAATCGTCTGCGCTGTTCTTGACGCGCTTGCTTTAGCGATCACATAACCCGAGAACAGATCTACCCAGATCAACAGCTCCGTATTGCCTTTGAAGGACTTGTGGTGAAGTGGATGTTGGAAATTTCGTGATGGACCAACGATGGGCTAGGATCGGACGGGACCGGACGTACGATCGGAGGTTGATGAAGGCAGACTTTGGAGGGATTAAATTGGACCTGAGGGGTAGGGGTATGAAGACCCAATGGGTACAGTGGCGCCATCAGTCATCGGTGTATACCGGTATGCGGTATGGTGCGATCATTTCGATATGCGATCGTGGCCACCACCGCGATCGCGATCCCGATCGCAGATGGCGATCGTGACGTACCACTTTGGTGGTACACCCGCAATCATTCCGGAAGTAAAAGATCTGTGGAAGGTACCTCGGGAGATGGGTGAAAGAATCCAGTAAAGGGGGGAGGTAGGAAGCTGAGGTCATTGTTGCTTTTTGCTTGTTAGTTTTACCTAATAAGAGAAGAAGAAGCTTTCCCTTGCAACACAAGTGGCGTTCGTTTATTCCAGGTTGGGAAGTATATTGGCCCTCCTGACGACTTCGGACTCACCTCGTCGCGCAAGGTAATCACACGGGAGCCCCTGGATCGCTTGGCCAGGTGTGCAACCACATAACCCCCCCCCCAGAAGACCCCGCCATAGGAGGCGGCAAGCACGTAAAGGAACACACCCAAGGACACCCCCCACGCCGATCAAGCCCCACCAGGCCCCGATCGGCAGACGACCGACGACCGCGTGAAGAATACCCGCGTGGCCGTCAACCCCCAGTTCCCCGGAAGGAGCCGTCCAGCTCCCCACCCCATCCTGGTAACCACCGACGCCTTCAGTGAACACCGGAAGAGCGTAACCCGCCCCGCCGTCGGGTACACAAGGTGAATACAAGGTTCCGATCGCGCCAGATCAACGGAGTACCCCCTCCGATAGTCGGCAGTCCGGGCGTACCGCTGGTGAGTTTGGATCGCATCATCCATTTTTGCGATCCCACTCCACCACAATGGTGCGCGTGCCCGGATCTTCTGGTGATTCACAGGGATTTCACCGTGAGTCCACAGAAGAAGACGTCAAAATCAAGATGGAACCAGGGAACGAGTCGTCGACGGAAGAAGGATCGCCGCCGACGGCGCTGAAAGCGCCAGGATCCACTGATCGTGAGAGTGCCGGGAGGAGCTCTGACGATGTGAAAGAGGAAGGTTCAGCGATGGACCTAGAAGAAAAGCCTCAAACCCCTCCCCAGGTCCCCTCGGGGACCCCCGCGGATCGCGATGCGAATCGTGATCCGCCGGACGAAGGTCCGACGGTGAAAACCGAAGGACCTTCATCCAAAACCACTCCTCCAGTTCCGCACGCAACCTCGAAGAAGAAGAAGGCGAAGACCTCACGCAAGAAGCTGAAGGCACCGGAGTCTGAAGCCGAAGACCAGGAGGATCGCAACACGTGGACGGACGAGCAACTGGAGTCTGCCTTCTTCTACACGGACCTGTACAAGTTCCTGCACGAAGATCCTGTAATGAAGATCGTGCGCCCGAAGCCAATTGGGGAACTGCAAGGTCCAGTGAAGGCACCGAAGGAAGTAACCAGCCAACTCGAGGCGGTGAAACTGCTGATGCGCATGCTGAAAGAAGCGGGAATCGTGCTCGGCTCCTTCGACGCGAACGAGCTATTCGACTTGGAATTGCCAATCATCAGGGAATCAACGCTGAGCCTGTTCGCGAAGCTGACGCCCCTTGTCGGTAGTGTCGTCCCGGTTCAACGTGAAAGACCAACACCGACTCGCAGCCAAACCGGATCGTCGCAATATGCCTCAGCCACATCCGAAGCGGGATCGGACAGCTCGATCGAGCTGCAGCGGATGACACTTGGGCCGGCCGGAGCAGCCATGCTACAGTCGCGAAAGGAGAGATCGGAAACCAAGCCGACAGTGATCGCGACGAGCGATCCAGCCCAAGCTCCCCCTGAACGCATGCAATCGTTCTTCAATGCAGCAATGGAGCGTTTCCTGAAGGAACAGCAAGCGGTCTCGACCACGCCAGTCGTCAACCAAACCAAGCCACCTGGAGCTCAAGACGTTGACATGGAGTCCGTGGAGTCGAATCGCCGGGACCATTCGCACCCGAGCGAATACGATCCGGATGACCTGGGTGTCGACGTTACCCCTCGTGCCGCAGTCGCATCTGCTGGGACTACAGGCGGCGGAACACTCTCAGCCACAAGGATCCGAGTCTCCGCGATCTCAGAACTGAAGGAATTTTCGGGGAAGGACAACGACGAAGATCGTGCCAGAAGCTGGTTCGGCAAACTGAAGTCTGCCTTTGTCCGCGATCAAGCTCCTGACGGCGAGAAGTGTCTGGTGTTTGGAGATCTGCTCACTGGACCCGCACGTAACTGGTACCGACAGCTGAGTCGAACGACGCGCGGCAACTGGAAGAGCTTGTCTAAGAACTTCCAGACTCAATACTGCGGACGTGGCGTGTCTGTCGCGAGACAATACTACCATACGCGAAAGCGATCGGATGAATCGCCGCTGGAATATCTGCACCGTCTGAATATCGCCGGTCTGCGAGCTCAGCTCTCGATCAAGGATGGATCGATTGAGGTCCGCCGTGAACATGGCGATCACTTCATCGAAACACTCGACGATCGCGATCTAGCCAGCCAACTGGCACTGCTAAGAATTCCGGACGCAGACACTCTCGAAGAGACACTGCGATCCCGACAACGTGCGAAGGCGAGACAAGGAAAGACGGTGTATGGGTCCATCAAACCCAAGCAGAAATCACCCACGGGGATCACCCCATCCGCGAATGCTCGCGCAGTCCGCGCAATCCGCGCAACGGTCAACTCGAGCGACTCCGAATTGGAAACCAGCGGATCGGAGAGAGAAGGAGGCCTACGCAAGGTGTACTTCGCGGCAACGCCCGATCAGCCGACCAGATCGCATTCGGATCAGGAGCAACGCCGTCCTAGTCGAGACTCCAACGACCGTCGCCTCGATCGTCCAGCCGGATCTCTCGAGGGAGAAGCCCCGCGGAAGCCATGTTCCCACTGTGGATCGTCGAAGCACACCGATCTTGGTTGCTGGAAGCGTCTGACGTGCGAGAAATGTGGCAAGAAGGTCCACCCGACCGATCGCTGTCTCTTCGTCTGCAAGGCCTGCGGCGAGATTCACGGAGCCGGAGAGTGCCCGATGGAAGAGTTCTACAACTTGATCCGTCAATGGTACAACCCCACCAAGCACGGTGGAATGCTCCCGCAAGCGGCTGAAAAGATGTTAAACTAGAACGCTCGCCGGGTTTGAATCCGGTACGAGACGAGCGTTCTCAGTTCTGCATCTATGCATATGTCGAAAAACAGTCGAAGTCAGAGGTGAGTAAGCTGATTCGGCCGACGGACAATACATGTGACCTTCATGACAAACGTACCATGGCGATCTCCAGCCTCCACCAAGTCGACGAGTATTCGCGATCAGAAGTGACGATGGCTCTGGATCTCCTGCACGGAGAGTCGCGAGGATATTGGAAGTACCATGTGCCAGACAAGAAATTCCGGCAGGCGAAAGCCATGGGGAAGATCAACAACGAAAGAGCCACATTGCTGTTTGACAGCGGCGCCGAGGTGTCCATTCTGGATGCCGCCTTTGCTCGTAAGGTTGGGTGCTACATAGACAACAGTCAAGAGTTGGAATGTGAAGGAGTTGGTAAGAATCCCTATATGGCGGATGGGCGTACCAGAATCAAGATCACGCTCGCTGGATCACTGGTGTACTACTTCGACGCGTGGGTTGGTCCGCCCACAGGTGGCCAAGACTTGATCCTGGGGATGGACTTCATGGTGCCAGCTGGCATCCGCCTCGATCTGGCTGATGGATCAATAAATCTTCCAGACGAAGTGCGTATTCAGCTAGCCGGCCGACGTCAACTCTACGGAGAGAAGATCACGCAGGTCAAGCTGGGAGAACATTGCCAGTTGGAAGTCGGAGAGTCGATCGAGATTCGGAAGGGTTTCATCTTGTCGAACCACCGGAAACTGTGGGTTACTCGAGGAGATAGATGGGTACCGAGTCTGGTGACAGGGTTGGGGAAAACTCGCTATCTGAAGATCACGAATATCAGCGATCAGAAGTTAGTATTGCAAGACGACACCCATGTCGGCATGTGGCTTGAAGGAGGACGCGTACCTCGCACTCCCGGTTTCGTGTTACTTGGATCGCGCAGGTATGCCGAGTGGCAGAATCTAGCTTTCCAGTCTACTACAGACCGTGTGGAGGTAGAAGAGCATGAACTCGCTCCTACCGGACCCATGGTAGATCGACCTCAGTACGACACACCGATGAAAATCCTGCGTCGTGACCGCGGAACCTCGAGATCGGTCGTCGCACAACTAACCGTGCCTCGACCCGCCGAGATGAAACCAGAAACAGAGGGGTCTCCAAGGGATCAGGAAGGTGGCACCGGCGATCAGGACGCGATAGAATCTCCGCCAATGGAGCAGGCCACACGAAACGAGATGACTGCGGACCAGAAGGAGTCTATGCCCCAGGCCGAAACGCCTCCGATCGTTGATCCGGAACCGCTGGATGACGAAGAAGTATGTTACCACGAAGGTGGCGACCTGTTCGCGGAAGATGTGGAGAGACAGATGGCAATCTTGCCGGAAGTAGTGACCACCACCGAGGAAGTCACGATCGAGGATATCCAGGTGGGCGATCCTGAGTCAAACACCCCGGAAGAAATCGATCGCCTGCGGCAGATAATTTGGAGGCGGAAACATCTCCTGATCGGGAAGGGGAACGCATTACCACCAGCTGCCGTTGGCGCAGTCTGCGACATCGATGTGGGAGGAGCAGCTCCTGTTGCACAACGTGTCCGAAAAGTCGCTCCACAGTTCCGTGAGAAGCTGTCGGATCTGATCAAGAGCCTGTTATCGGCGAAGATGATCACGCCGTCAACTTCACCGTGGGCCTCTCCGATCGTAATCATCATCAAGAAGAACGGCGTTGACATCCGGCTCTGTATCGACTACAGGCTGGTGAATAGTTTGACGAGACTGATGGTGTACCCCATGCCGCTGATTAGCGATCTCTTGGAAGACTTGGACAAACTGCTCTGGTATTGCTCACTCGATATGGCAAGTGGCTTCTGGGTAGTCTCCATGACAGAACGCGCACGAAAGATCTCTGCGTTCATCACACCGTTCGGGTTGTTCGAGTGGACGCGTATGCCTTTCGGGTTGAAGAATGCGCCACAGATCTACCAGCGATTGATTGATAACGCGCTGTATGGACACTTCCGAATCCGCGCCGGTCACGATCCGTCGAAACCGATCGACGTGTTCGATTCAGGCGAGCCAGAACCAGAGCCGAGACCGTCAGTGTTGGGAAGGCGATCGTACATCGATGATATTCTGGTGACTGCGATCACTTGGGACATGCTGTGTGAGAAGGTTGAAGCACTGCTCGATGCTTGCGAACGATGGAATTTGTCCATCAGTGTGGTCAAAAGTTTCTGGGGCCGACGAAAAGTGGACTACTTGGGACACCGAGTGTCCGTCGACGGTTTGGAAGCCCATCCGAAAGATCTTGAAGTGTTAGGTAACCTTCCCTTCCCGCAGACTCTGCGATCGATGCAGTCCTTCCTTGGAAGTTTGAACTACTACAGTCGGTTCATCGAAGACTTCGCGGTCTACGCCGCTGTCCTGTACGAGCTGCGCGAAGCGGATTTCCACGAGATGGTTCAGCAGAATAGGTCCATCCCCGGCGAACAAGTAGCTGGGGGCGTTGTCACGCGAGCAGAAGACGCTGACCGCTGGGCCCGAGCGAAGATCGCGTTCACGATGCTGAAAGCCAGGATCGTGTCCACCCCGATCCTGAAGCATTTCGACGCAGATCGCACTCCAGTGATCGTAGTTTACGCGAGCCAGTGGGCGATCTCCGCGGCTCTTGTACAAGAGCATGATGGCGTGTACTGGCCAGTAACCTTCACCAGTCGTACTCTGAAGCCCAACGAGATCAACTACGGGATCGTCGACAAGGGAGTTTTGGCACTCCTGCGGATGCTAGACGTGAATTACACACTGTTGGCGACGAGGTCGATCTTGGTGCTGTCCAGACATTCGACGCTGGCGTGGCTGGTCAACTCGGCTGGCTTCCAGGGGAGACTGGGTAATTGGGCAGCTTTGTTGTCAGAATGGACGTTAGAGATCAGGAAGTGCACGAAAGGGGAGGATGAGATTCTGGGAGCGATGGCAGCAAGCATCACACCTCGCGCAGAAGTAGACGAGGCGTTGATCGCGATTGCCCCAGTAAAGCAGCCCCGACAGACGATCACCATGCCACCCCCTACGGTCGAAGCGGATGAAGCCTTGCTGGTCGCGAGTTTCGACGGATCAGCGCGTGTCAAACGCAGTGGTGGCGCTTATAGCGCGATCGTGTGGAGGCTGCCGGGATGGACGATCGTCACCGCCGCATCGGAGTATGTGCCCGATCTGACTGTGAACGAGGCGGAGTACCGCGGGTTGTTGTTATGTTTCGATCTGCTGTCCACGATGGACAGGGGGCAGATTGGCGACTCCAATTTAGTTATCCGGCAAATGCGTGGTGAGATCGCATGCAAGGCCCCTGGCCTGTTGTTGTTGCGCGAGAAAGCGATGGATCGGCTCAGGTCGTGGCCAGAGCACGAGTTCCTACACATGAAACGAGATTGGAACCAGAGTGCAGACAAGTTAGCCAGTGAAGCTCTCCAACGGGGCGAAGGGATCGTAGTCACCTCAGACGAAGATCAACAAGACTTGATCACGCTCAACCGTTTGGACGAGCTCCTCAAGATGAGGGACGACGATGCCGTCGTCCGTGTGTCTGCTGTGACCAGATCGACGCGACGCAGACGACTGACTCCTGAAGTCCTGCAAGAAGCGATTATACAGCGTATACGCGGTGAGCGAATCATCCAAGCACAGAATGAAGAGAAGTGGATCATCGATCTGAAAGCGTACCTGAAAGGGAACGTCGAGGCTCTCACCGCGGCCGAAGCTAAATCGTGTGCCAGGGTCGCGAACGATTACGAGTTGGACGAAAACGATCTGCTGTTCTATTGCCCGTCAGCCATGCGGCAGGAAGAGGGCCGAGACGAGATCGCGAAGCTGGTGGTGCCTGAGACCCTGCAACAAGATTTCCTACATCATTACCACGCAAGTCTGGAAGGGGGACATCAAGGGATCGGAAGGACGTACCGACGAATCCGATCACACTTCCACTGGAGGGGCTTATACCGAAGTGTCCAGCGCTATGTGGGAGAATGTACAGATTGTGAGACAGGGAAAGGCCGACCCTTCGTGAGAGGAGAATCCCCTGGGAACGTGCAAGCGACGTACCCGTTTCAGATCATCGCTATGGATCACATTCCGTCGTTGCCTAAGTCTGTGGTGAAGCGGGATCACGAAAATTGCTGTCGTGATCTCCGGCTTACCAGCGGTACGCCCGGACTGCCGACTATCGGAGGGGGTACTCCGTTGATCTGGCGCGATCGGAACCTTGTATTCACCTTGTGTACCCGACGGCGGGGCGGGTTACGCTCTTCCGGTGTTCACTGAAGGCGTCGGTGGTTACCAGGATGGGGTGGGGAGCTGGACGGCTCCTTCCGGGGAACTGGGGGTTGACGGCCACGCGGGTATTCTTCACGCGGTCGTCGGTCGTCTGCCGATCGGGGCCTGGTGGGGCTTGATCGGCGTGGGGGGTGTCCTTGGGTGTGTTCCTTTACGTGCTTGCCGCCTCCTATGGCGGGGTCTTCTGGGGGGGGGGGGGTTATGTGGTTGCACACCTGGCCAAGCGATCCAGGGGCTCCCGTGTGATTACCTTGCGCGACGAGGTGAGTCCGAAGTCGTCAGGAGGGCCAATATACTTCCCAACCTGGAATAAACGAACGCCACTTGTGTTGCAAGGGAAAGCTTCTTCTTCTCTTATTAGGTAAAACTAACAAGCAAAAAGCAACAATGACCTCAGCTTCCTACCTCCCCCCTTTACTGGATTCTTTCACCCATCTCCCGAGGTACCTTCCACAGATCTTTTACTTCCGGAATGATTGCGGGTGTACCACCAAAGTGGTACGTCACGATCGCCATCTGCGATCGGGATCGCGATCGCAGTGGTGGCCACGATCGCATATCGAAATGATCGCACCATACCGCATACCGGTATACACCGATGACTGATGGCGCCACTGTACCCATTGGGTCTCCATACCCCTACCCCTCAGGTCCAATTTAATCCCTCCAAAGTCTGCCTTCATCAACCTCCGATCGTACGTCCGGTCCCGTCCGATCCTAGCCCATCGTTGGTCCATCACGAAATTTCCAACATCCACTTCACCACAATCGCCCCCTGTACATGCCGGGGCTGCCCAACAGTCTTGGCGTGCACACTCGTCACTTCTTCTTATCGCTCCTCGCCACCACACCTCCACAGCACCATGTCGGACAACTCTTCGCCGGATCAGGGGCGTTCCCCGAACGATCCTTCTTCCCACTCGCCTACGCCCGCCTCTTCCCGATCTCCTTCATCGCCGCAGAGGGCTACGACCTCGAATTCGTCCATCGCTGTTCCTGTGGCTTCCGATGCCACCGTCACAACTCCTGCAGCTTTCTCCGAACATGTACGCCGAATCGAAGGTCAACCTGGCGATCTCTCGACCGAGTCGTTGCCTCAAGCTGGTTCCTCGTTGCCGCCCTTAGACCAGATCACCATCCGGAGATCGTTGGCTGCAGTTGAAGCCGCTCTGGATCGCGAGAGTGAGTTTCAGGCACTCCAGCGCAGCTACAACGACTTGTTGCAGTCCTACTTCGCCTTGCGACAACGTGTGGCAGACCTGGAGCACACAATTCGTTCGGCAGCTCAGTCGGCGTCCCCATTCGTCTGCTTCTTCCAACAGAAGTACGATCAGCTGTCCCATCGTCTCGCGCAGTCTATCCTGGACTTAGCGGAAACCCGAGAAGCTCTGGCCCGGAGACTCGACAATGCAACCGAGCTCACCAACCTCCGTGATCGTATGCGCCTCCAAGATCAAGTACACGCGGAAGCCGTCGCTGACTTCCAAAGGGAAATCGATGATTTGGAGCGGCGTCTAACGGCTGCATTGGCAGTTGCCAGCACGACTTCTGGTGACACAGCTCTGCCTCCGCCTGGGGTCAACCCGACCACCCTTCAACTCCAATCCCAGCTGAACGTGGCGATCGCAGCCCAAGGTCTAGCGAACCGCGATCTGGATCAGGCCCGCGACTCAATTCGCGATCTCGAGACCTCCCAGAAGGCTCTCGAGGGATCGGCGCAGATCCTCCGGCAACAGGTGGCGCTACTCGAGCGTCGTGCGTCCGAATTGCGCGACCAGTTGGCGCAAGCCCGACACGGTTCCCGGCGTGCCCTCGACCAGAGTCTTCAGGAACGACAACGGCTGCAGGACCTACTGGACAAGTCCGACCAAGATCTAAGCGATCAAGCGGCGAAACTACAACGGGTGACCCAAGAACGTGATCGCGCTCGGAACGAGCTTTCACAAGCACGTACGTAATCGCGTCGATCCTTCAGCGTCCGTTGATCTAATCCCGTTTCTCTTTCTTGCAGGTAACCAAGTCACATCCGCCCGCCTTTCCATAGCTCGGCTGGAGCAGCGAGCAAGCAGCCTCCAGTCTTCGGTAGCCGCCAACCACCAGCTGAGCAGCACTAATGCCGTGTTGCGTGCTGACCTCGCGACCGCCCGTCAATCCCAACAAGATCTGGAGAGCGTGCGTGATCAGCTGATCACAGAGCGAGACGGTGCTTTGCGGCGCCTTTCGGACATCACCAGCATACTTCAACCTGGCTCGATCGTTCCTCCGGCGACTCCTGTTCCCACGCCAGCCAGCGATCCTTCCCTGCTGAAAAAGGTTCCATCACGGAAACGTCTCGCCAGCCGCTCTCCTTCCCGTCGCTCTCCATCAAGTCCGTCGTCTCGTCGCAAGCGGCCTCACAAGTCTCGACGTCGCCGATCTCCTTCATCCGGCGACAGCGACGATGATGACGCTCTGAACGCCGGTCTCGCTCGATCGCGTTCGTATGGTAGACGATCACATTTGTCCCGATCGAAGCGTCGCACAGCAGGTACCCCTAGCAAGCCGATCAACGTCGACTCTTCTAGCGATCGTGGATCGGATGGCCAAGCCAGCGACGACGGCAATAACGACGATGGCGGTAACGCCGGTGACGATGACCGCGATAACGACGATGGCGGTAACGCCGGTGACGGCGACCACAATGACGACGATGACGGTAACGACGGCGACAGCGACCGCAATGATGGCGGTAACGACGGCGATAACAAAGACAGCGACCACGAGGGTGACAACGACGATGACGGCGGCGGTGACGGCGGCGGTGATGGCGGTGACTCGTCCGGAGGCAGCTCCGCCGGCGACCACCACTCGGGCGATTCCGATAGCAGCGATTCAGCGAACTCTGTCTTGTCCGATGCCGAGCTCGATCAGCTCGATCCCACCACCATCTCTCGGGACCGTTGGATCCCAGGGTACCGGAGTCCTGTAAGGTTCGCGGGTACGGACGTGGACCCTTGGCCTCTTTCTCCGGTTCGTCAACTCAGCGTCCGCCATTTGACGGTCGCCACGTTATTTCGTCAGTGGAGTCGTCCGCCATCTTGGCTATTCCCGCGTCGGACCCGCACTCCTTCTGCTGGCACCTGGAATCCCGACTTGATCACCCAGGCTAATATCTTGGCGTTGTATAAACTGCGACCATGGATTGTGTTGGGTCGGGCAGTTCCGCCGCGATCGTTTGATGCGACAGGATGGTTCGCGGAGTTCGTACAGTTGTACGCGGCATTCGAAGAGGAGTTTCGTCAAGCATTCTGGGAGTCTACCCACAAGCTACCGATCACCAAGGCCATGAAGTTGGCCAACCCTTTTCTGGCTAAGTTTTGGCTCGGGTGCAAACAGCGTCGATCTCGCGCTGGTCCCCGGTGGCAGACCATCCTCAAGCATCTATTGGCTGGGATGATCGCTGGACACTGCGATCTCGACCTGCTTCTGGATCCCTTCTTCCTTCATTTTCCGCGCCAAAACGAACGGTGCTTTTGATACCCCGGTTTCGGAGCCACGCGGGCGCCTCCTGACTTAATCAACGCTCTTCCTACCGCCGATTCTGCCGACCCGTGGCGCAACCAATATCGCACACAACTGAGCGATCATCCCGGGTCCCGCATCGCACGCCTAGACGGTAAGTTTCGGTCCATCGTCGATTCTGAGTGAAGTAACCCTCTCCAAGGTCTTGATAAGCTTCTGCAATACATTCTTTCTCCTCTCTTTCCCTCTTTATTGGGTCACCCGACCCCGATCGGCCTCTTCCTTCCCCGATCGCAAACTCACAAATCACAAATTACCCCTTCCTCCGATGTGCGGCCATCCCGCACATCCTTCATTCTCCTCCTCCCCTACAGTGCCTGTTACTGCAGGGGGTCTTCCGCTTCCCCTTCATGGGACTGCATCACCTCAAATCTGTTCCGGCTGGCCAGTCCTCGTTCAAAGTCGCGCAACATAGCGCCGCAATTAAGGTCCGCCTCGTCGACCCAAGTTGGATCGTCGTAACCCTTCCAGAACACCAGAAAATCTCGATGGACCCGTCCGTAGCGCGTCCGGCGGCCGGTTCTTACATCCGCGATCTTCTCCACTTCAAACTCGCCTTCGTCGAGTGGGGTCTCCCAGCTGTCCTCCGGCAGGAGGGCTTCATCGAAATCCAGGCGATCGCTCTCGGCCACAAGCAACGGCGCGTCAGGACGATCGGGAAACCTCCGGACCAACTTCAATTTGGACACATGCACGATCGGGAAGATCCTATACTCCGAACCCGCGATCTCAAGGCGTGCGGCGTAATCGTCGATCATCTCGGCGACACGAAAAGGTCCATGCCACAGGTGTGCGAGCTTCCGTGCGTACCCCTTCTTGACTCGATCGAGGTGTAGCCATACCTGAGCGCCCACCGCGATGTTGTGGGGCCGCAGATCTTCGTTGTGTCGATTGGCTCTGCCTCTGATCGCCTCGCGCAGTCGCTCGCGAACCTGTTCCCGCGCTCGCTGGTAGTGTTCTTGTACGTGGTACCTCCATCGACGGGGCTCCTGATCGCGTCGGCGCGTGCTGCCTAACGGTAGCGCTGCCTCCAGTGTCGATCGCGGGTCCCACCCATGGGCCAGGTAGAATGGCGTGTCGCCACGAACTCGATCCTGGGCCGTATTTAGAGCGAACGTGAGTCGCTCCGCGTACTCGTCCCAGTCTCTCTGGCTCACGTCTGACACGTACATCTTCAGCGATCGCGTCAGAGTCTGCACCATTCGTTCGGCAGTTCCGTTGGCTTGCGGCCGGTACGCCATCGTAGCTCTCTGTTTCTGACCCACTATCCGACTAAAAGCACGGAAGAAATCTGACATAAAACCGGGCTCTCGATCATGGCGGATGACCTCACTGGCGCCGAAACGTCGAAAGACGCATTCTTCGTAGTTCTCGGCAATCGTTTGGGCAGTGCGAGAGGCGCTAGCCTTCGCGATCACGTATCCGGTGAAAAGGTCAACCCAGATTAACAGCTCTGTGTTTCCTTTGTACGACTTCGGTAGAGACGGAATGTGGTCCATGGCGATCATTTGGAATGGGTACGTAGCTTGTACATTCCCTGGCGATTCTCCCTGAATGAGGGGGCGCCCTTTCCCAGTTTCACAATCCACACATTCTCCCACGAACCGCTGAACACTCCTGAACAGCCCTCTCCAGTGGAAGTGCGCCTTGACGCGCTGGTAAGTCCTCCCGATCCCTTGGTGCCCGCCTTCCAGGCTAGCGTGGTAATGATGCAGGACGTCTTGTTGTAGCGTCTCCGGGATGACCAGCCGCGCGAGGGAGTCTCGGTCTTCGTCCGATTGCGGTTTTGTCGGGCAGTACAGCAGGAGTCCGCTCTCGTCCAGCTCGTAATCGTAAGCGGTCTTGGCGCAGGACTTAGCATCGTTCGACGACAGGTCGGTCACCTCGCCCCGCAGGTACGATTTCATGTTCGCGATCCACTGCTCTTCGTCTTGGGCTTGCGTGATCCGTTCACTTCTGATGCGTTGCACGATCGCTTCTTGCAGAACTCTCGACACTCGTCTCGACCGTCGTGCAGATCGCGTTACCGCTGATACACGAGCTACAGCGTTATTATCCTTCGGCTTCAGGAGCTCGTCCAGCCGATTGAGTGTGATCAGGTCCTGTCGATCAGCTTCCGAGGTAACTACGGTTCCTTCGCCTCGTTGAAGAGCTTCGCTAGCTAACTTGTCCGCACTCTGGTTCCAATCTCGTTTCATATGTAAGAACTCGTGTCTTGGCCACGATCGGAGCCGATCCATCGCTTTCTCGCGCAATAACAACAGGCCAGGGGCCTTGCATGCGATCTCACCACGCATTTGCCGGATCACTAAATTGGAGTCACCACAGATCACGACCCGCCCCCTGTCCATAGTGGACAGGAGACCGAAACACAACAGCAGTCCGCGGTATTCAGCTTCGTTCACCGTCAGATCAGGCATGTACTCCGATGCGGCCGTGACGATCGTCCATCCCGGCAGCCTCCACACGATCGCGCTATAAGCGCCACCACTGCGTTTGACACGCGCTGATCCGTCGAAACTCGCGACCAGCAAGGCTTCATCCGCTTCGACCGTAGGGGGTGGCATGGTGATCGTCTGTCGGGGCTGCTTTACTGGGGCAATCGCGATCAACGCCTCGTCTACTTCTGCGCGAGGTGTGATGCTTGCTGCCATCGCTCCCAGAATCTCATCCTCCCCTTTCGTGCACTTCCTGATCTCTAACGTCCATTCTGACAACAAAGCTGCCCAATTACCCAGTCTCCCCTGGAAGCCAGCCGAGTTGACCAGCCACGCCAGCGTCGAATGTCTGGACAGCACCAAGATCGACCTCGTCGCCAACAGTGTGTAATTCACGTCTAGCATCCGCAGGAGTGCTAAAACTCCCTTGTCGACGATCCCGTAGTTGATCTCGTTGGGCTTCAGAGTACGACTGGTGAAGGTTACTGGCCAGTACACGCCATCATGCTCTTGTACGAGTGCCGCGGAGATCGCCCACTGGCTCGCATAGACTACGATCACCGGGGTGCGATCTGGATCGAAATGTTTCAGTACCGGGGTGGACACGATCTTGGCCTTCAGCATCGTGAATGCGATTTTCGCTCGGGCCCAACGGTCGGCATCTTCTGCTCGCGTGACAACGCCCCCAGCTACTTGTTCGCCGGGGATGGACCTATTCTGCTGAACCATCTCGTGGAAATCCGCTTCGCGCAGCTCGTACAGGACAGCGGCGTAGACCGCGAAGTCTTCGATGAACCGACTGTAGTAGTTCAAACTTCCAAGGAAGGACTGCATCGATCGCAGAGTCTGCGGGAAGGGAAGGTTACCTAACACTTCAAGATCTTTCGGATGGGCTTCCAAACCGTCGACGGACACTCGGTGTCCCAAGTAGTCCACTTTTCGTCGGCCCCAGAAACTTTTGACCACACTGATGGACAAATTCCATCGTTCGCAAGCATCGAGCAGTGCTTCAACCTTCTCACACAGCATGTCCCAAGTGATCGCAGTCACCAGAATATCATCGATGTACGATCGCCTTCCCAACACTGACGGTCTCGGCTCTGGTTCTGGCTCGCCTGAATCGAACACGTCGATCGGTTTCGACGGATCGTGACCGGCGCGGATTCGGAAGTGTCCATACAGCGCGTTATCAATCAATCGCTGGTAGATCTGTGGCGCATTCTTCAACCCGAAAGGCATACGCGTCCACTCGAACAACCCGAACGGTGTGATGAACGCAGAGATCTTTCGTGCGCGTTCTGTCATGGAGACTACCCAGAAGCCACTTGCCATATCGAGTGAGCAATACCAGAGCAGTTTGTCCAAGTCTTCCAAGAGATCGCTAATCAGCGGCATGGGGTACACCATCAGTCTCGTCAAACTATTCACCAGCCTGTAGTCGATACAGAGCCGGATGTCAACGCCGTTCTTCTTGATGATGATTACGATCGGAGAGGCCCACGGTGAAGTTGACGGCGTGATCATCTTCGCCGATAACAGGCTCTTGATCAGATCCGACAGCTTCTCACGGAACTGTGGAGCGACTTTTCGGACACGTTGTGCAACAGGAGCTGCTCCTCCCACATCGATGTCGCAGACTGCGCCAACGGCAGCTGGTGGTAATGCGTTCCCCTTCCCGATCAGGAGATGTTTCCGCCTCCAAATTATCTGCCGCAGGCGATCGATTTCTTCCGGGGTGTTTGACTCAGGATCGCCCACCTGGATATCCTCGATCGTGACTTCCTCGGTGGTGGTCACTACTTCCGGCAAGATTGCCATCTGTCTCTCCACATCTTCCGCGAACAGGTCGCCACCTTCGTGGTAACATACTTCTTCGTCATCCAGCGGTTCCGGATCAACGATCGGAGGCGTTTCGGCCTGGGGCATAGACTCCTTCTGGTCCGCAGTCATCTCGTTTCGTGTGGCCTGCTCCATTGGCGGAGATTCTATCGCGTCCTGATCGCCGGTGCCACCTTCCTGATCCCTTGGAGACCCCTCTGTTTCTGGTTTCATCTCGGCGGGTCGAGGCACGGTTAGTTGTGCGACGACCGATCTCGAGGTTCCGCGGTCACGACGCAGGATTTTCATCGGTGTGTCGTACTGAGGTCGGTCTGCCATGGGTCCGGTAGGAGCGAGTTCATGTTCTTCTACCTCCACACTGTCTGTAGTGAACTGGAAAACCAGGTTCTGCCACTCGACATACCTGCGCGATCCAAGCAACACGAAACCGGGAGTGCGAGGTACGCGTCCCCCTTCGAGCCACATGCCGACGTGGGTGTCGTCTTGCAATACTATCTTCTGATCGCTGATATTCGTGATCTTCAGATAGCGAGTTTTCCCCAACCCTGTTACCAGACTCGGTACCCATCTATCTCCTCGAGTAACCCACAGCTTCCGGTGGCTCGACAAGATGAAACCCTTCTGAATCTCTATCGACTCTCCGACTTCCAGCTGGCAATGCTCTCCGAGTTTGACCTGCGTGACCTTCTCTCCGTAGAGCTGACGTCGGCCGGCTAGCTGAATACGCACTTCGTCTGGAAGATTTATTGATCCATCAGCCAGATCGAGGCGAATGCCAGCTGGCACCATGAAGTCCATCCCCAGGATCAGGTCTTGGCCGCCTGTGGGCGGACCAACCCACGCGTCGAAGTAGTACACCAGTGATCCAGCGAGCGTGATCTTGATTCTGGTACGCCCATCCGCCATATAGGGATTCTTACCAACTCCTTCACATTCCAACTCTTGACTGTTGTCTATGTAGCACCCAACCTTACGAGCAAAGGCGGCATCCAGAATGGACACCTCGGCGCCGCTGTCAAACAGCAATGTGGCTCTTTCGTTGTTGATCTTCCCCATGGCTTTCGCCTGCCGGAATTTCTTGTCTGGCACATGGTACTTCCAATATCCTCGCGACTCTCCGTGCAGGAGATCCAGAGCCATCGTCACTTCTGATCGCGAATACTCGTCGACTTGGTGGAGGCTGGAGATCGCCATGGTACGTTTGTCATGAAGGTCACATGTATTGTCCGTCGGCCGAATCAGCTTACTCACCTCTGACTTCGACTGTTTTTCGACATATGCATAGATGCAGAACTGAGAACGCTCGTCTCGTACCGGATTCAAACCCGGCGAGTGTTCTAGTTTAACATCTTTTCAGACGCTTGCGGGAGCATTCCACCGTGCTTGGTGGGGTTGTACCATTGACGGATCAAGTTGTAGAACTCTTCCATCGGGCACTCTCCGGCTCCGTGGACCTCGCCGCAGGCCTTGCAGACGAAGAGACAGCGATCGGTCGGGTGGACCTTCTTGCCACACTTCTCACATGTCAGACGCTTCCAGCAACCAAGATCGGTGTGCTTCGACGATCCACAGTGGGAACATGGCTTCCGCGGGATGTCTCCTTCGGGTAGTCCGGTGGGGCGATCGAGGCGACGGTCGTTGGAGTCTCGACTAAGACGACGTTGATCTTGATCCGATCGCGATCGAGTCGGCTGGTCAGGAGTTGACGCGAAGTACACCTTGCGCAGATCTCCTTCTCCTTCCGATCCGCTGGTTTCCGGTTCGGATTCACTCGAGTTGGCCGTTGTACGGACTGTACGAACCGCGCGAGCGTTGGCGGATGGGGTGATCCCAGTTGGCGTCTTCTGCTTGGGTTTGATGGATCCATACACCGTTTTTCCTTGCCTCGCCTTCGCGCGTTGTCGGGATCGCAGTGTTTCTTCAAGAGTGTCTGCATCCAGGATTCTGAGCAGCGCCAGTTGGCTGGCCAGATCGCGATCGTCGAGCGTTTCGATAAAGTGATCGACATGCTCACGGCGGGTCTCGATCGATCGATCCATCCTTGATCGAGAGCTGAGCTCGCAGACCGGCGACATTCAGACGGTGCAGATATTCCAGCGGCGATTCATCCAATCGCTTTCGCGCATGGTAGTACTGTCTCGCGACAGACACGCCACGTCCGCAGTATTGAGTCTGGAAGTTCTTAGACAAGCTCTTCCAGTTGCCGCGCGTCGTTCGACTCAGCTGTCGGTACCAGTTACGTGCGGGTCCAGTGAGCAGATCTCCAAACACCAGACACTTCTCGCCGTCAGGAGCTTGATCGCGGACAAAGGCAGACTTCAGTTTGCCGAACCAGCTTCTGGCACGATCTTCGTCGTTGTCCTTCCCCGAAAATTCCTTCAGTTCTGAGATCGCGGAGACTCGGATCCTTGTGGCTGAGAGTGTTCCGCCGCCTGTAGTCCCAGCAGATGCGACTGCGGCACGAGGGGTAACGTCGACACCCAGGTCATCCGGATCGTATTCGCTCGGGTGCGAATGGTCCCGGCGATTCGACTCCACGGACTCCATGTCAACGTCTTGAGCTCCAGGTGGCTTGGTTTGGTTGACGACTGGCGTGGTCGAGACCGCTTGCTGTTCCTTCAGGAAACGCTCCATTGCTGCATTGAAGAACGATTGCATGCGTTCAGGGGGAGCTTGGGCTGGATCGCTCGTCGCGATCACTGTCGGCTTGGTTTCCGATCTCTCCTTTCGCGACTGTAGCATGGCTGCTCCGGCCGGCCCAAGTGTCATCCGCTGCAGCTCGATCGAGCTGTCCGATCCCGCTTCGGATGTGGCTGAGGCATATTGCGACGATCCGGTTTGGCTGCGAGTCGGTGTTGGTCTTTCACGTTGAACCGGGACGACGCTACCGACAAGGGGCGTCAGCTTCGCGAACAGGTTCAGCGTTGATTCCCTGATGATTGGCAATTCCAAGTCGAATAGCTCGTTCGCGTCGAAGGAGCCGAGCACGATTCCCGCTTCTTTCAGCATGCGCATCAGCAGTTTCACCGCCTCGAGTTGGCTGGTTACTTCCTTCGGTGCCTTCACTGGACCTTGCAGTTCCCCAATTGGCTTCGGGCGCACGATCTTCATTACAGGATCTTCGTGCAGGAACTTGTACAGGTCCGTGTAGAAGAAGGCAGACTCCAGTTGCTCGTCCGTCCACGTGTTGCGATCCTCCTGGTCTTCGGCTTCAGACTCCGGTGCCTTCAGCTTCTTGCGTGAGGTCTTCGCCTTCTTCTTCTTCGAGGTTGCGTGCGGAACTGGAGGAGTGGTTTTGGATGAAGGTCCTTCGGTTTTCACCGTCGGACCTTCGTCCGGCGGATCACGATTCGCATCGCGATCCGCGGGGGTCCCCGAGGGGACCTGGGGAGGGGTTTGAGGCTTTTCTTCTAGGTCCATCGCTGAACCTTCCTCTTTCACATCGTCAGAGCTCCTCCCGGCACTCTCACGATCAGTGGATCCTGGCGCTTTCAGCGCCGTCGGCGGCGATCCTTCTTCCGTCGACGACTCGTTCCCTGGTTCCATCTTGATTTTGACGTCTTCTTCTGTGGACTCACGGTGAAATCCCTGAGAGTCACCAGAAGATCCGGGCACGCGCACCATTGTGGTGGAGTGGGATCGCAAAAATGGATGATGCGATCCAAACTCACCAGCGGTACGCCCGGACTGCCGACTATCGGAGGGGGTACTCCGTTGATCAGGCGTGATCAGAAAACCTTGTAGTCACCTTGTGTACCCGACGGCGGGGCGGGTTACGCTCTTCCGGTGTTCTCTTGAAGGACGTCAAGGGTGTGACCAAGGCGGAACTTGTTGGAGCTGGACTGCTCCTTCCGGGGAATGGGGGATGACAGCCACGCGGGTATCCTTCACGCGGTCGTCGGTTGTTGGTGATCGGGTCTTGGGGTAAGTCGATCACGTGGGGGGTGTCCTTTGGGTGTGCTGTTATAGCCCTTTCCGTTGCTTGCCGCCTCCTCTGGCGGGGTCTTGAGTTGAGATGAGATTGTACGATCGCCCCCTGGCCAAGCTATCCAGGTGTGCGACGTGTCCTTGGTTGACTAGGTGAGCCCTTCTTCGGGTAGGCCAATGTAGTTCCTTCCCCGGGATGTGTGGACGCCACTTGTGTCTTGCAAGGCAAATCAGAATCTATTTAAGCAAAGGTAAAAGTCCTAAAGATCTCTCTCCCTATCCCCATCCCGCTTGCGTGCCCACCGACTGCACATCACACTTGAACTTCCATCTGTATATCTTGACCTCGTATCGGAATGACAGTAACATTGTACCTAGCATCCATCACTGTACCACTGTGGCGGTACCATGTCGATCTGATCAGGTGAGTCCAGATGATCGCGTGTGCCCAGATGATCGCAGATGTCTGGTTGATCGCAAGTGTCCGGATGATCGACTGTACCGAAAGGGTGGTACCAGGCAGATAAAATTACCTGTACCATCATTGTGGTACCAAGTCAGGTGCTGGGCTATCCGGACATATCCGGCACCAACCCCAACCCTTCTGGTCCAATCAGTCCAGACGCGATCTCTTCCCATCATCGGCAATTTGACCCAGGTCGCTTCACCTCAAGAACATGTCGGCCATAGGACTGTTCACTAACTGTGTCACAGCGTCAAGCGTAACCGAGGACTCTCGGTTGGCCTCGAATTTGGTCGGCCGAGTTGTGGACTCCTCGGGTGACCGCGATGAAGGGTCGGTCACCCCTGTCCGTGCAACCTCGGCGTGGGCTTCGGCCGTTCGCATAAGTTCCGAGAAGTGGAGCCAGCCGCCTTTGGGTTGGACGAAACCCCACAGAGCATTGTCAATCATTCGTTGATAAATCATCGGTGCATTCTTCAATCCAAACGGCATACGAAGCCATTCGAAATGTCCGAGTGCACAGACGAATGCCGAGATCTTGCGGGCCCGCATCGTCATCATAATAGCCCAGAATCCACTGGCCGCATCAAGCGAGCAGAACCATAAGTAGGCTTCCAGGTCGGTCAACAAGTCGTCGACTAACGGCATGGCGTACTCCATAATCGCCGTCACTGCATTCACCAGCTTGTAGTCGATGCACAACCGAATATCAACTCCATTCTTCTTGAGCACGATCACGATGGGCAACGCCCATGGGCTGTCCGAAAACGCCACTAGACGAGCTTTCAGCAAGCCTTTCAGAAGCTCTTACAGCTTCCGAAGGTGTCGGAGCGGTGTTCTCCGAGCTCTCTGTTTGATGGGTGGATGCCCCTGCACGTCAATATCGCACACCACACCGTAGGCCGGTGGTGGCAGAGCATTCCCACTCGCAATCATGATCTTCTCGTGTCGTTTCAACACCGCAACGAGACTTTCTTGTTGACGGACTGTCGCGCTCGGGTTCAGAACATTCGGTCCTGAATAATCCAGTACCGTTTCCGAGGCTTCGGTCAGGTCCGGTAAGAACGCCAACTCGTGTGCATAGTCCGTCAACTCGATCTCATTCGCCAAATGTTCGGACGTATCGTTATCGGTGTTTCCACTACCTGGACCGTCCCCCGTGGTAATCTCATGCATCATTGCTACGAAGGCAGAGTCCAATCGGGTCTCCGGGTCATCACCGAGGACTGGGATGGAGTTCTCTTCACTCGTATACGTGGTATCCGCGCCATCAGAGGTGTCGGTCGCCACCGAGTCGTCATCTTCGTCGACCCATTTATCTCCAACGGGTTCGTCAGAGGGTTGCACCGAAGTCGTCAACGGCATTCGGTCTCGTTCTGTCGGTTCCTCAGTGTTCCTGTTCGCGAACGTTATCTGGCCCTCGTCTAGGCCTCCCAAGTCGTCGGATGGTCGAGGTAGGATGCCGCTAGGTGTCGGATAGTCTCGTCGTTCTACAGCTGGTGGCTGATCTGCCAACCATCGTTCGTAGAGTTTGCGTTCCCGCGCGAACAAAGTCTCGTCTCGACACTCCGCGTACGCCAGGACTTGCCACTCCTCATACTTAGCGGAGTTCAAACGAGTGTATCCGTCTCCTTGCGGCAGGTCACCCTTTTTCACCCACAGCAGTACCGATTCGTGTCTCGCGCAGTGAGCAATCTTCGGTGACACGTTCGTTAGTCGCACCATTGTCGGCTGTCCCCGTCGAGACCTCGTTACAGTGGGCACCAGGTTTCCAATCCGGCGTACCCACACGTCGTGAGTAGTCAGAGGCGGCCGTCGTCGTGGTAACCTGAATTCTCGCCACTCACGCCCTGGGACCGACAAATCTTCGGTCGGGCGTCCAGTCACTTGCATGCTGTACGGCTCAGCCTCTGCTGGGTTCTGCGACTTCACCAGGGGCACCATTACCTCGTCCGGTAGTCTCGCAGTATCGTGGAACAGATCCAACCGGACTCCGGCTGGAATCATGAAGTCTGTTCCCAGGACCACGTCTACTCCTGCACTGTGATCCATAACCCATACTTCAAATTCGTACACGCGCTCCCAGCCTAGCGTGACTTTAACGAGTGCTCGTCTGCGGGTCTCCATCACCCCTGGGTTAATTCCTCGCACTTCCAGACTCCTACCGTGGTCTGGAACTTCACGCAAGCGCAACCGTTTCGCGTATGACGCGGAAATCACACTGACATTCGCTCCAGTGTCCAGCAGAATCCTCGTTCGCGAGTCGTTTACAGCCCCATTGACGAGGGCTCGCAATCGCTTCCTCTTGTCATAGCGCTGGGGTGACCACCACCCCATTCTCTCGCCAGATAACAGTTTAATCGTCTGGCCGAGGTCTCGGGATGGATGGTCGATTTTGGCCATGCTGAGGATCGAAGCATCGGTTATCTCCACTCCGTCTCCGTCCACACGTCACCCATTCACTTCACTCTCACCGAGACTTACGCCTCTCTCCTTTACATTTTCCGTCGTTTGCACATATTCCATATTCAAGTCATCAGGCCGTTTGCTCACACCTGCGAATGCGAACATATAGTCCGCATCCAGCGCAAATTTGGCTAACTGTGGCAGCCCGATTGGGACCAACCCAGTTTCAGTTGGCGGGCTGCCTAGTTTAAATGACTCCCATAGACGAGTTCCTGCAATTCCGGCGAGAGGTCCTTCTTCTCGACCTTAGCTCGGAGGAGATTCGTGAGTTCTTGGAAGGCTTCACACTTCCCGGCATCATGAACCTGTTTACACATCTTGCATCGCTTAAAGCAGTAGTGAGCCGAATGGGTGAGCCCTCCGCAGGCGGCGCATGGACCATATTGGCGTCGGCCGTCGCGTCTGGTGGAGTTTCGGCGCTGGTCGTCTCGGTCATACGGGCGTTGGCCGTTACTTACCCTCGGTCGACGATTGTCGGCGCGAGCGAACGTTCCTTCAGCCGCATTGCGGCGTTCAGAGTCGTTTGCAGCAGCCACGTGGCCTCGGTCCTCGGTCGACGCGTATCCGTCGTCCGAGTACCCTTCGGAGTATCGGTCGTCATCGCCAGAGTGAGACTCCGGCCCATACTCCTCGGTGTCATCATATCCGTCGTTGTACGCTTCTGGGTATCCTCCACGCGCGTCCGCTGAGCGTCCCGCATTCAGTGCTGTCACTATGTTGGTCAGTGCGTCAGTGAGAGTGACCCTCGGTCGATATTGTTGGTCATCCCGGCGACGGTTATCGTCTCGGTAACGGTCTTCTCGACGACGGTCGTCCTCTCGGTGACGTCGGTCTCGGCGATAGCCGTCCCGCGGATCCTCGGAGCGTCCACCATCGCGTCGGCGTGCTACCTCTTGCCCTCGAGGGCGGCGGACCGAGGACTCGCGTCCAGATTTTCGCTCCCTGCGACGAAGGATATCATTGATCATATCCTCGAGGTCGTGAATGTTCTTAACTCGGACATGGCACAGACGCTCTTCTAGACCTCGGTCTTCACACGAATCCAAGAAGTGCTCGACTTGGTCCTTTGCATCTCGACCGCCATGCTCGAACTGCACTCCGGCGTTGCGAGCATAGCCGTTAAGTCGGTTGAGGTAGTCGCAGACATGCTCCTTCTCCTCTCGCTTGGCCGAGTAGTACCGAGCCTTCGCAGACTGGTTGAACCTCGAACAGTAGTACTTAATGAACGCATCGCTCAGCAATTTCCACGTGCGTCTCGTTTTGCGGGGCAGCTGTCGGTACCAATGCAGAGCACCATCTTGGAGGCTCAATTCAAACGCCATGCACCATTCGTTGGGCGGCGTGTGCGTCCCTTTCATCTCGTATATGAACGCTCGGAGCCACTGCATGGACTTCTCGCTCTTATCGCGGAGTCCCAAGTACGGCTTGATGTTTCCGAGTGGGAGGTGCGTGGCGATCTCTAGCCTCGGTGTCGTACTGTCATTCTCCACCGCGCTCGACTCACGAATTTGGCGTGCCCATTCTCCCGTCAAGTCACCCCCGGTGTCTCCGACGTCGAACGAATCTTCGTCAGATGAGTCGTCGCGGAGGTCGTAACGTCGGCTGGGCGTCCGACTTGCGCTTCGTCCAGCAGTCGGAGCGGTTCGATATCCCTCGGCCTCTCTCGCCAGCCGTTCTGTACGACTGACCGACCTTGGCGTCACCATGTGAGAGTCTTGGAAATACGTCGACGTCGCACCTTGGGCCGAAAATATTCCGGCCTCGGTGGGCGTCTCCCAGGGGTCACTGGCAACGGAATCATGGACGGGTCGACCGGATCCGATGCGTGGCGGACGTTCGGTGGACGGCTAACTCCCGAAGGCCGACCGAAGCTTCTGCTTCCACTTGCGAAGCGCCGTAGCGGCGTCCTCGGATGCCCATGCTCGGAGGTCTGCTTCCGACGGGAACACTTGGGGTTCACATCCCATAGCGCGTAGGAGTTGCACCGTGTCCTCGGCCACCTGCCGAGTATTCCACGACTCCACGGGCACAGTTAACTCGCCACCGAGCTCCATCCAGATGGCTTGGCGAACAACCTCTGGAGCGAAGGATCGCATCCAGTTGCTCTTCACCTTCATGAGTTCTAGGTATCGACCCAGAACTCGGTTGGCGGCCGGGGTGTCTCCGTTAAGAGGAGGCCGGCCGCCATTCGGCCGAGAATTCGCATCCTCGGCCATCGCCGACGATCGGCGATCGTCGGACTCATCTTCGTCGTAACCGTTGGTTGGTTCGGGACCAGCCACTTCGTTCAACTCTTCGGTGAGGTTTCGCGCAAGCGACCTCACCCCTCCGCTGCGTCCTGCAGATACTGCAGCGGCTTCCGAAAGCTCGGGCATAGCTGCCTTCTCTTCCAGGTCATCTTCTTCGTCATCTTCCTTGGCGTCAGAATAGTCCATCGGCTCATCAAAACTGTCCGAACGCTCGTTGATCGACGCCAACGTACTCGGCGTCGCGAACGACGAACCGGAACGCCCCGAACCCTCGGTACGCGTTCCACTTGACCTCGCCGGCGTTGCTGGTACCGCTGACTTCGCTTCTTTCGCCATCTTCTTTCTTCTTCTCTTCTTTCTTCTCTCGAATGCTCGTTAAGGTAAGAACCTATATGCAACCAAGACACACAGAAGGTCACACCAATCCCGGGTCGCGGCACCAGTTGTTGTGTAGGAACACGCAGAAAATCTCACTACCGAACGGTATGAGTCCCACCAACAACACACGCTTCCCTCGCGAAAGGTCAGCGAACGTCGGATCAACACCTGAAGACCAGGAACGATCCCTTACACCGGGTTGGTTGTAAGCGCCTCTGTATACCAAGGTTGAGTTCGGTCAACCTTAAAACCTGCACTGCTAGCCACGAGCGAGGGCTAGAATGCAATATTGCGCTTTCGCGCGAACCCCCGCAGTCCCTCAGAAGTAAGGGTACCGGCAGTCACGCCTAATACGGGTTTGCCGAGGGTAACCTCGGCGGGTAGTGAAATACACTTGGGAACACTCGGGTTCCACCAATATATAGGGACCGACACTCCTTGTCGCCCCTAACTCTCGGCCACTCCTATCTCTTGGACTGACCAGCAACAAACTCTCGGTTCAATGTACCTCAAGCTCGCTGACAGGCATCCCACGCAGCCGAGCGTATCCAGACCCTAAGACAAGCTAGCTAGACTTACCGAAGACGGACTTGACCCTTGGTGGCTTGTGGGGAAGACTGCTGATTTATTTTTCTTATCCTACAGATCTGGGAGCCTCTGTAGGTCATCATTTGGCTAGTCCTATACCTCTATACAAATATCAAGTGTAAACAGATCTCTGTGGGAAATCGTATAGCCGGCTCTACACAGCCGAGGGTACGACACGAAATGGGTACAAACGAGGCTTTTAACCTCGGCCGGGGTTTTATTAGACCCAGCCGAGACCTCGGTCACTATTGCTCCTAGGTCACTATAGCGCGGGAAATGAGACCCGCCAATCAAGACGCTCTGTCGCCGTTCACTGAAAGGTGCAACGTCAGCCAAACCGTGACAGTTCGGCACCAAAACCCAACGCCACAGTACGCTCAACTAGAAGATTGCGGTGTCTTGGGTTGTGCAGACCCACCGACTCGTCGATTCGACGAGGTTTGTCTTCGCTGGTAGCGAGAAGTGCCCACCCCGGGCCGACCTTGATCTCTTGGCGCTACCAGTCGATTCCCCTACAAGATATGCCTCTCGGGGAACGACGGCAGACATAATCCAGCCCACGCAGGGACTTACCGGAAACTATACGCTGTTCTTGGACTTAGAAGATTCTGCTCTGTTTTGTTATCTCTGTGTCTTCGGGGAGTCCCTTCGGGCTCCTCCCTTTGGTCTCCTATCTATCATATACAAATACCTAGTGAAATGGAGTCGTTATAGATCTCCCTGCGACCCTTCGCTCAGCTTCCTAGTTGATCTTCGCCGAGTCGGGTCGTTATGGATCTCGGCCGACCCTTCGCTCCGATTCCTGATTTATCCTCTCCCCCTTGGAATAACTCCTAGATGGAATACGCTCGCTGAGTCTTGGTACTCGCCGAGTCCGACCGCTTCGCCGAGTTCGCCGCTTAGGTGCGAACTCCGATTAGGTACGACGTACTTAGCTGGGCCAGAATGGGTGGTCTACCCAAAATATGAGTTTCCCTACACCACAACTGCCCCGGGCGTGATACGAGCCAGGCTGGTAAGTGTCTCGACAATCATTCAGCTCCACAATTCTCCAACCGTCGGAACTTCGTTCGAAATCTCGTTACCACCGGTTCACGAGCTCCATCACCTTCTTCCGGCGACCAGGTGCGTACTGTTGCCTTCTGCGCCACTTGCTCATGTTCATGACGTGCTAATATCGCTCTCCTGTGCTTCTGGTAGCTTCTCGTTAAATCGCTGCGCTCATCGCCGGTCCTGTTGACGTGTACACTCGCTGCGTCTCGTCCGACTTAATTGCTGTAGCGTTCGGCCACGTTCGTCTTCTCCGGACCTCTGTTGGTTCATCGCCGAGTCTCTTCGCGGCAGATTTACGTTGTCGATCTTTTCGACGACTCGCAAGCATGGTGCATTCGCCGAGCCGTGCTGGACCGCCAGCTGCGCTGGCTTTTGTTGCTTACTCGGAGGACTCGTCGACGCCTGGTAGAGCTGAAGCTTCCGCTCGCTCCCATTCGCTCAGTCCGACGACTCCTCTTCTTGATTTGGCTCGCCTCGCTGGGTACGACTCGTCGAATCTCGCGGCAGGCGAATTCGCTGGCCTCGCTGAGATTCGGCGCGTGCTCACCGAACATGAGGAGTCCCAGAAGCAGCGTGACGCCGCGTTGGCCACGCTCGTTTCTCTCCTCTTGACAAGTGCTCCTCTTCCGATGATGCGTCGTAGCGCTAATCCATCTTGGGCGCTAATTCGCTCGCTGACATACTGTTGGCTGTGAGACAAGACGTGGTTCCGCTTCCTGACATGGCTAGCGAGGTCGCGGACCTTCGGACTAAGCTCGCCAAGTCCGAGCGAGTTGCTGCCGCCCGCCTCAAGCGGATGGAGTCCGCTATCGCTGAGTCGGCCACCATCCAACACCGGTTGGATACCGCTACGCACGAAACAGCGAAGTGGAGGACAGCATCCTGAACTCGTCGAGTTCTTCAACAAGACCATCCTTCAGCTTAAGGCTCAAGCTAAGGTGGACTTGCAGCTCGAAACCGAGTGAACTCAGGCTGCCGAAAGGACCATTTAAGGTCTCGACGCCGAGTTAGCTGCTCGAGAGCGGACCATCGATCAGCTTGGTCGACAGCTCGTCGAGGCGGATGCTGCGCAGACTGTTCTCCGCGGGGTGGCGACGAAATACTTTCGCGACGCGCAGGAGGCTGCCGTCTTGGCGTGTTCGGGTGGTGACTACGCTCTGGCTAACGCTAAGCGCACCATCTCAAGACAGGCTGAGGTGATCTTGAGCCAGAAGGCTGTGATTCGTCACAACGGCCGTTATCCGGTGCATGACCCCACTTGGCGGTTGCTGCACTTGTTGGAGTTGACGTGCCTGGGCTGGATCCGCGGGATATTCATCTGAATGCTCGGTTGTGCCGCATCCTCGCTGAGCGCTTCCCAGAGTCGATTGAGCTAGCCGGTTCGACGAGTCCCAGCGAAATCACTCTCCGGATTCGCCCGATCAGCTCGTCGATTCAAGCTTCTACCAGTTCGCCGAGCGGGTTTCAGTCTAACTCAGCGGGTGTTGCCCGGCCGAGCTCAGCGAGTGATTTCCCACCAAGCTCAGCGAGTGCAGCTTCTGGTACTCTATCCGGTCGTTCTCGTTCCACACATTCTCGTCGCCAGTCGCGTCGTCAAAGTCGTCGTTCGGTCTCCCAGTTGCGGAACGCACCACTCCGCAATCTGACCTCTTCGGAGCGTCTTCGCCGATATGCGAATCCTGCTTCCCCCACAGCTGCTGATCCCCGTCGGAGTCGTTCGAAGAGTGTTCCACGTGGTCTCTACGAACGTCCGGTTCCTGGAGAAGAGGGTTTCGACACTGCCACAACTTTGCTCAGTGCCGAAGTGATCGATGAGTTTTCTCCTTCTCTTCCGATCCCTGGTCGGAAGCGCCTCCGAGCTCCGGCTTCCAGTCTTCTCGCGCTTGGTTCGTCTGGTTACCGCCCTCAGCGTCCTTCGCTGAGTCCATCGCAAAGCCCCGATCCGCCAACGACCACTGACTCTGGCAAACCTTCTCCCGAATCTCCTAGTACAGCCGATTCAGACATGGCCCGTTCGTCGGTCGTGTTGGCGAGTTTGTCCCAGGCTCAAGTTACTGTTCTTGACAGCTCCAGCTCCTCTTCGAGTTCGGCTTCTGTGTCCACGCAGCTGTTGGACTCGTCGAGTGAAGCTTTTTCGTCGTCACACTCTCCGAGCTCGTCGAGGGACATTACAGCTGGATCGCGTTCAGTCCCGGCCCGCTCGGCGAGTTCTGTCGCAAGCACCTCTCTCAGTAGCTCGGCGATAATCGTCTACTCGCCTCCTTCGGTTGCCCCAGCACTGATGCCTCTTCATCCGGCGACTTCGCTTCGACGTCGTCCATCTCGAGCAGCTGCGCGTAATGCTACATGCATCACGCATGCTGTCCTCGAGGAGCTGGACGCTGCAGACGATGATGTTTTGGGGACTGCCGCAGCACCTTCCGTCTCGTCGAGTGAGGTGCTGCCTCCTGTTCCGGATGCTGGTGTGGTCGCTGAGTCTGATGACGATTATCCTTCGTCAACGAGCACCATGGATCTCTCAGCTCAGCGAACTCCACCTCGCGGGAAACTTCAGAGTTACGCCGATGCTCGCCGAGTTGTCCCGTCAGTGGTGAAGCGTGGTTGTTCCCCTGTCGCTTCCACTAAGCCATCTCGGAAGAAACGCGCCGCCCCGGAGATTCCTCGCCGAGCTACCAAGAAAGCTAAAAACTCGGCGAGATCTCCAGCAGCTGTCTCTACGTCGACAGCTCCACGAGAGGCTCCGAAGGGACGGGTTCAGAACGCGCGACTTCGATCATCGGGAACGACGACAGGTTCCTCGATTGCTCCGCAGTCGATTAGCTCGCGAAAGGTTCGCTCAGCGAGACCATCCGTGGCCTCGCCGAGTACCTCCACACTCTCGGCGAGTATGTCAGTCGTCGAATTACCTCCAACTCTCGCTCTGCCACTCGCGAAATTGCGTGCTCGCGCAGCACAAGCGATTGCTCGAGAGGCACGCGAGACTCCAGCAATGCGCCAGACTCGCGATGTGGTATTTTTCCACTATGGTTCCGCTCGGTGCTGGGCGAAAATTACTGCTTGTCGATCTCCAGTGACAATGGAATACATCGACGGGAAGCCTCAGATCGTGTCCGGTAGATGATGAAGGTCTTCGACTCGTCTCACCCTTGCCAACATGTTCTCGCTAAGTTCCCAATTTTCGTCGCGGAGAGTGCTATTGACTTGGCTCGCCATCGTCTTCACATGAAGAAGAGGTCAGCGAAATCCACTGACCCTTTGGCCATCTTGTCTGACGCTTGGACCCGATTCCTTGGCGATTCACGAGAATTCGACGAGGCTCAAGACAATGATACTCGGACGAAGATCTTTGTGGCGCTCTGGGAGCGGAACCACTGGTTGGTAAATTCGAGCGTGATCATTGGTTTGCATCCCGATTTGAACCCTGGTCGATTGGTCGCCGAGCTCCTAACGCTGTGGCTTTCGTATAGCACCGAGCGTAAACGTCGTGGGGACTTGTTGGGGCTTGTGATGAAGTCTCTTGAGACGGTCCTCCATGAAGTCGTGGCGACTCGTTCAGCAGCTGGTCCAGCACCGACTCTCGACCCGGAGTTATATTTCGAGCCAACTGTCCCGATGTATGCTCTGGTTAATCAACCGTGGTTTCCTACATTGTCCGATTGGCTCGCCGAGCTCGACGAGTTGGATGACCAGGAACCGTGGCGAGTGTGGTGGCTGACTCATCCAGAGAAGCACCCGTATAACACCTGTTTCCGCCCGAGTAATCCCGAGTTTCCAATGTTTGCTCCCGAGGGTGTCCCGGTTGGAGAGATCGATCTCGATCTCGAAGAAGATGTGGATCAGAACGAACCAGACCCTCTAGCTGTTGACGGAAGTGCACCTCCTCCTGCTAACCGGGCGGACATTCACATCTTTGAAGGCATTTTCGATGAGCCGTAGGTCGGCGAATTACTGATTCTATTTGGTGTTCTCATCGGTGAGTTGCTTCTAATCGCCAAGGTCCCAGGTTCTTTTAGTTGCTGTTTTCGATGAGTCTTGGTGGTTCTTTCTTGTTTCTTCGTAATCCACACTTCATCCATTTCGTAATATCAATTTATGTAATGACGCAGTAGCATTACCCATCCATCCATCCTGCCTGCTGTCTTCACAGGTTGGTGTTCAATCTTCGTATGCAATAGCATTTAACACTCGTCTGCAACTTGCACCAGTTGCAGACGGTTTTCACGTTTCTCTGGCGAAGGTAATCGAACAGAAGGCCTCCGCACGATAAATTCGACAATGGTTCCCACGTGGGTTCATATCCCACCCATTTTACTTTGAACAGACGCTGAGCTCGGTCGGTACTTGTCGAAAGCGGCATTTCATCATCGAGAATGGCTTCTACTTCGTATCGCCCGGTTCGTTCGTCAGGTTCCCAGCTGTCTTCCGGCAGCAACTCCTCGTCGAAGTCAAATCGATCGTTTTCGCTGAGACCATCGACTAGCTCAGTCGTGGGACGTTCGCTGAGCTCAGTCACCTTCTTCAGTCGTGATACATGAACCACGGGGTAGAATCGATAGCCACTCTTGTCCGGTAGTTCTAGATCGTAAGCGAACTCTTCTATCTTGTGCTTGATCCGGAAAGGTCCATGCCACCGGTGCGCGAGTTTCTTCTTCAATCCTGATTTCACCCGTTCCATGAACAACCAGACTTGGTCTCCTTCTTTGAATAGCGACCGCGTAGACTCAGCTAATTCTTTGTTCGCACTTGCAGTTGTTGTGTCGTCTCTCGCTGAGTTTGTCTCGTCTACTTGTCCATTGTCTTCGTTACTTGTTGAAGGAACAGCTCCCTGTTGTACTCGGCTCAACGATTCGTTATGCTCTTTGGCTCGCCGGGCTTTTTCTTTCAGTTGGTATTCCTTGGCAAGAATGAGTGCGATTTCTCGCTGCCGGATTGCTTCTCTGCGCCATTCTATAGCGTTTGCTGACGTCGTTTGTTTCGCTGGGCTTTTTGAGGCCCAGCGAATGGATGAAGTCATCGATTTGAGTGTAGACTGAGCATCCCAGCCGTGTACCAAGTAAAATGGCGTTTCTCGCCGAGTCGAATCTCTTGAGTTGTTGATAGCGTGGACGAGGTTTTCAGCGATATCACCCCAGTCAGCTTGTAACGGGTCTTCTACGTAGACTCGTACTGTCTGGATCATCGTCTTGACGCTACGCTCTTGTTGACAATTTGCTTGAGGCCGATAACTCAAGGTGGCTCGAGACTTAGACTGCATCATCTCGTAAAACGTCTGGAAGACTTCACTCATGAATCTTGGATCTCTATCGTATCGAAGGAGCGAAGGAGCTCCAAACCGACGAAAAATGCATTCTTCAAATGCCTTTGCCACCCCAAGTGCCCCTGTGTCGCTCATTGCCTTGGCGATCACGAATCCAGTAAAGTGATCCTGGAAGAGGAGCAGTACGGTGTTCTTTCGCTGAGTCTTTGGCAGTGGTATAACGAAATCCATCGACACGATCTGGAATGGTCTGTCCAATACTACGTTGCCTGGCGAATACCCTCGTAGTTTAGGGTCTTCTCTTGCGGGTAGTGCAGTCTTCGCATGCTTGGACGTGCTTGACCACATCGGCATACAATCCGATCCAATAATAGTCTGTCTTCACCCTGTGATACGCTCTCACGATACCTTGGTGCCCTCCCTCGATGGAGTTATGACAATTCGCGAAGATTTCGTCGATGAGCGTGGTCGGAACTACCAGTCTCAGCTTCATATCTTCTTCGCTGGGTTCTCTTCGCTCTCGTCGGCGACCCAGATAATACAGTAGGCCATCTTCGCTGAGCACGAAGCGGTCAGCAATTTTGCCTGCGTTTCCTGCTCTTCGTCGAGTGAGCTCGTCGAATACACGTCGCAGGTATTGTTTCAGGTCTGAGCACTTGTATTTTTCGTCTTGTGCTGCCGATATTTGTTCCCGCCGTTCTGTCTGAACGGCGAACGGATCAATGTCCTGGGCGCTTGGTCACTCTTGTCGCTCAATTGTAGTGTAACTTTGTTCAATCACTCTTTGAGTTCCTGGAGGCTTGTACTTTTCTTCGAACTCGCCGTATTTATCGCTGTCATCGGTGAGCCTTGGCGAGTCGTTTCCTCTTAACGCTACTGGCGTTGTTGGTTCATTCGCTGGGTCGTCTTGCTCATCCCCGGCGAATCTGACTCGGCGAGTCTGACGGGCTTGGCTTCGTGTGGTCGCTGAGACTTTAGGAATCTCTTCTCCTTCGGTTAGGTCTGTGACGGCGTACAGCTTCTCTTGGATCCGGTTTAGCGTTCGCAGTTCTGTTTTTCGATCTCCACTGAGGACAACGCGTCCTGCCATGGCTTCAAGAGCTTCAGTGGCTAATGCATCTGCGGCCGAGTTATAGCAGCGGACGACCTGCAGGTAGCGGACTGAATTTAGGCGTTCGACGAGTTCTTTGTGGCGTGCTAGTTCCACTTGCAGGGTCATGCTATCACCCCCATGGATTGCTGGATTGCGAGCCTGGAGTCGCCCACAACGATCAAATCAGTCACTCCTCGTTCCAGTGCCGCGAGGACTCCGTGGTTCATCCCGGTGTACTCGGCGACGTTAACTGTTGTTAGTAGTAATATCTACCAATCTACTCCGTGTATTTTTTATTTTCGCCTTTTCTTTCGCTAATTTAATAAGCAGAATAGGTTTAGGCGTGTCTATTAAACTGGGGCGTTGCAAAAGACGCGACCTCTCGACCACCTGAGAGCGCGAGAAACATCCAACGCTTCAGCAGCAGGTTCGAATCATCTCGACCAGTGAGAGCTCTAAGAAAACTTGTCTAGTAGCGATATTTGTTTTTTATCATCAACTCTACCAACAATCGAGTTAAAAAAAATCCATTCAATCAGTTAAACAACTCGTCAATAGAGGCACACAGCTTTGGTGCCTTTTCAGTGGCAAATTTAGAACAACGTAGCCACATCAAATATGGTTCGTCAACAGTAAATACTTGATTGATTGTACGCCCACTGTACTTACCGAAATTAAGCAGATACGATTCGTCATTGGATCCATTTGCGAACTTTCTCGCAAGAAATTTAACAATTTCAGAATCAGAATCTCCAATTAGCATTTTCTGATTACGAAGCCAGCGGCAGTAGCTGGGATTTTTTTCGAATACTTCCTGGAAAGTGAAGCCTTTGTGCATGCTGAACGAAAGTGTTGTTGACATGGTATCTATATAGTTACCAAGACAATAAATCAAAATTTTAATTAAATCCATTTTTTTTTCTTAAGCTGTGGTGTATTCCAATACCTCCCCAGTTAGTCTATCGAAGCTTAGTTCCTGTTCACTAATGACAAGGACGATCAAATTGACTCCCTGGCAACCCGCGTTGACTCCCTGGATCTGGATCGATTGAGGTACATCACGCTCTGTCAGACGGCTAACGTCTGCCACGAGAACGCGGTTGGTAAGCGACGAAGTCTGATAATCAAGAAGACCATTCACAAGCTCAGGAGACAGGTCACCGTTGATAGCACCAATCTTGGCGACCTCATTAGTGAAATGATGGAAGTCATAGTCGTGACTGATGTCAAAGACTTGCTGCGATCCGATACGTACGTTGAAGTTACGAATCGTTGAACCCGGCTGTACCGTCCATGGGGCGCTATCGAATGGACTCTGATACTCCTGCACAGCTGCAGTTGCAAAATTATTAGTCTGTTCGGCAAACGGGAGGACCACAATATACTTAGCGTTCTTAACACTCGCCGAAAGCTGTAGGTCAAAGGAAGCGTTGAACTGACTCGACTGCTTACCAATGCCAGCGCGCTGGTCAAATCTCTGGGCATATACATCATTGTAGCGCACCTTCTTGACAGGTTTCGAAATAATGGCTTGAGGATTCTCGAGATGAACGAATGGTACATATAGACGATATGTCGTGAAAGGCATATAGGTACCATCAAGTGTAGGTTCTAGCGAATTGACTACTGCGCCCCAGGCGATGCTAAAACCATTAGCAGTAGCTGGAAGTACTCCATTCATAGGGTTTCCTGTCGATGAGGCAGCAATCATGACGGGGCAGGTATTACCGGATGAGAGAGTAGTAGAGGTTAGCGACATACCTCTTACAGAATCTGCAGCAACAACAGATGATCCCTGATTGACGCGGAAGCGAAGTCGAATCTGAGGATTAGCCAAGAGGTCAAGCTCCTTAAAGATCGGATGTAGGTCAGTTAGTTTGATCTTCAACATGTAGTTCCATGTACCCATGATTGCACTAGAAGTACCTGATCCAGCAACGAATGCACCACGTGCAGTTTGATTAGCGATGTTTGTAGATGCAGCTGATCCGCCAAGTGAAGGCCAACTAGACGTGAAATCAGTACCCGCGCTGGGAGGGTTTGATAAAAGGCGCTTCACGAAGCCATCGTTAGAAATATTGGCTCCACCAGGGGGATTGGATACATTAAATGCGGATGAGAAAGCAGCATTGTTTGAATAGCCATCACCATTCGTTGAGTTCGTGACAGAATTGTAAGTAACAGATTGAGCAGCGTCCGGAAATAGGAACGACTCAGCACCATGCTTCTCAACATATTGAGGGGAATAGCTTGTTTGAGCACGGATGTTGTTCCAAAACATCTTGTAGTCAGCCATAGAGACAATGGTTTTTCCATTGAGTTCCAGCGACATCGAATCAATGACATTCCAATTACCACATTTCAGCGACACACAGAAACGATTAGCAGCAGCCGTCTGAGCAGTAGTGCCGTTTCGCATCGAGACCTTGTACGGCAGCATTAGATACGCATCACGAAGGCAAGCAAAGCCTTCAGATCCGTTCAGCTGTGACGTGGAGTCAATAGTAATAATACCATTCTGATACGAGCCCTGGTTTAGATCGATTACAAACGGTACCCGCTTACCAGAGGCTACCTTAATCTCAGGATCGCTCTTTAGCGAGCTCTGGTACAAATATTGGTCGCAAAGTTGTGTTTCAGACATGGTTGAATCTATATGATCCTCAATATAGTTTAGTTAAAATAAATATTAGAGCGAAGCTCGAGTGGTTGAAGTCCTCGAGCAAGCTCTTAACTTCCTTATTATGGCAGACCTTATCAAGCCTATAACCAGCGATCACGATCTCATCGAGCTCGCGAATAGATTACAAGTACATTTGGATGACATTTTTGAATCGAGTAAAATTAAGAAACCACTACCTAAGAAAGGTTCGTATCTGATTCCACTAAGAACGCCAAATCTGGATGTAGGGCATTGGACAGCAGTCCGAAACGGGCAATATTACGATTCAATGGGAGAAGGTCCTCCAACCAAGTATGGCATTAGCAAATACAATACCAAGCAGTATCAAGGTACATATGGGGACTACTGCGGAATATGGTGTATGCTCTGGTTATATTCCAAGCAACATAAGAAGCCGGAGGTATTTGTCAAGATGAATGACCTCAATTTGACTATTCTATAATATAAAATATTTAGCTTAACAAATATAGGTTATTACAATGTACCGCGAATTAGCTATCGCCAGTGATGTTCCTGAGTCAAAGCTCAAGCGAGCGTTCAAGACCGGAACGCTATCACTCTCCAAAGATGAGTTAAGCGGGTCTGGTGCTACGCTCCATCTTCACCCTGAATCGTACGCAAAAGCCCTCCGAGCTCGCACATCTGGTAAGGGAACGCGTCTTCTTATCACGAAGAAGGAAATTGGATATCCGTTCAAGCATATGCAAGGTGGTGGTATGCATGGGGCGAGTATTTGGGGGAAAGTTTGGGGAGGCATTAAGTGGGCCTTCAAGTTCGCTAAGGACTCGGGTATTTTGTCCCGCGTTGCCGATGCAGCCGTTCCTGGTCTCGCTACCGCTCTAGGAGCACCCCAAGGCGCGATCCCTGCCAGAGCTGCAATTAAATCGATGACAGGTATCGGTATTAATGATGACGATAGCGACATGGGTAACGCAGGTGGTCGTATATCAATGTCCGATGTAAAGAAAGGGGCTAAACGTGCTCTCGCTTACACAAAACGAAAGGGTATTCTTACTGATGCTGTTGATGTCGGAGAGAAATATCTACTGAGTAAGGCGACAAAACCTGAACATTCGGATCTCATCAAATCGATTCGAGGAGAGGTCCGTCGTCGTTATGGAGTTGGCGTTCCAGTTAAGATGGCTGTTAAAAGGCCCATCAAATTTGCTAAGGGCTCCCAGGAGGCTAAGGATCACATGGCTAAACTCCGTGCTATGCGAAGTAAGGGTAAAGCCGGTGGCAGTTTTAGATTATGAATTCCACCGTAATCTGATAGATAAAGTTGTACTAATATAGTATTCAAACAAAAAAATCTGCAGCGCCGGAGCGCATAGTTCGCAGATGGTAGGTCAGAGCTTTTTTAAAATTATTTTTTGGCTCTCAGCAGAAGCATGATCGAAACAGAAGTGTCTCGGAATTTCACTTTCTTATCGTTCTGGTTATAGATACTAATAGTTATAGTTGTCCACGAACCATTGTGGCAGTTCATCCAAGCATACTGAGACGGCTTATAAGTAACTAGCTGACCAATACCTGCATCACCTCGATCAAAAGCAGATAGAATATCACCCGATACGACATACTCATTTTTGATTAGATCGCAACGAACGATGTATGAACTGGTAGGATGAATTTGCGGAATGGTGTTCGATAGTTGGGCACTTGCGACAGTTGAAGAAGCTGCTGGATATGTGCCTACCGAAAGCCCTACTACTGATCCAAAAGCAGCATTATCAATTATTAATTGAGGAACTCGAGTAGTTGTAGGTAGCCCAGTACCACCAGATGAGTATAAACCTGTTGCTGGGCGTACCCAAGTACCTCCGGCAGTCGGTATAGTCGTTGGCGTTGGGCTAAAATCAAATTGTGCAGCGTAGTAGACACTATTCTCATTGAGTTGGATGTAGAAAACATTATTGCCGGAAGGATCGATGAGGTAGGCACCAGCGTTGATTAGAGCGGCTTGAATGCTTCTGTTGATATCAGAGTACTTGTAATAACCATCAGGTAAACTAATACTGACTGTGGAAGTAGTTCCAGCTGTTGGAATTTCAACCTTGAATGTGGTGTTCTGGAACTGCATTGAATCAATGTTGTACTCACTGTTGTAAAGACTAATGGATTGAATAGCGCAGGCTACATCACGGAAATCGGCCGCCGAACCAGGAAACGAGTAGCGCCACGTTGAATTGTACCCATCCTGGACAAGGTTGGTACTATCGATTTTCAAAAAGCTTGCCATCTTCGTTATATATGATTAGAGTCATAATTCGGACTGATCAATATGAATTACTCATAACTTTCGGTTTTGATCGGTCTTTCGAAATTGTAACGAATCTGTCCCTTGACCGAATCAATGAAAAGCATCTGTCCTTTGCGCTCAGTAGCCTTGTTGTAGTAATAGACAATGGATCTATCGTCAACTCCTTTTATATTAAAGTCTTTGACAACCATCTGCAGGTCCCTCTTAGAATTAGCTTTTAAGATCGCTACGTATTCCGCATTCAAACGAAGCATTTTATCGGTTGCAAAGTAGCTGTGGCTAAGAAATATAGTACTTAATTTAAAATGGCGACCACGGGTGTAGAAGTGCGAGAACAAGTTTTTCTGGAGTAGTTTATCGTTACTGTAGTCGTCTATGATGACAAGCTCAGGTTTATTCGAGCTAAGGGGTGTTCGTCGTACTTGGTCAACGCTCGGCGGATTGTCCGGATCCGCGAACGTGATGAAGCCCTCTAGCTTATCACGGAGATACTCATACAACTCCTGGTGAGGATTACGAGCGATGATCGTTAGGTGCGCGAAGACGTGCGGAGACTGCTTGAGTATGAACAAACAGAGATTATTCTTTCCGCTGAACAAGGGACCAAGAACAATCATTCTGAACAGAGCTTTGATACCCAACGCAGGAATATCCCCCGTCGATGCTGATCTGAACTGTTTTGGCAGGCTAGCTCCGAAATCTGGAATAAGTGAGCTTAAAGACATTTTCTCGCGGTTTGCACCACTTGACGTTTGTCTAATAACGCTCATGGTCGTTTGTTAAAATCGCTCGATCTATATAGCTCGAGACAAAATCAACAACAACCTGACGCTAAAACCTTAGGTTTGCGTCTGCGTCTACGCCCATGGTGATGAGTGGCTTTAGTTACCCACGACCTACATTTGTATCAACAATGTATAACCCCGCGTTCTATATTTCATTGGATTCGAGCGGCAATCTAACCTATGATTATGCACGAACCATCTTCGTTGATAAGAATGACTATCGGATGTCATATATTACTGGGATTACACCAGGAGCAGCGATAGTGGGTGTATCACTTGTCCCTGGAACTGGTGGCAACATAAGCGGACTTGGTGAGGTGGGCTGGGGATCCATCAGCTGCTCTGGATCAATTTCAGGGACCCTCTCGACAGGATCTCAGACTAATATTACGTCGGTTGGTACTCTAGGTTCGCTTACCGTATCCAATGTGATCTCTTGCGGATCCATCAGTTGCTCTGGATCAATTTCAGGGACCCTCTCGACAGGATCTCAGACTAATATTACGTCGGTTGGTACTCTAGGTTCACTTACCGTATCCAATGCAATATCATGTGGAAGTTTGAGCGTGGGAGGCTCGTCAATTCAGTCTGCTCCTTCATATGTGCTGTCTATTACAGCCGGTACAGCAGCGAATGGTAAGGCGGTCGTTCTGGACGCATCAGGAAATATCGGGACGATATCTAGTTTAACGGCGACTAGCCTAATTAGCAATACTCGAACTATGTGTTCAACTACCAGCAGAGAAACGGTTGCTTCAAACGCAGCAGCGAACGTTGGCAATTTGATCATAAATAACATGTCAGACACGGTTGGGTCAACGGCAACCATCACATTCGCCAACGATGCTACTTCCAATCTCTCCCAGTACACTCCAGGGGCTCGAATAGTAGCTAAACGCATCACCGGTGGATTTAGCCCGACTGATCTACAATTTTGGACGAAGGATTCATCAGCTCAAAACAATAGCCTTTTCGCGCGAATGTCGATTACTAATGCAGGAAATATACGTATTGGAAATGTTGACGAAGGAGATCAACTTTTGAACATATTATCTAACGTTGCTCCATCATTCTCGATCAGCATGCGATTTGGTAAAAGTTTGACTACCAATAATTGTTTTACACAGTCGTTTTACGTCGCTGGTGATGGCGTTGCTAGCAACTATCTTAGTTGGGATAGCTACGGAACGTCCAATTGTCTCGTACTCACTGCTGACAACAAAGTAGGAATCGGCACATCTGCACCACTTGCTTCTCTCCATGTAGAGCGGTCGGTGGCATCGGTTGTTGTAGGATCAACAAAAACAGCAACAGCTACGCCAAGTTCATTCACAGGAGGTCGAACGGGTACTTTTAGCGATACTACATCGATCTATTGCAAAGAGGCGTTGAAGGTTGGGGTTAGAGGCATATACATATCCTCTGATCGTCGAATTAAGCATAAAATCCAAACAATTCCGAATGTGGTTGGGACAGGTTTTGTCAAGAGTATTAATCCTGTTCGATATGAGATTAAATGTGAAGACGGAAAGGAGCAGTTGGGCTATATAGCTCAGGATCTGTACCAGGCTGGCCATGCATTGTTGCTAACCCTAACGAAAGATGATACAATGGAGGCTGTCCCAGATGACCCTTGGTCTATCCCAGGTTATCGGATGAGCGTTAGCTATGAAAGAGCAATTCCATTACTACACGCGGCGCTAAGAGACGCATTTAAACAAATAGAGACGCTCAATGTAAAACTAGATCACATACGACGTGGGTGGGGTGACAACTCGTAGAATGTTCGTGTTATCATCTTCCCGATATCGAAGATGGAGTCACCACTGCGTGGCACTAAGGAGACTGCGTGGCTTTAAATGTCTACGATCGCATCTTCGCTGACCACACGCACGTACGAGCGAATAAAAAAAATCAATGTGAAGCAGCGGTTTGTAGAATGAATCTCAATTAGATAGCGAAGGTCTTAACGGAAGCCTTCTTTTTTTGAGACGGCTTGTAAGCCCACACTCGTCCTCCTGTCGTCTGCGTAGCGGAATCGGTTGTCTTTATAGTTTTATCAAGATCAGTAGCCCATACGGCTGTCTGTGTTTGCTGGGGTCGCTCGTGGATGATCAGATTCTTCATGATAGTTTTGAGCTCTGCGAGGTTAAGATCGGCATTATCACTATAGCGTCCACCCGAGCTGGATATAATTCTTGGATTAAAGAAGAACATCTCCGGTTTCGTTTATAGTAAACGAGTTATAATATCTTTAAACTCTGAATCTGAAATAAGTCGATTGCTGTACATATCTACACTAAGAGACTTAAGCTGCTTGATAATACTAGGATTATCGTTTCCTAAATCTAGCTCCCCCTTGAGTTTGTCATACTCGGCTTTAAGAGACTCTAACGGGTCCTCGAGCTTGTCGTGAAAATTATACTGTAGATGTGTGATGGAGAGAATCTCCTTAAATAGCTTTTTTTCTGCGATGTCGAGCTTATCATAAGACGGTTGATCGATATGTTGCTTATATACCAGAGTCTTGATCATCTTTTGCAGGTTATCGCTGATTTTACACTTAGGTCCGCATTTTCTTCTATTAGGCTGTACAATCACGAGCGTTTTAGCATCCAGATCCGGTAGACGGATATACTTACTGCCTAGCTGATGATATACATATGCACTTGATGTAGCCAGACCCTGGATCTCGTTAAGATTGTACGTGCGACCACGCCTGATTACACCGTCCAGTGGAGCTACACCTGCACCTCTCAAGCCACGGCCTTTTAGACCCGAACGGGTAGCACGAGCGCGAAAGGCAGCATGTTCCCATTCCTCTTCCTCTTTTTTCTCACGATCCATTTCAGTATATTTTTTCAACTTCAACGAATAGACAGCCTTAGTAGCTTTCAAAGCCGATCTCGCTGCCTTAAGCGCAGAATTATTAGCTTTAGAGCTAGACACTTTTGCTGTGTTTTGGGCTGTATCAAACCTCTTCTGAGCTTCTCCATACCCCTGAAACGCGGCTTCCGCATCATCATGCAGCCTTTGTAGTGTTTCGTCGTAATCATATGCTTCCGAACTTGGCTGCTTGATGTCAACAGCATGATTGAAAATGATCGCTCGCAATATCTGGAGATTCTGAATAATATTTGCTTCCGTCCACGTCTCCTCATCAGTTTTCGGACCATATATATCTGTTACATCTCGGTATATATACTCCATTCCATTTAGCAGCGATTCGAAAGTATCCATCCACCTCATGTTTTTCATTAAATGAGACAACGCTTTACCGGAGAGTGGTTCGTTTTGCTTATTATTAATATTAAGTGGTCTAAGAAGCGAGGGTTCGCCAAAATAGTAAGCTTCATGGGTTTTAACTCCATTTTTTGAATTTATGATCGGCCTCAAGCGAAATGAAATCTCCACATTCTTATCAAGAAGCTCTTGGAAGTATTCAGTGATGAGCTGCTTAGCTTCGCTATCCGAAATTGACATGTTACGATCTATGTCTTCATTTGATCCTGTTTTAGCACCATGACGAGCTTCAACGTCATTACTAGATTGTTCATACGTGTTTGGTGTCAATATCTTGTCCGATTTACCTACGAGAGCAATCTCCAACCCTCTACGCTCGACTATGTCTAGAAACGCATTTAAAGTTGATTGCCAATCGACAACTTTTAACAGTGATGGGTGAGCTCGATTAGATTTTTTGTCATAAACTCTGATGGTACTACGATCTACCCATACATATCCTTCTCGATAAACTTTTGCTGACTTGGTTGTTCCCTGTAGCACAGGTTCGATGCTCTTAGATAAGCCATTCGATTCTAGCAACTCTCTATTCTTAATAATAATCCAAAATAGCTTGATCTGAGCTTCTTCATTGTCTGACGTTGAGGAGGTCGATTTCTTATCGAAATGAATATCAACTAGTCTTCGATCTTTTAGAGGCACTTCAAGGTCTTCTAACTCATCGCCCATGCGCTTTCTGGCTAAGCGTGCATGATACAGAGGGTCCTCCATACGCATATAGCTGACTTCGTCGACTGAATTGCTCTCACCAGTATACAAAATTTCTTTGATTGCCTCTTCTGTTGCCTCCCAATTAATCGATTTATAATTACTAGATCTGTTTCCACTTTTGACTACTATTAACGATCCTTCCTCACCAAGATAATATCTATTGTCCTCTCTACCAGTTTTTTTACGAATTGGACGAACTCGTAGAGCAGCCCAGTTTGGTTTGGCTTTGAATAAACTGCGTATCCACTCGCGCGATTCAACTTGTTGCTCGGTATCACGTGCGCGAACGGGTTTCGTTTTATTTCTTGGTATGTCTGTTTCGACTTCTGCTGTTTGGGGTCGAACTTCAACATTTTTATCAATCATATGAGGTCGAGCATCGATACCAACATCAGTCATTTCCGCAGCGTCTGTGCTCGTCCCAACTGATGAGAGCTCAGGGATTTTCACGGAGTTTCCATCACTCGGGCTCTTTTTTTCACCATCGGACTCTGTTTGAACTGACACATCGGATGACTTCGGGACTGCTGTCATTGTGTTCGAAAAATCACTTGCCCATGAGGTGTCTTCATACATCTGCCGTTTAGCGGTTGCTTGCCTAACGCGCCGCTGAACCCGTTCAAGAAGCTCCTGTCGCTTTTGCTCTCTTTGAGCTAGTGATTTAAAATTTGGGAACATTGTAGCTATATTAAATCGAATAATTTTTTTTTGGAAAGTGCATACTCTGCTCTACCAGTAACTCGGCATGACTCGGGTATGCGTAGTTTTGTCATATGAGTGGCAAATCTCATTTTGCTCATTCAAAAGGTTCAAATATCGATCTTTAACAGCTTTAAATGGCACACCAAATATTGTCTCGAGCTCGTTTCTGTATTTTCGAGTTGATACCGTCTTCCTAAACGATGATACCGGGTCAAGATTAAGCATTTCATCGTTAAGTCTAGTAATTTCAGTAATTATCCAGAGTTTCCGACGCAACTGTCGTAGCTCACGCTTAAGCTGTTCGTTTTCACTTGTTCGTGGGGAGAGAGGGGACTCGTCCGCCGTGTTGTATGGCTTCCCGCTCCATCCATTATCATGCTTACACATTTGAAGAAGGTCAAGTGTATATATATTTTAAGATATATAGCTGAGATGGATGAAAAAATCATCTATATTGACTGTGACCCTCTTGATGATTTGCCTGTCTGACAACTCGATGTTGCTAGAAGAAAGCTATAAAGTAAAGAAATGTGCAGTGAACGAAGAAAGAGTATTTATATTATCACTAAAGATGATGACACCTAAGCGTGATTTCAAGCAGAGCTTGGAGGAACGGAAATCTCTGCGACCTTCCCGAAGGGATTTCAAACGACCATTCGTTGCCATTGAACGATGATACAAGCCGTGCTTGAAGGTACTGATATCGTAGATAGGGCCGTCACTGCGCGACTCTAAAGGCACTGTGAAGGAACGAGCGACGAACGACGTGGCTGCCCGAAGGCCCGCCTGGGAGGGTTTCCGCCCCCCCCTCCTTTCAACTGAAAGAATAATGTGTCGGGCTCAGTGAAGGAGCGATCGCCCCTTCCAGTACTCTTCCTCCAACTGACTCTGTTTGTTTTTATTGATAAGGCGCAGATTTCCTTCAGGCTCCCAGGAATTAGGTTCGTTGCCTACCCATCTGATAAGATATTTATACTTACCGTTTCGAAGCTTCTTATGATCTAATATATCTTCCGCTTCAAAAATATCATTTCGGTTGATAGTGGCTTCAGTCGCCTCTGATTGTACTGTTTTGAGATCATTTGGTGCTTTATAGAGAGTATGCCCGTTTTTGGATCGGATCTGTACTCGATATCCATCCATACCAACAACCGTATATACAGCCTTGCTCCAGCGAGCAGCCTCCTTGTCAAACGTTTGCTTTTTGAGTCGATATAGCACCGACGTACCTACTTCGAACTCATTCCCAATGCGCTCTACCTCAACTTGATTATGCTTCAGCTCCGACGTCATCACCTCACCTATAGCATCGTTTGGAGTCATCCCAATAGAGCTATGGATAGTATTGTTGTAATTGCCAATTAGATCGTTGATTAGCTTCTGTGTTACAGGTTTTGGAGCGACCTTTGTTTGACGTTGCTTCAGAGTTCTGTTGAAGCGCTCGATTTTGCCCATGGTTCCGTGATCCCCTGGCTCGTTGTTGTAGTGTTCGATATTCTTCAACTTGAAGAATGATTGCACCTTCTTGTTCATGAATTCGCTGCCGTTATCACTAGTTAGAATATCTACTTTCTGTAGCCAAACGAAAGCTTTAATTGCTGCCAATACAACCGATGCTGTTTTATTTTTAAGTAGCTTAGCGTAGCCAAGGCGCGAATTGATATTGATGCATGTCAGTATTGGGCGCTTCTCCCAGAAACCGAGATCCATCTGCCACGAATTTGGGTTGTGCGACGTGATTTTAAAGCCATTGTATTTCTTCTTTTGCTCCTGAAAACGCTGAATTTCTGATTGGGTAGAATACCAAGCCTTAACAGATTTAAATGTAATTTTCGGGTCTATCTGTCTGGCCTTCTCGTACAGAGGCCGGGCTGCGATAAAACCTGTTTTGGGGTCATAGTAGAGTTTCGTCAGTAGATCTGTCATAATATATGTTACTGCTCATAAAAGAAATGGTTGACAAAGCTATAAGATCCTAAATATCTAGAGGGATGGTGCTAATCCCATCGTCTAAAACTTTTCTCTTATCGTAGTAGTAATTGAGAGCGGTTTTCCGCTGTGTATATGTAATGATTGACTTGGACTCTTTACTGATGCGAAAGCCTTTATTAGTGCCTTGAAGAGTGATTCGGTCGCGAACCACTGTCTCGAATCCATCTGGGTTGAGCACATCGTCATTGCGACCTCGACCCTGTTGAATACCATTCGCGCAAACTTTTACCTTATACTCATGGTCAGGGAGGTAGCAGATGTAGTTTTTACTCGATAATGAAACCATCGCATCGCCAGACCACTCACCTTTGAACAAGCCAGGTGTGCGTCGATCAAATTTAGCTACCTCAGTGTTGTAGTCACGCGGAGACCACTCGTGCTTGTGCTGCTTGAAGTGGTCACGTAGCTCAGGTTTGATGCAGCTCTGAAACGGTTTTTCACAGCTAAAAGCGATATAGGCACTATCAGTGTCCATTTCCTGGTACTGAAAGTCGCTACGGTCGAAATATGTATCAATGCAGTCGTAGTAGAACTGTAGCATTCTTAGTTTGGCTAGCTGATAAATAGCAATACTCAGATGGATAGGATTTTTGTTCTTAATTCTTCTTTTTTTCATGGTAATCTCCGCAGCATCGTTCAATTCATCGAGTCCATGGAACGTGAAGTGTTCGATACGTGATTTAATTTTCTCATCATCTGATTCGTACTTGATCTCCTTATGCTTTGTCATATCCATGCCTGACCGACCAAATGCACTGTTGCCCACAAGTTTCATCATTTCTGCAATCATAGTCTTAGACTTATCAACGTCACCCTCTCGTCGTGCGCTCGATACAGCATCCATAAATGGGGAGAATGCCTTGTGAGAGCTAGCCTTGATGAAGCTGTGGGTTTTGGTGACCTCCATACCGTGAGCAAGATACCACTTAAGCAACGGAGCATAAACGAGAATTTTCTCGCCAAAGTAGCTGCCAATTAGTTTGCGAGCAGGCTTTGCGCGACCCGATTCTCGAGAAAGGTTGTAGTCGTACATGTGTAAGCCAATGGTGTTTTGGTCTTCACAATCGATAACAGTGTTCTTGAAAATGGGAGTTATCTCACTGAAATACTCTTTCAAGTGCTCTGGTGTGCTAATATCACACTCAATGAAACCAAATATCTTGTCGTTCTTGATATCATCGATGATACCATCGTAAACCTCGACAGTAGTCAAACGCCCACATGGTATATCATTACCAAGTGCCCACAAGTACAGTGCATTGGCATCATATCCAATGATCTTTTTACATAACTTGCCATCTCTAATCTTGGTCTCGTTGCGCTTAGCGTAACGATTGAAAATAATTGACGGTCCCCCAGCAATGTTAGCTTTCATCTTACCATAGATACTTGATTCCTCCTTATCAATACTAAACACCAAACGATCCGAGTTGAAGTCAAGAAGCTTCTTGTATCGGAATCCACTGAGGGACATATCCTTACGAGCGACATTGCACTCAACGCAACTGATCAAAATGTTTCCGTCGATATGACCTAGCTTGTTGTTCACCCGGTCGGCTGAGGCCGTATCTGCTGATAGCTGACAGTAGCAAAGCCCGCATAAGTACTTCTGCTGCTTGAGTAGATGATTGAGATGATCGATAGTCATGTCGAACTCCCGTTTAGCATCCGTATCCTGACTCTTGTATCCTCTCATGCGCTTTGCCTGAAATCTAAACGCTTTAGCCGGCTCTCTGCTCTGCTTTTTGAGGTTGTCAAAGCAGGTCTGGTACATAACTTTTTCGCTCAAGCCTGGTAGAGATACACCATCGGCAAACATGTCTAGCTCAAACCCCTTGAACAGTTCACGCTGGGCCTTGATAGCCTTGATGAATGGGACTACGTCTAAATTGTTGTACCAGATGAGTAAATCTCTAATAGACTTCATCTCATAGTGCTTCCAGACGAACTTTACTCGCTCGTAGTCAGAATTGTTGATGCTAGTGCCACGAAGCGAACTGTCAAAAGCTGACTTAAGAGGGATTGTAGTCTCCTGGAGCACCTCAAAAGATTTGATGTACTCATAGGGAAAGAGCCCCTTGCCTAGGCCGCAGACACAACGAATCTTGTCATCACACTTGCAGCCACCGAGATATGTAGTAAGATACTTGTCATAGCTTGTACCAGCCGGGACGTAGTTAGTAATATCTAGCATTTTCATGTCGTTGGTAGCGATGCACATGTAGCTAGGATTCTTGATGACAGATTTAATATTATCGGTGCCAATGACAGCAAACATGTCGTTCTTGATGAGATTGATATCGTATCGTCCACTGTTGAAGCCAAATACCGGTACCTGATCGAGTTGCTGCTTGATTTTGCTATAATCCGTTCGCTGCTTGCCGAAACCAATGATGCTGTGGAAATCAAAGAAGCTGGAATATTTAGCTTCCTGAATCCAGCTATCTGCATCACTCATAGTGTACCTCTTAGCTAAATCGACTCCAGGGATTTCCATACCCGTTAAGCCGTGAGCGTCGATAAGCTTACGCAGAAGTGACTCATACTTGAAACATTGTATTGTTGGATCTTCGACCCGATACAACCGATGTAATTAAACATGTCTATAAGCAAAGCCTTCGGGTCATCGTTAACAAAACAACGCACCTCCTCAGTTAAGCTATCTGCTACTGAGACAGAGACTGGAATATGTTCGTTTGTGAAGACGGTGCTCTCTCCGTGCTGTACCATTGTCGGCTTGAGGATAGCTTCAAAATCATAAACAATAAAATGGTCAAGATATTGATCAATACCCTTGATAGAATACTTCATGAGCAGAGATTTAATGGTGTTCTGGAGTGGCTTGTAGATGGTTGGTTCAGCTGGGAAGCTCTCGATGTTTACGAGCTCGCACTGGTTCCTCTTATGGTTATTTAGCTTGTAAGAACTTATAAATATCATTTCACACTTCTGGCATTGATATTTGCTTTGAAGCATATTAATATCCTTGATATATAGAGCATGGTTTGCGTGAGATAGAATGTTAATTGGTTCATATGATTTGTCCGATGGACGAATGCAGTCCACTTTACCGCTATCGACATCAATTGGATAGACATTTATACTCAGTTGGAAGCACTCCTCTAACTCATCGAGCTGAAGGAGGTCGATCGGTTTGAAACTCCTGAAGAGAGCTAGCGAATAGGGAATTCCCTTGAAAGAACAGTAGCTTTGGAATGCTACCTTCACCAGAGCCTGAATGAATCTTGGATCTTTCTTGTCCCCTGACTGCGTGTGGTAGGCAATACAATGAAAGACACACTTGTTATTCGTCTTACGAAAGTTGATGACATGCTTGTTATCACGGATGCTCTTGGGAATTACAGCGTCGCTATCTCCAAGAGCATGTTCGCGGTGATAGATGAAAATTCTAAAGCCAGTGATAGCTTTAAGCTTGTACCCACTCGATGGGTATTTGAGTTTATCAGCTAACTCCATGGAACGGATCTCGGATATGACCTTTTTTTCGAATATCTGCCTTACTGTTTATTGCAACCGGCCTCTCAAATACAGCTGTATTATCGATGTTAGGGTACCAATATTGAGTGAAGCTATCATCGGTTTTGCTAATAAGATCATAGCCTAGCGCAATGTTGATTTTAAAGGCATTCTTCTGACTTGCGAGAACGTTCTCAAGCTTGTCATAGAACTCTGAGGCTGGAATACCCACATAGAGGTGTGACTCCATGTTCTTTCCGTTATAGAAACGGTATTTAGGGTCAATCTTGTAATCAGGTGACACATTCTTCTTCAATTTATCCATAGAAACCTTATACTGCTTAGCTACTAGTTTACGGTTTCTAGGAAGAGAAATATTGCTTACATATACCATCTTACCGGTTCTACCACGAACCTTGACCCGATAGCTGCTCCCCCATTTGATGGTTTGGATATTTAAGCGTCTTAGTCCTTCAAGCTCGTAGGCAAATATGTTCTCTATATATTCCAGGTTTTATATTTTTACTCGTGAGCTCGTCTTTATATTATTGACTTTTTATGTCAGGATCAACCGACTTTATATGATAGTCAAATACAAACAATCTGGAAAAAAATTAAATAATTAATTAAGTTCAATTTTGTTGTTAGGTTCGGATTCTTATTGCTTAAGTTCGTTTTGTCTCTTTGCCGCGTATATTTTGCGCTTTTGCGCTTTTATTTAATCTCGGTGCTTATCATCATATTCTCGCTGCTTAGCGATACGCGGTTCTCTCGTCTTTAAATAGTAGCGCTTTTGAGCAGCTTTAATACGCTCCTTGTTCAGTATATACTGTTCTGCTGAGTACGTCATATTTATATATATTATATCCTTTATATTTGTCAGGATTAAAAATAAAATAACGTTGCCAAGTATTTTTGCTGAAAACTACTGCGATTCGCTGAAAATCATACAAATTCCTAGAGTAGAGCTTTGCTTTTGTAAAGTACTGTAATGCAGTGTGTACTTTACCGCCTTAGAGCTCTGACTGCTCGAGACGATTTGAAACTACCTCGTGAAGCGTTGGATGTTTCTCGCGCTCTCAGGTGGTCGAGAGGTCGCGTCTTTTGCAACGCCCCAGTTTAATAGATACGCCTAAACCTATTCTGCTTATTAAATTAGCGAAAGAAAAGGCGAAAATAAAAAAAATACACGGAGTAGATTGGTAGATATTACTACTGTTGTAGACGGCAGGTGAGCACTCGCAGCGATCACAATGTCCCAATTCGGTAAACGCCACAAAATCCACGAATAACTTCCATAACCGCCGTATTTTTCGGTCTTCGCCGACCCGTCGAAAGACAGGACATGTCCGTCGAAGTCGCGCGGCACGCGCGCGTACAGCAACTCGGGATCCATTCGGACACTCGCCGAGTTCTTAGGCATGGGTGCAATGTGAGCTAGTGACTCGTCGAGTCCAATGAAAGGAGTGATTGCAGCCTGTAAAAGCTGAGCGAATTAGACGTCTCGTTCACGTACACGTTTGATCTTCAAATGGTAGGGTGACAGCAGGACAGCAAAACTGACAGCGCGCCCGTATAGCGTTTTTGACGAGAATAACCATTCCAGCATCGAAAACCTCGTGTAGACATGGATGGTCTTCCCAGCGACTAAGGTGTAACATATTTTGAGCAACTGCAACAATGCCAGCACTTCCTTCTCCGCTGGCGTGTAGTTCGCTTCATTTTCTTTCAGCACGCGACCGCAAAATCTAACCGGGTGGAGTTTGTTGTCGTGGGACTGCATCATTGTGCTGCTGAGTGCCCAGGCATTAGCAAAGATCATGACATGGATATCCTTCGTCGAGTCGAAGTGTCGCAGTATTGGTGTTTCAGACACCTTCCGTTTTAACTCAGCGTAAGATGTTTTGGCAGCTGTCAGCTGACTTTCGTCCATGAAATTGTCTTCCTTGAGCTGATAGAGGACTGCTCCTTATAGTGCCATGTTTTGAATAAAACGGCTGTAATAGTTCAATGCCCCAAGGAAGGCTTGCATGCCTTTCTTCGTTTTCGGAAATGGTAGTTCAGCGATAGCTGCCAGCTTCTTCGGGTCAGCTGCAATCCCGTCGGCTGTCACTTTGTGAGACAGGAAGTCCACCTTCTGTTGAACGAATATGCTCTTCGTAAAGCTCACACTTATTCGGCACTCAGCGAATCTTTTCAGTAAGCGATCAAGTGTGGCTAGACACTCATCGAAGGTAGTGCCACCGAAACAAATGTCATCTACGAACGATCTTCGGCCGAAAACGGGTATGATTTTGGACTCGTCGGGCTCGCCGGTGCTGAACATGTCACTCTCGGGGCTGTTTATGAGTTCCTGGAGTGGGTCTGACTCAGCGAGGGCACGATAATCAGCTTCGAATTTAGCCCCGTGGCAGGGTGAATCATTACTTCGGAATAGGCGAGTTGGTCGCTGCGCTCGCTGAGCTGTTGCTGCTGTTTCCGCTCGTTGCATCTTCTTGGCAAATGCAGTCCATCCACCCCTCGGTTGTACGTACCTTATCGATGAGTCGTTGATAGATCATTGGCGCATTTTTTAGGCCGAACGGCATGCGCGACCACTCGAAGTAGCCCAGAGCGCAAACGAAGGCGGATATTTTTCGGACTCGCCGACTCATCATCACCGCCCAGAATCCACTCGCTGCATCAAGCGAACAAAACCAGAGATAGCTTTCCAGCTCTGTAAGGAGGTCATCGACGAGTGGCATAGCATATTCCATGTTGACTGTAATGGCGTTCACCATCTTGTAATCGATGCATAGCCGTATGTCGACCCCGTTCTTTTTCATCACTATCACGATGGGTGATGCCCATGGGCTCTTCGAGAACGACACCAGTCCGGCTTGCAGCAGCGCCTTTAAGAGCTCGTATAGTTTACTCAGGTTCTTTAATGGCACTCGCCGAGCTCTTTTCTTGATCGGTTCATGTCCTTGGACGTCAATATCACATACTACTCCGTATGCTGGAGGCGGGAGTGCGTTTCCACTTGAAATCATTATCGCTTCATGCCGTTTCAGGGTGGCGACGAGTTGTCTCCTCTGTTCAGCGTCATGCGCTGACGACACAACGTTATCACCGTCATAATCGAGGTCTGTTGGTTGGACATCCGTCAGATCGGGCAAGAAGGCCAACTCGTGCGCGTAATCTGTCAGACTCTCGTCGCTCGACGAGTGTTCAAACTCAGCGAGACGTGTGGCATCATCTGGAGCAGAGGTCGTTGATACAGACGCTTCGGTAGCATTCACTGCATTGAGAAATCGCAACCGGAGATTTTCGACAGGGTCGTCAGCGATGTCTACCTCTCCACAGTCAATGAGACATTGTCTGCCGCTATCAAGTGTTTGTTGAGCGGTTTTTTCTCGTTGAACATCGTCCTCAGATGGTAACTGTGGTTTACCATCCCTCATCGAGTTGCTCGAGTTAGATTCACCTGGGTCCCATTGGTCACCCCTGTCCATTTCGCTGGAATATTTTTCTTGTGTATCATTGCTTGAAGACGAACGAAGTATGGGGTGTTCGTGACCTACCACGCGCTCTTCTTCACTATTTCCATCGGATGTAGCTACTGTTAGCGTCGGTGGGTCATCAGTGAGACTCAGCGAACTTTGTTTGTGGTTGACCGGGTAGAGTCCTGGATTCCAACTCGCTGAGTCTGTTCTGGGTTCACGGAGGGGTAAATCGTCGTGAACTCTCGCTGGGTCTGACTTCAGTACATACGCCGGGGCATCAATTTCTTTTCCGTGGTCAGCAAGCGCGGAATTCCCTTGAAAGTCTGCGGCCTCGCTGAGCTCTTCCGGTGCGTGTACTCCTGCTTCATTTGCGACCTCGCTGCGACTCGATCGTTTCTGAATCGCCTTGGGAGTTTTGTAATTATGTTGCTCGACTGCGGGAGGTTGTCGACTCAGCCATTCCATGTACAAGCGCTGCTCGCGCTTGAGAAGCCTGTTGTCGAGAGCGCCTTCGTAGGCAAGTATTTGCCAATCGCGATATTTCGCTGAGTTCACTCGCACATACCCTTCGTCCCGTGGCAATACTTCGTGAGGAATCCACATGATCACTGGAAAGTGAGCAGGACACCACGTGAGTCTCGACGAGATATTCGTCAGCAACACTCGTACCGCTCGTCCCTTCGTATTATGTTCGATCGTCGGGATCACTCCCTTCAACTGTCGAACCCACAGTTCGTGGGTTGACTCGTTGGGTTGCCTCCGTCTAAGCTTGAACTGGGTGATAACTCGGCTTGTAATATCTAATGATTCCAGTGGACCACCGATTACTTCACGCCCGTACTCTGTCTCGTCGAAATCTCTCGACGACTTGATCAAAGGAACTACAACCTCATCGGGAAGCTTTGCCGTTGAGTTGTACAGGTCCAACCTAATACCAGCTGGTATCATGAAGTCGGTGCCCAGGATCAGGTCCACCCCTGCGTGGTGGGGCATTATCCACACCTCGAATTCGTAAGCTACTTCCCATTCCAGCGTGATTTTAATCATTGCTCGAGAAGTAGTCACCACTTTGGACTTCGCTATTCCTTGAACATCGATTCTCTTGTCCAGGCTAGTCAACCTCTTCAACCGTAGCCTCCTTGTAAAGGCCTCAGTTACTGCGGAGACGTTTGCCCCAGTATCCAACAATATCTTGGTTCGTTCATCATTCACAGCTCCCATAACAAGAGCTCGCATTCGTACTCGGCGATCGAACTTCCTCGATGACCACCAACCGAGTCGCTCAGCAGGGAGCAGTTTCCATCTCTTGGCTTGGCCAATCGAGATCATCGATCGCTGAGTTATATCCATACTACCAATTACTCGTTCGTCGTCTTCGTTCAACTCGCCGAGTCCGTCGTTCTTATCCATATCCATCCGTTCCGTCTCCCCGTCAATCGTCCTCCACTCGTGGGGCCGTTCCGCTTCACCAACGAAAGCAAACACGTAATTCGCTTCTACCGCTGGTTCAGCTGACTGTGGCAGCCCTGTTTTATCCAACCCAATCAGAGTTGGCGAGCCCATCAGTTTAAATGACTCGACGAGTAAATGTCCTGGAGATCTTCCGGGACGGTGGACTTGTCGACTGACGTCTTGACGAACTTGGCGAGTTTCTCGAAGCGTTGGAATAGCTTGCACCAGCCCACGTCATGCATTTGCTTGCAGAATTTGCAGCGTTTGCGGCGAAAGTGTGCGTCGTGGCCTGGGGCTCCGCATGCTCCGCATGGGCCATAAGCTCGTCGTTCGCAAGACCCGTCTTGGCGGTCTCGGCGATCCAGTTGATCTCGACGTTCATCTGATCGGTCGGGGCGGTTCGCTGAGTTCTGACGGGACCGGTATGATTCCCCGCGCTCTTTGGACGAGCGGGGTCGATCGCCGGTATTACCAGCGTCGATGTAGTCGGACCCATAGTCAGATTCGGGCTCGCTGAGTTGATCTTGATCGCTTCCGCCATTCGACGAGCCGTATAGATCAGTGTCTCCCGTTGCTCGGCGGTTGTCGAGTGCAGCCCACAGGTCGTTCACAGAAGCGTCTGCCAAGGTGACTCGGCGATCGCGATCATCCTCTCGACGGCTTCGGCGTTCGTCACGCCGATCACGTCGGTTATCTCTGCGAGACTCGTTCCGACGACTTGGGTCGCATTTCGGGTTCCCTCGCCGAGATTCTCGGGTCACGCTGTTTCTTGCGCTTCTCACCGAGTAGTCACTGATTGATTATCTTCTCGACTTTGTGGATATCGCTGAGTCGCTGTGGATACAGTAGGTCCGTGACGTCGTCGTCTCCGCAGCTTAGTAGGAAATGCTCGACGTGATCAGCAGCGTCTGTGCCCCCTCTTTCATATTGGATCTGTGCCGCCCGGGCATAACCATTCAGTCGCAGCAAGAAGTCGCCGACGTGTTCGTTTTCCCGACGCCTCGCTGAATAGTAGCGGGACCTGACCGACTGGTCGAATTGCGAACAGTAATAGTCCAGGAAAGCTTCGCTGAGAAGACTCCACTTTCGCTGGGTCTTCTTTGGAAGCTGGCGATACCATCCCTTCGCAGCCTTGCCCAGACTCAGCGAAAATGGTTCGCACCACTCATTTTGTGGCTTGCATGTCCCTTTCATCTCATAGGTGAATCGCTTGATCCATTGCAACGCATCGTCAGAACGATAATGCTTGCCATCGAATGTTCCAATCTTTTCGAGTGGCGCATGCGTCCGAATCTCCAATACTTGACCTCGGTCGCTCTCAGCCCCATCGAAGCTGAGCTGGCGAATATGGTCGTACGGTGACTCGTCAAGTTCGCGCCGATCCGCGTAATTGTCATCCTCGCTCAGCTCGTCGTCTCTGCCTGACGCCATTACAGCATCAGCGCGCACCAAGCGTCTGAATTCTGCAGCTTCTTCATCCGTTAGGAATTCCGCCATCGGACGTCCGCCGCGCTGTTCTCTGACCTTATTGGGAGACGGCATGTGCGAGTCGGCGAAGTACGGTGTCCCTTCGGAGCGTCGGAACACCCCGCGTTTGGTCTCGGGGGTCTTCGGTAGCGGGACCTTGGATAGGTCCTCGCTGAGTTCCGGGAGCACATACGGTTCCGTGACGTACGGTTGTGCGGTCGCGGGTGGAGGTGCCTTCTGCTCGTCGAGAAATTCATCAGCTCGGCGGGACTTCGGCACTTGTCCCTTAAGTCCCCCTTGCATGCCGAACAAGTCTTTCAGCTTGCGCTTCCATCTCATCAGCTCGACCCCGACCGAACTCACATTACACGTTGTCAGCGCGGGTTTGCTGGGTTTGTGGCCACATCGGTAGCCCATCGCTCGGAGTAACAGCACTGTGTCCTCGACGAGTTGCTCAATAGTCTGGCTATTGATCGGCTGGCTCAACTCCTCGCTGAGTTCCGGCCATTTCGCCTGGCACATGTACATGGGCGCGAACATGTTCATCCACCGGCTCCCAGTTCTCATTTCTTCGACGAGTCGGTCCAGGACTCGATTAGCCTTCGGAGTCTCGGAGTTCCTCATGGCCTTTGGAACCAGTGGCGGTCGATCACCCGGGGCCAGGCCTTGTTCATCATCAGCATCTTCGCTGAGTTCCGCCGCTAGGCTGCGCTCGACAGGTCGAGGGTTCCCTACACGGCTGACTTGCAGCGATATTTCTTCCACTTCTTCGCGGAGTTCGGCGGCCGTCTTCACGCCGTCGTACCCCGTCTTCTCATCATCATCATCCTTCTCTTCTTCCTCTCTTCCTTGGTCATCGTCGTCGAACTCATCGAACTGGACGGTCCGCGTCACATCCGCCTCCATGGCGGCGACGCTTGCCCTCGTCGAGCTCGACTCAGCGAGCGGCGATCCTCCGACCGTCGCCGGACTTGCATCGCTCGGACTTGTCGATCCCTTGACCATCTTCTCTCACTTTTTGCTCGAAACTTGGTTACTTGGTACCTACGAAAACAAAGCACACTCCTGAATCCCGGGTCGCGGCACCAGTTGTGGTGTTGTGATTCACAAAAACTTCGTTAGTGCGGCTTCCACGCAACAACACAACAATTCGCCGAGTCAGGTCGGCGTTGTTGGGCTTGCGCAGGGTTCTGTTGGTTACCTTTGCTGTTCGGCCCAGCCGGGTCCAGTTAAGGCCCTGCTCTCGCTGAATACGAATCCAAACTCCAGAAGCTCGCCTGAGCGGGGCAGCTTCCGTTCCTCAAACCCTGTGACCTCCACCAAAGGATGGACATCGGCGCGCTAGCACTTTTACAGGTCATCGAGCGCAGAGTACGCTCAGCTAGAAGATTGCGGTGTCCTGGGTTGTGCAGATCCACCGACTCGTCGATTTGACGAGGTTTGTCTTCGCTGGTAGCGAGAAGTGCCCACCCCGGGCCGACCTTGATCTCTTGGCGCTACCAGTCGATTCCCCTACAAGCTATGCCTCTCGGGGAACGACGGCAGACATAATCCAGCTCACGCAGGGACTTACCGGAAACTATACGCTGTTCTTGGACTTAGAAGATTCTGCTCTGTTTTGTTATCTCTGTAGTCCCTTCGGACTCCCCCCTGCACTTCCTTACGGCCAGCTACATACCTTCAGTTGAAGCCTGTATCCGCTTACTCGACTTCTTGATTCAAGGAAATACACACGCAGTCACTCAGCTTACCGTTCACGTTGAAGATGTCCAAACCGTGTTCTTCAGAGCGACGGAAGACCCGGAGCGTGTCCTTGGTCGTCGGATTCACACAATGTTGACCCGCTTCTTCAAATTGTGTGCGAGTGACGAACCCGAGAACCAGATCGCGAAGACTATGCTGTACCAGGATATACACAAGGAATTCCGCTGGATGGGAAACACGAAGTGCTGGGTTCGACGTAAAAGGTACCAGGCTGCAATTGGTCGGATGGTGCATGTTTCACCGCGTGATACGGAGCGCTTCTATTTACGCCTGCTATTATGCCATCGCCGAGGACCGAGGTCTTTCGAAGACCTGCGGACAGTTGATGGTGTGCTGTGTCCCACGTATCGAGACGCGGCTGAACATGCCGGCTATCTGGAGAACGACAGCGAATGGGTTTTGTGTTTGTCGGAGGCTGCCGAGTTCCAGATGCCGTACCAGCTGCGCCAGCTCTTTGCAACAATCTTGGTCTACTCGGCGCCTACGGATGCTCAGGTTCTTTGGGACCAATTCTTCAAAGACCTTTCGCTTGACTATGCCTACAGGAACCGAGAGATGTTGGACCCTTTTAAAACGTCTGTTGTGACGTTCGACACACTGAAGAGTATCCAAGACTTGCTCAGTGTCAGTGGGTACTCCGTCCAAGACTTTGATCTCCCTCGGCTGAGCGAGTTCCCTCGCCTGGTGCTTGAGTCTGTTCTGCAAAACAATCTCATCCGACGAGAGCTAACGGGATATGACGCGTCTGTTCTTGAACAAATTGTGAGCGAGGAGGACCACCTAAACGAGGAGCAGCGCTTGACCTATGATCAGATCACCCAAGCTGTCGAGGACCCACAGGAAGGCAGGAAGCTATTCTTCGTTGATGGACCAGGCGGTACCGGGAAGGCGACACTGCTTCGGAACATACTAGCCAAGGTTCGTCTATCCGGAAAAATTGCAATCGCGGTCGCTTCCAGTGGGATTGCTTCTCTGCTGCTTATGGGAGGTCGGACAGCGCATTCTACCTTCAAAATCCCATTGAAGATAGACGGCGAATCTACTTGCAACATCAACAAGCGATCCCAGGTCACGGAATTGATGAAGAAAGCAAGTTTGATAGTTTGGGACGAGGCACCCATGGCGCATCGGCACGCGTTTGAGGCAGTGGACAGAACGCTTCGTGACGTTTTGGATAACGAGGCAGAACCTTTCGGTGGGAAAGTCGTTGTGCTTTCGGGAGATTTCAGGCAAATTCTCCCCGTGGTGAAGGGCGGCTCGGCTACAGAGACAATCGACGCATGCCTGAAGTCATCCGAACTGTGGCCACTTTTCCAGAAGGTGCGTCTGACAGAGAACATACGTGTTCGCACGGCTGCCACGTCCGATAGTGCTGCAGAAATGGCTGCGTTTTCCGAGTACCTGCTGAAGGTTGGAGAGGGGAGACACGAGGTACACAGCGATCTGGGAAATGACTACATTAAGATTCCACGTGATATGCTCATCGACAACCCCGCCGGTGATCCAGATGAGGACGAGGAGATCCGACCGGGAGCTATTCCGCGAGGTATGCGGCGCATGATCGACGAGATGTACGCCGACATCAACAATTCGGAAGTCGCAACGGACGAGTACTTTGCGAGTCGCACCATCCTCACCACCACGAACGCGATAGTCCATCGTATCAACGAAGCCGTAGCGGATCGCATGACTGGACCAGCTCGAGAATATGTGTCCACAGACTCAGGAACAACCCACTGGTTAATAGTGGCGTTGTCGTACTCCCTGCCCTTCCATACCAGGACGCCTTCAGCTCGTCGACGCCGTCTGTAGACCGGATAGCCGTTCACGTTGGTCCTTGCCACCTCTGCAGAAGGTTTCGGATATCCTTTCGTACACTTCCCGTCCTTCATGCAAGTGAACGACGGGTTTGCCGCTCCACAGGGTCCATGCAGCATGCACGTCATGATTGTCTCGAATAGCTGCGGGAACGTTTCTCTGTCAGGAAGCTCTGCAGACACCATACGATCTACGATTTGGCGAGTACGTGGCTTGTCCTCTTCAGCCAAAATGGTCAAGATGTGCGCGTGAGGGAGCCCTCTTTTTTGAAACTCGACCACGTAAATCCGCGCTTCCATACGGCTCAGCACTCCTTTGCTCAGGTCTTTAAGCTGAGCTTGCAGTTTCTGCTGCCAGACACGGGCTACAATATCGGGGCGGTCCTGAGCGTTTTGTTGATCGGACCCGAGGGCCTCGACTATCTCTTCCCATGTGGGGCTGCAGGTCGTTGTCATGAACACATCAGGCTTGCCGAATTCTCTAACAATGGCCATTGAGTCTTGGTAGGACTGATACATCGCTCGAGGACTTCCCATATGAGATGAGGGCAGAATAACGCGGCGTCCCACTTGGTTGAGAAAATGGGTATCACCACCACGACCTTGATCAGGGTGGACCAACGTACTATCGCCTCTGTCAAAATCGGAGAGTAGCGCTTCGCCTGCTTCCAGCTGAATTGTACCTTCGTTAAGCAGTGCATCCTGAAGCCCTCGGTACTGATCGGCGCGAATTTGCTTCTGATGTGAGGCCACCCAGCGAAGTTGCTCCTGCTCGCATTTAGCGCGTTGGTCGACACACCACTGCTGAAAGAGACGGCCGCCTTGATGAAGAGCAGACTGATCTCCCACTTTTTGGTGCAACCGGAAGGCGACATGTTCGCGAAGGGACATCTGGTTCTTGTTGCGACGTCTGACTCCGTTCGCGTATGTGTCAGCGTAGGTCCAACCCAGCTCCCCATACGGAAGCAGAAGAGGGTACTGAAGAGGATCATACTCCTGACGCGTCTCGAACAGTCGCAGAAGCCTGTGATCCCGAGTATACAGTAGTAGATCGCGAGGCCTATCCAGATTGCCGTCCTCAATGAGCGTCGCGCCTACCTCAGAAACGGTTGGCAAATTGTATGTCCGAGGATGCGCTATATTTTCGTGGAGGCGGAACACCATATCCACGACGTCGCTCGTGTCTCGCGAGCGCACTTGCTCTCCGAAACTCAGGAACTGCTGAGCAAATGGGTTGTGCTGCTCCATCATTTGCTCAATGTCCATCAACGCCACAGGATCCAAGTCAGCAAAAATTCCTCTGCGGCGTTGGGCGCGCTGCTGCATGTCCGGGTCCACAATATAGATCTGCGCGAACTTAGGGTCCGTGCGCTCTCCGGTGGCGGGATCAATATAGGGGAGTAGAGATCCCAAGTAGTGACCCATTGCACCCTGGATGCGGTACGTGTACACGCCCCTCTGTCCCGCTACGCTTGCATCCTGGTTGACGTCCTGGAAGGATCGGTTGGAGCACGAAGCGCCAATGGACGTGAACGCAAAAGCTTGGTTATACGCTCGTATGTGCTGTCGAAACGCTGGATCCCGGTACAGTTGCAACAATCTTGGAGGTGCAGACCGTAAAGGGGGAAGACGAACCTTGTCTTCCAGACAGCAGCTCATTTTTGATTCGCCAGGCCACTTCCAAGCGCCACAATGTTCACAAACAGTGGTGGGAGGAAGCCGATGGCGCCCATTCACAACGTCTGGACCCCGGACGTAGGCTACGTAAAAATCGTCATGGTTTGCCAGCGCCTCTCTACGTCGAGCCGATCTACGCCGAAATCGCTCTCTCTCTCGCGTTGCGCAAGTGCTTCTTCCTCAGTCTGTTCTCTGCGGCGTCCGCATGTTGCTCTTGGTTTACCATGCGTTCTTCGGCGCGATCCTAGTGTGTAAGCTGAGACCGGCGCTCCGCGTGTTGCTCACGATCTGTCCTGCGCTCTTCAGTGCGATCGTGTACACTCCTGTGAAGCGCGCGAGAAGCACTGTTGCGTTCACGCTCCACGGCGTGGACCTTTTCGTTCAGATTATGCCGACGTTCCTACTGAGCGATCCGGTTTCGTTCTCGTACGTCCTGAAGCTGCTTGGCACGGAGTTGGGCTCGCCGGGCTAGCTTTCGCTCCGCGTAACGCTGCCGCGCACTCTCCCGCTGAGAGTCGGTCATGTTACTTCTTCTGGAACGCGCTCGCTGCGCTTCCCTCATCCGACGTGGATTTGCTTGTGGGTCAGTTGCCCTCTGCACTGGAGCACCTGCAGAGAGCTGGCTAGTCGCCCCTTGTCCAACGACCGTCGGCACAGGAGGGGCGGTTTCACCCGTTGTCACTGTGACGACGTCCCCCCCACCTGCGGCCGCCTCTTGTAGGCTCAGTTGTTCCATCTGCTCCATTGCCACCCGAAACCGCCTTTGAGCTGCGTGGCGGCGCCCCAACCGTCGCCTCTTAGACGCTGGAGACTCATATCCTTGTGGTGACGCGTTGGCATCGAGGGCCTGGGTATGGCGCTGGTCCAGCTCCTGACGCCGCTCATCACTAACAAAAGAGACCACTGAGCAAGGGACACTTGACAACAACCAAGAAATAGCCGTACCACTCCCGCTTGCTGCCGACATTCACCATGGTGCTGTCCGCAACAACTACAACAGCAAATGCAGCGTTAGCGGACTTCCCAATAAATGCGCACGCGCATAGGAAAATAACCACCCAAAACCGCAGTCGTTAGTAAAAGGACGGTCGGTACCTCGCAATTCGCAAGGAGCCGCCTTCTGGAGACACACCTGCAGGATACCACTTTTGTTTGTTTCTGGTCCCTCACATGCACCGTTACCCCTTTAAAGCACCCCCGTATTGGTGCTGCATCTCAATACCTTTGGAGACACAGCTGCAGGTTCGACGTGCTGAAGCGCGACTCGGTAAAAAAAAAATTCGTTTCTTTTGGTTGCTTCCTTTGGCAACGAATGTCTACCGGTCGCGCTCAATGCCACTGAGCTTTATCAGCTCAGGCAATTAACCGTTTTGGTTGACTGCAAGCGGCCACCGTCGAGCGGTCCTCACTTGTCACAATAGTGCCGACTCATCCTTTTGATTGGAAAGTGTCCGCCACAGCCGTAGCTGCTCAGAAACCCAAATAGCATGTTACCACACTACGGGCCGGTCCCATAACACGGTGTCAAGCCCGGGGCTAGGATGGACGACCCGGCTAGGCCGGCTTTTATCGCCGTGTGTACCCATTTCAGTCCCCCGGATTGGTATGAGACTTCCCACTATGCCAGCGGGCATAAATGGACGCCTTAGCACCGCGGCTCCGAAGAGCAGGTTGGATGGCGGACTGTCTTGGAACGCATTTCGGGCGCCAGCTGCAATATTTTTATCGGACCTCTAACCTGGAATTATGCTTACTGGGGGTGAAAGGAGCCTCCCAAAATAGCATGTTCACCAGAAAGCCCGAAAATACGGTGTAACCGTCACGATTTCTTCGAGAGAGGTCGACTTGGCTCGCTGGGCAAGGATGGGATCCTCTGGGGGCTGGCTAGGCCACATCAGTGTGGCCGTCATAGGGTACCCATCCCTCCGTGCAGTTGTGCCCTTCCCACACAATGCACGGCTCCGGTTATTCTGCTCTAACACGCACGGTTACCCCTCGCCTGCCCTGAAGGTACCAGTTATCCGCAACAGGCGGCACTCCCGAAATCGTTATGTATTAGATTTAAATAGGATTAATTTATACCTACCCTACCTGCGGCGGAGATGACCTGCCTGATAATCGACAGTCTGGGCCTACCGCTGGCAAGCCTGGATCGCGTCAGCAATTTTCGTGATCCCGCTTCGCCACAATGGTGCGCGTGCCCGGACTCGAACGGTGATTCACAGGGATTTCACCGTGAGTCCACAGAAGAAGACGTCAAAATCAAGATGGAACCAGGGAACGAGTCGTCGACGGAAGAAGGATCGCCGCCGACGGCGCTGAACGCGCCAGGATCCACTGATCGTGAGAGTTCCGGGAGGAGCTCTGACGATGTGAAAGAGGAAGGTTCAGCGATGGACCTAGAAGAAAAGCCTCAAACCCCTCCCCAGGTCCCCTCGGGGACCCCCGCGGATCGCGATGCGAATCGTGATCCGCCGGACGAAGGTCCGACGGTGAAAACCGAAGGACCTTCATCCAAAACCACTCCTCCAGTTCCGCACGCAACCTCGATGAAAAAGAAGTCGAAGACCTCACGCAAGAAGCTGAAGGCACCGGAGTCTGAAGCCGAAGACCAGGAGGATCGCAACACGTGGACGGACGAGCAACTGGAGTCTGCCTTCTTCTACAAGGACCTTTACAAGTTCCTGCACGAAGATCCTGTAATGAAGATCGTGCGCCCGAAGCCAATTGGGGAACTGCAAGGTCCAGTGAAGGCACCGAAGGAAGTAACCAGCCAACTTGAGGCGGTGAAACTTCTGATGCGCATGCTGAAAGAAGAGGGAATCGTGCTCGGGCGAACGAGCTATTCGACTTGGAATTGCCAATCATCAGGGAATCAACGCTGAACCTGTTCGCGAAGCTGACGCCCCTTGTCGGTAGCGTCGTCCCGGTTCAACGTGAAAGAACAACACCGACTCGCAGCCAAACCGGATCGTCGCAATTTGCCTCAGCCACATCCGAAGCGGGATCGGACAGCTCGATCGAGTTGCAGCGGATGACACTTGGACCGGCTGGAGCAACCATGCTACAGTCGCGAAAGGAGAGATCGGAAACCAAACCGACAGTGATCGCGATGAGCGATCCAGCCCAAGCTCCCCCTGAACGCATGCAATCATTCTTCAATGCAGCAATGGAACGTTTCCTGAAGGAACAGCCAGCGGTCTCGACCACGCCAGTCGTCGACCAAACCGAGCCACCTGAAACTGAAGACGTTGACATGGAGTCCGTGGAGTCGAATCGCCGGGACCATTCTCACCCGAGCGAATACGATCCGGACGACCTGAGCGTCGATGCTGCCCCTCGTGCCGCAGTCGCATCTGCTGGATGACACGTGGCGACTGGACGTAAAATGTCCGAGCGTCGTTTCCCATTTCCCATGGAAGCACTCGCGGTGATGATTGGTCCAGAAGTGCGCGCGACAGGGAAGAACGAGGACGAACGGAGAACTGGTACAAGTTCCCGCAGCATACTGAGACCAAGTGACTTCCAGAAGTCCTCCCAATGTCGAGTTACTTCCGGAAGTCACGTGTGCCTCCCGAAAGTTCCTTCCTGATGTGACTCGCAGATGACCCAGACGTTGTGGGTGCGGAGGCTGACCAGACGCCCCTGATTTGTACCCACCATGACCTTTCCGATTTTCCAGTATACAAAGCCCAAGATATTAGCGACCGACCAAGACGACCAGCCGGATATGTTATGCACGAAGAGTCGGCTTGCGACCAGGATGTGTCAGCCTCCCGGATGCTGATTACGCCAAAGGAACCCTATAGTGAAACCAAGACAAATGTGCATGTGGAAGACTTCCAGCAGAGACCTTTACAGAAGACTTCTAGCAGAGACTAAAAATAACAGAGAGTTCGTTTTGCCACCAAGGGCGCAAGTGTTTTCCAGGGCCCTTATCAGTTGGCCTGGAAGCACGCTGGGATAACGCCGGACAAGCCGCCGTGTATTTCCGGGGACCCGGGTTCACCCAGCCTGCGTTTGGACGCGTCGTGATCGCGAAGACCGCCGTGGAACTCTCCGAAAGGCTCAAGACCAAATTAGGCGGTGACCGAGTGACGCGCATTCGTACGTGATCTGTCCTATTTCATATTTCAGTTGGGAGTGTGTCCTCTAGACCCCCCATTTCATAGTAATTGCCGTTTCAGGAGGTTGTTAGTAGTCACCCCCCGGAATTTGATCGAATAGACTGCTGTGTGATAGGACTGTATATTGAGTGATCCGGAAGTGGTTTTCCTTTTGGATATATCTGAAAGTTATCTTCTGGAAGGAGTTATAAATCCTCCTTACTGGAAGTGGTGCGCAACAAGGGTGCATCTGGAAGTGACCAGTCTTCCAGGTGAAACACAAGTAGACTGGTGTACGGACCCACTGCTCAAGGGTCCAAAAGAATAAGTAGCAGCTGTATATTGTGTATAACTCTCTGTATTATTTGGTCATCTGGGAAGGCTTTGCTAGTGGTCTAACCCCAGCTGTACTAATTGCGTCGAGAAGTGAACGTACGCACTCTGTATTCTTGTATTCATTTTGATTGTGTAGGAACAACTCATCAGGTGGAGTCCGGTCTTCCGAAGACAAACGACACCTATAGGGATTACACAAGGTCACACGCCAAGCTACTTCCGGAGGTCCCGTACTTTTGGAGGTAGTCTGACCCCATTGGGCTTTCCGAAAGGCGAAGTTTAAGCTTCCTGATCGGCCGAGTCTTCTGGCGCGCGTGCGCTATACACCCTGGACGATAAAGGCGTTCACCCGCCTCGCCTCAGCTGGTGCGCGTGCCCGGATTTGGACGTCTAGTGATTTCACCGAGTTGTTCTTATATTATTGATTGAGTTCTAGGGGACTGGGTGCTAACTAATCTTCTAACAGTAGTTATTATGGCTGGAAGTGAAAGCACATGCGAAGGTGGACGTGAGGGATCCGAACGCGGCGATGCGTCCCGGTCATCACGTCGAGTGCAAGGGCTGCCTCCGGAGGAGCAGGCGACTTTGGATGAGGTCGTCAGGAATGCTCGGAAGGCGAACGCTGCGAAGCGCAAGGCTGCCCAAGAAGCGAAGGAGTCGACGGCTCGAGAAGAAGACACTTCTGGATCCGCCGTTCAGGAGGCGCACCAAGCGAATCAGGACGGTGATGTGGAGGTGCTTTCGGATGGGGAAGAAGACTCCGAGTGGTCCGGATCGGGATCTGGTTCGGATGACGAAAATGATTCCAGCTCGCAAGAGTCTGATGAGGCGTCTGAGGGAGACGTCGTGAAGGTTGAGCCCCCGGCAGAAGATCGAGTTTCGGACTCTCTTCAGCCGGAAGAAGAAGTTGAAATTCTGGATGACATCAAGACATCCGAACGAGCGCAAACAATCAAAGAAGAGCGGCCATTGTCGACTGTTCAAGAAGATGCTGTGCTAGAAGATGTGGAGATGTCTTTGCCTGTGCGGTCGGATGTCCAATTGCAGATGGAGCTTCCAGATGTCGTGTCGATGCAGTCCCCTCCAACCGCTATGCAGAAGGATTACCATCCTGGAGTTCAAGAAGTGGAGACTGGGACGGCCGACGTTCAAATAACGGAGGCCCAGGCAAAAGCGTATGTGGCAGATCAAGTTCGACGTTGGGAACGTGATGTTTCTGAAAAGAATGTCCCTCCGGATGTCAAGTATGATTGGCCGCAAGTGCATTTGGATTCCGAATCGTTTATGGTTGCTAGTCTGACTACTTCGGATTACCTGAGACGACGGATGTCGATGCCGACTCAAGCGGACGCCTGGATTGCGGAGATGCAGTTACGACGTCGCACGTTTGGAATGGCCCGAGATCTGACAGCCGCTCTGATTCCTCCCGGAATGTTCACACCCCGGGATTGCGTTGCTGTCTTGCAGACTATCCTTTTCGAGGCTGGTTTCGAGTTTGTCAATTTGGTGCCTGGATGGTTCCGGACGCGAGTCTACAAAGTGCATCCGGATCTTGTCCGACGAGTGGTGGGCGAAATGCTGCAACTACTTGTGGTGGAGTTGATTGAGTGGAGACAGGTGGTGAATCAGGCTCAAGAGTTTCTAAAAGTGCTGAGTCAAGCTGCCCCTGGAGATGCTGATCGACTGCGTCTTGAAGTTGCCGCTCATTTTCCGCCTGGAATAGTAGTCGCGACGGATCACGAGATCAATCTGTTGGGATCGGAGAATGTGTGGCATTTGAAAGCTGCCGGTTTCCGGAAGGTGCGAAGTCCACGAGGGGTTGCGGACGAAGAAGCTGCGTCTAAACGTGTTCAACGTGTGGCTGCCCGACCGCCTCCTTCATCGATCCCGTCGCCGTCATCGCTCCAGTCGGTGCCATCTTCGGTTGTCCAGAACCTGGAAGTGTTGTCCTCCAGAAGCAGTTTGTCCTCTGCCCAGAATGTATCCGAACGAATTGGCTCAGAGTCTACGCCGAGTATGTTTGAAACTTCCGGAGGGTCAAGCGAGTCGATGGCTAGCGCTACATCCAGTTCACGGACTTCCAGAGATAGTTCGTCTGGATCTTCTGGATGGAGTGTTGGCCAAGGTGCAGGAGTGCATATGCCGTTCTCAGTGTTTGAACCACGGGCAATGACAGCTCAGAGTCTGGGAGGAGCCGTTGCGGCAGAGACTGGTGTAGGTATGTACGTCACTCACGAAGTGATTCCACGGAACCCAGTACCAGTGATTCAGGAAGACATCGTCATGTCAGAAGACAAAGCGAAGGGTTCTCGAAGACAGAAGTCCAAGGTTTCCTCCCGAAGGACCTCCCGATACCGAGACGAGTCGTCGTCAGAAGACTCTGATGCAGATGCCCGTCGTCGGCGTGGACGTTCAAACAGCAGACATTCGACACGATCCAAACGTCGGTCACCCTCGGAAAAATCCTCTCGTTCGAGTCATTCCGGAAGATCACGTCAGTCGGTAACCTCCGGATCTACACAAGTCGCGCTTAACACAATGAACCAAGTTCAGGAAGCGATGGCGCGAATGGAACTTCAGCAGGGGTCTCTCTACGAGAAGATGTCTGCCGGTCTGGAAGCCAAGTTGGATCACATTGTCGAACAGAAGTTCAGGGACGTCATTCCGAAACAGGAACCGGTTCAACCTCCGGTGGAAGTTCGTCGAAGTCACGACGCCGAAGATGATCCTGATGCGGCACATTTGGAAGCAGTACGTCTGGAACGCGAACGTGCGGAAGCACAGTTTACGCAATATCAGACTCAAGCGGAAGCGTATCAGATAGATGAATCACAGAGGACTGCAGCCATGATTGCCACGCTCCAGCAGGAACTCCAAGCTCTATGGGTTGACCGGGAGCAAGAACGAGAAACTGCGAAGAACCTGCAGAAGTTTCTAGCAGGCCAAGTGCGGGAACTCCGAACGGCATCTGCCCAACAGCCTTCTGGAAGTGTTTCGGCTCAAGAAGTTGGTTCGGCTCCGATAGTACGCCCGGATTCCGGTCGTACAACCACTCGTTCCGATCGCAGTAGTGCTTCCGGAAATGTTGCCGATGCGACACGTCAGAAGCTGGATGTGAGAAGCTCTGACGAAATCTTCGCGGCACAATTGCAAGCTACGTTGCAGGCATTTGCTGGTGACAGAGTTTCGAAGAACCCGATGGGAAAAGCCGTGAAGATTTCTGAGCCGGTTGTGAACGTGAAAGCGGAACCCATGTCTGGAAGTAAAACGTCTGCAACTGGAAAGGCCGAGTTGTCCTCTGGAACCAAGTCAACTGCACCTGGAAAGTCCGTCAAACGGCACATGTCCGAAAAATCTGGTTCGTCCAAGAAAAGTTCGACATCTGGAAAAGGAAAGAGGACGAAGAAGTCATCTGGAAAATCAAGTGATCCTTCGGATTCTGACCCAAGTTCTGACTCCAGTAAGAGTGACTCAGACTCGGACAGTTCAAATAGCAGCTCTTTCGAAGATGTCGTTCCGAATGTCCATACAACACCAGGTCCAGGCGGATCTTTGTTCACGTTCAGACCATATGTGAATGCCAGCACGTTGGAAGACTTCAATGAGAAAGCGTCACTAGCTACCCGTATCCGGTGGTTGGAACGATTCCAGAGTTTTGCTGTTCAAGGCGGTTGGTCGGATAAGGTCAAGATCTATGAGATGAAGCTGAAGTTACCTGCTGCCGTTCGGAACTGGCGTTCGAACTTGAATCCCAACGTGCGCCGGAAATGGAAGAAGTTCCTGAAGGAGTTCCGAGATATGTATTGCAAGGCCAAGACCTCGGATTCAGAACGTTATTACACGATGATCCAAAAGAAGGCAGAAACTCCGCTGGAATTTTACTACCGCCTGAACAAGGTGGCCGACAAAGCGGGGATCGAGTTCGACGCATCGAGTAAGCAACGTGAGCGTCATCTGAAAGTGTTCACGAAAAAGCTTCTGGACTCTCGCCTCCGAACGACTTTGCAAGGACAACGTCTGCGTCGTCTGAAGGACCTGGAGTATGTCCTGAAACAGCATGAAGAAATGAATCAAGACGACGACTACGATACTCCACCTCCGAAGAGAGACTTCCGAGCGGACAATGTCCCTCGTGATCGATTCCGACCGAAACGTTCTGGAAGGGCCTATGTCCTTCACGATGACGATAACCGGGATGGCGAACACGGCAGACAAGTCCATTTTTTGGAAGATGTGGAAGAAGTGCCAAGTCGAGAACATGTTCCTAGTGTGCTGCCTACTCCAACTGCGGATGCCACGAACGTGTCCGGTTCGAGCATGGATGACCTTTCCGAAGCAGTATTTCGTGCGATGGAGAATCCTGGATGGCGGCCACCGACTTCTGATTTCCGTTCGGATCGCCGGCAGCAACGTTTTGGAAGTCCGAACGCGTCCAAGTTCTGTGACAAGTGCAAAGAGTTTGGACATCTGACGGAGAATTGTTGGTCGGACATCGAATGTGATCGATGCCGTCGGATGGGACATCCGACACACCTCTGCAGGACTCGTCCGTGTGCGATTTGTAACCAGTTTCACGAAGGCAAGTGTGAAGAATGGAAGGCTTTTCAAGCGATCAAGAATCTTGCACGTCAAGGAGCACTGAAAGATCTGCCGTCTCCTATCCGGAAGCAACTTCTGGAAGGGAAAGTGGATCCAGGGGAACAGCCATTAAACTAGTAAGCCCGCTGGATGGGGATCCAGAACGCGACGGGCTGAAGAAACCCCCCGATATGTGTCTTCTAGTGTATGTTGGTCCGGAGTTGAGACGCCGAAAACAGGATAAACATCAATGCATGACCGTGACTCCGGAAAATGGTGACCCTCTTTCAGATGAACTTCGTCCTGAACGAGTTCCGTCGGAAGGTGTACGGCCGGAAATACAAGATCCGGATGTACCTGTTGAATTCCGACTGGGACCAGGCGAACGATATGGCTGGTGGGAAGATCACTGTTCGGATGATACGAAACGGATTGCGATGGTTCACGGAGCGGTGAACAATTGTCGGACAGACATCCTTTTGGATTCTGGAGCGTCAGTAAGCATGGTGAGTTTGGATCTTGCGCGTAGACTCAAACTCAAGTTAAGCTTCTGCAAACAGCTCCGGGTATCTGGACTGGGTGGCATTCCGACCATCATCACCGCGAGTGCTGAAGTGAAAATCACTTTGGGTCCGAGAATTGTGTATGTCTTGGAACTTTGGGTCGCGAACATTGGTGAAGGTGTCGACGTGTTGCTTGGAATGAATTTCATGTATTCCGCTGGAGTGCGACTGTGCGCACGAGAAGGATTGGTGCAACTTCCAGATGAAGAAACTGTGTTGCTATCAGGACGTGGTGCGGATCATTACCACAGAGGTTTGGATCTTCCGGTGAGACCGCGTGAAGAGCTTTTCCTGCGTCCAGGTGAACATGCTATCGTCCGGATACATTACGGACAGAGCAATCCACAACGTGATGTAGTATGGGCTGGTCGGGGAGACCGATGGGTAACCCAGATCATCTATGCTGCTAGATCATGGGCTGTGGCCATCAAAGTGGTGAACATTTCCGGAAGGTGTCTTAGCATTGACACTCGGACGCCGGTTGCTCGGATCATCGAGTTTGGCTTCTTCCCGAGGGCAGGACGTTTTGTCCGCCCGGGTCTCCGAAGGTATCAGGAGTGGCAGACTCTCATCTATGAGAATACCGAATCCAATCAGATGCGTTTACGTTCTGAACGATTTGAGCAGATGATGAGGGACGCCGAACCTCCTTGTGTCCAGAAGTCCGAATACTCATGGCCGGCTAAGCTATTGGTTCGACCGCTTCCTGGAAGCGACCAAGTTCACATGGTGCAACTTCAGGAGCTGCCTCGAGTCTTACGTTCGAAAGTGGAGGAAACTTTTCCAGATGAAGTCATCACAGAAGACACGGTGAAGCTGAAAAAGGACCCTGAGGTTGAGGAAGTGCCACGTCCGGAAGATACTGGCGACGGATGTCATCCAAGGGAGTCGGAGGTCATACCAAGGGTTGAAGAACGTTTGGAAGGCGCAGAACTTCTGACGGACGACTTGGATTCGGACGGAGATGAATTCTTTGATTCGATTAGTCTGAATGAAGAGTTTCCGGATGGAGGTGCTAATGATGTGAACGATTGTCTGGATGACTTGTCAGGATTGGACGAACTCCGGGATCAGCAAACCCAAGCCATGCTCTCTACCCCAATCCAAAAGTTGAAAATCGAGTATGAGAGGTGCATGCGTCTGAACGCAGAAGAGCTGGATTTGGAACCCGCTGTGTACATCCATGAAGGAAGTGACTTGTTAGCCCAATTGCGTGATCAGCTGGCGATGCTTCCGGAACTCCAAGAGCTGAGCCCGACATGTGATATTGATGCGGCTGATGTGGGAGATTCGGAAATGACATCGCCTCTGGAAGAGCAGAAGCTTCGGTCCATCCTGAAGTACCACCGCTCTATTTTTCTGGGTGACGGAAATGCTGCTCCTGCTCCAGCAAGAGGGGTGATTTGTGATTTGGACGTTGGGACGGCCAAGCCGGTCGCACAACGCGCCCGATCCATCGCACCTCATCTGGCTATCAAGGTCTATGAGTTACTCAAGAAACTCTTGGAAACTGGATTGATCGAACCTTCCGAATCACCATGGTCCTCTCCGATCGTGATTGTCCTGAAGAAAAACGGTGTAGACATCCGGATGTGTATTGATTACCGGATCGTCAATGGTTTTATCGAACTTTCGAACTACCCGTTACCACTGATTGACGACTTACTGATCGGATTTGAGAACGCAATGTGGTTCATGAGCTTGGATATGGCTAGTGGATTCTGGGCGGTTCGAATGTCAGAGCGTGCCAAGTTGATTTCAGCTTTTGTGTGTCCGTTTGGACACTTCCAATGGGTGCGAATGCCGTTTGGACTCAAAAACGCGCCTTTAGTGTATCAGGCAGTGATCAATAACTGCCTGTGGGGATTCGTCCGGCTGCCTCCAGAGGAAGAAGCTGAAGTCGACCAAGACGTCTTGGATTTCCTGAAGTTGCCCCCTCCGGCAGCCAATCTTCTGGATGTGGACACTAATCCTGAAGTCCCGACGCTGACTGAGTACATGACGGTGTTCAAAAGGAATATCCCTGCGCCATCTCAGATGGGCCCTGTCTTGGGACGTAGTTCCTATATCGACGACATTGCACATGGAGCTGAAACCTGGGACCAACTTTGTGATGATCTGAACGCACTCCTTTTCAGGTTGAGGTACTGGAATATTTCCGTGAGCCTCCCTAAAAGTGAGTTCGGAAAGAAGTCGATCCCGTATCTGTCGCACGAGATCAGTGCTGAAGGCATCCGAGCGACACCTAAGATTGCGAAAGGCGTTCAGGACTTGCCGTTCCCAAGCACACTGAAAGGGGTACAATCGTTCCTCGGAAGTCTCAATTATTATCACAAGTTTATTGAGGACTTTCCAGTGGTAGCTGCGGTGCTGTATGAACTCTCGGATGACCAAGTGCGCTCAGGACGTAATCTGACAAGAGCTAAGGAGGCCTTTGGAATCCTGAAGCGGAAGATTGTCTCAACTCCGTTGCTACGCCATCCGGATCGCTCCCGACCGTTCGTCATCATCCCGCATGCCAATCAGTGGGCCGCATGTGCAGTCCTCGGGCAGGAATATGATGGGAAGATACACCCGGTCAGGTATACCGGCCGCGTCCTGAACGACTCCGAAGTGAGGTATCATGTCGCCGAGAAAGAGGTGATCGCTATCATGAGGGTACTTCAGGTGTTCCGGACGATTGTTGAACATTGTCCACTGATCGTCTATACGAGATACTCCGTTCTGAAGTGGGTCATCACTTCCAAATCCGCCGACGGAAGATGCGTCCCATGGGGACTTGCGTTATCCGGGCGGAACATGGAAATCCGGAAGTTTCAACGGGACGAGGACGGTCTGGCTGCTATCATGGGCGCTGGGATCACTCCGCGTGAACACTTAGACAAAGTTGCTGAATCACTGATTCCAGCGAAAGGGGAGATCCGGCAGCCGCCTGTGGTGAGTGTTGAGATGTTGGATGCAGATTACGATGGGATCGTCCTTAGCTTCGATGGAGCTGCCAAGACATCGACTCGTCAAGGAAGCTGCGGGTGCATCCTTTGGAAGGTGCCCGGTTGGACCGTTCTAGAAGCACATGGTTATATTCTGAAAGATGTTACTGTGAATGACGCTGAGTACTATGGACTCCTGAAAGGTATGACGATGGCTTCCGAACGTCAAGTCGAAGATCTATTCGTGGTCGGTGACTCCCGGATTGTTATTCAGCAAGTGCAAGGGTTAATCAATTGCAATCAGCCTCACCTGCAAAAGCATCTCGCGGAGGCTAATGTTCTGAAGGCCAAATTCCGGACGGTAAGGCTGGCACACCTCAAAAGGGAGTACAATCAAGCCGCCGATTACTTGACTTCCAAGACGTTGCTACTGGGTGAGTCATGGGAAGTCCAAGATGAACATGAGCTCCGACACCTGGAAGTAGTGTCTAAAATACCCGAAAAGGTCACGAAGACTGACACTCCAGATGGCGATGACAGTTCCAGTCCAGTGGGACTCGGAAGTTCTGATGCGAGGGACGCTCAGGTAGGAACGGTGCTTCCTGATGCTGACTCTGCCCCGTTGTCGGCAGCCGCCAGAGTGATGGCAGTCATGACGAGGTCAGGCCTCCAAACCACCGAATCTCTGGATGGACCACCAATGGGACCTCTGGAATTCCAAGCGGAAAGATGGCGTCGCATCAAAGTTCATCAGGAAGAAGACGAGTACTTGTCAGAGATCAAAGATTTCCTGAAGGGTGGAGTTGACAGATTCTCACCCAGACGCCTCCGAAAGATTGCCAAAGTTGCTGACTTGTTTGCGCTCGACACTCGCGATGTGCTGTACCGACTTGCACGATCTACCCGAGACCGCCCGAGGGACTTTGTGGATGAGCCAAGGCTGGTCGTCCCGAAGTCACTCCGTCCAGATATGCTGCACTATGCGCACGAAGATTATCAGGGTGGCCATCAAGGCATCACTCGGACGCACGAGAAATTGCGTTCGGAATTCTATTGGCCTGGGATGTATGCGGATGTGGAACGCTATGTGAAGGAATGTGTTGATTGTGCCAGCGGCAAGGGACGACCTCCGAATGCTGGTCCGTCGCCTGGAAACATCGAACCTAGAAGACCTTTCGAAGTTGTATCGATGGACTTTGTGACGCACATGCCGAAGTCCGAGCGTGGGAACACCTTTTTACTTTTGTTCCAAGATACGTTTTCCGGATTCGTCATGTGCAAACCCATGAGTTCGACGACAGCTCAGGACGTAGCGGAAGCTTACGAAGAGTGCGTCTTCCGAAGGTTTGGAGCAAGTTCGATGTTGCGTCACGATCAAGACCCAAGGTTTATGAGCGAGGTGTTCACCCGCTTCCGAGAACTTTTAGGAAGTCGACAGCGCGCCACACTGGCATATCGTCCCCAGGCAAATGGTCAACAGGAGCGGTCCGTCCAGACGGTGGTCAGGAGCATCCGTGCGTACATTTCGGAAGCGGATCAGAGTGATTGGGACGATCATTCAGAAAGACTCATGTTCGCTCTGAATACGTCATTCGACGCAACTCGCCTGGACACGCCATTTTATCTGGTTCACGGATGGGATGCCCAAGGGACGTTATCTGCAATGTTGGGTCCGAAGCCATCAAGTCTTCAGGAGAGGACCGCTTATGAATGGCGACGAAAACTTCAACGGGACTACAGCTATGCGAAAGCATGTGCAGAAGACCTACAGAAGAAAGCTAAGCGTCACCGTTCGGATGCGCAAACGCAGAAGTGGAAAGAACTTTCCGACAGACTGAAGTCCGGATTCGAAGTGGGCGACCTGGTGTGGTTGTACATCCCGAAGGTCCAACCTGGACTGAGCAGAAAGTTGGCCCACATGTGGCATGGCCCCTTCCGAATTGAGGAAGTGCATGATGACTTCAGAGTGAAGCTCAAGATCGAAGACACCGGATATCGTGTCAACCCTTGGGTGCACATCAGTCGTTTGAAGCCCCGGGCTCTATTTCTAAAACGCCCGAATATGGAGTTGAACGTGAACGAAGATGACGACTTTGATGCTGCACTACTTCCAGAAGACAGTTGGGAACCGGATGCTGGAAGGGACGAGTATCAAGTTGAAAAGATTTTGGACTTACGTTGGTCCAAACGTACTCGTACTTCCAGGCGGCGCCGAGAGTACCTCATCAAGTGGAAAGGCTATGATGAACCCGAGTGGTTACCAGTGACACAACTGAGCTGTGGTGCCTTACTCTATGAATTCAACCAAGGTGCACGTGCGAGAGCTCGCTTCCAAACTATGCAAGCAGGTGATGACCATCCAAGAGTTTAGGCCTTCGAGATATCATCCTTTTGGATGGATCAGACGAACGGACTTTTGAAAATGTGTGATTATATTGCTGTGAAATTGGAGTGAGTATCGAGTGTGTATTGTAAGTGGCGAATTTCGAGAAGTGGATACTATGGGAAGTTGTGATTGGGAACATTTGGAAAGTCAAGTGAGTATATTTCGGACGATTAACTTTGAGACTACTGGAAGAGAAAAAACGTGCAGATGTGTGACGACGTCCGGATGGAATACCAATGGAAGACTAAGAGAATATGTCAGTGACTGGATCCCGCTCATCAGCAGGAATCAGACCGCGACGAACGTTTTCCGGGAGGTGGGCGATGCGCTCTGCATCCGTGGAACAGAAGCTCCATTGCGCGCGAGCAGGCTCACGGCGGTCCAGAAGTTCCATCTGCTCCTGCAACGAGTAACATTCGGAAGTCCCTGGTTTGAAGTGCTGCTTGTCCATCAGGATCCAGTGGCAAATCTTGTTCGGGAACTTCCAAACACCAGGCTCGTTCCAGATGGTAGACGGCAACTTGGTGGACAACTTCTTCTGGAGTGCCAAGGCCTTCTTTCGGAAACCTTCATGACGACGAGCGCGCTTGGTCTGAATCTTGAGAATACCCGGCGGTGCATCTGAAGAGCGATCCAGCGTGAGCCAATGCAGGATGTCCCAGATCGCCCGGAAGTTTCCACACACGAAGTCCATCCAGTCGTCAAGAGCATTTAGCACTTCGTCATCCAGATCTTCGCGCTTGTGGAAGTACAATTCACGCGGACGTTCATCGAACATCTTACGCCAAGGCATGGTGTTCAGAAAGGCACCCAGTTCTTGCCCGTCGCAACGCTCTTTCAGGAGGTCCAAGTCAAACCGGTTCGGAGCGTAGTCTGGAAAGCCCGGCGTCTGGAGGGCAGAGAGCGTGGTCGGATCACCTCTTTTCACCCGGATGCCCAAGTGCATCCAAGAAGTGATGCTCGGACCAGGCGTCTCGATGATCGTCTTCTCCAAGGACGTCAGAGACTCGAAATCCTTCCGGGCCAAGTCAGTAGCGGACAGGTCATTCCGACGCTTGGAACGCTTGAGCTTCTTGGAAGGAGTAGATCCAGATGTCGACGAACTTGTGCGACGACGCTTGGACTTCTGACGGGTACGCTTGGGAGGAGACTCGTCGACCGGGATGACTTCATCTTCAGGAAGCTCAAATTCCTCACCCGGGACGAAGTCACCATCCTTGGTCTTGTCATCGACCTCCGGCTCGAAGACCTCCGGGATGAGGTCGTCCTCTTCCTGGTCCAGCGACATCAGAGCGTCCCAGACTGGAAGCTGGACATCATCTTCCAGAAGGTCGTCCAGCTTCGCACGAGCCGCCCGGAAGTAACGTCTCGGGACGTGCTTGGTCCACGGTGTCTCGTCCAGCTTGTTCCAGAACATCATCCTGACAAGCATTTCCAGAAGCGGGTCGAGCGGGAACTTGGTGTGGAGGACCTGATCTTGGTCGAGCAACTCAATCGCTCCCGGGTGTCCAACACCAGACCGCATCAACATCTGGACGTCCAGACGAAGTTGGTCCCAGACCACCGGGAAGTCAGCCAACATCTTGTGGGCATCTTGCTCCGACGAGATGTTGCTGGTGTCCTGAAGACACTGCTCATCGGAGGTCCGGTCCCATTCGGACGGGAAATCTTGGATGGCGTCTGGAACCTTGCGGGACGAACCACGTGACTTGCCTCCAGAAGACCGCTTGCGCTTGGGTGAACTGCCACCAGGTACACCTGAAGATGAGTCTTGCGTCAGGTCGACGGTCAGAGCGTCTGAAGGAGGACCACTGTCCTTGAACTCTCCGTCATCGTCGCCGTGAGGACGGTTCATCCGAGTGTAAGACGTCGGTGCGAAGTTCGGGTCGTCATTTGCAACGACCGTGATCATGGTGTTCCACCCAGATGGAACACGCGTGCCGTTCCGGAAGTGAACCAAGAGATCTCGGAGGCGAGGCCAGTTCAAGTAGAGCTGCGAGTGGTCACTTAAGAAGTTCATCACATCGGCCACTTCCAGACGCGTCTGTTGAAGACGGTCGCTCAGCATCTTGCGATGCGCTTCCGAGTCGTCCAGACGTCGGGTGAGCGTGGCCACTTGTTCCTTGAGGTGACGCTTGTCATCAGCATGCTCTTTCAGGAGCTGGATGATGTCTTCACGGGAACTTCGGACGACCTCGTCCTTTTCCGCCAGAACCTCGGCCACCTTCCGACTCCAATAGTCCGTCTGGAACTGGTAGTCCTGCTTTACCACCAGAAGTTCATCACGAGCTTCGACGGCGTCGTGGACAGCAGAACTGGAATCGTCCACCTGCTCTCGCACCCGACGATAACGAGCCATCACCTTCTGAAGGACGTCCACTGTCCCAAAGACCCGCTGAGCCAAATTTTCCGGACCAAATTCGGTCAGAATGCTCGCGATCTCGCGCTTCAGACCAACGTGACCCAACTGATGCTCCATGTCATCTTCCGAAAGTGGTTTCTTGCGGGGCGTCAAGACGTAATCGTGAATGTCCACATTTTCGTCGAAGAAATCATACAACTGCGCCAGAGAACCGATGGTCAACTCATTCATCTGCATTAGCGCCTCCAGACCGCCGTAGCCGTTCTGGGTGAACGTTTTCCCATCGTTGTGGCTTTCAGTCGCCGGAAATCCAACGAGACGGACCTGTCTACCGGAAGTGTGCTCCGGAGGGATTTCATAACGCGCCGGAGCTGGCAACTGACGATCGTGCGGGATGTCGCGTCCGGAAGGAAGTGCGCTCTCGCCTTGGAGAGCAAGTGCTCGATCCAAAAGCAGTAACCGAGAGGGGGTCTGAGCCGACGATCGTCCCGAAGGTGCATCCACCGACTCATCCGCCGCGTCATCGGGAGCTTCCTCTTCTTCCGGAAGTTCCTCTTCCACCTCTTCCTCCTCGTCATCGACGGGCGGTGGAGTTGGGGAAGGGACGCTTGGAGACTCGCCAGCGACATCACCCCCACTGGGGCTGCCGTCGCCAGGAGACGCCGAAGGCGTCCGCGCGGAGCTTGCAGGAGGACCTGAAGTGCCAGTGGGAGCCATGCTGTTGCTCACCAGGCGGGAGATTGCGATTTGATCGCGCTTCGACGTCGTTGATTTCCGACCGCCAAGAAGTGATGTGATTGGACGATCCGGGACAGGGCGAAGAAAGGAAGCGACCTCCGCCAGTTGAAGGACCAATCCGCCGTCCGGATGTGATTTCCGACCGGATACCCTGGTCAATTTGGGCACGTGTGATCTCATCACAACCTGTCAGCTCGGGGGGAAAGCAAATTCCTCTATGAAAGCTTATGACGAGAGGGACGGTTGACACGTGGCGACTGGACGTAAAATGTCCGAGCGTCGTTTCCCATTTCCCATGGAAGCACTCGCGGTGATGATTGGTCCAGAAGTGCGCGCGACAGGGAAGAACGAGGACGAACGGAGAACTGGTACAAGTTCCCGCAGCATACTGAGACCAAGTGACTTCCAGAAGTCCTCCCAATGTCGAGTTACTTCCGGAAGTCACGTGTGCCTCCCGAAAGTTCCTTCCTGATGTGACTCGCAGATGACCCAGACGTTGTGGGTGCGGAGGCTGACCAGACGCCCCTGATTTGTACCCACCATGACCTTTCCGATTTTCCAGTATACAAAGCCCAAGATATTAGCGACCGACCAAGACGACCAGCCGGATATGTTATGCACGAAGAGCCGGCTTGCGACCAGGATGTGTCAGCCTCCCGGATGCTGATTACGCCAAAGGAACCCTATAGTGAAACCAAGACAAATGTGCATGTGGAAGACTTCCAGCAGAGACCTTTACAGAAGACTTCTAGCAGAGACTAAAAATAACAGAGAGTTCGTTTTGCCACCAAGGGCGCAAGTGTTTTCCAGGGCCCTTATCAGTTGGCCTGGAAGCACGCTGGGATAACGCCGGACAAGCCGCCGTGTATTTCCGGGGACCCGGGTTCACCCAGCCTGCGTTTGGACGCGTCGTGATCGCGAAGACCGCCGTGGAACTCTCCGAAAGGCTCAAGACCAAATTAGGCGGTGACCGAGTGACGCGCATTCGTACGTGATCTGTCCTATTTCATATTTCAGTTGGGAGTGTGTCCTCTAGACCCCCCATTTCATAGTAATTGCCGTTTCAGGAGGTTGTTAGTAGTCACCCCCCGGAATTTGATCGAATAGACTGCTGTGTGATAGGACTGTATATTGAGTGATCCGGAAGTGGTTTTCCTTTTGGATATATCTGAAAGTTATCTTCTGGAAGGAGTTATAAATCCTCCTTACTGGAAGTGGTGCGCAACAAGGGTGCATCTGGAAGTGACCAGTCTTCCAGGTGAAACACAAGTAGACTGGTGTACGGACCCACTGCTCAAGGGTCCAAAAGAATAAGTAGCAGCTGTATATTGTGTATAACTCTCTGTATTATTTGGTCATCTGGGAAGGCTTTGCTAGTGGTCTAACCCCAGCTGTACTAATTGCGTCGAGAAGTGAACGTACGCACTCTGTATTCTTGTATTCATTTTGATTGTGTAGGAACAACTCATCAGGTGGAGTCCGGTCTTCCGAAGACAAACGACACCTATAGGGATTACACAAGGTCACACGCCAAGCTACTTCCGGAGGTCCCGTACTTTTGGAGGTAGTCTGACCCCATTGGGCTTTCCGAAAGGCGAAGTTTAAGCTTCCTGATCGGCCGAGTCTTCTGGCGCGCGTGCGCTATACACCCTGGACGATAAAGGCGTTCACCCGCCTCGCCTCATGGAACTACAGGCGGCGGAACACTCTCAGCCACAACGATCCGAGTCTCTGCGATCTCAGAACTGAAGGAATTTTCGGGGAAGGACAACGACGAAGATCGTGCCAGAAGCTGGTTCGGCAAACTGAAGTCCGCTTTTGTTCGCGATCAAGCTCCCGATGGCGAGAAGTGTCTGGTGTTTGGAGATCTGCTCACTGGACCCGCACGTAACTGGTACCGACAGCTGAGTCGAACGACGCGCAGCAACTGGAAGAGCTTGTCTAAGAACTTCCAGACTCAATACTGCGGACGTGGCGTGTCTGTCGCGAGACAGTACTACCATGCGCGAAAGCGATCGGATGAATCGCCGCTGGAATATCTGCACCGTCTGAATGTCGCCGGTCTGCGAGCTCAGCTCTCGATCAAGGATGGATCGATTGAGGTCCGCCGTGAGCATGTCGATCACTTCATCGAAACACTCGACGATCGCGATCTAGCAAGCCAACTGGCACTGCTAAGAATCCCGGACGCAGACACTCTCGAAGAGACACTGCGATCCCGACAACGTGCGAAGGCGAGACAAGGAAAGACAGTGTATGGATCCATCAAACCCAAGCAGAAGATGCCAACTGGGATCACCCCATCCGCCAACGCTCGCGCGGTTCGTACAGTCCGTACAACGGCCAACTCGAGTGAGTCCGAACCGGAAACCAGCGGATCGGAAGGAGAAGGAGATCTGCGCAGGGTGTACTTCGCGGCAACGCCGGACCAGCCGACTCGATCGCGATCGGATCAGGAGCAACGCCGTCCTAGTCGAGACTCCAACGACCGTCGCCTCGATCGTCCAGCCGGACCTCTCGAGGGAGAAGTCCCGCGGAAGCCATGTTCCCACTGTGGATCGTCGAAGCACACCGATCTTGGTTGCTGGAAGCGTCTGACATGTGAGAAGTGTGGCAAGAAGGGCCACCCGACCGATCGCTGCCTCTTCGTCTGCAAGGCCTGCGGCGAGGTCCACGGAGCCGGAGAGTGCCCGATGGAAGAGTTCTACAACTTGATCCGTCAATGGTACAACCCCACCAAGCACGGTGGAATGCTCCCGCAAGCGTCTGAAAAGATGTTAAACTAGAACACTCGCCGGGTTTGAATCCGGTACGAGACGAGCGTTTTCAGTTCTGCATCTATGCATATGTCGAAAAACAGTCGAAGTCAGAGGTGAGTAAGCTGATTCGGCCGACGGACAATACATGTGACCTTCATGACAAACGTACCATGGCGATCTCCAGCCTCCACCAAGTCGACGAGTATTCGCGATCAGAAGTGACGATGGCTCTGGATCTCCTGCACGGAGAGTCGCGAGGATATTGGAAGTACCATGTGCCAGACAAGAAATTCCGGCAGGCGAAAGCCATGGGGAAGATCAACAACGAAAGAGCCACATTGCTGTTTGACAGCGGCGCCGAGGTGTCCATTCTGGATGCCGCCTTTGCTCGTAAGGTTGGGTGCTACATAGACAACAGTCAAGAGTTGGAATGTGAAGGAGTTGGTAAGAATCCCTATATGGCGGATGGGCGTACCAGAATCAAGATCACGCTCGCTGGATCACTGGTGTACTACTTCGACGCGTGGGTTGGTCCGCCCACAGGCGGCCAAGACCTGATCCTGGGGATGGACTTCATGGTGCCAGCTGGCATTCGCCTCGATCTGGCTGATGGATCAATAAATCTTCCAGACGAAGTGCGTATTCAGCTAGCCGGCCGACGTCAGCTCTACGGAGAGAAGGTCACGCAGGTCAAACTCGGAGAGCATTGCCAGCTGGAAGTCGGAGAGTCGATAGAGATTCAGAAGGGTTTCATCTTGTCGAGCCACCGGAAGCTGTGGGTTACTCGAGGAGATAGATGGGTACCGAGTCTGGTAACAGGGTTGGGGAAAACTCGCTATCTGAAGATCACGAATATCAGCGATCAGAAGATAGTATTGCAAGACGACACCCACGTCGGCATGTGGCTCGAAGGGGGACGCGTACCTCGCACTCCCGGTTTCGTGTTGCTTGGATCGCGCAGGTATGTCGAGTGGCAGAACCTGGTTTTCCAGTTCACTACAGACAGTGTGGAGGTAGAAGAACATGAACTCGCTCCTACCGGACCCATGGCAGACCGACCTCAGTACGACACACCGATGAAAATCCTGCGTCGTGACCGCGGAACCTCGAGATCGGTCGTCGCACAACTAACCGTGCCTCGACCCGCCGAGATGAAATCAGAAACGGAGGGATCTCCAAGGGATCAGGAAGTTGATACTAGCGATCAGGACGCGATAGAATCTCCACCAATTGAGCAGGCCACACGAAGCGAGATGACTGCTGACCGGAAGGAGTCTTGGCCCCGGGGCAAAACGCCTCCGATCGTTGATCTAGAACCGCTCGATGACGAAGAAGTATGCTACCACGAAGGTGGCGACCTGTTCGCGGAAGATGTGGAAAGACAGATGGCAATTCTACCAGAAATAGCGACTGCCACCGATGAACTTACGATCGAAGATATCCAGGTGGGCGATCCTGAGTCAAACACCCCGGAAGAAATCGATCGGCTGCGACAGATAATTTGGAGACGGAAACATCTCCTGATCGGGAAGGGGAACGCATTACCACCAGCTGCCGTTGGCGCAGTCTGCGACATCGATGTGGGAGGAGCAGCTCCTGTTGCACAACGTGTCCGAAAAGTCGCTCCACAGTTCCGTGAGAAGCTGTCGGATCTGATCAAGAGCCTGTTATCGGCGAAGATGATCACGCCGTCAACTTCACCGTGGGCCTCTCCGATCGTAATCATCATCAAGAAGAACGGCGTTGACATCCGGCTCTGTATCGACTACAGGCTGGTGAATAGTTTGACGAGACTGATGGTGTACCCCATGCCGCTGATTAGCGACCTCCTGGAAGACCTGGACAAACTGCTCTGGTATTGCTCACTTGACATGGCAAGTGGTTTCTGGGTAGTCTCCATGACGGAGCGTGCACGGAAGATCTCCGCTTTTATCACGCCATTCGGATTGTTCGAGTGGACGCGTATGCCTTTCGGGCTGAAGAATGCGCCACAGATCTACCAGCGGTTGATTGATAACGCGCTGTATGGACATCTCCGAATCCGCGCCGGTCACGACCCGTCGAAGCCAATCGACGTGTTCAATTCAGGCGAGCCGGAACTAGAGCCGAAACCGTCAGTGTTGGGAAGGCGATCGTACATCGATGACATGTTGGTGACTGCGATCACTTGGGACTTGCTGTGTGAGAAGGTTGAAGCATTGCTCGATGCTTGCGAACGGTGGAATTTGTCCATCAGTGTGGTCAAAAGTTTCTGGGGCCGACGAAAAGTGGACTACTTGGGACACCGAGTGTCCGTCGACGGTTTGGAAGCCCATCCGAAAGATCTTGAAGTGTTAGGTAACCTTCCCTTCCCGCAGACTCTGCGATCGATGCAGTCCTTCCTTGGAAGTTTGAACTACTACAGTCGGTTCATCGAAGACTTCGCGGTCTACGCCGCTGTCCTGTACGAGCTGCGCGAAGCGGATTTCCACGAGATGGTTCAGCAGAATAGGTCCATCCCCGGCGAACAAGTAGCTGGGGGCGTTGTCACGCGAGCAGAAGACGCTGACCGCTGGGCCCGAGCGAAGATCGCATTCACGATGCTGAAGGCCAAAATCGTGTCCACTCCGGTACTGAAACATTTCGATCCAAATCGCACCCCGGTGATCGTAGTCTACGCGAGCCAGTGGGCGATCTCCGCGGCACTCGTACAAGAGCATGATGGCGTGTACTGGCCAGTAACCTTCACCAGTCGTACTCTGAAGCCCAACGAGATCAACTACGGGATTGTCGACAAGGGAGTCTTGGCACTCCTGCGGATACTGGACGTGAATTACACCCTGTTGACGACGAGATCGATCTTGGTACTGTCCAGACATTTGACACTGGCGTGGCTGCTCAACTCGGCTGGCTTCCAGGGGAGACTGGGTAATTGGGCAGCTTTGTTGTCAGAATGGACGTTAGAGATCAGGAAGTGCACGAAAGGGGAGGATGAGATTCTGGGAGCGATCGCAGCAAGTATCACACCCCGCGCGGAAGTAGACGAGACGCTGATCGCGATTGCACCAGTGAGGCAGCCCCGACAGACGATCACCGTGCTACCCCCCACGGTCGAAGCGGATGAAACCTTGCTGGTCGCGAGTTTCGACGGATCAGCGCGTGTCAAACGCAGTGGTGGCGCTTATAGCGCGATCGTGTGGAAGCTGCCGGAATGGACGATCGTCACGGCCGCATCGGAGTATATGTCTGATCTGACGGTGAACGAAGCTGAATACCGCGGACTGTTGCTGTGTTTCGATCTCCTGTCCACTATGGACAGGGGGCGGGTCGTGATCTGCGGTGACTCCAATTTAGTGATCCGGCAAATGCGTGGTGAGATCGCATGCAAGGCCCGTGGCCTGTTGTTATTGCGCGAGAAAGCGATGGATCGGCTCCGATCGTGGCCAAGACACGAGTTCTTACATATGAAACGAGATTGGAACCAGAGCGCAGACAAGTTAGCTAGCGAAGCTCTTCAACGGGGCGAATGAACCGTAGTTACCTTGGAAGCTGATCGGCAGGACCTGATCACACTCAATCGGCTGGACGAGCTCCTGAAGCCGAAGGATGATAACGCTGTAGCTCGTGTATCAGCAGTGACGCGATCGGCACGACGGTCGAGACGAACACCGGCAGTTCTGCAAGAAGCGATCGTACAACGCATCAGAAGTGAACGGATCACGCAAGCTCAAGACGAAGAGCAGTGGATCGCGAACATGAAATCGTACCTGCGGGGCGAAGTGACTGACCTGTCGTCGAGCGACGCTAAGTCCTGCGCCAAGACCGCTTGCGAGCACGAGCTGGACGAGAGCGGACTCCTGCTGTACTGCCCGACGAAACCGCAATCGGACAAAGACCGAGACTTCCTCGCGCGGCTGGTCATCCCGGAGACGCTACAACAAGACGTTCTGCATCATTACCACGCTAGCCTGGAAGGCGGGCACCAAGGGATCGGGAGGACTTACCAGCGTGTCAAGGCGCACTTCCACTGGAGAGGGCTGTTCAGGAGTGTTCAGCGGTTCGTGGGAGAATGTGTGGATTGTGAAACGGGGAAAGGACGCCCCCTCATTCAGGGAGAATCGCCTGGGAATGTACAAGCTACGTACCCATTCCAAATGATCGCCATGGACCATATTCCGTCTCTACCGAAGTCGTACAAAGGAAACACAGAGTTGTTAATCTGGGTCGACCTTTTCACCGGATACGTGATCGCGAAGGCTAGCGCCTCTCGCACAGCCCAAACGATCGCCGAGAACTACGAGGAATGCGTCTTTCGACGCTTCGGCGCCAGTGAGGTCATCCGCCATGATCGAGAGCCCGGTTTTATGTCAGATTTCTTCCGTGCTTTTAGCCGGATAGTGGGTCAGAAACAGAGAGCTACGATGGCGTACCGGCCGCAAGCCAACGGAACTGCCGAACGAATGGTGCAGACGCTAACGCGATCGCTGAAGATGTACGTGTCAGACGTGAGCCAGAGAGACTGGGACGAGTACGCGGAGCGACTCACGTTCGCTCTAAATACGGCCCAGGATCGAGTTCGTGGCGACACGCCATTCTACCTGGCCCATGGGTGGGACCCGCGATCGACACTGGAGGCAGCGCTACCGTTAGGCAGCACGCGCCGACGCGATCAGGAGCCCCGTCGATGGAGATACCACGTACAGGAACACTACCAGCAAGCGCGGGAACAGGTTCGCGAGCGACTGCGCGAGGCGGAGCCAACCGGCACAACGAGGGTCTGCGACCCCACAACACCGCGGTAGGCGCTCAGGTATGGCTGCACCTCGACCGAGTTAAGGAAGGGTATGCACGAAAGCTTGCGCACCTGTGGCATGGACCTTTTCGGGTTGCTGAGATGATCGGCGATCACGCCGCACGTCTTGAGATCGCGGGCTCGGAGTATAGGATCTTCCCGATCGTCCTGACACGTCGTTGCTTGTGACCGAGAGCGATCGCCTGGACTTCGATGAAGCCCTCCTGCCGGAGGACAGCTGGGAGACCCCACTTGACGAAGGCGAGTTTGAAGTGGAGAAGATCACAGATCTGAGAACTGGCTGCCGGACGCGCTATGGACGGGTCCACCGAGATTTTCTGGTGTTCTGGAAGGGTTACGACGATCCAACTTGGGTCGATGAGACGGACCTTAATTGCGGCGCTATGTTGCGCAATTTGAACGAGGACTGACCAGCCGGAACAGATTCAAAGCGATGCAGTCCCAGGAAGAGGAAGCGGAAACCCACCTGCAGTAACAGACACTGTGGGGGAGGAGGATAATGAAGGATGTGCGGGATGGCCGCACATCGGAGGAAGGGGTAATTTGTGAATTGTGAGTTTGCGATCGGGTGAGGAAGATGCCGATCGGGGTCGGGCGACCCAATAAAGAGGGAAAGAGAGGAGAAAGAATGCATTGCAGAAGCTTATCAAGACCTTGGAGAGGGTGACTTCACTCCGAGTCGACGACAGACCGAAACTTACCGTCTAGACGTGCGATGCGGGACCAGGGATGACTGCCCAGTTGTGTGCGATATTGGTTGCGCCACGGGTCGGCAGAATCTGCGGTAGGAAGAGCGTTGATCAAGTCAGGGGCGCCCGCGTGGCTCCAAAACCAGGGTACCAAAAGCACCGTTCGTTTTGGCGCGGAAAATGAAGGAAGAAGGGATCCAGAAGCAGGTCGAGATCGCAGTGTTCGGCGATCATCCCAGCCAGTAAATGCTTGAGGATGGTCTGCCACCGGGGACCAGCTCGAGATCGACGCTGCTTGCACCCGAGCCAAAACTTGGCCAGAAAAGGGTTGGCCAACCTCATGGCCTTGGTGATCGGTAGCTTGTGGGTGGACTCCCAGAACGCTTGACGAAACTCCTCTTCGAATGCCGCGTACAACTGTACGAACTCCGCGAACCATCCTGCTGCATCAAACGATCGCGGCGGAACTGCCCGACCCAACACAATCCATGGTCGCAGTTTATACAACGCCAAGATATTAACCTGGGTGATCAGGTCGGGATTCCAGGTGCCAGCAGAAGGAGTGCGGGTCCGACGCGGGAATAACCAAGATGGCGGACGACTCCACTGACGGAATAACGTGGCGACCGTCAAATGGCGGACGCTGAGTTGACGAACCGGAGAAAGAGACCAAGGGTCCACGTCCGTACCCGCGAACCTTACAGGACTCCGGTACCCTGGGATCCAACGGTCCCGAGGGATGGTGGTGGGATCGAGCTGATCGAGCTCGGCATCGGACAAGACAGAGTTCGCTGAATCGCTGCTATCGGAGTCGCCCGAGTGGTGGTCGCCGGCGGAGCTGCCTCCGGACGAGTCACCGCCATCACCGCCGACGTCACCGCCGACGTTATCGTCATGGTCGCCATCGTTACTGTCACCGTTGTCGCTCTCGTGGTCGCTGTCTTTGTTATCGCCGTCGTTACCGTCATCATTGCGATCGCCGTCACCGTCGTTACCGCCATCGTCGTTATCGCCGTCGTCGCTGGCTTGGCCATCCGATCCACGATCGCTAGAAGAGTCGACGTTGATCGGCTTGCTGGGGGTACCTGCTGCGCGACGCTTCGACCGGGACAAATGTGATCGTCTACCAGAAGAACGCGATCGAGCGAGACCGGCGTTCAGAGCGTCATCATCGTCGCTGTCGCCGGGTGAAGGAGATCGGCGACGTCGAGACTTGTGAGGCCGCTTGCGACGAGACGACGGACTTGATGGGGAGCGACGGGAAGGAGAGCGGCTGGCGAGACGTTTCCGTGATGGAGTCTTTTTCAGCAGGGAGGGATCGCTGGCTGGCGTGGGAACAGGAGTCGCCGGAGGAACGATCGAGCCAGGTTGAAGTATGCTGGTGATGTCCGAAAGGCGCCGCAAAGCACCGTCTCGCTCTGTGATCAACTGATCACGCACGCTCTCCAGATCTTGTTGGGATTTACGGGCGGTCGCGAGGTCGGTACGCAACACGGCATTAGTGCTGCTCAGCCGGTGATTGGCAGCTACCGAAGACTGGAGGCTGTTTGCTCGCTGCTCCAGCCGAGCTATGGAAAGGCGGACGGACGTGACTTGGTTACCTGCAAGAAAGAGAACGCGATTAGATCAACGGACGCTGAAGGATCGACACGATTACGTACGTGCTTGTGAAAGCTCGTTCCGAGCGCGATCACGTTCTTGGGTCACCCGTTGTAGTTTCCCCGCTTGATCGCTTAGATCTTGGTCGGACTTGTCCAGTAGGTCCTGCAGCCGTTGTCGTTCCTGAAGACTCTGGTCGAGGGCACGCCGGGAACCGTGTCGGGCTTGCGCCAACTGGTCGCGCAATTCGGACGCACGACGCTCGAGTAGCGCCACCTGTTGCCGGAGGATCTGCGCCGATCCCTCGAGAGCCTTCTGGGAGGTCTCGAGATCGCGAATTGAGTCGCGGGCCTGATCCAGATCGCGGTTCGCTAGACCTTGGTCTGCGATCGCCACGTTCAGCTGGGATTGGAGTTGAAGGGTGGTCGGGTTGACCCCGGACGGAGGCAGAGCTGTGCCACCAGAAGTCGTGCTGGCAACTGCCAATGCGGCCGTTAGACGCCGCTCCAAATCGTCGATTTCCCTTTGGAAGTCAGCGACGGCTTCCGCGTGTACGCGATCTTGGAGGTGCATACGATCACGGAGGTTGGTGAGCTCGGTTGCATTGTCGAGTCTTTGGGCCAGAGCTTCTCGGGTTTCCGCTAAGTCCAGGATAGACTGCGCGAGACGATGGGACAGCTGATCGTACTTCTGTTGGACGAAGCAGACGAATGGGGACGCCGACTGAGCTGCTGAACGAATTGTGTGCTCCCGGTCTGCCACACGCTGTCGCAAGGCGAAGTAGGACTGCAACAAGTCGTTGTAGCTGCGCTGGAGTGCCTGAAACTTACTCTCGCGATCCAGAGCGGCTTCAACCGCAGCCAACGATCTCCGGATGGTGATCTGGTCTAAGGGCGGCAACGAGGAACCAGCTTGAGGCAACGACTCGGTCGGGAGATCGCCAGGTTGACCTTCGATTCGTCGTACAGGTCCGGAGAAAGCTGCGAGAGTTGGGACGGTGGCTTCGGAAGACACAGGTACTGCGGCGGACGAATCCGAGGTCGTAGCCCTCTGCGGCGACGAAGGAGATCGGGAAGAGGCGGGCGTGGGCGAGTGGGAAGAAGGATCGTTCGGGGAACGCCCCTGATCCGGCGAAGAGTTGTCCGACATGGTGCTGTGGAGGTGTGGTGGCGAGGAGCGATAAGAAGAAGTGACGAGTGTACACGCCAAGACTGTTGGGCAGCCCCGGCATGTACCGGGGGCGATTGTGGTGAAGTGGATGTTGGAAATTTCGTGATGGACCAACGATGGGCTAGGGTCGGACGGGACCGGACGTACGATCGGAGGTTGATGAAGACCGACTTTGGAGGGATTAGATTGGACCTGAGGGGTAGGGGTATGGAGATCCGATGGGTACAGAGGCGCCATCAGTCATCGGTGTATACCGGTATGCGGTATGGTGCGATCATTTCGGTATGCGATCGTGGTCCCAACTGCGATCGCGATCGCAAGTGGCGATCGTGGCGTACCATCTTGGCGGTAAACCCGCAATCATTCCGGAGTAAGGATCCGCGGAAGGTACCTCGAAAGGTACCTCGGGAGATGGGTGAAAGAATCCAGTAAGGGGGGAGGGTAGGAAGCTGAGATCATTGTTTGTTTCTTTTGCTTAATCTAAGAAGAAGAAGCTTTCCCTTGCAACACAAGTGGCGTTCGTTGATTCCAGGCTGGGAAGTATATTGGCCCTCCTGACGACTTCGGACTAACCTCGTCGCGCACGGTAACTACACGGGAGCGCCTGGATCGCTTGGCCAGGTGCGCAACCACTTAACCCCCCAGAAGACCCCGCCATAGGAGGCGGCAAGCACGTAAAGGAACACACCCAAGGACACCCCCCACGCCGATCAAGCCCCACCAGGCCCCGATCGGCAGACGACCGACGACCGCGTGAAGAATACCCGCGTGGACGTCACCCTCCAGTTCCCCGGAAGGAGCCGTCCAGCTCCCCACCCCATCCTGGTAACCACCGACGCCTTCAGTGAACACCGGAAGAGCGTAACCCGCCCCGCCGTCGGGTACACAAGGTGAATACAAGGTTCCGATCGCGCCAGATCAACGGAGTACCCCCTCCGATAGTTGGCAGTCCGGGCGTACCGCTGGTAAGCCGGAGATCACGACAGCAATTTTCGTGATTCCGCTTCGCCACACCTTCACGAACACCGATCCGAATCCCAGCCGCATACATGAAGCCAACTCCAAGAAACACATCAATCCATTCACCGATATTCGCAATCCAGACATCCAAGATATACACCACTCTCGGACCGAGTGTAATCTTCACCTGGGCACTAGCAGAAATGTATGTCGGCACTCCTCCCATTCCAGACACCTTCGTTTGTTTGTGCGTCCGGAGCTTGAGTCCTAACTTACGCGCTAAGTCAAGACTCACAATGTTCACGGTCGCCCCGATATCCAGGAGAATCTTCGTCCGATAGTCGTTAACTGCACCGTGCACGATCACTACATCACGCTTCTTTGACTCCAGACTGTGTTCTTCCCACCAACCATACCGTTGTCCAGGATAAAACTTGTACTCCACGATATCATCAGTGGTATCAGGATTCATGTGGTCTGGATTCGGTTGGCTAGGATGTAAAGTCGGATCTTGAGTCAAAGTTGTCATGCATTGTTGGTTATCTTGGGATCTTCTTCTCAGCTCTGGGCCTACAAACACTAGGACACACAATTCTGGGGCCTTCCTCTGCCCGACGCGTACTGGATCCCCATCCAGCGGGCTTAGAGGTGTAACGGCTTCCCAGTATTGGCCTCGCCATCCAGGAGTTTATCTAGGATGTGGCTTGGCAGGTCCTTGTGTGCGCCTTGGCGAGCGAGCTTCTTCAGGTCTTCCAACGCTTTCCAATCTGCACACGGCTTTCCTTGATGCAGCTTGCCACAGTTGTCGCATGATTGTGCGCGGCACATGTGAGTCGGGTGTCCCAATTCTTGACAGCGGTCACACTCGATGTCTTTCCAGCAGTTCTCCTCAGGATGTCCGCACTTCTCGCAATACTTGTCCCAGTTCGGGTTCTCGCGACGTCATGAGTTCGCCACGGGATTGCCATGTGGCGTGTGTCCAGGTGGTCTCCACCCCATATTATCCACCACACGGTACACCTCGTTCGTAAGCGTCTGTGTCCACTCGGCACCAGAAGGACCAGCATTCAAGGCGCCTCCATCTTGCCTGGCGTCTTGACTTCCTGGATTCACTCCTTGGGCTGACACTCCGGATTCCTCCACAGCATCCTGCATTCGGGGTAGCTCTTCTGGATACTCACTCATCTTCACACCAAAGTCGGCGTTCTGGGCGAGGTACGCACGCTCAAAGCGCTTGGGGCGAGGCCGCTCTGGATTCGGAAGATTTCCAGCGCTGAAGTCACGATTCCTGGACGTAGCAGCATCACGCTCGTTCTGGGTCCACACCTCTTCATCCTGTTCCAAAGCATACTCCAAGTCCGAAATACTCTTGAAGCGTTGGCCTTGCAGGGACGTCTTCAGGCGTGTCTCCTTCAGCTTAGTGATGAACCGGCGGATGTGCTTCTCCAGACGCTTGGTTGACTTCCTGAAATCAATGTCAGCCTTGCCTGCAGCAGAATTCAGGCGATAGAAGAAATCTAGGGCACTTTCAGAAGATCGCATCTCCATCGCGTAGTACCGTTCAGAATACGACGCGCGGGCCTTGCAATACTTCTTCCGGAATGCCGTCGCCAGCTCCTTCCAGTCGCGCTGCGTGTGTTTCGGCAGTTGGTTGAACCAATCACGCGCTGCTCCGGACAGCTTCAGCTTGAGTTCCTGGATTCGCATCTTGTTCGACCAGGCACCTTGGGCAGCCAGGTTAGCAAACTGCTCCCACCAGTGCACACGCTCCCTGATCGCGGCCTTAGTGTCGAACTCGCTCAACGTGTGCGAGTTGATGTACGGCCGGAATGTCAGCAACGTAGTTCCTTCTGGTGTCTTTGCCGCAGTCAGGTTATTGTCCGCATCTTGTCCGAAGTCGTAGTCGGACTCGCTTGAGCTGGAATCCTCGCTGCTCGAGTCACCGCTTGGGTTCGGATCCGCTGACGGGCTAGCGTCCTGACGCTTCTCCTTCTTGGGCGGCTTCCTCTTGTCGTCGGAGCGCCTGGAGCCAGAATGCGGGGTTTGCTCTGCACTGGATGCACCTTGCGCCCTGGATGTGCCCTGTGTCTTGGATACGGACTGCGCCCTGGATACGGACGTCCTTGTTGTCGCCCCTTGCGTCGCCTGGACACTTTGCGCCGCCGCGGCGTCTTCACCACCATTATCCCTCTTCACATGCTTCTCTTGGTTCTGCGGGAATGTCCGCTGGACAGTCGCAAGCAATTGTGCGGCTGCGACTTCGGTCATGTTCTTTGAACCCAGATTTCCATCTCCTTGATTTGCGACATTTGCGACACGTCTGATGACGCCACTGATTTCTGGATACACGGTTGCTGAATCAGGGGAGAAGACCCTTCAATCTTGACTTGAGTTGCTGGATGATGAGGATAAGTTGCACGAAACGCTTGAACTTGGACTAATGTTGCACGAAGGTCGCGCAACTGCCCAGCTTGAAACTTCTGCATATTTTTGGAAGTCTCACGTTCTTGTCCCAGTGCAGCCTCTGCGTCCTGGACTTTCTGCCTCAGGCTCTCCATTTCCGACATGTACTCCCGCTGCACACCTTCATCACAGCGCGCACGTTCCGCGTCAAACTCCGCTTGCATGCGCTCAGCGTAGGCAGCACCCAGACGTTCCTGTTCCAGGACATCAGCTCGCGCTGCATCCTGGGCGGATTCCTGAGCTCGTCGTTCATCCTGGGTCTGACGCGCTTCCAAGTCTTGCGCACGGCGTTCAGCTTCGAGACGAGCAGTCTCAGCACGTACAAGTCGGTCCGTGAGTTCTTGGACATGTCGGCGTGCATCCAGATCGCGTTGGTCTCTACGTCGCTCTCGCTCCATGGCTTCCAAGCGTTCTCTGACGAGAAATTCCTTCTGCTCGTTCTCCATTCGGGCCTGCCACTCTTGCTGGTACCGCAAGACGTTCAACTCGATTTGGGCTGGCCCAGAGCTGACGGACGACTCTGATCTGGAATGCCGAGATGATTTCCTGGAGGAACGACTGGATACCGACGGTAACTTGGATCTCGACGAGTGTCGTGAACATGTGTCGCCCTTCGAGCTCCGATGTCTGCTTCGCCGCTCACTGCCAGAGTCTTCTTCATCAGGATTCACTGCCGCGCCCCTGGATGTCACTGATGGTATCCTGGATTCAAAGTGCGGCTTGGACATGGCAGGCTGGATAGCTTGCTCAGGCTCGACCATCACGACGTCATCCTGGTTAACAAGAGCGGGGCGAGGCGGAAGCACTGTTCTGGTGACGTAGAACCTCATCGAAGCGTCAGCAGCGGCAACGCCGCCTCCACCTTGGGCTCCAAGTGCTAAAGCACCACCTCCAGCGTACGGCATGTGTGACGACGCGATCGGTCGACATCAATGATGAAGACGATGAACTTCCTCGTGAAGTCTGCACTCCTGATGTTACACTCTCATCCGAAGACCTTGAGGTGCCAATGACGCTAGGTAACGTGGCAGTGACTGTGTCCATGGCCTCAGCATCCTGACTCTCGGCGTCCTGGGTTACAACATCCTGGACACTCGAGTCCTGACGCGATCGACTCGTCGAAGACTGGTACATTGGCAATGAAGACAGCGACGGAGTGGACATTGCGGACGGAGTCGAGGGTACCAGCGGGCGCGGTGGCCGATGCTGAGAGCTCTTCAACCGAGGCTCGCTGTCGCGGTGATCCCCGAAGACTCCTGGTTACCCTGAGTCCGGCTGCCCTGAATCTCAAGACAAACTCTCGTCCAAGCACATCCGTGTCGTAGTCAGTCATCAATAGATCGCCTTGTGTATCTTGAGTGTGATACTCCAGTCTTGGCGATTGCTCTTGAATCCTGGGTGCAGGTTTCTCCTCAAGAAAGGAAATCACCTTGAAGCGCACTCCAGCGATGGCTTGCCTCCATTCCATGAGTTCAACAGCAAGGCACGCCTGAACTTCACTCGTCACACTGCGTACCAAGTCATCCGGAATCCTGGACACATTCGTCTTGGACCATTCAGGAATCAAGTTAGAGAACTCGAAACCAGCTTCAAAGAGCAGTGTCTGCAGGACGACGACACATTCACGTGACGTCAACATCGTCGGCGGGATCTGGATCGCAGTGAGATCTTGGGCAGTGCCAACACCCCAGCGGACAGGATTCATTTCGGAGATCCAGGCGTCATCTTGACTTTCCATCGAAGAACGCCACTTGAAGTAGTCTCCCGTCGCGAACGCCGCCTCGAAGTACGTGTTGACATCCGGCCTCGGTGTCGGCCACGCAAAATCCACATTCGGAGGTGCGATTCGTCCAGAATGCAACTCCTCCCAACGCCGAACTTCCCGGCGAACGTACATCACTGCGCGCTCACCATCCAGCACCACATCTTCTGCCACAGCCGCCAGAGGTCCAGAATTCACACTTTGAGCATCAGTCCGCGACTCCAACTTGGGCAAGACGTCAGGATTTGGCGCAGGAGCCTGGTGGCGAGTCACGATACACAGCTGCATCCTGGGTCTTCTCCTCCTCCTTCACGCGTACGGACTCTCGCTTCACTTCCACGACATCATCCGATGCTGACGACTCAGAAACCAAGTCGACCACCTCCGGAGGCTCAACCAATTCGACGCCTCCCTCAGACGCCTGAGCACCACCCTCGCGGGTGTGCTCCTCCGGGACGCCAGGCATCCCCAATCCTCGACTCAAGTTTGTCGAACCTCGCATCCTGGACGAATCTTGGTCATCCTGGGTTTGCGGTTCAGCAACCGGTTGTTCTTGAACTGGAAACACCGCGGCGTCCCCACCTTGCGCTGCCTCGCTCTCGCGAGCAGCCTTCCGCGCGGCCCGATCCTCTCTGGAGATGGTGTCCAGGTCCTTGTGCTCCTGAGCCGGCAATCGTTGCACACGACGCGATTGACGTGACACCTCATCGCGTCCAGTCTTCTTCGGCCCTCGTCCTTCCGGCATTCTGAATGAATCCAGACGTTGACGGGCACTCAGCAGTTCTTCAACACTTGGGCTCGATGAAATCCTCGATAATCAAATCCGAGCACGCACACCAGCTGTGGCGAGGTCGATGAAACCTTTACCGCCCAGGGGGGTTCGTATAGTGCGCTCCAGGAATTCCTCCTCCAGGATTGAAATGGGAAAACTTATAGAAGCCAACACGTATCCAAGATTCCACCACGAAGCGAAAGCTTGGGTTCTTGGTGGCGTGGGTACCTTGCGGAATCCCTGTCGGCTCGTTTGTCTTTGACGAAACGGCACTTCACCGAGCTTCTGACGTTGAAGTTGTGCCGAGTGTACGTCCACTTCAGGATGCACTCTCAACGACAGAAAGGCAGAGTGTAGTCTGGATTTCACACCCAGAGTATCGGAAATTCAGGATGCACCCCAAATACCAATAGCCAACAAATACAGAGTTATATACAATACAAATAGCCGTCACTTATTCTTATCGACCCTTGGACGGTGGGTCACTCGCTAGGCTCACTCGAGTTTTACAATTCAGACACCTAGTCAGTCTGAATACTCGTACAAAACGCGCACCACTCTCAATTAAGAGAGAAACTATCAATTACTATAGTCACTCGATACACACAGCAGTTAAACTGTCAATTTGGGGGACAACTGCTAGTCAGTCACCTCGAATACCAAAGGAATATGAAATGGGCAAACACCAGCACGCTAGCGACCCAACTAGAATATGAAATAGGTGGGCCAAACCAGGGTGCCGGAGTGCCTCTGGTCACCACCTAACTGGACTTGATGTTATGAGGTGGAGATGCCACAGACGACCCGGCGTTAATGGTCGCAGCGCCCCTTGTTGTACCTCTCGTGTGGTGTTGTGATTCACAAAAACTTTGTTAGTGCGGCTTACACGCAACAACACAACAATTCGCCGAGTCAGGTCGGTGTTGTTGGGCTTGCGCAGGGTTCTGTTGGTTCCCTTTGCTGTTCGGCCCAGCCGGGTCCAGTTGAGACCCTGCTCTCGCTGAATACGAATCCAAACTCCAGAAGCTCGCCTGAGCGGGGCAGCTTCCGTTCCTCAAACCCTGTGACCTCCACCAAAGGATGGACATCGGTGCGCTAGCACTTTTACAGGTCACCGAGCGCAGAGTACTGTCGTGTAGGAACACGCAGAAAATCTCACTACCGAACGGTATGAGTCCCACCAACAACACACGCTTCCCTCGCGAAAGGTCAGCGAACGTTGGATCAACACCTGAAGACCAGGAACGATCCCTTACACCGGGTTGGTTGTAAGCGCCTCTGTATACCAAGGTTGAGTTCGGTCAACCTTAAAACCTGCACTACTAGCCACGAGCGAGGGCTAGAATGCAATATTGCGCTTTCGCGCGAACCCCCGCAGTCCCTCAGAAGTAAGGGTACCGGCAGTCACGCCTAATACGGGTTTGCCGAGGGTAACCTCGGCGGGTAGTGAAATACACTTTGGAACACTCGGGCTCCTCCAATATATAGGGACCGACACTCTCCGTCGTCCCTAACTCTCGGCCACTCCTATCTCTTGGACTGACCAGCAACAAACTCTCGGTTCAATGTACCTCAAGCTCGCTGACAGGCATCTCACGCAGCCGAGCGTATCCAGACCCTAAGACAAGCTAGCTAGACTTACCGAAGATGGACGTTACCCTTGGTGGCTTGGGGGGAAGACTGCTGATTTATTTCTCTTATCCTACAGATCTGGGAGCCTCTGTAGGTCATCATTTGGCTAGTCCTATATATCTATACAAATATCAAGTGTAAACAGATCTCTGTAGGAAATCGTATAGCCGGCTCTACACAGCCGAGGGTACGACACGAAATGGGTACAAACGAGGCTTTTAACCTCGGCCGGGGTTTTATTAGACCCAGCCGAGACCTCGGTCACTATTGTTCCTAGGTCACTATAGCGCGGGAAATGAGACCCGCCAATCAAGACGCTCTGTCGCCGTTCACTGAAAGGTGCAACGTCAGCCAAACCGTGACAGTTCGGCACCAAAACCCAACGCCACAACTGCCCCCGCTTCGACGCAAGCTTCCGCAAGTAGTGCGCGTCGCGGCGCCTCTTGATCGCGCCCTGATGGCTCGCCGCTCGCCGTTGCTCAACCGAGCTACGGCCGCCGCCCTTCATGCCCTTGATGCATCCGGAGAGGTTCGTTTCCTGCTTCTCTTTTCTTCTTCATGCACCTTGAACCTTGCCTGACCTCTCGGTGCTTGTGTCCGTCTGAATCCACATTCACAGGATGCTAGTGGCACTCCGCCCGCTGCTTCTGGCTCCGCTGGAGCTTCGGTGATCGTTCCTCGGTCGCCGGCTGCCACGCCTCTGGCTGCGGGCGAGGGTGCAGAGGATTCGTCCTTACCCACGCCTCCGTCATCACCGGGGTCTTCCCCGGTGTTGGCGTACCTCCTTGTCGCCACTCCGACGGTTGCTTCGGCACCGCCGGGGTCGCCGGCGACCCACAGCGTCTCGGTCGGGTGTCAGACTGACCCCACCGACGGTGATCTGCCCCGTAGTGCTCAAGCCGAGCCTTCGGAACCCTCGTCCATCGAGCGGCAGCTATTGCAGCTGGGTCACCTGGTCGTCGGCGTTGCGCGCCAGCGTCCACGACGCGTCGACTCTGTCCTGGACAGTCGGCTGGAGAGCGCCACAGATCTCGGTGAGATTCTGTCGGCTGCTGTTGCACCTGCTCGGCTCTCGCTCGCCGAGTCCGAGGGGATCGTCTCCCTCCGGGATGAGATCGCTCGGCTGCAAGCTCAGTGCGCCGACTCCGAGGATCGGTTGTACGCAGAGGTGCAGCAGCGTGAGAAGGTCGAGGTGTTCTGTGCCCAGGCGTCGAGCGACTGCAACCAGGCCATGGATACCTTGCGTCAGCTCCGCCTGGATCACGTGGCCCTCACCCGGCACCACAACGCTGCCAATGCTGCTCTCGGCCACCACGCCGACATCGTGGCAGGCTTGTCGGCTCGTGCCAAGGCTGCCGAGACTTCGGCGGCGGCCGCCCAGCTACTGATCCGGAAGGATCGGGAGCGGTTCAAAGCTGGCCTCGTCGCCTACACGGCGCAGCTGGCCAAGCTTCGGAGCGACCTCGCTGCGTCTGCTCAAGCCTCTGCGGGTGCGGTTCCGGCTCAGCTGCAGGCTCTGTAAGAAGAAAATGCGAGCCTGAAGCGAGCCAACTCTGTCTTGCGCCGTCACTCGGCCGCCCACGACTTGGACGTGGACACTTTGGTCCTTGCCTCTGCTGGTAAGTCTTCGGTCTCCACTTGTTCGGTCGTCTCTCATCCTCTAACTCATCATGCTTCCTCTGTCAGGTATCACCTCAGAGGACATCGACTGGGAATTGCTCGGGCTGTCGCCTCCGAGCATTTGCTCTAAGCGCAGTCGGAGTTCATCCTCCGAGAGTTCGGAGGACAGCCCCGATGCTGCCATGGACTCTGGCGGCGAGACCAAGGCTCCAGCCGAAGGGTCTGCCGGCGTCGGGGATGACAGCGATGAGTCGGATGATTTGCCGCTCATCCCCTCGGTCTCCAGGCGTCGGCGTGACCGGCGCAAGCGTCTCCGACAGCGCAGCTCTTCTCCGAGCTCACTGTCGAAGTCGGTTCTTCCCGCTGGCAAGCGGTTTGGCCGACCGTCGGTCAACCTTCGAGCTCGCGCTCAGGGTGGACCCTCGGGCGCCTCTGGGTCGACTCCAGTGTCATCTCCCGTGTCTGGGTCGACCCCCACACCCTCACCGAGTCTTTCGGCGGGGCCGTCACCTGGGTCTCTGGCGCATACGCCTGCCCCGGATTCTTCGGTGCCTCCATCTTCGGCCGAAGTCGTTGACTTGTCGGGGGAGGAGGTCGTCACCGAAGCTCCGGTGGCTGCGGTTCCTGCGTCCGGGCCATTTTCGTCGCCGGTGATTACTCCACCGCGGCATGACGGTCGCCCGTCGCGCAGTGCCTCGGTGCTGGCCAATTTGCGCTCGATGAAGGCTCTGGAGACTCTGGAGGCTTCGGACGATTTCATTCTTGGCTCTGGCCAGTCGTCCGAGGTTCCCCAGGCTCCTAATACCCCGGTGGCTCCCACCAGTGGTGGCGTCATTGCCCCGGGTCCGGTCAGTGGAGTTGTGTCGTCGCCTGCCGTTCTGGTGACCTCGGTCGGCCCACCAGTTTCGGCGCCACCCTCGGTCTCGTCGGTTCCAACACCGGCGACTCCGGTTGGGTCGGCTGTGGGTGCCCCCGAGACCTCTGCAGCGTCGGCTAGTCAGCCACGCGCACGTCTTTCGGCGGCTCGGTCTGTGACGCGTCGTGCGCACTCCGAGGTCACGGCTACGCTGTCGACCGCTCCAGGCACGGACCCGAATTCGTTCGCTCCGGCCGTGCCGACGGTCCCCGGGAGCGTGGATTCCCAGCGTCTTTCGATGCTGGCGAACCCGTTCGTGACCCCTGGGTTCACGGCACCAGGCGCACAAACTGCCTGGTGCCAGATCCAAAACCAGAGCGTGACTCCGCTCATTGCAAAGGGCGTCGAGTCCCCGTGCTCGGTTGCTGGGATCCGGGCCCTGGCGGATTGGACTAATCCGGCTCATCCGTGGCAGCAAGTGCGCCAGAAGATGCCGGAGGTCCCATGCCTATTCGGGCTGGACCAGAATCCGCCGGGGTCCAAGATTTCGATTCGCGTAAGTGGGTTGGCACGCACAGTGAAAATGTGGCGCCAATTCCAAGGCGTCTCGACTGACCGGACGGAGAAAGCAGACCTCGGTCTCGCTTTGTGGGAGCGGCGCCACTGGGTCCAGGTAGCTGCCGTTGAGACTTTTCTCCGGAGCGAGGCACAGAGGCTTGGAGCGACCGACCCGTCGGTCGTCGCTCTCCGTGCCGCCTGGACCGAGTACAACAAGGCCCGTAACCTCCGGGCTGATCGCATCCGCCAACAGATGCTTTACCGCTGTTGGGAATGGTGCATCGAGCGCACCGGCAAGACGATCACCGAATTCTTGCTGGAGCCCACTTACCTCCAATATTCGTTCGAGGTAATTGAGTGGGCTCCGGCGTCAGAAGATTGGCTCGGAGAGCTCGCCACGTTGGACGACAGGCAGCCGTGGCGCAATTGTTGGGTCGACGCGCCGGCTAGCCACCCGTTCAACACCACGTTCGCCCCATGCAACCCTCAGGTGCCACTGTTCGTGCCCCGAGGGATGACTCAGGCGGAGGTGGTGTCGGGTTTGATGGTGGATCCTTCGTTGCCGCCGGCGTCGGTGACGGCTCCATGGGCTGCCCAAGCTTCTGTCGGTGGTGCTTCTGGTCGACCGAGCCAGGAGGGAGAAGATGAAGGCGTCTCAGAGTCTTCTCCAAGTCACTCCTCGGTCCCAGCACCGGCCGACGAGCCGGCAACTGCTCAAGGGTCGGATCTGGATGTTTTGGTTAACATCGCGTCGACCACTGAGGTCTAGGCTTCGGTCTGGTCTCACTAATTTTTTCTGTTCGTTCCTCAAGCTGCTAGTGTGCCGTCCGAAGCCCGTAGTCATCCGTAGCGGCAGTTCTTGAGCTCCAAGTAATTCCATTTAATCCAATTCCATTCGAAAATCGTTCATGTCACATGTAAATATGCAAATTCGATGCAGTAGCAGTTTTCGTCTCTCACTGCGGGCTGCATCATCCCCGCAGGCAGTTCATTCGTCAACGGACGTCGCAACCAGGCCTCGTCCGAGGCTTGGTAGCAATCAATAGTCGGTCACTCGCAATTTTGATACAGTAGCAAATTTCATCTGTTGCTACGGGCTGTATCACCCCCGTAGACAGTTCAACTCTCGGTAGCTCTCCAGAATAGTTCTCGTCAGCAACTTGAACCATCTGCAATCGTCGTTCGCTGCGCCGAGTCCGCAGATAATCGTAAAGTAGCCCCCCGCATGATAAATTTGAGGCAGGCTCCCACGTGGGCTCATCATACCCAATCCACTTCACTTTGAACTCTCGGACAGCACGGCTAGTGCTCGTCGACAGCGGGGATCGGTCATCGAGGATGGTTTCTACCTCATATTCGCCAGCGAGCTGATCCGGCTCCCAGCTATCTTCGGGCAACAACTCCTCGTCGAAGTCCAATCTCGTATCCTCGGTCACTTCAGGTGCTAGCCGACTCTTCGGTCGGTCTCCGAATTCGTTGACGGCCTTGAGTCGGGACACGTGCACCACCGGGTAGAACCTATACCCACTTCGGTCTGGCAATTCCAACTCGTACGCAAACTCTTCTATCTTTTTCTTGATCCTGAATGGCCCATGCCATCGGTGGGCCAGTTTCTTGGTCAACCCTGGCTTGACTCGTTCCATATACAACCAAACTCTGCTTCCGGGTTGGAACAGAGACCTCGGTCCTTCGACAGTGGGGTCAGACGTTGCCCCCGTCTCCACCTGTGACTCGTCAGAAGTCTCGTTTTCATCGATATTCGGTACTGCAGCTCTCTCACGTCGCTCCAGCGACTCATTGTGTTCTCTCGCCCTCCGAGCTTTCTCGACACTTTGGTACTCCATTGCCATTTTCCACGAGATTTCCTGTTGCCGGTTCACTTCTCGGCGCCATGCCAATGCGTCAGTCTGGCCTCCGAATCCTCGTTTGAGTGACGACGACATCACTCGCAGCGTGGATTGTGCGTCCCACCCATGAACTAGGTAAAACGGAGTGTCCTTCCGGGTGCCATCTTGAGAGTTGTTGATAGCAAAGATCAATCGCTCCGCGATCTCGTCCCAGTCTTGCTGCAGCGGGTCTTCTGCGTACACCCGCACCGATTGCATGACCGTCTTCACCGACCTCTCTTGCTGTCCGTTCGCCTGCGGCCGATAGCTGAGGGTCGCTCTTGACCGAGACTGCATCATTTCTGCAAAGGCCTGGAACACCTCGCTCATGAAGCGAGGGTCTCGGTCATGAAGCGAGGGTCTCGGTCATGTCGGATCAGAGTTGGTGCTCCGAATCTTCGGTACACGCACTCCTCGAAAGCCTGTGCGACCCTCAGAGCGGTAGTGTCTGACATAGCTTTACTCATGACGAATCCTGTGAACGCGCACTGGAACAGTAGTAGGGCTGAGTTGCCCCGACGAGACTTCGGTAACGGTATGACGAAATCCATCGACACCATCTGGAACGGTAGCTCTGCTAAGACATTTCCTGGCGAATAGCCTCGGAACTGTGGTCGACTTTTGCTCGAACTACAGTCGGGGCAGGACTTGACGTGTCGTTCGGCGTCTGCATATAGTCCAATCCAAAAATAGTCTGATTTGACTCGGTGGTGCGTTCGACCGATACCTTGGTGGCCACCTTCCAACGAGTTGTGGCAACTCCGTAGTACTTCCTGAATCATCGTTGTGGGCACCACTAGACGCATCGTTGTCTCCTCTCGGCGTTCGTTGCCCCACCGACGGTTCGCTCCAAGAAAATACAGTACACCATCCTCGCTAAGCACGAACTTGTCGGCCATCTTCCAAGCGTCTCTGGCTGCTCTGTAGCTGAGGTCTGTTTCCTTGCCTCGGAGGACCGCTTTTAGGTTCGACCATCTCAGCTCTTCATCCTGGGCGGCGGAGATTCGTCTCCGGCGCTCTTCCTGTATAACCACAGGGTCAACGTCTTCTGCGTTTGGAGCGCCAGGGTCTGCCTCGTTGCTCGATTGCTCGGCTCTCAGCTCACTCTGAGCTTCGGTGGTCACACCATTCGCTTCGTCTCGCTCAGCTGTACCATTCGGCTCTATCACCGACGTTTCATCTGCAAACTGGACTCGTTTCATCCTCGCTTTTGCTTGGTGTCTGGTTGTTGCAGTTAGGTAGTCGGGTTCGTCCCGCACAAAGTCGAAAAAAGATCTGTCGCGGGAGATTCCACGGGCTACTTGGGCTCGGGCGAAGCTGACTGTCGGTTTCTCTTCGGCCGTGGTCTGTACTGAGGGTTCATAGATGACCTCTCCGATCCGGTTCAGCTCGACCAATTCTAATTTCCTAGCCTCGGTCGAAGCTACGCTGGATTCTTTGCTGCTGAGAGCCTCGCTTGCCAACGAATCTGCTGCAGCGTTGAATTCTCGGACCACGTGCAAGTACTTCACCGACCGCAGCTTGGTCGTGAGTTCTCGGTGACGATTCAGTTGAACCATCAGAGGCTCCTTTCGACATGCCATCACCCCTAGGGACTGCTGGATTGCGAGTCTCGAGTCTCCCATGATGACTAAATCCTCGGCTCCATGTTCGAGCGCAGCTGAGACGCCGTTGTTCATTCCAGCATACTCAGCGAGGTTTACCGTGGTGGTCTCGAGATAAGCACTCGCAGCCGTCACTACAGTCCATTCTGGTAATTTCCACAAAATCCACGAGCAACTGCCGTATCCACCGTTCTTTTCGGTCTTGGCCGAACCATCGAACGACATCACAAATCCGGTATAGGACCTCGGTAGGCAGGCATAAAGCAAGTGGGGGTCCATACGAGCAGTAGGTGACCCTTTCGTCGGCGGTGTAACCGGGGCCAACGAGTCTTCCAACTCCACGAAGCTTGTGAGGCCAGCTTGGAGAAGCTGAGCAAACGTGCAATCGCGTTCTTTGACTCGGTTGACCACCAGGTGCCACGGGGACAACATAACCGCAAAGTGGGTCGCTCGACCGAACAGTGTCTTAGATTTGTGCACCCATTCGAGCGTCGAAAAACGCGTATAGACGTGGATGGTCCGACCCACCAACTGGGAGTAGCACACTTTCAACACCAGCAGTAGCGCTAAGACCTCCTTTTCGGCACGATGGTAGTTCATCTCGGCGTCCTTGAGGACTCGGCCACAAAATCGAACCGGGTGTAACTTGTCATCATGGTATTGCATCAAAGTGGAGCTCAATGCCCACTCATTCGCGAATAACGTGACATGCGCCTCCTTGTCTCGGTCAAAGTGCCGGAGGATCGGTGCCTCTGCAACCTTCTGTTGGAGCGCGGCGAAGCTTCGTTTGGCCGCCGAGGGGCTGCCACTAGGCGTGAAGTCTTCGTCCTTCAACTGGTACAAAGCTGCTCCATACACTGCGAAGTCCTGGATGAATCGACTGTAGTAATTCAGCGCACCGAGGAAAGACTGCATCCCCTTTTTCGAAGCAGGGAATGGCAGCTCGGTCACTGCTTTCATCTTCTTGGTGTCGGCTCGAATACCTTCTGCAGAGACTTCGTGTGACAGGAAATCCACCTTTGGCTGGACGAAGATACTCTTCGTAAAGCTCACACTAACGCGACATTCGGTGAACCGTTGGAGCAGTCGGTCTAACGTCTCCAGGCACGCGTCGAAAGTCTCGGACCCAAAACAGATATCATCGACAAACGACCGCCGGTCGAACACCGGCACCAACGAGGATTCATCCGGTTCTCCGGTGGAGAACATGTCGGCCATAGGACTGTTCACTAACTGTGTCACAGCGTCAAGCGTAACCGAGGACTCTCGGTTGGTCTCGAATTTGGTCGGCCAAGTTGTGGACTCCTCGGGTGACCGCGATGAAGGGTCGGTCACCCCTGTCCGTGCAACCTCGGCGTGGGCTTCGGCCGTTCGCATAAGTTCCGAGAAGTGGAGCCAGCCGCCTTTGGGTTGGACGAAACCCCACAGAGCATTGTCAATCATTCGTTGATAAATCATCGGTGCATTCTTCAATCCAAACGGCATACGAAGCCATTCGAAATGTCCGAGTGCACAGACGAATGCCGAGATCTTGCGGGCCCGCATCGTCATCATAATAGCCCAGAATCCACTGGCCGCATCAAGCGAGCAGAACCATAAGTAGGCTTCCAGGTCGGTCAACAAGTCGTCGACTAACGGCATGGCGTACTCCATAATCGCCGTCACTGCATTCACCAGCTTGTAGTCGATGCACAACCGAATATCAACTCCATTCTTCTTGAGCACGATCACGATGGGCGACGCCCATGGGCTGTCCGAAAACGCCACTAGACGAGCTTTCAGCAAGCCTTTCAGAAGCTCTTACAGCTTCCGAAGGTGTCGGAGCGGTGTTCTCCGAGCTCTCTGTTTGATGGGTGGATGCCCCTGTACGTCAATATCGCACACCACACCGTAGGCCGGTGGTGGCAGAGCATTCCCACTCGCAATCATGATCTTCTCGTGTCGTTTCAACACCGCAACGAGACTTTCTTGTTGACGGACTGTCGCGCTCGGGTTCAGAACATTCGGTCCTGAATAATCCAGTACCGTTTCCGAGGCTTCGGTCAGGTCCGGTAAGAACGCCAACTCGTGTGCATAGTCCGTCAACTCGATCTCATTCGCCAAATGTTCGGACGTATCGTTATCGGTGTTTCCACTACCTGGACCGTCCCCCGTGGTAATCTCATGCATCATTGCTACGAAGGCAGAGTCCAATCGGGTCTCCGGGTCATCACCGAGGACTGGGATGGAGTTCTCTTCACTCGTATACGTGGTATCCGCGCCATCAGAGGTGTCGGTCGCCACCGAGTCGTCATCTTCGTCGACCCATTTATCTCCAACGGGTTCGTCAGAGGGTTGCACCGAAGTCGTCAACGGCATTCGGTCTCGTTCTGTCGGTTCCTCAGTGTTCCTGTTCGCGAACGTTATCTGGCCCTCGTCTAGGCCTCCCAAGTCGTCGGATGGTCGAGGTAGGATGCCGCTAGGTGTCGGATAGTCTCGTCGTTCTACAGCTGGTGGCTGATCTGCCAACCATCGTTCGTAGAGTTTGCGTTCCCGCGCGAACAAAGTCTCGTCTCGACACTCCGCGTACGCCAGGACTTGCCACTCCTCATACTTAGCGGAGTTCAAACGAGTGTATCCGTCTCCTTGCGGCAGGTCACCCTTTTTCACCCACAGCAGTACCGATTCGTGTCTCGCGCAGTGAGCAATCTTCGGTGACACGTTCGTTAGTCGCACCATTGTCGGCTGTCCCCGTCGAGACCTCGTTACAGTGGGCACCAGGTTTCCAATCCGGCGTGCCCACAGTCAGAGGCGGCCGTCGTCGTGGTAACCTAAACTCTCGCCACTCACGCCCTGGGACCGACAAATCTTCGGTCGGGCGTCCAGTCACTTGCATGCTGTACGGCTCGGCTTCTGCTGGGTTCTGCGACTTCACCAGGGGCACCATTACCTCGTCCGGTATTCTCGCAGTACCGTGGAACAGATCCAACCGGACTCCGGCTGGAATCATGAAGTCTGTTCCCAGGACCACGTCTACTCCTGCACTGTGATCCATAACCCATACTTCAAATTCGTACACGCGCTCCCAGCCTAGCGTGACTTTAACGAGTGCTCGTCTGCGGGTCTCCATCACCCCTGGGTTAATTCCTCGCACTTCCAGACTCCTACCGTGGTCTGGAACTTCACGCAAGCGCAACCGTTTCGCGTATGACGCGGAAATCACACTGACATTCGCTCCAGTGTCCAGCAGAATCCTCGTTCGCGAGTCGTTTACAGCCCCATTGACGAGGGCTCGCAATCGCTTCCTCTTGTCATAGCGCTGGGGTGACCACCACCCCATTCTCTCGCCAGATAACAGTTTAATCGTCTGGCCGAGGTCTCGGGATGGATGGTCGATTTTGGCCATGCTGAGGATCGAAGCATCGGTTATCTCCACTCCGTCTCCGTCCACACGTCACCCATTCACTTCACTCTCACCGAGACTTACGCCTCTCTCCTTTACATTTTCCGTCGTTTGCACATATTCCATATTCAAGTCATCAGGCCGTTTGCTCACACCTGCGAATGCGAACATATAGTCCGCATCCAGCGCAAATTTGGCTAACTGTGGCAGCCCGATTGGGACCAACCCAGTTTCAGTTGGCGGGCTGCCTAGTTTAAATGACTCCCATAGACGAGTTCCTGCAATTCCGGCGAGAGGTCCTTCTTCTCGACCTTAGCTCGGAGGAGATTCGTGAGTTCTTGGAAGGCTTCACACTTCCCGGCATCATGAACCTGTTTACACATCTTGCATCGCTTAAAGCAGTAGTGAGCCGAATGGGTGAGCCCTCCGCAGGCGGCGCATGGACCATATTGGCGTCGGCCGTCGCGTCTGGTGGAGTTTCGGCGCTGGTCGTCTCGGTCATACGGGCGTTGGCCGTTACTTACCCTCGGTCGACGATTGTCGGCGCGAGCGAACGTTCCTTCAGCCGCATTGCGGCGTTCAGAGTCGTTTGCAGCAGCCACGTGGCCTCGGTCCTCGGTCGACGCGTATCCGTCGTCCGAGTACCCTTCGGAGTATCGGTCGTCATCGCCAGAGTGAGACTCCGGCCCATACTCCTCGGTGTCATCATATCCGTCGTTGTACGCTTCTGGGTATCCTCCACGCGCGTCCGCTGAGCGTCCCGCATTCAGTGCTGTCACTATGTTGGTCAGTGCGTCAGTGAGAGTGACCCTCGGTCGATATTGTTGGTCATCCCGGCGACGGTTATCGTCTCGGTAACGGTCTTCTCGACGACGGTCGTCCTCTCGGTGACGTCGGTCTCGGCGATAGCCGTCCCGCGGATCCTCGGAGCGTCCACCATCGCGTCGGCGTGCTACCTCTTGCCCTCGAGGGCGGCGGACCGAGGACTCGCGTCCAGATTTTCGCTCCCTGCGACGAAGGATATCATTGATCATATCCTCGAGGTCGTGAATGTTCTTAACTCGGACATGGCACAGACGCTCTTCTAGACCTCGGTCTTCACACGAATCCAAGAAGTGCTCGACGTGGTCCTTTGCATCTCGACCGCCATGCTCGAACTGCACTCCGGCGTTGCGAGCATAGCCGTTAAGTCGGTTGAGGTAGTCGCAGACATGCTCCTTCTCCTCTCGCTTGGCCGAGTAGTACCGAGCCTTCGCAGACTGGTTGAACCTCGAACAGTAGTACTTAATGAACGCATCGCTCAGCAATTTCCACGTGCGTCTCGTTTTGCGGGGCAGCTGTCGGTACCAATGCAGAGCACCATCTTGGAGGCTCAATTCAAACGCCATGCACCATTCGTTGGGCGGCGTGTGCGTCCCTTTCATCTCGTATATGAACGCTCGGAGCCACTGCATGGACTTCTCGCTCTTATCGCGGAGTCCCAAGTACGGCTTGGTGTTTCCGAGTGGGAGGTGCGTGGCGATCTCTAGCCTCGGTGTCGTACTGTCATTCTCCACCGCGCTCGACTCACGAATTTGGCGTGCCCATTCTCCCGTCAAGTCACCCCCGGTGTCTCCGACGTCGAACGAATCTTCGTCAGATGAGTCGTCGCGGAGGTCGTAACGTCGGCTGGGCGTCCGACTTGCGCTTCGTCCAGCAGTCGGAGCGGTTCGATATCCCTCGGCCTCTCTCGCCAGCCGTTCTGTACGACTGACCGACCTTGGCGTCACCATGTGAGAGTCTTGGAAATACGTCGACGTCGCACCTTGGGCCGAAAATATTCCGGCCTCGGTGGGCGTCTCCCAGGGGTCACTGGCAACGGAATCATGGACGGGTCGACCGGATCCGATGCGTGGCGGACGTTCGGTGGACGGCTAACTCCCGAAGGCCGACCGAAGCTTCTGCTTCCACTTGCGAAGCGCCGTAGCGGCGTCCTCGGATGCCCATGCTCGGAGGTCTGCTTCCGACGGGAACACTTGGGGTTCACATCCCATAGCGCGTAGGAGTTGCACCGTGTCCTCGGCCACCTGCCGAGTATTCCACGACTCCACGGGCACAGTTAACTCGCCACCGAGCTCCATCCAGATGGCTTGGCGAACAACCTCTGGAGCGAAGGATCGCATCCAGTTGCTCTTCACCTTCATGAGTTCTAGGTATCGACCCAGAACTCGGTTGGCGGCCGGGGTGTCTCCGTTAAGAGGAGGCCGGCCGCCATTCGGGCGAGAATTCGCATCCTCGGCCATCGCCGACGATCGGTGATCGTCGGACTCATCTTCGTCGTAACCGTTGGCTGGTTCGGGACCAGCCACTTCGTTCAACTCGTCGGTGAGGTTTCGCGCAAGCGACCTCACCCCTCTGCTGCGTCCTGCAGATACTGCAGCGGCTTCCGAAAGCTCGGGCATAGCTGCCTTCTCTTCCAGGTCATCTTCTTCGTCATCTTCCTTGGCGTCAGAATAGTCCATCGGCTCATCAAAACTGTCCGAACGCTCGTTGATCGACGCCAACGTACTCGGCGTCGCGAACGACGAACCGGAACGCCCCGAACCCTCGGTACGCGTTCCACTTGACCTCGCCGGCGTTGCTGGTACCGCTGACTTCGCTTCTTTCGCCATCTTCTTTCTTCTTCTCTTCTTTCTTCTCTCGAATGCTCGTTAAGGTAAGAACCTATATGCAACCAAGACACACAGAAGGTCACACCAATCCCGGGTCGCGGCACCAGTTGTTGTGTAGGAACACGCAGAAAATCTCACTACCGAACGGTATGAGTCCCACCAACAACACACGCTTCCCTCGCGAAAGGTCAGCGAACGTCGGATCAACACCTGAAGACCAGGAACGATCCCTTACACCGGGTTGGTTGTAAGCGCCTCTGTATACCAAGGTTGAGTTCGGTCAACCTTAAAACCTGCACTACTAGCCACGAGCGAGGGCTAGAATGCAATATTGCGCTTTCGCGCGAACCCCCGCAGTCCCTCAGAAGTAAGGGTACCGGCAGTCACGCCTAATACGGGTTTGCCGAGGGTAACCTCGGCGGGTAGTGAAATACACTTGGGAACACTCGGGTTCCACCAATATATAGGGACCGACACTTCTTGTCGCCCCTAACTCTCGGCCACTCCTATCTCTTGGACTGACCAGCAACAAACTCTCGGTTCAATGTACCTCAAGCTCGCTGACAGGCATCCCACGCAGCCGAGCGTATCCAGACCCTAAGACAAGCTAGCTAGACTTACCGAAGACGGACTTGACCCTTGGTGGCTTGTGGGGAAGACTGCTGATTTATTTTTCTTATCCTACAGATCTGGGAGCCTCTGTAGGTCATCATTTGGCTAGTCCTATATATCTATACAAATATCAAGTGTAAACAGATCTCTGTGGGAAATCGTATAGCCGGCTCTACACAGCCGAGGGTACGACACGAAATGGGTACAAACGAGGCTTTTAACCTCGGCCGGGGTTTTATTAGACCCAGCCGAGACCTCGGTCACTATTGCTCCTAGGTCACTATAGCGCGGGAAATGAGACCCGCCAATCAAGACGCTCTGTCGCCGTTCACTGAAAGGTGCAACGTCAGCCAAACCGTGACAGTTCGGCACCAAAACCCAACGCCACACCGTGCATACCCCTCCTTGACTCGATCGAGGTGCAGCCATACCTGAGCGCCTACCGCGATGTTGTGGGGCCGCAGATCTTCGTTGTGCCGGTTGGCTCTGCCTCTGATCGCTTCGCGCAGTCGCTCGCGGACCTGTTCACGCGCTCGCTGGTAGTGTTCCTGTACGTGATATCTCCATCGACGGGGCTCCTGATCGCGTCGGCGCGTGCTGCCTAACGGTAGCGCTGCCTCCAGTGTCGATCGCGGGTCCCACCCATGGGCCAGGTAGAATGGCGTGTCGCCACGAACTCGATCCTGGGCCGTATTTAGAGCGAACGTGAGTCGCTCCGCGTACTCGTCCCAGTCTCTCTGGCTCACGTCTGACACGTACATCTTCAGCGATCGCGTTAGCGTCTGCACCATTCGTTCGGCAGTTCCGTTGGCTTGCGGCCGGTACGCCATCGTAGCTCTCTGTTTCTGACCCACTATCCGGCTAAAAGCACGGAAGAAATCTGACATAAAACCGGGCTCTCGATCATGGCGGATGACCTCACTGGCGCCGAAGCGTCGAAAGACGCATTCCTCGTAGTTCTCGGCGATCGTTTGGGCTGTGCGAGAGGCGCTAGCCTTCGCGATCACGTATCCGGTGAAAAGGTCGACCCAGATTAACAACTCTGTGTTTCCTTTGTACGACTTCGGTAGAGACGGAATATGGTCCATGGCGATCATTTGGAATGGGTACGTAGCTTGTACATTCCCAGGCGATTCTCCCTGAATGAGGGGGCGTCCTTTCCCCGTTTCACAATCCACACATTCTCCCACGAACCGCTGAACACTCCTGAACAGCCCTCTCCAGTGGAAGTGCGCCTTGACACGCTGGTAAGTCCTCCCGATCCCTTGGTGCCCGCCTTCCAGGCTAGCGTGGTAATGATGCAGAACGTCTTGTTGTAGCGTCTCCGGGATGACCAGCCGCGCGAGGAAGTCTCGGTCTTTGTCCGATTGCGGTTTCGTCGGGCAGTACAGCAGGAGTCCGCTCTCGTCCAGCTCGTGATCGCAAGCGGTCTTGGCGCAGGACTTAGCGTCGCTCGACGACAGGTCAGTCACTTCGCCCCGCAGGTACGATTTCATGTTCGCGATCCACTGCTCTTCGTCTTGAGCTTGCGTGATCCGTTCACTTCTGATGCGTTGTACGATCGCTTCTTGCAGAACTGCCGGTGTTCGTCTCGACCGTCGTGCCGATCGCGTCACTGCTGATACACGAGCTACAGCGTTATCATCCTTCGGCTTCAGGAGCTCGTCCAGCCGATTGAGTGTGATCAGGTCCTGCCGATCAGCTTCCAAGGTAACTACGGTTCCTTCGCCCCGTTGAAGAGCTTCGCTAGCTAACTTGTCTGCGCTCTGGTTCCAATCTCGTTTCATATGTAAGAACTCGTGTCTTGGCCACGATCGGAGCCGATCCATCGCTTTCTCGCGCAATAACAACAGGCCACGGGCCTTGCATGCGATCTCACCACGCATTTGCCGGATCACTAAATTGGAGTCACCGCAGATCACGACCCGCCCCCTGTCCATAGTGGACAGGAGATCGAAACACAGCAACAGTCCGCGGTATTCAGCTTCGTTCACCGTCAGATCAGACATATACTCCGATGCGGCCGTGACGATCGTCCATTCCGGCAGCTTCCACACGATCGCGCTATAAGCGCCACCACTGCGTTTGACACGCGCTGATCCGTCGAAACTCGCGACCAGCAAGGCTTCATCCGCTTCGACCGTAGGGGGTGGCATGGTGATCGTCTGTCGGGGCTGCTTTACTGGGGCAATCGCGATCAGCGTCTCGTCTACTTCCGCGCGGGGTGTGATACTTGCTGCGATCGCTCCCAGAATCTCATCCTCCCCTTTCGTGCACTTCCTGATCTCTAACGTCCATTCTGACAACAAAGCTGCCCAATTACCCAGTCTCCCCTGGAAGCCAGCCGAGTTGAGCAGCCACGCCAGTGTCAAATGTCTGGACAGTACCAAGATCGATCTCGTCGTCAACAGGGTGTAATTCACGTCCAGTATCCGCAGGAGTGCCAAGACTCCCTTGTCGACAATCCCGTAGTTGATCTCGTTGGGCTTCAGAGTACGACTGGTGAAGGTTACTGGCCAGTACACGCCATCATGCTCTTGTACGAGTGCCGCGGAGATCGCCCACTGGCTCGCGTAGACTACGATCACCGGGGTGCGATTTGGATCGAAATGTTTCAGTACCGGAGTGGACACGATTTTGGCCTTCAGCATCGTGAATGCGATCTTCGCTCGGGCCCAGCGGTCAGCATCTTCTGCTCGCGTGACAACGCCCCCAGCTACTTGTCCGCTGGGGATGGACCTGTTCTGTTGAACCATCTCGTGGAAGTCCGCTTCGCGCAGCTCGTACAGGACAGCGGCGTAGACCGCGAAGTCTTCGATGAAACGACTGTAGTAGTTCAAGCTTCCGAGGAAGGACTGCATCGATCGCAAAGTCTGCGGGAAAGGAAGGTTGCCTAACACTTCAAGGTCTTTCGGACGGGCTTCCAAACCGTCGACGGACACTCGGTGTCCCAAGTAGTCCACTTTTCGTCGGCCCCAGAAACTTTTGACCACACTGATGGACAAATTCCATCGTTCGCAAGCATCGAGCAATGCTTCAACCTTCTCACACAGCATGTCACACGTGATCGCAGTCACCAGAATATCGTCGATGTACGATCGCCTTCCTAACACTGACGGTCTCGGCTCTGGTTCTGGCTCGCCTGAATCGAACACGTCGATCGGTTCCGACGGATCGTGACCGGCGCAGATTCGGAAATGTCCATACAGCGCGTTATCAATCAATCGCTGGTAGATCTGTGGCGCATTCTTCAACCCGAAAGGCATACGCGTCCACTCGAACAACCCGAACGGTGTGATGAACGCAGAGATCCTCCGAGCGCGTTCTGTCATGGAGACCACCCAAAAGCCACTCGCCATATCGAGTGAGCAATACCAGAGCAGTTTGTCCAAGTCTTCCAAGAGATCGCTAATCAGCGGCATGGGGTACACCATCAGTCTCGTCAAACTATTCACCAGCCTGTAGTCGATACAGAGCCGGATGTCAACACCGTTCTTCTTGATGATGATTACGATCGGAGAGGCCCACGGTGAGGTCGACGGCGTGATCATTTTCGCCGATAACAGACTCTTGATCAGATCCGACAGCTTCTCGCGGAACTGTGGAGCGACTTTTCGGACGCGTTGTGCAACAGGAGCCGCTCCTCTCACATCGATGTCGCAGACTGCGCCAACGGCGGCTGGTGGTAACGCGTTTCCTTTCCCGATCAGGAGATGTTTCCGTCTCCAAATTATCTGTCGCAGGCGATCGATTTCTTCCGGGGTGTTCGACTCAGGATCGCCCACCTGGATATCCTCGATCGTGACTTCCTCGGTGGTGGTCACCACTTCCGGCAAGATTGCCATCTGTCTCTCCACATCTTCCGCGAACAGGTCGCCACCTTCGTGGTAACATACTTCTTCGTCATCCAGCGGTTCCGGATCAACGATCGGAGGCGTTTCGGCCTGGGGCATAGACTCCTTCTGGTCCGCAGTCATCTCGTTTCGTGTGGCCTGCTCCATTGGCGGAGATTCTCTCGCGTCCTGATCGCCGGTGCCACCTTCCTGATCCCTTGGAGACCCCTCTGTTTCTGGTTTCATCTCGGCGGGTCGAGGCACGGTTAGTTGTGCGACGACCGATCTCGAGGTTCCGCGGTCACGACGCAGGATTTTCATCGGTGTGTCGTACTGAGGTCGGTCTGCCATGGGTCCGGTAGGAGCGAGTTCATGTTCTTCTACCTCCACACAGTCTGTAGTGAACTGGAAAGCCAGGTTCTGCCACTCGACATACCTGCGCGATCCAAGCAACACGAAACCGGGAGTGCGAGGTACGCGTTCCCCCTTCGAGCCACATGCCGACGTGGATGTCATCTTGCAATACTATCTTCTGATCGCTGATATTCGTGATCTTCAGATAGCGAGTTTTCCCCAACCCTGTCACCAGACTCGGTACCCATCTATCTCCTCGAGTAACCCACAGCTTCCGGTGGCTCGACAAGATGAAACCCTTCTGAATCTCTATCGACTCTCCGACTTCCAGCTGGCAATGCTCTCCGAGTTTGACCTGCGTGACCTTCTCTCCGTAGAGCTGACGTCGGCCGGCTAGCTGAATACGCACTTCGTCTGGAAGATTTATTGATCCATCAGCCAGATCGAGGCGAATGCCAGCTGGCACCATGAAGTCCATCCCCAGGATCAGGTCTTGGCCGCCTGTGGGCGGACCAACCCACGCGTCGAAGTAGTACACCAGTGATCCAGCGAGCGTGATCTTGATTCTGGTACGCCCATCCGCCATATAGGGATTCTTACCAACTCCTTCACATTCCAACTCTTGACTGTTGTCTATGTAGCACCCAACCTTACGAGCAAAGGCGGCATCCAGAATGGACACCTCGGCGCCGCTGTCAAACAGCAATGTGGCTCTTTCGTTGTTGATCTTCCCCATGGCTTTCGCCTGCCGGAATTTCTTGTCTGGCACATGGTACTTCCAATATCCTCGCGACTCTCCGTGCAGGAGATCCAGAGCCATCGTCACTTCTGATCGCGAATACTCGTCGACTTGGTGGAGGCTGGAGATCGCCATGGTACGTTTGTCATGAAGGTCACATGTATTGTCCGTCGGCCGAATCAGCTTACTCACCTCTGACTTCGACTGTTTTTCGACATATGCATAGATGCAGAACTGAAAACGCTCGTCTCGTACCGGATTCAAACCCGGCGAGTGTTCTAGTTTAACATCTTTTCAGACGCTTGCGGGAGCATTCCACCGTGCTTGGTGGGGTTGTACCATTGACGGATCAAGTTGTAGAACTCTTCCATCGGGCACTCTCCGGCTCCGTGGACCTCGCCGCAGGCCTTGCAGACGAAGAGGCAGCGATCGGTCGGGTGGCCCTTCTTGCCACACTTCTCACATGTCAGACGCTTCCAGCAACCAAGATCGGTGTGCTTCGACGATCCACAGTGGGAACATGGCTTCCGCGGGACTTCTCCCTCGAGAGGTCCGGCTGGACGATCGAGGCGACGGTCGTTGGAGTCTCGACTAGGACGGCGTTGCTCCTGATCCGATCGCGATCGAGTCGGCTGGTCCGGCGTTGCCGCGAAGTACACCCTGCGCAGATCTCCTTCTCCTTCCGATCCGCTGGTTTCCGGTTCGGACTCACTCGAGTTGGCCGTTGTACGGACTGTACGAACCGCGCGAGCGTTGGCGGATGGGGTGATCCCAGTTGGCATCTTCTGCTTGGGTTTGATGGATCCATACACCGTCTTTCCTTGCCTCGCCTTCGCGCGTTGTCGAGATCGTAGTGTTTCTTCGAGAGTGTCTGCGTCCGGGATTCTTAGCAGTGCCAGTTGGCTTGCTAGATCGCGATCGTCGAGTGTTTCGATGAAGTGATCGACATGCTCACGGCGGACCTCAATCGATCCATCCTTGATCGAGAGCTGAGCTCGCAGACCGGCGACATTCAGACGGTGCAGATATTCCAGCGGCGATTCATCCGATCGCTTTCGCGCATGGTAGTACTGTCTCGCGACAGACACGCCACGTCCGCAGTATTGAGTCTGGAAGTTCTTAGACAAGCTCTTCCAGTTGCTGCGCGTCGTTCGACTCAGCTGTCGGTACCAGTTACGTGCGGGTCCAGTGAGCAGATCTCCAAACACCAGACACTTCTCGCCATCGGGAGCTTGATCGCGAACAAAAGCGGACTTCAGTTTGCCGAACCAGCTTCTGGCACGATCTTCGTCGTTGTCCTTCCCCGAAAATTCCTTCAGTTCTGAGATCGCAGAGACTCGGATCCTTGTGGCTGAGAGTGTTCCGCCGCCTGTAGTTCCAGCAGATGCGACTGCGGCACGAGGGGCAGCATCGACGCTCAGGTCGTCCGGATCGTATTCGCTCGGGTGAGAATGGTCCCGGCGATTCGACTCCACGGACTCCATGTCAACGTCTTCAGTTTCAGGTGGCTCGGTTTGGTCGACGACTGGCGTGGTCGAGACCGCTTGCTGTTCCTTCAGGAAACGTTCCATTGCTGCATTGAAGAATGATTGCATGCGTTCAGGGGGAGCTTGGGCTGGATCGCTCATCGCGATCACTGTCGGTTTGGTTTCCGATCTCTCCTTTCGCGACTGTAGCATGGTTGCTCCGGCCGGTCCAAGTGTCATCCGCTGCAACTCGATCGAGCTGTCCGATCCCGCTTCGGATGTGGCTGAGGCAAATCGCGACGATCCGGTTTGGCTGCGAGTCGGTGTTGTTCTTTCACGTTGAACCGGGACGACGCTACCGACAAGGGGCGTCAGCTTCGCGAACAGGTTCAGCGTTGATTCCCTGATGATTGGCAATTCCAAGGCGAATAGCTCGTTCGCCCGAGCACGATCCCCTCTTCTTTCAGCATGCGCATCAGAAGTTTCACCGCCTCAAGTTGGCTGGTTACTTCCTTCGGTGCCTTCACTGGACCTTGCAGTTCCCCAATTGGCTTCGGGCGCACGATCTTCATTACAGGAACTTGTAAAGGTCCTTGTAGAAGAAGGCAGACTCCAGTTGCTCGTCCGTCCACGTGTTGCGATCCTCCTGGTCTTCGGCTTCAGACTCCGGTGCCTTCAGCTTCTTGCGTGAGGTCTTCGACTTCTTTTTCATCGAGGTTGCGTGCGGAACTGGAGGAGTGGTTTTGGATGAAGGTCCTTCGGTTTTCACCGTCGGACCTTCGTCCGGCGGATCGCGATTCACATCGCGATCCGCGGGGGTCCCCGAGGGGACCTGGAGAGGGGTTTGAGGATTTTCTTCTAGGTCCATCGCTGAACCTTCCTCTTTCACATCGTCAGAGCTCCTCCCGGCACTCTCACGATCAGTGGATCCTGGCGCGTTCAGCGCCGTCGGCGGCGATCCTTCTTCCGTCGACGACTCGTTCCCTGGTTCCATCTTGATTTTGACGTCTTCTTCTGTGGACTCACGGTGAAATCCCTGTGAATCACCAGAAGATCCGGGCACGCGCACCATTGTGGCGAAGCGGAATCACGAAAATTGTTGTCGTGATCTCCGGCTTACCAGCGGTACGCCCGGACTGCCAACTATCGGAGGGGGTACTCCGTTGATCTGGCGCGATCGGAACCTTGTATTCACCTTGTGTACCCGACGGCGGGGCGGGTTACGCTCTTCCGGTGTTCACTGAAGGCGTCGGTGGTTACCAGGATGGGGTGGGGAGCTGGACGGCTCCTTCCGGGGAACTGGAGGGTGACGTCCACGCGGGTATTCTTCACGCGGACGTCGGTGGTCTACCGATCGGGGCCTGGTGGGGCTTGATCGGCGTGGGGGGTGTCCTTGGGTGTGTTCCTTTACGTGCTTGCCGCCTCCTATGGCGGGGTCTTCTGGGGGGTTAAGTGGTTGCGCACCTGGCCAAGCGATCCAGGCGCTCCCGTGTAGTTACCGTGCGCGACGAGGTTAGTCCGAAGTCGTCAGGAGGGCCAATATACTTCCCAGCCTGGAATCAACGAACGCCACTTGTGTTGCAAGGGAAAGCTTCTTCTTCTTAGATTAAGCAAAAGAAACAAACAATGATCTCAGCTTCCTACCCTCCCCCCTTACTGGATTCTTTCACCCATCTCCCGAGGTACCTTTCGAGGTACCTTCCGCGGATCCTTACTCCGGAATGATTGCGGGTGTACCGCCAAGATGGTACGCCACGATCGCCACTTGCGATCGCGATCGCAGTTGGGACCACGATCGCATACCGAAATGATCGCACCATACCGCATACCGGTATACACCGATGACTGATGGCGCCTCTGTACCCATCGGGTCTCCATACCCCTACCCCTTAGGTCCAGTCCAATTTCTCCATGGTCAGTCTCCATCAAATTCCGACCATGCGTCCGGTCCCGTCCGATCCTAGCCCATCGTTGGTCCATCACGAAATTTCCAACATCCACTCCACCACACAAGAGTGAAGTGAGCTTGGTACCCGAACGCCTACACAATTCTTCTAATATTACCTCCTTTGAATACGTGGTGTTTTGCGAGCGTTCCGACGTGGTATTCCTTCGCAGCTACCGGGTAATGAGGCATGCTACCAACAAGCAGGACGAATTCTCATCGTAGTCGAAGTTATCGCAGAAGATACCACAACACCCCTCTGAATACAGTAGCTGTAATATTCACTGAATACCTGGGTTACTGTTTTCGGGATGCGTTACTAGCCAACTTCAACGAACATTTACAAAGTCTTTGGGATGCGCTATAAGCCAACTTCAATTAATCTTTACGATGCTTGCGCAGATGGATTGGCACCCATGCTTTACGAAGCGGACGCGCTGTACTTTCATGCCATTGCCGATTTGGAAGCGCCATGCCAAAATCTCCGAAGCTGCCTCGATATATTAAGGCTGCAAAACGCTCGTTGGAAGCGCTGTCGAAGCGTAGCGACCAGCAGCGGGTATCGCGGGTGCAACAGCGTTCACCGATTGACCAGCAAGAGGAATAAAGCGGAAACCAACGGCAGGCACGACAAGAAGATACGAAAAATTGAAATGCCGGCGCTCAGGAGCTGCCTCGAAGCAAACGTTTCAAGAAAACCACCCCCTGAAGACCTGGATGCTTTCGAATATGACAAACAAGGTATAGTTGTGCAGTTCCTGACTGTTCGAGTTCTCACTGCTGATCTAACAATCTCTTGACGCAGCCTTTTCCCACCAAATCGACGAGCCGCCGCTTCGTGTGTGCGGCAGTTGTGGTGAGCTAGCGAACTCGTCGAGTGCTATCTTGAAAATATACGATTCCAATGACACATTTTTCCATCCTCTTCGAAACGATGAAGGAGTGATCGATATTATCGCCGAAGGCATCGTTGCCACCGATACTTGCAAGGCAACAAATCATATTTGTCTATGTGATAGGTGCAACAGATCCTTACGAGCACGAAAAGTACCAAAGTTTGTCGGGACAGTGGAATTCGAATTGGAGATGTACCAAAAAAACTTGCAGTTTTAAATCGATTAGAGGCAAGACTGATTGGCTTGGGCATGTCTTTTACAACGTGCATGAATTTGTACCGCGATGGACAAGAGTTCACCCGAGGTAATGCGATAAATTACTGGAATGAACCTGCGGAAACAGTGCGAGAGCTTCCTCGGCCATTGAAATCGTGCAGGGTCGTGTTTTTGAAGTCAACAACTGATAGTAAATTGAGTTACTTTCGTGTTCGACCCAAGTTGGTTCGTGAAGCATTGACGTGGCTTATTTTAAACAACCCGTTGTACAGAGATATTACCATATCTGAGCAAAACCTTCACGCTTTAGAAGAAATTGACGTCGACGAAGATGTACCTAGCAATACTGTCACAGAAGACGAAGTACAGGAGCTCCGCGGAGCGTCGCAAAATGTAAATGAAAATGGGAATCGTAGTGATATAGCAGCAGCTCAATTATCACATACGGACCGCAACACACCATCTACTCAGACCAGCACGTCGAGCGATACGGATATTGAGAGAGTACCTCACTGCAGTACTGATATGTCACTCATTGCTAAGGCGACTCAAACAGGTCAAAGCTGTTGCTGCTGTTCACAGCAACCTTGCGTTCTGTGCGCCACTAATACTGATGCGCTGAATCTGATACTGAACCGCAGCAAATGCAAAACGAAAATGAAGACGTCATAGACAATTTAACAGAATCATTTGAGTTAGAAGGTAACCTGAACAATAACAAAAGCGAGCTAGAACATATTTTTTATGTTTGAATTTAATTCAGCGAAGGAAAATTGACGGTCTTGTTAAGAGAGTCGCTGTTACGGAGAGTGGTGCTGGCGCAATAAACGCTGCAGGATGTGGTATGCAAATTCCGTATCGTGAAAACAGTAGAGACGAAAAAGAAAAACGGAGAGCCGCAATCCAAGTATTAGAGTCGTTGAAACCTTATTTTCGTGTTGTCTGTGGCAGCGGTATCTACTGGTCTAATGCACGTGACAATTTGATATCGATGATCGTCAATCGCGTCATGCCAACTAGATGGCCTACCTTTTTTCTTACTTTAAGCGCTGCAGACACAGTATGGCCGGATGTCGCCCGAGCATGTGACCCTACACTAACGATGGAGCAACGCCGAAAGCTCAGTTTTGAAGAAAGGAGATGATACCTTAACCAAAATCGGGATGTGAGTGCCCGACATTTTAGCAGACATTTCAAAGCTTTTTTCGATAAGGTACTAATGGGAAAAGCTAAGCCTCTATGTGAGATCATTGATTACTTCTGGAGAGTAGAGTTCCACCAGCGCGGGTCACCACACATTCACTGCATACTTCGGATAAAAGATGTCCCGGACGTGCTCAGGCTGTCCGAAGCAGAAGAAGAGAGGTTGGAGCTTGCTGCATTCATAGTCAAACACATATCAATGCTATCGAAAACACTCAAAGAACTCGAATTATATTGCTGACCTACATGCACTACACACCGCGATGATGAAAATGATATCCCCGCATTGAGACCCCCTGTTATAGGAAGTTCCGAGTGGGAATGCGATTTATCGCGGGTCGTACAACGTGTACTACAGGGTGTATGCAATGGCAATTCGTCGTTCCGTAAAAAACAAAATGAATGCCGCTTTGAGTTCCCCAAAAATCTGCAAGACAAAACTATAGTTGAAACAAGTGTTAGTACTGACGGCACGCCGTCTTTTAAAGTGAAGTTAGAAAGCAAAGTTTCGTCGATAAACAATTACTCTCCCCACCTACTTTCTTGCTGGCATGCAAACATGGGTTTACAGTTAATAGGAAATGCGTACGGCGCAGCTGTGTACGCTGGTCCGTACATGAGTAAGGCAGAACCAGATATGTTGCGCTTCAGGAGAGTCATTGCCAAAGCAATTCAAAGAAGTGACCCCAACCTGCCATATCACTCCATTTTAAAACGGGTAGCGAATTCCACACTCTCTGTTCGAGAAGTTGGTGCGCCTGAGGCGATTTATATTATGCTTCGAAATTTGGTAATGCATTCAAAATCACGAGTAATCAAGAAAGTAAAGGTCCTACGTCACCATCAGCGTTATTATCGCGTGTAGCCACCAGATATGGACGACCTAGTTGCACTTGCAGAGCCACCTGACCCTGGTACGATTAGAATTGAGCCCATCGAACGTGCTTACATGAATCGTCCTACTGATGAGTTATTCGATAGCATGAGTTTTGCAACCTTCGTTGAAGAGTACGAGGACGTAGCTCTACTTAACGAAAACTCAGATAGTACCAATACATGAACGCGTATTGACGGAGAAGGCTTGATTCGGCGTCGTACAAAGCCCGTAGTTATACAACAGTCTCTTTGGATGCGTCCTAATTCCTCAAATCCGATCTTTTGCTTCTCAGAAGTATTCTTATATGTACCGTGGCGGTCTGTAGATGATCTACCGGACACCGACGAAGAATGTATTGCTCAATTCTTGGAAGCACAAAAACTGCTGCTGGATGGAGAGTTACAGAATGAGTCGAATGCGAAATTAGCTCGGTAACATCAGCTGGATCTGCTGATGAAGGCACGCGATACATGCAATGTCGTTTCGTTTGCGCCTTCTGAATACGTTTTCATAAGCAATCCAGATGCTGACGAAACTCCCGCCCCCGTATCAAACGACGAAATAGAAGGCACCACTAATGTTGGTGAAGGCAATGAATGGAAATGCAGACACACCTATTCTCCTGAAACCGTAGTGAAAGCTCGCAATTTTGTTGCGGAAACTTTAAGGCCATGTGTGAAACACAAGAAGCAGCAACGCACAATAAGAAGTGTGTTTCGTGAGATCAAAGATAGTTATCAGTACCCGATAGAAAACAGTGAAAACTCACTAAATATTAAAGAAACGAAGGCAGACTCTCAGTGGACCCCTTTCGCGCTCGCAATGTTCCAAGCAAGAAAACGATTCAAAAGCTCATTAGACGCCTCATCCTGTGAGCCATTTCAAATGATAATAAATGGCGAAGGTAGTTCAGGCAAAAGTTGGCTTATACGCCACATCGTCAAAGATCCACACAATGCATTTGGAGAACATGCTTCAATACGTAGAACATCAAAACGGGTTTTATTACTGGCACACCAGGGAACGGCGGCGTTTAACATCAAGGGGATGACACTGTGTTCTGCCCTAGGATTTACCTCATTTACAAAATCAGCATTCTCCTTACTATACAAATCGTTGAGAGATACCAAATCAGGCCCTGCCACTCTAAAACGTATGCAGCAACAATTCAAAGACGTTCATCTGGTAATCATTGACGAATTCATTATGGTATCCTGCGGTATGATCTACTGGATAGATAGGAGAATGCGTAAAATTTGGCCTCACAACTCGGACGAGCTATTCGGAGGTAGAGATGTCTATTTTACTGGAGATGCTGCTTAACTAGATCTAGTGGACCCAAGCTCACTCTCCACTCCGCTCGCTCAAATATCGAACGACGTTCAGCGCCGTGGAAGAGAAATATGGACAGGGATAAGAACTGTCTGCATGCTAACAAGCCAGAATAGAGGTAAAAATGATCCAGAGTGGTTCAATGCTCTTCGACGCCTAAGAAAAAAAGGTGCCAACTCAAGTTGATATAGATTTGTTCAACTGACGCTGCTTATCGAGCACAAGCGAACCATCTTGGTCAAGCATAGCACAACACGTCGCATATAAAAACGTCGATGTTGCTGCCGCAAATGAATGCAGCATTTTTCATCGGAAAGACCTGTTCTTTCGATTATGGCTCCACATTTTGTGCAGCAAGAGCGTTTGGTAACCAAGCAGAATATACCAGTCGGGACGGTTCAAGCCCTAGTGAAAGATGCAAAGATTCCAAATACGAATCATGATCGAGTAGTGGCTAATAAGGTACAATTGTGTGTGGGTGATCCAGTGACTATAACGTTTAACATGGCGCAAACCGCTGGACTGTGCAATGGCACTAATGCCGTTGTATACAACTTCATATTCGTCGCTGGCAGTGATTTACCTATTGTTTTGATCGAGATAATAGACCCGTATTTGGGTCCTTCACTTCTAGATAACGTGCCCACCATCGAGCCGATTGTACCCAAGGAAGTAGCTTGGGGTAAGGAATCTAGTGATCTTCGAGTTGTACGGAGAGGAATGCTTCTCAGGTTGGCGTACGCGATGACGGCACACAAAGTACAGGGTTTAGCATGCACCTACGTTGTCTTTCGCTCGAGCTCTTTCCCTAGCAGCTTTCGTGTATGTTGCTCTATCGAGCATCCAGCATCGGAACTCGATTATAATAACGCATAAGCTGACACTAGAAAAACTCAGCACTACACCCGCAAAATTAGCAATATTTCAACGCGAAGACAAACGCATTTTAGAAAATGCAGTGCGTACAACTGAAGAGGCCAGACCTATTATCCACCTTATGAAAGGAGTTGAGCTAGATCACAACAGAGCAATTCTAGCAGCTACTTCAAATTGACAGCGCAAATAGAAGCCATCTTTGACGCCCGTCGCGCTGTGGGGTCAAACCCGATCGACAGCTGTAAGAGAATCTCTTCGAACCCAACACGATAACCAGATGATGCCTAGCACAGCTCAGAGACTCGTCGAAATGTACCTTCAACAGCCTGCAGGGTGCTCAACTCATATTCGCCGAAGCATTCAACAATTCAAGAATTTGGCGGCATCATCGGCGCCTGGAAGAACTACGTACGTCTCATCCGGCTCAGTTCACCTTTGGTGGCGTCTTCAACGGCGTGTACACTTGCCGCGTGCTCCTGAACCAGATTAAAGACGATGGAGGCATTCAATACGACCAGTGTACTTAGTCCGGCGCGTATTGAAGGCGGACCAATATCTACACGACCCTGGAGCAGATTTTCTGCTTCGTGTAGATCCCCTGCCTTGCGGAAACACCAGAAGAAGCCGCGTCCAGAATTGTTGAGCCCATGTCCGTCTGTGTGACGCGCAGAAGTACAAGTACACATCCTTTTCGAAGCCACTAAGAGCTCCTGTGCAGTGTATCATTGCAGTTAGAAGCTAGAACATAATCTGACTTCAACCAACAGAACCTTTTACCATTTATCCGTCTTGCGTTGCACAATTGTTCGGCCTAACCTGCTTTCTTACGATGCATACCATATATCAAAACAAAAATACCAAAATCAAAGTTAAAGCTATGCAATCATACGAATTACGCTGATCTTGGTGCTTCAACATCACAGAATAGAAGATCAGCAGCATATCCTTGCAGCACGTTCAGAGAATCCTGCCAGCTTTACATGCTGCGACTATTGCTGGAGTCAACTTCGCCATTCTGAGTCGAAGAATTGCCGCCAGTGTTACCAGCCATCTCGGAGGTCTCACATACGCTCGACAGCTTGAAACGGGAGGGTACGTCACTTGCGAAACAGGTAACATCACTTGCTGGACATGAGCCGCACCTAGACTTCCAGTTGCGATAACCGTAGCATTCGGCATCGATACAGATTGTGGAGACCCAAGTTGCACTGGAACTAAAACGTAGACCACTGAGGGAAGTTTCACCGTAGCGGAAGCGTGGCACGCGCAGGGTGACGGTTCACAAGCGGGCGAATCTTGCTGCACACCCTCGCTAGCACTTGGAGGTCGCTCGCCGATAGCCGTCGGTTCCGCCGTACGCTCTTCCACGGTGTGATGGTCACTGACTTCAGTCGCAGGAGGCGGTGTTGCTCCACGGCTTTCAACGTCGTCACATTCTTGCTCTCGCCCTTCTTCTGCGTGGACGCCACCTTCATCTATGCTGTCGAGTCCTTCCTTTTCGCCTTCTGCTTCTGCGTCGTTTTCTCCTTCTTCTTCGCCTTCTCCTATTTGCTCTTCTTGGAGACGACACGCCGGTAGCGATCTCGCTGTAAAGCATTCTGGCGGTCGCGATGCTCTACACAGAGCCAGTGCTGCTCTCCATTTTTCGTACACGCCCTCTCGTTCGTGCAATGTGGCATTGCTCCGGGTCGAATTGGCTACAATCACGTGTGGCTCTCTTCTTGCGCTCCTTTGGCATTTTGAGGCGAGGTGGGTGAACGCCTATCTCGTCCAGGGTGTACAGTCGTGCCGGCAGACGAACGAGCTTCGAGAACTCAGACGACCCGAACGCTTCGGGGAGTACCCGTTCCTCTAGGAGGGAGCGTCCGGATGCCGGGGTCAGGATCCCGAATGCAGACAACTAGTGTCTGCCCCAAGATTTGGCGTGTGACCTTGAAGTAATCCCTATCGGTGTCGTTTATCTTCGACGGACCGGGCTTTGACCATTGGGATGTTCTTCGATCAGGATACGTAGATATGTAGAGAGACTACCAGACTCTAACAGTCCAGAGTATCTTGGCTGGGAGTGGGGTCACGAACAAAGACCTTCTCCAATATAACCAGAAGCAATACAGAAACAACAACAGAGTTTTTTATACGCTCACAATATACAGCCTCTCCGAACGAGTTACAGTCCCGAATACAGGTAAATTCGGGATGCCTCCGCGCACCACTCCCGGATGGGAGAAATATACAAGTTCCTTCGAACCACACAGCAATCTACTATCAAAATCCAGGGGGAATTGCTAATAACCTCCCGAATCGTAGGTGAATATGAAATGAAAGCAGTCACTCTAAAGCAACCACAGTCAACTGACAAATGAAATAGGCGGATCAATCCAGGGATACGAGTTCCTGGTCCCCACCTAAATGGGACTTAGACTTAGGTGAGAGTTTTCGCACGGGTTCCTCGATCTTCGTGCGGTCTTGGTCGTCCGATACGCCAGCGCTCCCGGGTCGCAGCCTCGTAGTAGTCGCTATAGGTCGCAGCAGTCTTCCTCAACGCAGTACGCTCAAAGCAAGGGGGCCGACAAGGCACCACTTCTCACTTCCAACGCAAAACAAACTCTGTTTCTTCTTATCACTATCTTCTTCTTCTGTCTGACTTGGTCTACTGGATTCTTGGCGGTCTCCTTCGTCGTATCCGCGCACTCGCATTCAGGTTGACTTGGTCTTAGTATGTGGGTTGCACGTCGAACGTCACGTCGGGCTCTGGAGCGGAGCACACATCACATGTCGACGCTGATATCTTTGGGGTCCCTTGGACTCACTTGCGGTTTGTATGAGGATCTGCAGCACGGCCCATCCCGACGGTGGGACCGGCATTGCGTTTCTCCGGGCACATCTTGAAACTGGCCCCCTGGCCAGCTGGTCGGGCGCCGTGTCACTCGCTGATTGGTTGAGAGCCACGCAGCTTCAACTTCATCCGGGATGTCGATTCATCCGGGAAGTCACTTGTTCATCCGGGATGTCCTCGTCGCTTCGGGATGTCCGTCGCCAACTCGGGTTATACGAGCTCTGTGAGCTCGGATCTCGCTTTCCTTCACGCATTCGGAGGTATAGGCTTCTGTCATCTTGTGCCTTCATCACTCGGCTCTCCTTCCAGGTTCATCGCTACACAGTCGTTCCAGGCTCGGACTTGGGTGGTTCATTCAGGATGTACGTACTCATCAGGGGCCTGTACGGGTCCAGGTTGCTCGGCCTTGGCTGCAGTCTCTAGAAAGCCAGTCCCTCGGGTGACGCACGTGGCTGTATCCCGGATCATCTTCTCTCCCACTTGATTCCGATGGATACAGACCGGACGGCGCAGCTGCGAACGAGAAACTCAAGATCGCCTCGTGTCAATTTCTTACAGCAAACATATTAACAGCATCAGTGTAAGTACGTGGGGAATGCCATCGCGGCCGCAGCTGCCGCTCACCTCCTCCGCAACGTCGTACCGCAAGCGCTAAAGCCGTAGGGCTACAGCAGCTTTTCAAAAGTGAAAGCAGTTGGAGTCTTCAACCCTATGCATTTGCATATGCTGTTACGGGGGCTTAGCGAAAATACTTTTCAATGGATTTGTCAGCTTTGCCCCCTCAGCAACCGCGGCGACCAATCACCGTGAGGCTTCTCAGCAGCTTTAGCTGCCATGCTAGTAATGTTATTATAGTTTATTCAGGGTAGTATAGCAGTGAACCCTTAAAAACCGTCAAAGAAGAGCCGAAAATGGGATTTTCAATCAATTCTGTTATTTAACGTTTTGTTATTTCTGTCCGCATCGATGAAACCTGAAATCTTTTGTCACGTCGAAAACTGATGTATCCTTGGTAATTTGGTATGTAAATCAGATTTACACTCCAAATTACCAAGCAGCATGTCCGATATGAAAAGGAAAGTCGGTCGCTTCGATCGAGCGTCTTCCAAGGATACCAATATGTTTGCCAATCTAACAGGAGAGATAGTGGAAAGTCCGAAGGGTCGCGATAGCAACGAATCTCACTGCTACAGTCGTTTCGCAACCGTCGCAGGATCTTGCTGTCCCCATTTCAGCAACTCGCTTCAGATCCATCCGTTGCGTCCCTAATTTGAACGCTTGTCCCTAATGATACTATAAATCCCTAAAAATATGTCGACCCATACCCATGCGACCTAGCCAACATTTTATATAAACGTAAAGTTGGGCCCGTGTTTTATTGTCGAGTTCGATTGAAAGAGGAGCGTGTATCCCCGATAGTGTATGCCTCCATCTGGGTTTTGTTCGATTTTTCTGAGAAAAGTGCTTTTTAACGCAGTTGCCAAATAGGAGGGGTGTCGCTTCGCAATGGTCACGAAATCTTTCTTCAAGGGACGCACCATGCGGACCAGCCACAGCGACCACATTCCTAGATCTCATTTTCGAACTTGCCGAGTTCTGACAGCAACAGCACCCGAGCGAGCAGAAGAGCACCTTACGACCAGTCTATTCGACTCCAGCGACCGGCTATTGCGATGAAGCCCTTCAGGCTGCAAAGCCTAAGCGCGCTTGCGTACTTGTTAGCAGCTGCGAGCACGACCGACGCTGATCCTGTTAACTTGGATGTTTCCGCTAAATACGACGGGGCGGCTAAATGCAATGCCCATGTTTCGACAACAGCGCCACCACTGATTGTGACAGCTACGACAAGTGGAAGTTGCACATCTCTTACTCCGTGGGTCTTAGCGGGGTGTAATTCACAAGGAGCGGACAACCTTTTTACAGCTACTTGTTGTTCGACTACGGATGGCACTACGAGTAGTGATTTTGTCGGGACAAAGCTCGTGGCTTTGTTCGGCACTTCGAATCCATATGTGGTTGTTGAGGAGTATTCCGATACAGGCTGCACCAGTCCCAACTCTCTTTCGGAAGTCACTGCTTACTGGGCTGACGGCAACTGCCACAAAAAGGACGCAGTGTCGAGTTTCAAGGCCGTTCGTAATTCAGCTAGTGCAACGGTCGAGTTATACCAGGACGGCGCGTGTACCACTCTTGACACGAGAATTACAGCAGCGCAGATGAATACGTGCAATAATATGATGAAGGTGTACAGTTCGGGCACAACTCCAGTCTACTGGCTGTCGACGAAGACCTACGAAACTGGAACGACGTGCACAACGCCAACAGTCCCAAATCTGGTATCGGCGGCAATAGTCGACCCGTTCTCCGCTACCTGTAAGACGACAAGTGGCTGTGACAGTCCGGGACCCACGAGCACGTTGTGCAGTTCATCAGCGTCGTACCTGACTGACATGACTACTGTGTTCGGCTCGGCACCATTTGTAACAGTGGAGAAGTACACCAGTACCGGATGCGCTTCTTCAGTGTTCCAGCTGGCCAATACATATTGGGCGGACGGTAATTGCCACAAAAAGGATTCGACTAGCTACAGGGCTGTGCGCAGGTCCGATAATTCGGCGAAAATTCAGTTTTACACGGACGCTGGATGTACCACGCCAGGTACCACGGCTGCTGATGTAACGAGTATCACGACGGCACAAGACAACACGTGTGTTGGTACCACGAAGGTGTACGGCTCTGGCATTACCCCGATCTACTTGCTGTCGACGAAGACTTTCGCTTCCGGAACGACCGTGTGCACAACGCCGACAGTGCCAGACATGGTGACGGCGGTAGCAGTCGACCCGCTTACGGCAACCTGCATGACGACGAATCAGTGTGCCATCACTGAGGCCACAAGCACGCTATGCAGTTCTTCTGCGTCGTACGCGAGTGACATAAATCTTGTGTTTCCCTCGACACCTTTTGTGACGGTGGAGTTGTACACGGGTTCTGCATGCGCGGCGCTCGCGAGCATCAAAACGTATTGGGCGGACGGAAACTGCCACAAAAAGGACGCAACGACTAGCTACAGGGCCGTGCGCAGGTCCGATAATTCGGCGAAAATTCAGTTTTACACGGACGCTGCCTGCACCACGCCGGGTATCGCGACTACGGATGTAACAACTATTACGAGAGCGCAAGATAACACGTGTGTTGGTACTACGAAGGTGTACGGCTCTGGTGTGACAGAGCCCTTCTACCTGTCAACGAAGACCTTTGATTCCGCTACGGGATCTTGCACAACGGCATCAACGCCGAACCTGGTAGTGACGGCTAAAGGCGTTGAACCGGTCGACTCGATCTGTAAGACGACGACGACTTGCGCTGGCACGGCGTTCCCATTCACCAGCACCTTATGCAGCCCTGCATCGACGTTTGTGGCTGACATCACTCCAGTATTTCCCTCCACACCTTTCGTGACGGTGGAGACGTACTCCAGTCCTTCATGTGCGACGCTCACGGGCATCAAGACGTATTGGGCGGACGGAAACTGCCACAAAAAGGATGCAACGACTAGTTACAGGGCTATGCGCAAGACGGATAAATCGGCGACTGTGCAGTTTTATACGGACACAGCCTGCACCACGCCGGGTATCGCGACTACGGATGTAACAACTATTACGGGAGGGCAAGACAGCACCTGCGTTAGTAATACTATGAAGGTGTACGGCTCTGGTGTGACACAAGACTTCTACTTGTCGGTGAAGACGTATAATTCTGCGACGGGTTCGTGCACGACGTCGGCCTTGCCCAACTTGGTAACGGCGGCAAAGTTGTCTCCGGTCGACGCAACGTGCAAGACAACGACGGCTTGTGCCACTTCATCTGTGTTTACCAGTACCCTATGCAACCCTGTCGGTACTTACAAGTCCGACATGGCAACCGTGTTCAACTCGAACCCTTTCGTGATTGTAGAGACGTACGACGGTACTTCTTGCAGCACACTTTTGAGCACCAAGACGTATTTGGCGGATGGCGTATGCCACAAAAAGGATACAGGAAGTTACACTGCTGTTCGCAAGGGAGATGGTTCATCGTCGATTCAGTTTTACACGGACGCGGCCTGTGTCACGGCTTCAGATCAGACTACTGTTCAGTCAGACCAAACCACGTGTGCTCCTAGTACTACCTTCAAGGTGTACGGTTCTGGAACGACGCCGCTTTACTTGACGTCAACGAAGATCTACAATGTCACTTCAGCTGGTACATGTACGACATCATTATTGCCGGTTCATGTTGTGACAGCGGCCGATAACCTTCAATCCTGTGTGGCGACCGTTGGGAATTGTGTTGCTTCGGATACGCTATACACGAGGAAAACGTGTAATTCCGTCTCGTTGTACAAGGCCGAGATTGCTACTGTGTTTGGGTCGAACCCTTACATTATTGTGGAGACGTACGGTGGCTCCTCTTGCTCTTCGGCACGGCTAACGGGGAGCAAGACCTACTTGGCCGACGGCATATGCCACCAAACGGCCGTAGCCTCTCCTGGGAGCTACAGAGCTGTACGGAAGCTGGATGGTTCGGCAACTATTTATCCGTACGGGTCGGCTGATTGCACTGCTTCGGCACAATCTGTTATAACTGTGACGGCGGATCAGTATGCGGACAATGCGTGCGTTGGTAACACGCTGGTGTATGGTGCTGGAGCGACGCGATTATATTTGGCGACAACGAAGACTTATGCTGATGCAACAACTGTTTGTAAATTACCGTCGGTTCCTACTGGAGTCGTAACAACGGTCGGCAATCTTGACACATGCAGCGCAACATCAACAGCTACAGGTAATACCTGCGAGTCTAGTACGACTACGAGTATCGTTTGCAGCTCTCTCGCAAACTACAAGGCGGATATGACGACGGCATTCGGAACGGCTACTCCATTCGTGATTGTGGAAAAGTACAACACTGGAAAGCAGTGCGTGGCCACTGAACTCAATAGTATCGCGACGTACGTGGCGGATGGTGCTTGCCATGTGGCGGACACCAAGAGTTACCTTGCGACAAGGTCAAAGGACGGCGCAGCTACGATAATCACATACGCCGATACGGTTTGCAGCACGACTGACAAAGTGTTGACGGTGACAGCTGCTCAGGCGACCGGCAACTCATGCGCCAATGACGTTAACGGCGTTCTGGACATGAAGGTGAGCGGTAACGGGAATACTGGATCAGTGTTTTCTTCGAAACTATTCTACAACACGAACACTGGATCCTGCAAATCTCCAGCTGTGCCGATACAAGTTGTGACAACAAAAGGAACTTCGTGTTCGGCATCTAGCAGTTGCAGCAGCACAGGTCCCCCGTACACCGGGACTTACTGCTCTTCTATCTTGACATACCAAACGGATGTGGCTGCTTTATTTGGCTCGAGCCCTTACGTCGTCGTGGAAACGTACAACGTAGGAAAAAGTTGTATTGCGTCGGAGTTGGCGAGTATCTCGTCTTACTTGGCAGACGGCAGGTGCTACAAAACAGGTGATCAAGCAAGTTACGTCGCAACGAGAGCGTCGGATGGTTCGGCAACGATTACAGCGTACACCGACTCTGCGTTATGTGCTACAGACACTGGAGTAGACGTCATTGTAACAGCTGGTCAAGTTAATGCGTGTACCAGTGACATGGTGGCGTACGGTGGTGGTGTGACTCCATTGTACTTGACTTCTACCAAGAGTTATGCCGGAACGGTGAATAACTGCAACGCCCCTGCAGTGCCCATTCAAGTTGTTACGACGGTCGAGAATTTGGATACATGTACACCAACAAGTATTTGTGGTGGCAAAGCTGCCCCGTACTCCAGTAAAATGTGCAGCACTGTGTCGTCCTACAAGAATGATTTGTCTGCTGAATATGGCTCAAGCCCGTACATCATCCTCGAGGCGTATACTCAAGGGAAGAGCTGTGCCGCTGCGGAGTTGATTGGTATCACGACGTACCTGGCTGATGGAGTATGTCACTTGACGGGTACCGATACAAGTTATCGTGCCTCGCGAAATGCAGATGGATCTGCACTAATCACGCCATACTCTGACGCTGTGTGTGGTATCGCGGCAACGGCTGTGGTTTCCATCACTGCAAAGCAGGCAATAGGCAACTCATGTGCTAGTGACGCTAATGGCATAGCTGATACGAAGGTGTATGGTGATGGAGTGACGCCGTGGTTCTTGACGTCGACGAAGACTTACGCTGTTAAAACCGACAATTGTAAATCACCAGGGGTGCCAATTCAAGTTGTGACTGAGGTCGAAAACGTTGATACCTGCGTGAAGACGGAGAAGTGTACTGATGACGAGCCGTACATTAGTACGGTGTGCAGCTCCCTGTCGACGTTCAAAGCGGACATGACTACGACATTTGGCGCGAGTCCGTACGTGATTGTGAAGTCGTACACGCCTGGCCAGTTGTGCGCTGTAAGCGCACTCGAGGGTATCACGGCTTATTTGGCAGATGGTGGTTGCCACGCAACGGGTGACACGAGTTACGCTGCTACACGAGCCACGGATGGATCGGTGGTGGTCATTACTTATACCGACAATGCCTGCGAGACAGAAGATGAGGTGCTGGCTGCGACGACGGCGCAGGCCACAGGCAATTCGTGTGCTGATGATGAAAGGGGAATTCTTAACACGAGGATTGGTGGAAGCGGGACAACTGCGTCGGTGTTTTCGTCGCAGGCCTTTTACGATACTGACACGGGCGGCTGTAAGTCGCTGGCAGTACCGACCCAGGTTGTGACAACCACTGGGGACGTAAGTGAATGCACGGTATCAAGCTCTTGCAATAGTTCGGATGCGCTATTTACCGGCACTTCATGCTCTTCTATCTTGACGCTCAACGCAGACATGGCTCTGCTGTTCGGGTCGAACGCTTTTGTAACTGTGGAAACGTTTACTACCGGGACAGAATGCGCTGCTGCTAAACTTGAGAGCATCATTAGCTATTTGGCCGATGGCAATTGCCATGCAACCGGCGATGTGTCAAGTTACGTTGCTACCAGAACGTCCAATGGTGCTGCAACAGTTCTAATTTACGAAAATTCGGCCACCTGCGGCGTAGTAGTAGCGACTGATGCACCTACGACTACTGCACCTACAACTACTTCACCTACGACTGCTCCAACGACTGCACCTACAACTATTTCGCCTACGACTGCACCAACGACTGCGCCTACGACTGCACCTGAAGTTCCTACAACGATAACTGTGAGTGCTGACAAGGTCAGCAAGTGCGACAACGATATGATAGTGTCTGGTGGTGGACCGTTTGCATTGAAATCGACAGTGAGCTATGATACGGGTGGTTGTAAAACCACACCTACTCAAGTCACAACTGCGCTAGCAGATGAGACATGTGTGCCGACCACAGCCTGTGCCTCAACCGTGACCACAGCCACCAAGTGTGGTTCTACGGCAACACATGCAAAGGATGTGGCTACTTGGTATGGTACTAATCCGTATGTCGTGATTGAGACGTACACCGGCGCAAATTGTGCTTCAACGGCGCTGGCGGACATTAAGTCGTATTTGGCGGATGGCAAGTGCCACAAAACGGGCAGTGCTACGAGCTACCAAGCTGCTTGGAAGGCGAATGGCAAGGCAAAAGTTTCTTCATACACGTCCGCTGATTGTTCTGGTAGCCCGGCCACCGTGGAACTAGATACCGATTGCCACGGTTCAACATTTGTGTACGGAACTGGGGTGCCGACTTTGTTCTTCGCCACGACAAAAACGTATGATAGTGGTGTTACCAACTGCAAAACCACGGCATTGGTAGTGCCAACTGGAGTTGTGACGACGGTCGACAGTTTCGGCCCTTGCACTGACACCAGCACAACTACGGGCTGTATCGATAGCACGAAAACCGGTCTTGTGTGCAGTAGCTCGCTTACAGAGTACAAGTCGGATATTGCTGCCACTTTGGGAACTACAACACCATACGTGGTCGTGGAGACGTACAATCAAGGCAAAAAGTGTGATGCCTCCGAACTTTCGACTGTTGCGACGTACATTGCCGATGGCGGTTGCCATGTTCTTGCCAGTGACAGCTATGCTGCAACAAGGGCGGCGGATGGCTCGGCAGCAATCATCACGTACACCGGCTCCATCACGTGCGGAAACACCGGTTCAGTGTTCACGCTGACTGCAGCTCAAACAGGCAACTCTTGTGCTGACGATGGGAAAGGCATCGTTGACAAAAAGGTGGGCGGTAACGGAAACACCAAATCCGTATTCTCCTCGAAATTGATTTACGACACGAACACAGGCGGCTGTAAATCTCCTGCAATACCGACTCAAGTCACCTCGACGAAGATAACTACCACCTGTACGGCATCAGCTGGCTGCACTGGATCGAGTGCTCCTTACAGCGGTACTTCGTGCACTTCTATACTAACGTACAAAAATGACATGGCTGGTTTGTTCAGCACAAACCCGTACGTGGTCGTGGAGACGTACAACGATGGGAAGAGTTGTGCCGATGCAGAGCTGAAGAGCACCACGGTATACCTGGCGGACAATAAGTGCCACAAAACGTCTACGTCCTCGAGTTACAGTGCAACTAGAGCATCAGATGGAGCTGCGGTGATCAACACGTATGCAAACGCTGCATGTGATGGTGTGGCAACAACTACGACTGTGGTTGCAGGCCAAGGTTGTGTTGGCAACACCAAGGTGTACGGTGGCGGCGTTACACCTACGTACTTGTCGTTAACTGTGAACTACGATTCGGCTACAAACACGTGCAAATCGGGACTGCCTACGCTAGTGACTGCCGCTGTGGGTGGATGCACGCAGACAGTAACCTGCACTGGTTCTGCTGCGCCATACACAGGCATCACGTGCAGTTCTTCGTTGGCTTACGCGGATGACATGACTGCTATGTTTGGCTCGAACCCGTACGTGACTGTGGAGTCGTACAGCTCTAGTTGCACTGTGCTCGATGGTGTCATAACGTATTTGGCGGATGGTAAGTGCCACAAGACGGGCAAGCTCACCAGTTACATTGTCACACGCCAAAAAGATGGTTCAGCCAAGATTTCAGCGTTTTCAGCATCACCGAGGTGCATTGCCCCCTCACCAAGTGATGTTGTATCGTCGAGCGTATCTGCTCCAACGGTCCCACCATCGTGCACCAGTAACCAGCGGATATATGGTAACGGGGCTACGCCGCAGTACTTGGCGTCGACGCTGTATTTCGATTCGAGTTCAGCAAAATGTCAGTCGCCGGGGGTGCCTATTCAGGTGTCAACAGCTGTGGTGACGTATGATGCTTGTGTCGCAACGGCGGCTTGTACTGGTCAAGCTGCGCCGTACACAAGTAGCAGGTGCGGATCTACTGACTCATACGCGACAGACTTGGCTGCTATATTCAGTTCAAGCCCGTACGTTCGTGTGGAGACATATGCTTCTGCCCAGAGTTGCGATCCAACGAAGCTTACAGCTATCCAAGTGTACTTGGCCGATGGCCAATGTCACGCTACTGCGACGTCTAGTTATTTAGCGACAATAGCTTCGGATGGTTCGGCTACGGTCACCACGTACACGGACACCACTTGTGACACGGTTGACGATGAATTGACGGTGACAGCAGCCCAAGCGACTGGCAACTCGTGTGCCGACGGCGCGACTGGCATCCTTAACACAAAGGTGTATGGTTTCGGTTCGACTCCAAAGTCGTGGTCAGCTGTTTCCGTGTTCGATGCAACCTCATGCAAAAACGCGACTCAAGTTACTTTGGCGAACCAGTATTCTTGTGCTGCTGCTGATACCTGTTTGGATTTGGGGGCTCGTTCACTCTCGTACGCGTGTTCGAACAACTACCTCAGTGCTGTGAGTGCAGTGTTTGGTACATCGTCGCCATATATCGTTGCGGAAATGTACGCGGAGACGGAGGACTCTGAATGCGGATCGATGGAAGGTGTGATGGCTTATGCTGCGGACACAAGTTGCCACCTGACTATTGACGGCGTGACGAGCTTCACCGCAACTCTTAGCCCTGATGGGTCGGGAACTATTGTGCTGTTCGAAGACCAAATCTGCCAGGATGTCGCGCCTGTAACTGTTGCGCTGACCAAGGAGCAATTGTCTTCGAGCCAATGCGTTTGGAATGGCAAATTTTCCGCTTTCAACCAACCTTTCATTTCGACCGACCCACCATCTACTCCGGCGCCTACACCTGCAGGAAACACAGATGCACCGACTACCGTAGCGCCGACAGCCCCAGTACCGACTCCTGTTACCAGCACCAGCACTGGCTCGGGGAAGTCTGGGGCGGCAGCGTTGTCTCCGCTGCTCGCCAGCGGTTTGGCGTTTATTGGCTGGATGGTATCACTTCTGCTGTAAGCTGACTGGATCGGTTGATTGCCCTTGCGTGACGCTTGTTTGGCTCGATCGGAGAGCTTCATCAGGTAACAGACTCACTGCTAGGTATGGTATGGTATGATATACCTATCGCTTCGTATTCGCTACAGCGTGTCTACGGACATGTGCTGCATATTTCGCTCACGTAGGTCGGTTAAGGCCCAGATCGAGCATTCATACAAATCAATTGGATTCATTTTACCTTTAACAGCTTTGCGAGATGCTAAAATCCAGAATCATTGCTGCACGAGAGCTTGATCTAATTGGTATGGTGCCGGCAAGCTCATGCTATCCGGACACCAGCAGCTCCCTGCAAGTGAGGATGGTGTTTCACCCACGTTGTTCCGGCGGAGGCACAAACTGGTAGCACCAAAACGTGTAATAACAGCAATTGGTCGCCGCGCAGCTTCAACGTACATATAATTTAAACTTGCTCGCGCACGCTTGCTACTCGAGTGAAACAATTCAATGTCACACCGTCGGAGGGTTCTGCACCGACGTCGACACGCTCAATCCCATCGGAGGCAGCGAGAACGTCACCACCTTCTCCCTCAGCTTTTTGCTCACTGAGTTCCCCACCTTCTTAACCGCCTGTGCTCTGCCAAATAGAACTTTCGGCACCGCCCTCGCCGCGGCAGCCGCAGCGGTGGCTCTATGTTTCTTGGACCGGCCTCCTTCCGGCTTGGTGTCTTCCGGCACCGACGTCTGCATCACCATCTGCAGCGCCTTGTGCTGGGTCTCAAAGAACACTTCCAGTTCATCCGGCGCAAATCCCAGCGCCTTGTGCTGCGGCTCTCCCCAGTAGTTCCGCTGCCAGGCGTGGATGGCGTTGCCCCAGGCCTTTCGTTCTCCCCACGTGGGCGCGCTCATCACCAGCAGAACGGGCGTCCCGTAGACCAACACTCTGCCATCTCTGATTCTAGAGCGCTGCAGTCGCACCGAAAAGCTGTAGGGGCAGCCGCGTCCGTCGACGTCCGGGATGCCGCGCACTTTGAGCCTCGAGCGCGAGAGAACGACCTCCCGCACCATCACTCCGCGGTCTCGCTTGGTGTAGAACTGCAGCCTGCCCTCCCCCAGCACGCAGTAGTAGATGTGGCTGCGGCGGCCCTCGTCGTGCAGCAGCAGGAAGCCCTCCTTGGACATCGGAGCCCTCACTCTCTGGTACTGTGCCGATTACTTTCGGGACGGGAATGCCAGCCTAGCGTTTGACTGACTCTGAGTATGCCGGATCTCAGGATAATATATGCCCAATCAACGGCGTGGGCAGAAAATATCGAGGATGAGATCGTCCCTGCTGCTGCTGCTGCTGCTGCTGAGCGTCGTTGACGCGGCGGAAGGGCTGTATTTCAACGTGTAGAAGGAGGTACTGGACCTGGCTTCACTGCTGTCTGTTGGCCGGTGTCGCTAATGATTCTGTTGTGGTCTGGCGTAGGGCCATCGCTGCTTCTTTGTGGATGTGCCGGCCCAAACGGCCATCCGAGCCGAGTACGAGTCCCCAGACACGACGGACGTCATGGTGAGTGAGTGGGTCATAATGGGGGAATGAGGGATATACAATGACGGCTTCGATTCACAGAAGATAACGCTATTTGGTGCGAGTAGAAGACGATGGTGGCGTTCTACACGCCGGACCCGAGCAAAGGGGAGAATGAGAACACGCTGGTGAAAAAGGATCCTACCAGTCAGAAGGTAGATTACTATTATACCGGAAGTGCAGAGTATCATGCTGCCACTAACCATGCTTTTATCTGTGATGAAGGGCTCGATGTCATTCACGGCGCAGCAGAATGGGGTTCACTGGGTCTGTGTCAGCTTGGATTCCTCCAACTATGCGCTACCGGATGATGCGTCCATGGTGAGCATACAGTTTATTCGTGCGTTCATGTTGCGTGTGGATAAGTTCTAATACAATCCTGATCGTATTTCGCTTTGTAAAGCGATTCGCATTGAAGCTGAAGATGGGCGCAAGCCACGAGGAGTATCAGAATCTGGCCAAAAAGAACCAGATGGATGATCTTCACTTGGAAATCATGAAGCTGCGCGATCGTGTGGGCGCTATTCAGCGCAACCAGGACTATGCCAAGGTTAGTGCTATGATGCCACTATTGGCTGGACCTCAGTAGATACTCATTTGTGAATGTTGTTGGTTACGTGTGTACAGGAAAAAAGTTTGACGCTGCAGTCATCGATTAAAAGGAACAATCATCGTGCTACTTGGGTTTCTGTTCTCCAGGTAATAGAGGATTTCACTATGTTCATCGTGCGCGTGTACACTTAACTTTTGTTGTATGTTGTGTTGCACAGATTGCTATGTTGCTTGTTACGGGTTTCTTCCAAGCCAAACACCTCCAGGCTTACTTTCATAAGAAGAAGTTGGTGTAGTTCACGCATTGAGGCGAGATTGAGGTCGTTTAACCTTCGCTTCAGGGTTTCGTTATCAACCACGGTCCGTGGTTCGTCCACGGTATTTCACACACTACTCATGAATAAATTGTGGTCTTGTTTCATCGTTTTTGTCTGTAAGGCACGTAAATCAACGCTGCCACTCACAGTAAGAAACCGGGATACTTCTCAGTGCCACCACAGGTTGTGTTGTTCGTATCAGGCATGACAGCTCGTGTTCAAGCTCGAGATGCCATCCGTGTCAACCAAGATTTGATCTCCAAGAAAGCGCCGGCAGCGACGGCATGCACACAAGTCGAATTGTGAAAGCTTCAGTTCCTGTCCTGAAAATCATATATGTGCTGCCTAGTCGATACGATCGTGACTCACCGGAGTTGTTATCACCATAAACTGTTGTGAAGGCTACAGTCAAACATCGCCTGCAACTACAAAAAACCATGCTACCTATAGAACATGTACCTTGCAACAAGCTGAATTTCGTATTGCTGCAAGACTCAGAATGCTAACACCAGCAATGGCTTTCACCCTACTGCTCACTGTCCTTGGGGGTTGTCGCGGAATCTCGCTGTCTTTCTTGCTGCAGCGCCAACTGCATGGCGTTGTGGATCATCCGGCAGTCCGTTGTGTATGGGATCGAGTAGTCCACGAATGAGCCTGGCACCACACAAATAGCCACGAGTCACTACCAGCCCAACGAAAGCATCACCTTCGCCTGTTAACATACCCAACACGCCCAGAATAGCAAACGGTTTGTATGATTTCCGCTGCATGCTGATGGGGATTCCGATGAGGACGCCAGCAATGCAGCACTAGAATGGATACGCTATAGTCAGCCAAGAGACAGAGAGCGAAATATGGGACTGCTGTTGCACGCACCAGGATCTGACGGTTGATCATGCACGATGTGAGCATCTGCTGCAGCTGCACCGAGTCTTCGTTGCCCTTGGGATGCAGGCTCTCGTCTCCTTCGCGCTTGAGAAACATGGCGAATGATGATCGAGTTACCGGATTAGTTCCGGTGTGCGCCACACCATCTATACTCTGGAAATGAATATCTATTTCGAGAGACATGGCTACAGGTTTCACGGCCAGGTGTGGCTGAACACTGAATCGTAGCACACTTCCCAAACAAGCGTAAGGTCAACTTAGTGGCTATCTACGGAATATCAACATACACAACATGTGCTGCAGCGGGATCCGTCAAAATCTGGTTAAGACTGGATCCGGCTTCCCAACAGCGCCCAGACACCAACTAACGGAGGGGGCCCCCCGATGATCCGTGATCTGCTGAACTTCTCACCTTGTGTACCCGTTGGTGGGCTGGATCTGCTCTCTCGGCGCTCCGAAGAGATGTGACTATGTGTTTCTTGACCGTCCTGGCGGGACGCGGGGATGGGGTGGAGCAGCGCGGAAGTCTTCGCTCTGCTGCCGGTTATGGATCCAGATCCAGAGCGACTCAATGAAGCTCTGATCTGGCGGCCTGGACTTGATCCGGGGCCGGGGGTTGCCTTTGGTGTGTGGATGTCTCCTTCCTTTGCGTTACTTGCCGCTTCCTATAGCGGGGGCTCTGGGGGTTGAGAAATCGAGAGATCTTCGGGCCAAGTAATAACTCCGTCGGATCTGAGATCTGCACTTGATAGTAGATCACTAGAGTAGGTAAAATCTGGCCAATATATTATCCAGACTTACACAACCACTAGATCAGCTACTCCTTGTCTTGCCAACACCTTGTAGGGCCAATGTAGTTCCCGTTTCTTGGCGGAGGCGAAGCACTCTTGTAGTTCAGGGCAAATTCGATTCTGATTTATGGTTAAGTCCTATCACATCCTTGATCCTATCCTGCATCCACTCATCCACGGTGTACGACCGACTATGCGTCTTTTCTACCATCTCCCCATCCTTTCCGTCGTCCTCTGTACGGGGTACCTTGATGTAATCACCTGATTGCGACACCTCACCATCCCATGCTCCACTATTAGGCGGGATCCGAGATCAAGATCCGGGATCCGCCTCAGCCTTAGTACCGGGCCAGATCGTGATCTAGATGGAACCTGAGATCAAGATCCGGGATCCGCTTCTGCCTTGGTGTCGAGCCAGATCGTGATCCGGGCGAACTTTACTGTGGGGTCAGATCCCGATCTGGCAAGCTTCGGTCCCCAAGGCTTCCTCATATCGGCGATGCTTGATCTGGGTGCGCCGTCACTTCCTCAATCTGCACATCGCCCTCTTTGACCTGTCATCGCTTTCCTTAACGATTCTTCTACGAACCGCGGTGTACCTCGAGTATACTTAGATCTTGATCTCGACCTTGGTACAGCTGTGTGCCTGGATCATCCGCCGGATCTGGCACCCATGGCGGGGCCCATCATTCGCCTCGTCCTTTCTGGTCCTTTTCTTGGCGGCATCGCCATCTTAGTCCGGATCTGTCCAACTGTCATTGTCTCGGGACTGTGACCTCTGCATTTCATTTCCGATCGCATTTTCTGGAAGGCACTTCACCACAATCGCCTCCTGCGCGTAGTTGTTGCCGCGCAACGGCATCACTGCGGGCACGCCTTCGTGTACTCCCATCATCCCTGACGCTTCCGCCACATATCCGCTTCTGGATCAGCTTCATGGGTGGCCAGGATCCCGGCGGGCATCGGGCGCCATCGCCCTCGTCAGATCAATCGCCGCCAACATTGCCTGTCGCCGCCACCCCGGATCAGCTGCGCCGCCAGGTACACGATCTCTCCGAGCGGGCGGCGTTACTGTCATCCCAGCTTCGCATCGTAAGGGAAGCTCGAGACACCGCCCTCCGTGGGGAGGAGCACGCACAGCGAACCCTCGTATATTCCACTCAGGATCTGCGGGCCTGTGAGCGAGTGTGCGATCGCCAAAAGGAGGAGATAGGTCGCCTCCAAGGCGAGGTCGTTCACCTGCAGTCACGATCCGATCCGGGCGGTGACCAGCCAGATCCGATCCTGCAGTTTTGTCAGAGAGCTGGTCGGCAAGCCGCCACCATATCTGACCTTGAGCGTGAGCTTTGACACGTCTCCCGTCAGCGAGACGAGTATCGAGGAGATTGCGATCGTCTGACTCGCGAGATGCGGTTGGCTGGCGACGAGGCTGAGGTTAACGCCATGAAGCTGAACTTGCTCTGGAGCATGCCAACCACGATCTGCGAGTATCCGGGGATCTTCTAGAGCGATTACGCGATGATCTCCACACCATTGAGAACTAGGCGGTGATCCGGAGTGCTCAGCTAGATCAAGCACGAGCGGCGGCTACGGCAGGTGGTTCCACCCACGGGGAGCTCCAACGCCTCCGGGACACGTTAGCGCGAACCGACTCGGACCGAGATCACGCCCGATCCGAACTCGCCGTCACTCTAGCCGACCGCGCGAAACTGGACACTGATCTGGGTCAGAAAACGCGGGATCTTGCCCGCCTACAGGGTGAGATCGTCGGTTTGAACGGTCACGTAACCGATTTGGGTACGTTCAGCTGTCTAAGCCTCCGTTTGATCGATCTGGAACTCACACAACTTGCTTCCACAGGAGGGGAGCTGGACGTGGCCCGTCGCACCATATCGCGCCTACAGCATGATCTGGCTGACCTCAACGGCCTTAGCTCGTGATCACAACGCTGTGATGATCGAGAGGGATGTCGCCCTTCAGCGCTTGGCGATCGTAGCCACTGCGGTTGGTGCGTCACCCCCACGTCTTGCAAGCGTGCAGGGAGATCTGGCTCCCCGTTCCCCGGAACACCGCCCTTCGGCTGAAGCCGACGTCCCTGATCAAGGTGTCCCTCCGGCGGATCGGGGTCCTGATCTGGACGAGCCGGATTCAGTTCCTCAGGGTGGACAACCCGATCCGGAACACAGTGGGAACGGATCTCCGCTTCATGACCTGCCTGAGACGTCAGGCACCTTGGATCTGGACAGCGGCTCCGGTGGTCCACCGAGTGACCTCCCAGGATCTCCGGATCCTGCCTCACCCAAATATCCGCGTAGCCGGTCCCGTTCATCCGGGTCTTCACCTCTTCGCCCCCACAAGAAGGCTCGTCCCGTCGAGATTGACGATGACGACGGTCAGGAGGACGCCCTCGACATTGACGACGATGGGGCCAAGATCAAACATTTTCGGACCAGGGTTCTGAAGATCCCGAGCATCCTCCCGAGGATGTATCGGAGCGTAGCAGCGGGTCCGACCAGCATCGTTCTCGATCCTCTTTGTCCGAAATGTCGGATGATACTGAAGAGGGCGATGACGAGGAAGACTCCGCCGATGCTGAGGACGCTGACGAGGCTTTCGATCAGGACACCTTGCGCGCTCTGGCCCAGTCCCGATCTGAAGATCGCCGTCATAAACACGCGACGCCCCCTCGCCGATCGTCTCTCCAACAAGGTGCTGGCGGATCGGGAGATCCGTCTGGATCTCCTGCCGGATCGGATCACGGAAGTGGATCTCCTGCGCCTGGATCCGACCATGGAGGTGGATCCCCACGTCACGACGCTACTTCCCCAGCTTCTGATCCCCAACTTCCAGCCAACACCACGCTACCTGCGGCTCCGTTCGGACCGGATGCGATCTGCATCCCGGGACGTTCGCAGCGTCGAGTGATGTACATGCAGGATGTGGAGCCTTGGATCGTCCGCATTCTTAACCAGAGCACGATCATGGACATCACGATTGCTGTGCTGTTCCCCACTCTCCCGATCCGACCTGGGTGGATGTTCCCTACGGACGAGACTGCGATGCCGCCGCTGCGAGAAGACCAATACTGCGAAGAGCTGATCACCGAGCAGAACGTGCGGGATCTGTTGGCGACTCGTCCCTGGGAGGTCTTAGAAAACGCTGGCCAGGCTATCACCTTTGATCCAGCTGCTGCCGGCCGCTTGGGACAGTTCGCCCGAGAGTATTTAGTCCACGAGACTCGCGATCTGCAGACTTACTGAGAGAGCACACACTCTTTCCCGATCTCGAAGGCTAAGTGTTCGGCCAACCCGTGGTTGACTCGCTATCGCAAGAGTCGTAGTAATCGGCGCGGTCACGCGGGAACTCGCTGGAAGCATGTACTCTGGCTCCTGATCTTGGCTATGCGGGATGGCTGGTGTGATCTAGATGATCTACTGGACATTTACTTCCTTCACTTCCCCACCTGATCGCAGAAGGTCACGTCGTACCCTGGGGTCGTTTCACGCCTCGCGAAGCTGGCTAATCCTCTTGTATCACAGGACAAGCCGACAACACTCCTGGAGGCACTCGATGAATGCAACGAGGCAGATCCTTGGCGCAATCATTTTCATGACTCCCCTCAAGATCACCCGGCGTACCACCTTACCCGCATCGCGGGCAAATTCCTCGGTGTGCATCCTGCTACACCAGCTACTCCGTGATTCCTGCGGAAGCGTGACGCGCTAGCTCAGGTAGATCTTCCGTCTCTTGATTAGCAACTCCTTCATATTGCTTTCCCAATTCACCGATTTCAGATCCCGATCCGGGGCTGTCACCACTTATTATTCGTTGATTGCATACTCATATGTTTACATACATCCCACTCCTCCAGAACTGCAGCCTTCCTGCAGTTCCTTCTTCAATTTCCCGCCGGCGTGGCCAACCCACACCAACGGGTCCCGCCTCACTATCGTTCGTGAGACTGCATCACACCAAATCGGTTGTGATTCGCACGATCCCGTAGGAACTCATGCAGCAACGCACCACAGTTAAGATCCGCTTCGTCGATCCAGCTGGGCTCCTCATACCCACGCCAGTGTACTAGGAATTCACGATAGATCCGTCCATATCTCGTACGCTTGCCGGATCTCAGATCCGTGATCTTCTCGACTTCGTATTCATCGGATCCGAGATCCGAGATCCAACTATCTTCCGGCAATAACGCTTCGTCGAAATCTAGCCGATCTACATTGTCCGCAACCAGCTGAACAAGCGGGCGATCTGGGAACTCCTTCACCAACTTCAACTTCGATACATGTACCACCGGGAACAAACGGTAATCCGTTCCGGCAGTTTCGAGCTTGACCGCATACTCATGGATTTTCTCTGCCACTCGAATGGTCCGTGCCACAAGTGCGCTAACTTACGGGCGTAACCTTCTTTCATGCAATCCAGGTATAGCCAGACGCGAGATTCAGCTTCTATCGGGTGGGGTTGGACGTCGTCATTATGCGAATCTGCTCGATCTGCGATTGCCTCACGGAGTTTTTCGTTGACTTGTTCTCGGACCCGCGTATAATAACGCTGGATCCGGTAGCGCCATCGGCGTGGATCACGATCTTGACGTCGAGTACTACCCACCGGGATCGTGGCCTCTAATGTAGACCTAGGATCCCACCCATGTACCAAATAGAAAGGCGTATCACCTCGGATCCGATCTTGGGCTGTGTTAAGGGCAAACGTAAGCCGCTCGGCGTACTCGTCCCAATCCTGTTGATCCAGATCCTGGACATGCATCTTGAGTGCGCGCGTGATAGTCTGAACCATGCGCTCCGCCGTCCCATTCGCTTGCGGTCGGTAAGCCATAGTGGCCCTCTGACGCTGTCCTAGGATCTTGTTGAACGCTCGGAAGAAGTCGGACATAAATCCTGGCTCCCGATCGTGCCGAATTACCTCGCTAGCGCCAAATCGGCGGAACACACATTCTTCGTAGGATTCCGCTATCGTTTGAGCCGTCCTGGATGAGCTGGCCTTGGCCATCACATAGCCAGTGAATAGATCAACCCAGATCAGCAACTCCGTGTTGCCTCTATGCGATTTCGGCAGCGAAGGTATGTGATCCATGGCTATGATCTGGAACGGATAGGTGGCTTGAATATTCCCTGGCGACTCGCCTCGGATAGTTGGCCGACCTTTTCCGGTCTCGCAGTCTACACATTCCCCAACATACCGTTGGACACTCCGGTACAGGCCTCTCCAGTGGAAGTGATCCCGGATTCGCTGGTAAGTGCGGCCGATCCCTTGGTGGCCTCCCTCTACACTAGCATGGTAGTGGTGCAGGATATCCTGATGGAGGGTTTCGGGTGCAACCAACCGCATCGCGAGATCTCGATCTTCGTCAGACTTCCGGTTTGGTGGACAGTAGAAGAGTAATCCGTCCAGATCCATCTCGTAATCCATTGCCAGATTGCTGTAGGATCGAGCTTCTTCCTGGGCCAACGTAGCTACATCGCCAGCCAGATACTTCTTCATTCCGGCGATCCATGACTCTTCATCTTGGGCCCGACGAATTCGCTCTATCCTGAGCTCCCTCACCAATTCTTCCTGCATTACCTTCGGACTAGATCCGGATCTGACTCCAGATCGGGTGATCACCGGCGAAACTCGGACCACGGATTCTTCGGACTGTACGGTTAGAATCTCGTCCAACCGGTTTAGGGTCACCAAATCCGGATAGTCTTCCTCGTCCACTAGGATCCCTGACTGTCGCTGAAGGGCCGCTCCGGCGAGGCTGTCAGCGGAACCATTCCAATCTCGCTTAACATGTAGCAGCTCGTGATCTGGCCACTCTCGCACTCGATCTAGAGCTTTCTGTTTCAACAGAACCAAACCTGGGGCCTTACAATCAATTTCCCCTCTCACTTTCCGGATCACCAGGTTGGAATCCCCGCAGATCACTAGACGTCCACGCTCCACTTCAGCCAGGAGGTCGAAACACAACAAGAGACCATTATACTCCGCTTCATTCACCGTCATCCCTTCTGCATAACCCGATCGGGCTTTCAGCACGGTCCATTCTGATAGTTTCCACAGGATCGCGCTGTACGCGCCTCCTCCTCGTTTTACTCGGGCCGATCCGTCAAAGCTTACCACGTACAATTCTTCATCAGCCTTCACCTTGGGTACAGGAGCTTGTATCTGCCGTCGGGGCTCTTTCTTAGGCGCGATCGCGATCAACGCCTCTTCCACATCCGACCTAGGTGTAATACTGGCAGCCATCGCCCCTAGGATTTCGTCTTCACCTTTGGTGCACTTCATAATTTCAAGTGTACATGGTGACAGAAGAGCTGCCCATTGACCCAGACGTCCCTGTAGCCCCGGCGATCGGAACAACCATGCTAACGTCGAATGTCGAGTCAGGATCCGGATCTCACGTCCTACCAGAAGGTTGTAATTCAGATCCAAGATCCGTAGCAACGCCAGCACTTCCTTCTCGACCACATTATAATTCAGCTCGTTCGATTTCAGTGTCCGACTGGCGAAAGTGACCGGATAGTAGATCTGATCGTGACTTTGCATCAAGGCGGCGGAAATAGCCCATTCGCTAGCGAAGACAACTACTACTGGGAGTAAATCGGGATCGAAGTGGCGCAGAATTGGAGCGGTGGCGATCTTGTCCTTCAACGCTGCAAACGACCTATAGGCTCTGACCCATCTCTCGTCCGCTGCATCTACACCTGACATTACCGGGGCTGCAGTAGTTGAGTGGGATATCTCGGGATCGGGTTTAGACGAACTGTGATCCAGGATCCGACGAAGAACTGGGCGCTTCTTCAACTCAGCGAACTCAACTTCGCGTAATTCATATAGAACGGCAGCATAGATCGCATAGTCCTCAATAAATCGGCTATAATAGTTCAGGCTGCCCAAAAACGACTGCATGGATCTGAGTGATCCCGGAAAAGGTAGATCCGTCAAAGTCTTCAAGTCCTTCGGATTAGCTTCGATGCCATCGTCGGACACTCGGTGTCCCAAGTATTCCACCCGGGGAAGACCCCAGAAACTCTTCACCACACTTATAGACAGGTTCCATTTATCACACGCTTCGAGCAGATTCTCCACTCGGTGGCACAGTTGATCCCAAGATCCAGCTGTTACCAGGATATCATCGATGTAGGATCTGCGTCTTAACACTGACGGACGACCTGGATCTTCCGGTTTTCCAGCCTCAAGAAGATCTGGAGCAAATCCTGGCTCATCAGGGGGTGGGATCCGTGTAAACCCATATAACGCATTATCCAGAAGCCGCTGATAGATCTGAGGCGCATTCTTGAGTCCGAAAGGCATCCGGTTCCACTCGAACAGGCCGAACGGAGTTATGAAAGCCGAGATCGCGCGAGCTCGGTCCGTCATAGGTACGACCCAAAATCCGCTTGCCATGTCCAGCGAACAGTACCATAACACCTTGTTCAGATCCTCTAATAGATCATTGATCAGAGGCATGGGGTAGATCATTAGTCGAGTGAGACCGTTCACCAGTCGGTAGTCTATACATAGCCTGATGTCGATCCCGTTCTTTTTGATGATCACCACGATCGGTGATGCCCACGGCGATGTCGAATGTCGAATCATCTTTGCTGACAGCAAGCCCTTGATCAGATCTGACACCTTCTCCCGGAACTGCGGTGCTATCTTCCGCACCCGTTGCACGATCGGCTTCGCACCTCCTACATCGATATCACACACGACTCCTCGGCAGCTGGCGGTAAGGCATTACCTTTGCCTATCAGCAAGTGTCGTTTCCGCCAGATGATCTGCCGCAGACGATCGATCTCATCTGGAGTGCTGCGATCTGAATCACCCACCTGGATATCGTCAATAGTCACTTCGCTCGTCATAGCTGTGATCTCTGGCAATACTGCCATCTCGCCTTCCACATCTTCAGCTAGCAGATCACCAGCTTCGTGGTGGTAAATATGTTCATCTTCCAGCGGCTCCGCGACCTGTTTTTGGCTCCGTTCCGACTCCACCACCGGAATCGACCGATCTGGATCTTCGTATCGTTTTTGGCCGGTACTTGATGTGTCCAGTCGATCTGGATCTGGATCTTCGTGCCGTCTCTGGCCGACACTTGATGTGTCCAGCTGATCTGTCGGGATGGGCGCCGTCGGATCGGCACAATCGCTGGAAACGCAACCAGACGGGACATTCCGCATCTGATCGGTTTCGGCGGGGATCTCGACGTCCTGTTGCTCCGGCAGTTTTGGTGGAGCAGGTAAACCATGTCGATCGGTTCGGCACTCAGGATCCGGTTGATCGGCGGGATTGCGTCTACCTTGATCTTGGCCAACCATGCCTAGTTCTGCGTCCACACCAATTATCCTGCCCTTCTCCTCTGGAGATGGGTCAGCGGTTAGAGGTGGATCAGGAGTACTTTGGTCTTGATCTGGCCTTTCCGATGATGACTCCGTTGCATGCTCTGCACCTGGGCCTTCTTGATCATGTCCTGCCGCTATATCCTGGGCAATCTCCACTCCTTCCTGCGATCTTACAACATCCAGATCCGAGTCTCCAGTGGCGGGCTTGCTCAGATCAAGAGTGATCTGGGCGATCGGGTTCCTCCGAAGTATCGCTCGTGGGGTCACATATGTTGGACGCTCCACGGCGGGGCCCTGATCGAGTTCCGGTGAATTTGCTTGCGTCGGTTTCGACTCCACAGTAGATTCGAGTACTAGATTCTGCCACTCCATGTAGCGACGAGATCCGACCGAAACGAAACCTGGCAGGCGGGGAACGCGGTCTCCAGCCAGCCACATGCCGACCTTCTCATCGCCTTGTAGAATTAGGACCTTTTCACTGATGTTGGTGATCTGCAAGTATCGTGTCCTTCCCGGTCCTTTGACCACGGTTGGAACCCAGCGATCTCCGCGAGTGATCCATAGCTTCTCTCGATCGGACAGTCGCAGTCGTATAGGCAGCTCCACTGTTTCTCCCACTCCGATCTGCATGTGCTGATCCAGCCGTAGCATCTTCACCTTGTCATTATAGAGCTGGCGTCGTCCGCTAAGCTGGATCTGGACCTCATCTGGCAGACAAATCGATCCGTCGGCCAGATCCAGTCTGATCCCGGCGGGGACCATGAAATCCATGCCTAGAATGGCTTCCTGTTCGGACAAATCTCCAACCCAGATGTCGAAAAAGTACACGAACACTCCGGCTAACGTGATCTTGATCCGAGTTCTCCCCTCCGTAGTGTATACGTTCTCGCCAATTCCCACGCATTCTTGGCTCTGACTCGTGTCGATATAGCACCCAACCTTACGAGCAAAGGTGGTGTCCACAATGGACATGTATCTAGGAGTAAGATCGCCTTTTCATTGTTGATCTTGCCAGTCAGCTTCGCTTGGCGAAACCATTTCCCCGGCGCATGGTGTTTTCAATACCCCCTCGACTCCCCGGGTAGGAGATCCATAGAGGGTCTGGCGCCAGATCTGCGGAATTCACTGATGTGGGGTAGATCCAGATCTGAGGTCGCAGTGGCAGCTTCTTCATCGGTTGGTCGAAACCATTCCTCTTGGTCACGCTGGCCCCAATATCCGCGAAATTCTCCAGACTGTAGATCTAGCGACAGTTCAACCTCCGGTCGGTCAAATTCATCTGATCGTAGGCTGGAGATCTTGGCAACTTGTTCCTCGTGCAGATCACATGTATTACCGCATATATCTGGTCGTTGACTACCTTGATCTAGCGATAGCTTGTTCACAAATGCATAAATGCAATACCTAGAACGCTCGGCTCGTATCGGTTTCCAAACCGACGAGCATCCTAGTTTAACATCTTCTCAGCTATCGCTGGTAAAATGTAATGGGTCTGCTTAGACCCACTACTTAAGCTTACACGTGTGCGCACGTGTATGAGGAAGCGTAGGAGTAATTTACTTAAGTTTAGTATACTTGTATCCGCAAGTATACTTAAACCTAGATAAAGGAACCGAACGATAGCTTTGGTGCCAAATGAGAACTGTATTGATTGTAAATGGGGTTTCCTCCTAAAACTGATATTTCTAATGAGAGGTTCTGCCATTGGATGGCTGGCAGAACCCCTATCTATTGAATGACTCTCATTGGTAGAAAGGTGTTACTTTCTACCAGTCATATGCCTTTTGCTATGAATGTGGACCACCCTGTGGTGGTCACCTGAATGTATCCCTTAGTGCATGTTGCACTAAGGTAGGAGGTGAACCGACTGTGTAGCCCAGCTACACCATCCCCCCGTTAGGATTTGACGTGCCGGTCTCGACACGTCAATCCGTATTTTCTTCGGGAGAACACGTGCTCATTCCCAATGAGCACGCCAACGACGTCTTCGTCTAAGACGCCGGTCGCTTCGGCAACAGCAAGTGCTGTCGTCGCCTCCAAGGCGACGACGGCCGCTGCCTCGGCCACGACCGCTACTGACATCGCCTCGACGGCGATGTCGACAAGCGCGGCAACAGAGAGGCGACTCTCTGTTGCTGGATACCACTCGAGATGGCATGAGAAACATGCCATCCGAAACAAGACAGGCAAGATCATTGCTGTCGAAACCGGAGTGGGTATCTACTCTCCGGGTGGAGAGGGAGTTCCCCTCGACTACGGAAGCGAAGTCGAGGAGGGGGAACTCGAAGGAGACAAGGACACCTTGTCTCCGGGCCACACTGACCCCAATGTGGGTCTGCGTCGTCCACGCGAGGACGACCCGAACGCTTCGAGCTCGAAGCGTTCGCGCAGCGGCAGTGGAACACCGCTCGCTGCCGCTGGAGCCTTGACGACTCCGCGGGATGGAGATGACTCTGCTCCATCCGCTGATGTTGCGGCCTCGCACACTGAGCCAGTGCGCGAGCCGTGGATGCCGTCTCAGTCTGAGATCGGCAGCCGATTCGGTGCGACCGCGCCACCGAATCTGTACGCGCTGTATTCGTGCAACGCCATCGTTGACGATGACGTCACGAAGCGATTGCGCTTTGATCCGATGACGAATCAAAGGCGCGACTACTACATCGGGCTCTTCCATGAGCTCCGATGGTTTGCGAGCAAGAAGACTTCTCGCAGAAGCAAAGTGCCCGAGTGGCAGGCACTTTGTCGGAGTTGGAGTGCCTTTGTTGAAAACTTCAACAAGAACCCCGCTGGCTATCGCGACCGGATTAGCCAGGCGCGGGAGCGCTACGAGAAGTTCTCGAAGCGTGGTAAACTTGAACGACTGCACCATGGTGCAGTCGGTATTGGACTTCCTTGCGCAGTGCCTTATGACACTGCTTGTGAGTACTGCTACCCCGGAGCAGTACGCATCACCGAGCGGGACATCAACGGGTACACGTCCATGTGTGTACCTGACGACCTCAAGACCCTGCGCGCCAGTTTTCAGGCGCAGGCGTCTTCTAGTGCTGCGGATAATCGCAGCACTTATTCGAGTGCTGTAGGCGTCTACAGCACTCGCCCAAGTTTTACGCCCTTCGGCGGAGGTGGCGGCCGTCGTACGCCGTCACCATTTCCGGAATGTCCTCCATCAGGACATTCCGTGATTCCCACGTATCGTGTTGGGGAGGAAATCCTCTCCAACGAATTCGAAAATGAACCGGACCTCGGATCTGGTTCCGATGACCAACAATTCGCTGGACGATCCAGCGAGTTGCCCCGCGTGCGTCTCGCAACGGGGGGGGGGGGGGGGGGGGGGGGGGGGGGGGGGGCGGGAAGACGCCCCGGGTTTGGTCAACCAAACCTTGAGTTTCGCTTGGAGGCTGTTGAGCGTCTCCAAGCGTCGCAGTTCGCTGCTCTGCGTTAGGAGCTGAGCTTGTTGAAGGCTCAGCTCGCGGAGGTTGCGCAGACGACCTCGAACTTAAAGGTCGAAGTCGGGACGAGGCTCTCTGGCGCCTTGAAGCGCGTCGCCGCGCTCGAGAGCGCTTTGGCGAGTCACCAGACGTAGGTGACTCGTGCTGCACGTACGGCTTCAGTCGCCCAACGTAAAACGTTGGGTGCAAGCGCATGCTGGACGGTATGTCCAGTGTGTACGCGTTGCCATGCTTCGCCAACACGGTGAATGGCCCAATGAAGCGCGGAGCAAGCAAGTTTGCTCCGAAATCGGAAACGGCATGTTTAGCTAGGTTCTGCGTAGCTACCAGAACTAATGAACCAACTTTGAATTCATTTGTGTTTCCCCTGCCGGTGTTATCGGCATTCAGCTTCTGTCGATCGACAGAAGCTGTTATTGCATCTTGGACAAACCAAATTACGGCTTGTCGACGCTGGACAACGTCCATTGCATCCGAGCTGAACCCCTGGTTCAGTTCGTGCTCCTTGTTCGCAGCAGGCCCGGCCTGCGCGTGATGTTCGTTGTCGTTTAAAGTGTCTACGCCCGTCGTAGACACTGTGTTGTCGTCGCCATGACTGCGCGCAGTACGTGCGCGAGTCGTCACAGCTGATACATTGCTTGTATCAGCGTGCTTATCCGGTTGTTTTGAATTAACCGGATACCCTCCCCCACTTAAGGAAGGAGCTACCGCACCGAGTACGCTCGGTACGCGTGGGTGCCTCATGGCATTCACGTAGAACGGTGTGTCTCCTCTCGAGACATGCACCGAGTTGTTGATGGCGAACTCCGCCATCGACAAGCAGTCGCTCCATTGATGGAACGAGTGCGCGTAGCTCTTCATGGTGTCAACCAACACGCGGTTGACACGCTCTGTTTGTCCGTCGGTCTGTGGGTGATCCGCAGTCGACATGGACAACTGCGTCCCAAGAAGTGTAAACACTTCTTGCCAGAATCGCGCTGTAAAGCGCGGATCCCGATCCGACACGATGTCGAGTGGCATACCATGGTGTCTAAACACCATGTCGACAAACAGACATACCGTCTGTTTGGCTGTCACCTCGGCTGGTACTGCAGCAAGATGCACCATCTTGCTGAAGCGGTCAACAAAGACCACTATACCAGTCCTCCGCTTGTTGTCTTGCGGAAGACCAAAAACGAAGTCCATTGAAATTGTTAGAGGGTGCTGGGTGCTGGGTGTGCATGTGTGTGTGTGCACCAGGTGTGGGTGCAAGGCGTGTGTGCGTGCGCGTGCCTCTACGCGTGTGCGGGGGAGCTTTGTGGCGGCGTCAAGTGCTCATGATGAGACGCGCAGGTTGCGTGCGCGTGAGAACAAGCGTGTGGGAGCGTGTCCAAGTGCTCAAGCGGCGTGGACATGCGTGTGGGTGCATAGTAGGAGCTACATATGTAGGAGTAGGGTGTGCGTGACTTTGGTCATGCAGTATGGTGTAGTGGGGTCTTTGATCCGAAGGGTGTGGGTTCGAGTCCCCACATGGACGTTTTTCTTTTTGCCGACAAGAGAGCGTAGGAGGCAGCTAGCAGCTAAAACTCACTCACTCAATCTCACTTTTGGTTTTGCAATCTCGGCCCGAAGCCGTCTTCTAAGCTTTCAACTCTCCGCAGCTCGTAGCCCAACTTCCTTTTGGTTATGAGCCCAAGTACCGACACCAAGTTCAAGGTCGAGCCTTTCGACGGCTCGAACTACTCGCTGTGGAGCTACAAGATGAAGATGTACCTGATGTCCAAGGGATTGTGGGAAGCTGTCTCCGGGGAAGCCGGATCGACGGCGAAGGAGCAACAAGCGCACGCGGCGATTGTGCTCAACCTGAACGACTCGCAGTTGATGCACGTGGCGACGTCCACGACTGCGAAGGAGGCGTGGGACACGTTGAAGAAGTTCCACAAGACTCAAGACATGGCGAACCGGCTGTGGCTCAAGGAAAAGTTCTCGGCGTTCAAGTTCACGGCGTCCTCCGTCGGCAAGCACGTGACGGAGTTGGAGAAGCTCGTGATGGAGATGAAGAACGCGGGGTGTGAGCCAACTGAGGAAGACGTCTGCGCGACGATGCTGCGGAGTCTGCCATCGAGCTACGAGGCTCTGGTTCAAGCGTTTCGCATGTCAGTGAGTGAGTTCAAGCTTGCAGACCTGGTGAGCAAGCTGATTGCGGAAGAAGTGCGTCAGAAGGACTCGAACCGCATCGAAGAGGCGACTGCGCTTCTTGCCAGCAAGGGCAATGGGAAGCAGCAGCAGAAGAAGAAGAACCCACGCGGGATGCGCAAGAAGGGGCCCTTCGGGAAGTGTTTCAACTGTGGCAAGCCTGGCCACTATGCGAGGGATTGCCGTTCCGAGGCAAGTCCCGATGAAGATGTCCAAGACCAGTCGAACGTTGCGTTCCACGCGACGGAAGCTTTTGCTAGCGAGTGCTGGGTGATGGACAGCGGTGCTTCGGCACACATGTGCAAGACACGCGACGCGTTTCAAGAGTACTCGGGTGTAAAGACTGCGCGCACCATATCGAGCGCAAAGAGCAGCGCGAGCTTGAAGAGTCTCGGGGTTGGAACAGTTGTTCTGCGTGTCTGGACTGGTAGTGCGTGGATAAACGCGCGACTGGAAAACACACTGCACGTTCAAGATTTGAACAAGAACCTGTTCTCTCACGGCTGCAACGGCACGCGGCATGACCGTGACTATGGACAGCGAGCAGTGCGTTGTGAAACGCGGCGGCCAAGTGGTGGCGACGGGCAGGAAGCAAGGCAAGCTGATGTTCCTCAAAAGGAAGTTGGGCTACGAGCTGCGGAGAGTTGAAAGCTTAGAAGACGGCTTCGGGCCGAGATTGCAAAACCAAAAGTGAGATTGAGTGAGTGAGTTTTAGCTGCTAGCTGCCTCCTACGCTCTCTTGTCGGCAAAAAGAAAAACGTCCATGTGGGGACTCGAACCCACACCCTTCGGATCAAAGACCCCACTACACCATACTGCATGACCAAAGTCACGCACACCCTACTCCTACATATGTAACTCCTACTATGCACCCACACGCATGTCCACGCCGCTGAGCACTTGGACACGCTCCCACACGCTTGTTCTCACGCGCACGCAACCTGCGCGTCTCATCATGAGCACTTGACGCCGCCACAAATCCCCCCGCACACGCGTAGAGGCACGCGCACGCACACACGCCTTGCACCCACACCTGGTGCACACACGCACATGCACACGCAGCACCCTCTAACACTCTCCCTTGATGCGCTGTGCTTGGTGTCTTAGGCGTCCATGCCGAGTCCGACGAGAAACTGGCGGTGCTTGGGTCGCGCCAGTGCCTTGGTAAACCCGTCTGCGATCATCTCGTCTGTCGGCTTGTACTCGAGCACGATGACCTTGTCTTCCACCTTCTCGCGCAAGAAGTGATACTTCAAGTCGATGTGCTTGGTGCATGAGTGGTACGCTGGGTTCTTGGCCAGCGCAATGCAACCTTGGTTGTCCTGAAAAATGGTAGTCGCACCCACACACTCACACCCCACGTCCAGTAGTAGCTGACGCAGCCACACTGCCTCTTGAGTGGCGTTGTACAGTGCCATGTACTCTGCCTCCGTGCTCGAGGTTGCCACTGTCGGTTGCCGCTTCGACTTCCACGAAATTGCACTCCCGTTCAGGAAGAACACGTAGCCAGTAGTCGAGCGCCGGGTGTCCAAATCACCTGCCCAGTTCGCATCCGCGTAGCCGATCAGCTCTCCCTTAGTCCCGCCGTTGAACACGAGTCCCAGGTCCGGAGTGGTCTTCAAGTACTTCAAAATCCGCTTCGCAGCCACCCAGTGAGACTTGTTGTACCGCTCGCAAAACTTGGCCACTTCACCCACAGCTTGAGCAATGTCCGGGCGCGTACAAGTTGCGAGGTACATCAAAGCCCCCACCAACTCGCGATACGGGTACCTGGGCACGAAATCTTCGTCTTCTGACGGCTTCACCAGCTTCGAGTTGCTGTCCGCTGGTGTGTGCACTGCCTTGCACTTTTCCACGCCGAACTTCTCCGCGAGTCGTTGAATATACGCTCGCTGATTCATGACGATGGTCTTGTCGTCGCGGTTGCGGTGGATCTCGATGCCGAGACAGTACTTCAGCTCACCGAGCTCCTTGATGCTGAACTCGCGCTTCAGCGCCTTCTTGATCTCACCGATCTCCGCTTTCGTCCTGCTGAAGATCATGAGGTCGTCCACATAGACGATAATGATGCTGAACTTCGAGTCCGAACGCCGAACATACACACACGGATCCGCCGCTGACCGATGGAAACCTTGGCCCTCCAGGTGCTTGTTCAGCTTGCTGTTCCATTGGCGTGCCGCTTGCTTCGTGCCGTAAAGCGCTTGCATCAACAGGCACTTCTTGGTTGGGTTGACTTGGTCTTCAAATCCGTCCGGCTGGTCCATATAGAGCTCCTCTTCAACGTCGCCGTAGAGAAACGCGGTGTCCACATCCACGTTTTCAGCCTCCATGTCTTCCTCTGCTGCAATCGCCACCGCCGTGTTGATGGACTCCTTGCGTGCTACAGGAGCGAAAGTCTCCGTGTAGTCGACCCCTGGACGTTGCGTGAAGCCCTTCGCCACGAGACGAGCCTTGAACTTGATGATCTTCCCGCTCGGGTCACGCTTGATACGGAACACCCACTTGCACCCGATCGCCTTCTTGTCTGACGGCATGTCCACCAACTTCCAGGTGCGGTGATCCTCAAGCGACTTCATTTCGCTTTCCATGGCGCGCAGCCATTCGTCTTTGTACTTGCTCCGCATGACTTCATCGTACGACACTGCGCGCTCACCGTCGTCGTCTTCGGTGAGGAAGCAGTAGAGGGAAACGAACTCAGCCTCGTAGTCGTCCAGGTTGAACTCACCCCTTCGAGTCCCGGGAAATTCGTCTTGGTAGCGCATGACTCCACGCCTTTTGCGTGCTGGACGCACCATCCGCTCCTCTTCGCCGTCTCTCCCTGGCGTGCTAGAGCCACGCGTTGGCACAGACCCGGTCGGTCCGCTGTGCTCCTCGGGTTCGTGGAGTGGGCGTGTCGGGGGCGTGCTGAAACCGTCGTCAACACTGGGTTCTTCCGTGCGCTCCTCTTCTTCATCATTGTCGATGATGTCGATCACCTCCTGGTTGCGCGTCTTCGCCATTGTGACCGGTGGCGCTTCAGCAAACGTCACACTCCTTGAAATCACGATCGATCCGTCGCTGGGGTCCAGGAGTCGATATGCTTTGTGTTGCTTGGCGTAGCCGAGGAACACGCACTTGATCCCCGAGTTGTCCAGCTTTGTGCGTTTCGGCTTGGTCACATGGGCGTAGCACTCGGTCCCAAAAACGCGCATGTGCTCCAGACGTGGCGCCCTCTTGAAAACCAGCTGGAATGGGCTTGTGTGTGGGCTTGACGTACGTTCCGAATGTCTGCAGCTGTCATGATGGCCTCGCACCAGTACGACTTGTCCATCCCGCTCTCCTCCAGCATGCAGCGTGTCATTTCGACCAGCGTACGGTTCATCCGCTCTGCCATGCCGTTCTGTTGCGGGTTGTAAGGCACCGTGAACTCTTGCTTGATGGTCTTCTCGTCGCACAGAGCCACCATCCCCGCGTTGCAGTATTCACCGCCGTTGTCACTGCGTAGCACCTTGACCTTGATGCCCGCACTTGTTTCTGCCTCCTTGAGAAACTTCTTGAACGCCTCACACACTTCGCTCTTCTTGCGCAGTGGGTAGATTGTCACAAAGCGACTCTTCATCATGATGAAGCTCACAATGTACTTGTAGCCCGACTTGGGTGCAGGAGCGACGGGCCCCAACACATCAGAGCACACAGTGGTGTCCTTGCGTGCGCTCTCCCTGGCTTCGAGTCCCTCCTTGGTCGACTTGAAAGGCTTGCGTGCCTGCTTCGCAGTCGCACACACGCCACACACGGTTCCAGGCTCTGCCAGCGCACCCTTGAGTTTCCCGTCCTTGATCATGGAGTTCAGCGTGCCGAAAGACGCGTGGCCGAGTCGCCGGTGCCACAAATCCATATTGTCTTCAGCCGCATGGCACTCGTCGCCGCCCTCAATGTTGAGGATGTTAGAGGGTGCTGGGTGCTGGGTGTGCATGTGTGTGTGTGCACCAGGTGTGGGTGCAAGGCGTGTGTGCGTGCGCGTGCCTCTACGCGTGTGCGGGGGGATTTGTGGCGGCGTCAAGTGCTCATGATGAGACGCGCAGGTTGCGTGCGCATGAGAACAAGCGTGTGGGAGCGTGTCCAAGTGCTCAGCGGCGTGGACATGCGTGTGGGTGCATAGTAGGAGTTACATATGTAGGAGTAGGGTGTGCGTGACTTTGGTCATGCAGTATGGTGTAGTGGGGTCTTTGATCCGAAGGGTGTGGGTTCGAGTCCCCACATGGACGTTTTTCTTTTTGCCGACAAGAGAGCGTAGGAGGCAGGCTAGCAGCTAAAACTCACTCACTCAATCTCACTTTTGGTTTTGCAATCTCGGCCCGAAGCCGTCTTCTAAGCTTTCAACTCTCCGCAGCTCGTAGCCCAACTTCCTTTTGGTTATGAGCCCAAGTACCGACACCAAGTTCAAGGTCGAGCCTTTCGACGGCTCGAACTACTCGCTGTGGAGCTACAAGATGAAGATGTACCTGATGTCCAAGGGATTGTGGGAAGCTGTCTCCGGGGAAGCCGGATCGACGGCGAAGGAGCAACAAGCGCACGCGGCGATTGTGCTCAACCTGAACGACTCGCAGTTGATGCACGTGGCGACGTCCACGACTGCGAAGGAGGCGTGGGACACGTTGAAGAAGTTCCACAAGACTCAAGACATGGCGAACCGGCTGTGGCTCAAGGAAAAGTTCTCGGCGTTCAAGTTCACGGCGTCCTCCGTCGGCAAGCACGTGACGGAGTTGGAGAAGCTCGTGATGGAGATGAAGAACGCGGGGTGTGAGCCAACTGAGGAAGACGTCTGCGCGACGATGCTGCGGAGTCTGCCATCGAGCTACGAGGCTCTGGTTCAAGCGTTTCGCATGTCAGTGAGTGAGTTCAAGCTTGCAGACCTGGTGAGCAAGCTGATTGCGGAAGAAGTGCGTCAGAAGGACTCGAACCGCATCGAAGAGGCGACTGCGCTTCTTGCCAGCAAGGGCAATGGGAAGCAGCAGCAGAAGAAGAAGAACGCACGCGGGATGCGCAAGAAGGGGCCCTTCGGGAAGTGTTTCAACTGTGGCAAGCCTGGCCACTATGCGAGGGATTGCCGTTCCGAGGCAAGTCCCGATGAAGATGTCCAAGACCAGTCGAACGTTGTGTTCCACCCGACGGAAGCTTTTGCTAGCGAGTGCTGGGTGATGAACAGCGGTGCTTCGGCACACATGTGCAAGACACGCGACGCGTTTCAAGAGTACTCGGGTGTAAAGACTGCGCGCACCATATCGAGCGCAAAGAGCAGCGCGAGCTTGAAGAGTCTCGGGGTTGGAACAGTTGTTCTGCGTGTCTGGACTGGTAGTGCGTGGATAAACGCGCGACTGGAAAACACACTGCACGTTCAAGATTTGAACAAGAACCTGTTCTCTCACGGCTGCAACGGCACGCGGCATGACCGTGACTATGGACAGCGAGCAGTGCGTTGTGAAACGCGGCGGCCAAGTGGTGGCGACGGGCAGGAAGCAAGGCAAGCTGATGTTCCTCAACATTGAGGGCGGCGACGAGTGCCATGCGGCTGAAGACAATATGGATTTGTGGCACCGGCGACTCGGCCACGCGTCTTTCGGCACGCTGAACTCCATGATCAAGGACGGGAAACTCAAGGGTGCGCTGGCAGAGCCTGGAACCGTGTGTGGCGTGTGTGCGACTGCGAAGCAGGCACGCAAGCCTTTCAAGTCGACCAAGGAGGGACTCGAAGCCAGGGAGAGCGCACGCAAGGACACCACTGTGTGCTCTGATGTGTTGGGGCCCGTCGCTCCTGCACCCAAGTCGGGCTACAAGTACATTGTGAGCTTCATCATGATGAAGAGTCGCTTTGTGACAATCTACCCACTGCACAAGAAGAGCGAAGTGTGTGAGGCGTTCAAGAAGTTTCTCAAGGAGGCAGAAACAAGTGCGGGCATCAAGGTCAAGGTGCTACGCAGTGACAACGGCGGTGAATACTGCAACGCGGGGATGGTGGCTCTGTGCGACGAGAAGACCATCAAGCAAGAGTTCACGGTGCCTTACAACCCGCAACAGAACGGCATGGCAGAGCGGATGAACCGTACGCTGGTCGAAATGACACGCTGCATGCTGGAGGAGAGCGGGATGGACAAGTCGTACTGGTGCGAGGCCATCATGACAGCTGCAGACATTCGGAACGTACGTCAAGCCCACACACAAGCCCATTCCAGCTGGTTTTCAAGAGGGAGCCACGTCTGGAGCACATGCGCGTTTTTGGGACCGAGTGCTACGCCCATGTGACCAAGCAGAAACGCACAAAGCTGGACAACTCGGGGATCAAGTGCGTGTTCCTCGGCTACGCCAAGCAACACAAAGCATATCGACTCCTGGACCCCAGCGACGGATCGATCGTGATTTCAAGGAGTGTGACGTTTGCTGAAGCGCCACCGGTCACAATGGCGAAGACGCGCAACCAGGAGGTGATCGACATCATCGACAATGATGAGAAAGAGGAGCGCACGGAAGAACCCAGTGTTGACGACGGTTTCAGCACGCCCCCGACACGCCCACTCCACGAACCCGAGGAGCACAGCGGACCGACCGGGTCTGTGCCAACGCGTGGCTCTAGCACGCCAGGGAGAGACGGCGAAGAGGAGCGGATGGTGCGTCCAGCACGCAAAAGGCGTGGAGTCGTGCGCTACCAAGACGAATTTCCCGGGACTCGAAGGGGTGAGTTCAACCTGGACGACTACGAGGCTGAGTTCGATTCCCTCTACTGCTTCCTCACCGAAGACGACGACGGTGAGCGCGCGGTGTCGTACGATGAAGTCATGCGGAGCAAGTACAAAGACGAATGGCTGCGCGCCATGGAAAGCGTGTTAGAGGGTGCTGCGTGTGCATGTGCGTGTGTGCACCAGGTGTGGGTGCAAGGCGTGTGTGCGTGCGCGTGCCTCTACGCGTGTGCGGGGGGATTTGTGGCGGCGTCAAGTGCTCATGATGAGACGCGCAGGTTGCGTGCGCGTGAGAACAAGCGTGTGGGAGCGTGTCCAAGTGCTCAAGCGGCGTGGACATGCGTGTGGGTGCATAGTAGGAGCTACATATGTAGGAGTAGGGTGTGCGTGACTTTGGTCATGCAGTATGGTGTAGTGGGGTCTTTGATCCGAAGGGTGTGGGTTCGAGTCCCCACATGGACGTTTTTCTTTTTGCCGACAAGAGAGCGTAGGAGGCAGGCTAGCAGCTAAAACTCACTCACTCAATCTCACTTTTGGTTTTGCAATCTCGGCCCGAAGCCGTCTTCTAAGCTTTCAACTCTCCGCAGCTCGTAGCCCAACTTCCTTTTGGTTATGAGCCCAAGTACCGACACCAAGTTCAAGGTCGAGCCTTTCGACGGCTCGAACTACTCGCTGTGGAGCTACAAGATGAAGATGTACCTGATGTCCAAGGGATTGTGGGAAGCTGTCTCCGGGGAAGCCGGATCGACGGCGAAGGAGCAACAAGCGCACGCGGCGATTGTGCTCAACCTGAACGACTCGCAGTTGATGCACGTGGCGACGTCCACGACTGCGAAGGAGGCGTGGGACACGTTGAAGAAGTTCCACAAGACTCAAGACATGGCGAACCGGCTGTGGCTCAAGGAAACGTTCTCGGCGTTCAAGTTCACGGCGTCCTCCGTCGGCAAGCACGTGACGGAGTTGGAGAAGCTCGTGATGGAGATGAAGAACGCGGGGTGTGAGCCAACTGAGGAAGACGTCTGCGCGACGATGCTGCGGAGTCTGCCATCGAGCTACGAGGCTCTGGTTCAAGCGTTTCGCATGTCAGTGAGTGAGTTCAAGCTTGCAGACCTGGTGAGCAAGCTGATTGCGGAAGAAGTGCGTCAGAAGGACTCGAACCGCATCGAAGAGGCGACTGCGCTTCTTGCCGGCAAGGGCAATGGGAAGCAGCAGCAGAAGAAGAAGAACGCACGCGGGATGCGCAAGAAGGGGCCCTTCGGGAAGTGTTTCAACTGTGGCAAGCCTGGCCACTATGCGAGGGATTGCCGTTCCGAGGCAAGTCCCGATGAAGATGTCCAAGACCAGTCGAACATTGTGTTCCACGCGACGGAAGCTTTTGCTAGCGAGTGCTGGGTGATGAACAGCGGTGCTTCGGCACACATGTGCAAGACACGCGACGCGTTTCAAGAGTACTCGGGTGTAAAGACTGCGCGCACCATATCGAGCGCAAAGAGCAGCGCGAGCTTGAAGAGTCTCGGGGTTGGAACAGTTGTTCTGCGTGTCTGGACTGGTAGTGCGTGGATAAATGCGCGACTGGAAAACACACTGCACGTTCAAGATTTGAACAAGAACCTGTTCTCTCACGGCTGCAACGGCACGCGGCATGACCGTGACTATGGACAGCGAGCAGTGCGTTGTGAAACGCGGCGGCCAAGTGGTGGCGACGGGCAGGAAGCAAGGCAAGCTGATGTTCCTCAACATTGAGGGCGGCGACGAGTGCCATGCGGCTGAAGACAATATGGATTTGTGGCACCGGCGACTCGGCCACGCGTCTTTCGGCACGCTGAACTCCATGATCAAGGACGGGAAACTCAAGGGTGCGCTGGCAGAGCCTGGAACCGTGTGTGGCGTGTGTGCGACTGCGAAGCAGGCACGCAAGCCTTTCAAGTCGACCAAGGAGGGACTCGAAGCCAGGGAGAGCGCACGCAAGGACACCACTGTGTGCTCTGATGTGTTGGGGCCCGTCGCTCCTGCACCCAAGTCGGGCTACAAGTACATTGTGAGCTTCATCATGATGAAGAGTCGCTTTGTGACAATCTACCCACTGCACAAGAAGAGCGAAGTGTGTGAGGCGTTCAAGAAGTTTCTCAAGGAGGCAGAAACAAGTGCGGGCATCAAGGTCAAGGTGCTACGCAGTGACAACGGCGGTGAATACTGCAACGCGGGGATGGTGGCTCTGTGCGACGAGAAGACCATCAAGCAAGAGTTCACGGTGCCTTACAACCCGCAACAGAACGGCATGGCAGAGCGGATGAACCGTACGCTGGTCGAAATGACACGCTGCATGCTGGAGGAGAGCGGGATGGACAAGTCGTACTGGTGCGAGGCCATCATGACAGCTGCAGACATTCGGAACGTGTTGCCTAACACGTCAAGCCCACACGCAAGCCCATTCCAGCTGGTTTTCAAGAGGGCGCCACGTCTGGAGCACATGCGCGTTTTTGGGACCGAGTGCTACGCCCATGTGACCAAGCAGAAACGCAAAAAGCTGGACAACTCGGGGATCAAGTGCGTGTTTCTCGGCTACGCCAAGCAACACAAAGCATATCGACTCCTGGACCCCAGCGACGGATCGATCGTGATTTCAAGGAGTGTGACGTTTGCTGAAGCGCCACCGGTCACAATGGCGAAGACGCGCAACCAGGAGGTGATCGACATCATCGACAACGATGAGAAAGAGGAGCGCACGGAAGAACCCAGTGTTGACGACGGTTTCAGCACGCCCCCGACACGCCCACTCCACGAACCCGAGGAGCACAGCGGACCGACCGGGTCTGTGCCAACGCGTGGCTCTAGCACGCCAGGGAGAGACGGCGAAGAGGAGTGGATGGTGCGTCCGGCACGCAAAAGGCGTGGAGTCGTGCGCTACCAAGACGAATTTCCCGGGACTCGAAGGGGTGAGTTCAACCTGGACGACTACGAGGCTGAGTTCGATTCCCTCTACTGCTTCCTCACCGAAGACGACGACGGTGAGCGCGCGGTGTCGTACGATGAAGTCATGCGGAGCAAGTACAAGGACGAATGGCTGCGCGCCATGGAAAGCGAAATGAAGTCGCTTGAGGATCACCGCACCTGGAAGTTGGTGGACATGCCGTCAGACAAGAAGGCCATCGGGTGCAAGTGGGTGTTCCGTATCAAGCGTGACCCGAGCGGGAAGATCATCAAGTTCAAGGCTCGTCTCGTGGCGAAGGGCTTCACGCAACGTCCAGGGGTCGACTACACGGAGACTTTCGCTCCTGTAGCACGCAAGGAGTCCATCAACACGGCGGTGGCGATTGCAGCAGAGGAAGACATGGAGGCTGAAAATGTGGATGTGGACACCGCGTTTCTCTACGGCGACGTTGAAGAGGAGCTCTATATGGACCAGCCGGACGGATTTGAAGACCAAGTCAACCCAACCAAGAAGTGCCTGTTGATGCAAGCGCTTTACGGCACGAAGCAAGCGGCACGCCAATGGAACAGCAAGCTGAACAAGCACCTGGAGGGCCAAGGTTTCCATCGGTCAGCGGCGGATCCGTGTGTGTATGTTCGGCGTTCGGACTCGAAGTTCAGCATCATTATCGTCTACGTGGACGACCTCATGATCTTCAGCAGGACGAAAGCGGAGATCGGTGAGATCAAGAAGGCGCTGAAGCGCGAGTTCAGCATCAAGGAGCTCGGTGAGCTGAAGTACTGTCTCGGCATCGAGATCCACCGCAACCGCGACGACAAGACCATCGTCATGAATCAGCGAGCGTATATTCAACGACTCGCGGAGAAGTTCGGCGTGGAAAAGTGCAAGGCAGTGCACACACCAGCGGACAGCAACTCGAAGCTGGTGAAGCCGTCAGAAGACGAAGATTTCGTGCCCAGGTACCCGTATCGCGAGTTGGTGGGGGCTTTGATGTACCTCGCAACTTGTACGCGCCCGGACATTGCTCAAGCTGTGGGTGAAGTGGCCAAGTTTTGCGAGCGGTACAACAAGTCTCACTGGGTGGCTGCGAAGCGGATTTTGAAGTACTTGAAGACCACTCCGGACCTGGGACTCGTGTTCAACGGCGGGACTAAGGGAGAGCTGATCGGCTACGCGGATGCGAACTGGGCAGGTGATTTGGACACCCGGCGCTCGACTACTGGCTACGTGTTCTTCCTGAACGGGAGTGCAATTTCGTGGAAGTCGAAGCGGCAACCGACAGTGGCAACCTCGAGCACGGAGGCAGAGTACATGGCACTGTACAACGCCACTCAAGAGGCAGTGTGGCTGCGTCAGCTACTACTGGACGTGGGGTGTGAGTGTGTGGGTGCGACTACCATTTTTCAGGACAACCAAGGTTGCATTGCGCTGGCCAAGAACCCAGCGTACCACTCACGCACCAAGCACATCGACTTGAAGTATCACTTCTTGCGCGAGAAGGTGGAAGACAAGGTCATCGTGCTCGAGTACAAGCCGACAGACGAGATGATCGCAGACGGGTTTACCAAGGCACTGGCGCGACCCAAGCACCGCCAGTTTCTCGTCGGACTCGGCATGGACGCGTAAGACGCCAAGCACAGCGCATCAAGGGAGAGTGTTAGAGGGTGCTGCGTGTGCATGTGCGTGTGTGCACCAGGTGTGGGTGCAAGGCGTGTGTGCGTGCGCGTGCCTCTACGCGTGTGCGGGGGAGCTTTGTGGCGGCGTCAAGTGCTCATGATGAGACGCGCAGGTTGCGTGCGCGTGAGAACAAGCGTGTGGGAGCGTGTCCAAGTGCTCAGCGGCGTGGACATGCGTGTGGGTGCATAGTAGGAGTTACATATGTAGGAGTAGGGTGTGCGTGACTTTGGTCATGCAGTATGGTGTAGTGGGGTCTTTGATCCGAAGGGTGTGGGTTCGAGTCCCCACATGGACGTTTTTCTTTTTGCCGACAAGAGAGCGTAGGAGGCAGGCTAGCAGCTAAAACTCACTCAATCAATCTCACTTTTGGTTTTGCAATCTCGGCCCGAAGCCGTCTTCTAAGCTTTCAACTCTCCGCAGCTCGTAGCCCAACTTCCTTTTGGTTATGAGCCCAAGTACCGACACCAAGTTCAAGGTCGAGCCTTTCGACGGCTCGAACTACTCGCTGTGGAGCTACAAGATGAAGATGTACCTGATGTCCAAGGGATTGTGGGAAGCTGTCTCCGGGGAAGCCGGATCGACGGCGAAGGAGCAACAAGCGCACGCGGCGATTGTGCTCAACCTGAACGACTCGCAGTTGATGCACGTGGCGACGTCCACGACTGCGAAGGAGGCGTGGGACACGTTGAAGAAGTTCCACAAGACTCAAGACATGGCGAACCGGCTGTGGCTCAAGGAAACGTTCTCGGCGTTCAAGTTCACGGCGTCCTCCGTCGGCAAGCACGTGACGGAGTTGGAGAAGCTCGTGATGGAGATGAAGAACGCGGGGTGTGAGCCAACTGAGGAAGACGTCTGCGCGACGATGCTGCGGAGTCTGCCATCGAGCTACGAGGCTCTGGTTCAAGCGTTTCGCATGTCAGTGAGTGAGTTCAAGCTTGCAGACCTGGTGAGCAAGCTGATTGCGGAAGAAGTGCGTCAGAAGGACTCGAACCGCATCGAAGAGGCGACTGCGCTTCTTGCCAGCAAGGGCAATGGGAAGCAGCAGAAGAAGAAGAAGAACCCACGCGGGATGCGCAAGAAGGGGCCCTTCGGGAAGTGTTTCAACTGTGGCAAGCCTGGCCACTATGCGAGGGATTGCCGTTCCGAGGCAAGTCCCGATGAAGATGTCCAAGACCAGTCGAACGTTGCGTTCCACGCGACGGAAGCTTTTGCTAGCGAGTGCTGGGTGATGAACAGCGGTGCTTCGGCACACATGTGCAAGACACGCGACGCGTTTCAAGAGTACTCGGGTGTAAAGACTGCGCGCACCATATCGAGCGCAAAGAGCAGCGCGAGCTTGAAGAGTCTCGGGGTTGGAACAGTTGTTCTGCGTGTCTGGACTGGTAGTGCGTGGATAAACGCGCGACTGGAAAACACACTGCACGTTCAAGATTTGAACAAGAACCTGTTCTCTCACGGCTGCAACGGCACGCGGCATGACCGTGACTATGGACAGCGAGCAGTGCGTTGTGAAACGCGGCGGCCAAGTGGTGGCGACGGGCAGGAAGCAAGGCAAGCTGATGTTCCTCAACATTGAGGGCGGCGACGAGTGCCATGCGGCTGAAGACAATATGGATTTGTGGCACCGGCGACTCGGCCACGCGTCTTTCGGCACGCTGAACTCCATGATCAAGGACGGGAAACTCAAGGGTGCGCTGGCAGAGCCTGGAACCGTGTGTGGCGTGTGTGCGACTGCGAAGCAGGCACGCAAGCCTTTCAAGTCGACCAAGGAGGGACTCGAAGCCAGGGAGAGCGCACGCAAGGACACCACTGTGTGCTCTGATGTGTTGGGGCCCGTCGCTCCTGCACCCAAGTCGGGCTACAAGTACATTGTGAGCTTCATCATGATGAAGAGTCGCTTTGTGACAATCTACCCACTGCACAAGAAGAGCGAAGTGTGTGAGGCGTTCAAGAAGTTTCTCAAGGAGGCAGAAACAAGTGCGGGCATCAAGGTCAAGGTGCTACGCAGTGACAACGGCGGTGAATACTGCAACGCGGGGATGGTGGCTCTGTGCGACGAGAAGACCATCAAGCAAGAGTTCACGGTGCCTTACAACCCGCAACAGAACGGCATGGCAGAGCGGATGAACCGTACGCTGGTCGAAATGACACGCTGCATGCTGGAGGAGAGCGGGATGGACAAGTCGTACTGGTGCGAGGCCATCATGACAGCTGCAGACATTCGGAACGTGTTGCCTAACACGTCAAGCCCACACACAAGCCCATTCCAGCTGGTTTTCAAGAGGGAGCCACGTCTGGAGCACATGCGCGTTTTTGGGACCGAGTGCTACGCCCATGTGACCAAGCAGAAACGCACAAAGCTGGACAACTCGGGGATCAAGTGCGTGTTTCTCGGCTACGCCAAGCAACACAAAGCATATCGACTCCTGGACCCCAGCGACGGATCGATCGTGATTTCAAGGAGTGTGACGTTTGCTGAAGCGCCACCGGTCACAATGGCGAAGACGCGCAACCAGGAGGTGATCGACATCATCGACAACGATGAGAAAGAGGAGCGCACGGAAGAACCCAGTGTTGACGACGGTTTCAGCACGCCCCCGACACGCCCACTCCACGAACCCGAGGAGCACAGCGGACCGACCGGGTCTGTGCCAACGCGTGGCTCTAGCACGCCAGGGAGAGACGGCGAAGAGGAGTGGATGGTGCGTCCAGCACGCAAAAGGCGTGGAGTCGTGCGCTACCAAGACGAATTTCCCGGGACTCGAAGGGGTGAGTTCAACCTGGACGACTACGAGGCTGAGTTCGATTCCCTCTACTGCTTCCTCACCGAAGACGACGACGGTGAGCGCGCGGTGTCGTACGATGAAGTCATGCGGAGCAAGTACAAGGACGAATGGCTGCGCGCCATGGAAAGCGAAATGAAGTCGCTTGAGGATCACCGCACCTGGAAGTTGGTGGACATGCCGTCAGACAAGAAGGCCATCGGGTGCAAGTGGGTGTTCCGTATCAAGCGTGACCCGAGCGGGAAGATCATCAAGTTCAAGGCTCGTCTCGTGGCGAAGGGCTTCACGCAACGTCCAGGGGTCGACTACACGGAGACTTTCGCTCCTGTAGCACGCAAGGAGTCCATCAACACGGCGGTGGCGATTGCAGCAGAGGAAGACATGAAGGCTGAAAACGTGGATGTGGACACCGCGTTTCTCTACGGCGACGTTGAAGAGGAGCTCTATATGGACCAGCCGGACGGATTTGAAGACCAAGTCAACCCAACCAAGAAGTGCCTGTTGATGCAAGCGCTTTACGGCACGAAGCAAGCGGCACGCCAATGGAACAGCAAGCTGAACAAGCACCTGGAGGGCCAAGGTTTCCATCGGTCAGCGGCGGATCCGTGTGTGTATGTTCGGCGTTCGGACTCGAAGTTCAGCATCATTATCGTCTATGTGGACGACCTCATGATCTTCAGCAGGACGAAAGCGGAGATCGGTGAGATCAAGAAGGCGCTGAAGCGCGAGTTCAGCATCAAGGAGCTCGGTGAGCTGAAGTACTGTCTCGGCATCGAGATCCACCGCAACCGCGACGACAAGACCATCGTCATGAATCAGCGAGCGTATATTCAACGACTCGCGGAGAAGTTCGGCGTGGAAAAGTGCAAGGCAGTGCACACACCAGCGGACAGCAACTCGAAGCTGGTGAAGCCGTCAGAAGACGAAGATTTCGTGCCCAGGTACCCGTATCGCGAGTTGGTGGGGGCTTTGATGTACCTCGCAACTTGTACGCGCCCGGACATTGCTCAAGCTGTGGGTGAAGTGGCCAAGTTTTGCGAGCGGTACAACAAGTCTCACTGGGTGGCTGCGAAGCGGATTTTGAAGTACTTGAAGACCACTCCGGACCTGGGACTCGTGTTCAACGGCGGGACTAAGGGAGAGCTGATCGGCTACGCGGATGCGAACTGGGCAGGTGATTTGGACACCCGGCGCTCGACTACTGGCTACGTGTTCTTCCTGAACGGGAGTGCAATTTCGTGGAAGTCGAAGCGGCAACCGACAGTGGCAACCTCGAGCACGGAGGCAGAGTACATGGCACTGTACAACGCCACTCAAGAGGCAGTGTGGCTGCGTCAGCTACTACTGGACGTGGGGTGTGAGTGTGTGGGTGCGACTACCATTTTTCAGGACAACCAAGGTTGCATTGCGCTGGCCAAGAACCCAGCGTACCACTCACGCACCAAGCACATCGACTTGAAGTATCACTTCTTGCGCGAGAAGGTGGAAGACAAGGTCATCGTGCTCGAGTACAAGCCGACAGACGAGATGATCGCAGACGGGTTTACCAAGGCACTGGCGCGACCCAAGCACCGCCAGTTTCTCGTCGGACTCGGCATGGACGCGTAAGACGCCAAGCACAGCGCATCAAGGGAGAGTGTTAGAGGGTGCTGCGTGTGCATGTGCGTGTGTGCACCAGGTGTGGGTGCAAGGCGTGTGTGCGTGCGCGTGCCTCTACGCGTGTGCGGGGGGGCTTTGTGGCGGCGTCAAGTGCTCATGATGAGACGCGCAGGTTGCGTGCGCGTGAGAACAAGCGTGTGGGAGCGTGTCCAAGTGCTCAGCGGCGTGGACATGCGTGTGGGTGCATAGTAGGAGCTACATATGTAGGAGTAGGGTGTGCGTGACTTTGGTCATGCAGTATGGTGTAGTGGGGTCTTTGATCCGAAGGGTGTGGGTTCGAGTCCCCACATGGACGTTTTTCTTTTTGCCGACAAGAGAGCGTAGGAGGCAGGCTAGCAGCTAAAACTCACTCAATCAATCTCACTTTTGGTTTTGCAATCTCGGCCCGAAGCCGTCTTCTAAGCTTTCAACTCTCCGCAGCTCGTAGCCCAACTTCCTTTTGGTTATGAGCCCAAGTACCGACACCAAGTTCAAGGTCGAGCCTTTCGACGGCTCGAACTACTCGCTGTGGAGCTACAAGATGAAGATGTACCTGATGTCCAAGGGATTGTGGGAAGCTGTCTCCGGGGAAGCCGGATCGACGGCGAAGGAGCAACAAGCGCACGCGGCGATTGTGCTCAACCTGAACGACTCGCAGTTGATGCACGTGGCGACGTCCACGACTGCGAAGGAGGCGTGGGACACGTTGAAGAAGTTCCACAAGACTCAAGACATGGCGAACCGGCTGTGGCTCAAGGAAACGTTCTCGGCGTTCAAGTTCACGGCGTCCTCCGTCGGCAAGCACGTGACGGAGTTGGAGAAGCTCGTGATGGAGATGAAGAACGCGGGGTGTGAGCCAACTGAGGAAGACGTCTGCGCGACGATGCTGCGGAGTCTGCCATCGAGCTACGAGGCTCTGGTTCAAGCGTTTCGCATGTCAGTGAGTGAGTTCAAGCTTGCAGACCTGGTGAGCAAGCTGGTTGCGGAAGAAGTGCGTCAGAAGGACTCGAACCGCATCGAAGAGGCGACTGCGCTTCTTGCCAGCAAGGGCAATGGGAAGCAGCAGCAGAAGAAGAAGAACGCACGCGGGATGCGCAAGAAGGGGCCCTTCGGGAAGTGTTTCAACTGTGGCAAGCCTGGCCACTATGCGAGGGATTGCCGTTCCGAGGCAAGTCCCGATGAAGATGTCCAAGACCAGTCGAACATTGTGTTCCACGCGACGGAAGCTTTTGCTAGCGAGTGCTGGGTGATGAACAGCGGTGCTTCGGCACACATGTGCAAGACACGCGACGCGTTTCAAGAGTACTCGGGTGTAAAGACTGCGCGCACCATATCGAGCGCAAAGAGCAGCGCGAGCTTGAAGAGTCTCGGGGTTGGAACAGTTGTTCTGCGTGTCTGGACTGGTAGTGCGTGGATAAACGCGCGACTGGAAAACACACTGCACGTTCAAGATTTGAACAAGAACCTGTTCTCTCACGGCTGCAACGGCACGCGGCATGACCGTGACTATGGACAGCGAGCAGTGCGTTGTGAAACGCGGCAGCCAAGTGGTGGCGACGGGCAGGAAGCAAGGCAAGCTGATGTTCCTCAACATTGAGGGCGGCGACGAGTGCCATGCGGCTGAAGACAATATGGATTTGTGGCACCGGCGACTCGGCCACGCGTCTTTCGGCACGCTGAACTCCATGATCAAGGACGGGAAACTCAAGGGTGCGCTGGCAGAGCCTGGAACCGTGTGTGGCGTGTGTGCGACTGCGAAGCAGGCACGCAAGCCTTTCAAGTCGACCAAGGAGGGACTCGAAGCCAGGGAGAGCGCACGCAAGGACACCACTGTGTGCTCTGATGTGTTGGGGCCCGTCGCTCCTGCACCCAAGTCGGGCTACAAGTACATTGTGAGCTTCATCATGATGAAGAGTCGCTTTGTGACAATCTACCCACTGCGCAAGAAGAGCGAAGTGTGTGAGGCGTTCAAGAAGTTTCTCAAGGAGGCAGAAACAAGTGCGGGCATCAAGGTCAAGGTGCTACGCAGTGACAACGGCGGTGAATACTGCAACGCGGGGATGGTGGCTCTGTGCGACGAGAAGACCATCAAGCAAGAGTTCACGGTGCCTTACAACCCGCAACAGAACGGCATGGCAGAGCGGATGAACCGTACGCTGGTCGAAATGACACGCTGCATGCTGGAGGAGAGCGGGATGGACAAGTCGTACTGGTGCGAGGCCATCATGACAGCTGCAGACATTCGGAACGTGTTGCCTAACACGTCAAGCCCACACACAAGCCCATTCCAGCTGGTTTTCAAGAGGGAGCCACGTCTGGAGCACATGCGCGTTTTTGGGACCGAGTGCTACGCCCATGTGACCAAGCAGAAACGCACAAAGCTGGACAACTCGGGGATCAAGTGCATGCTTCTCGGCTACGCCAAGCAACACAAAGCATATCGACTCCTGGCCCCCAGCGACGGATCGATCGTGATTTCAAGGAGTGTGACGTTTGCTGAAGCGCCACCGGTCACAATGGCGAAGACGCGCAACCAGGAGGTGATCGACATCATCGACAACGATGAGAAAGAGGAGCGCACGGAAGAACCCAGTGTTGACGACGGTTTCAGCACGCCCCCGACACGCCCACTCCACGAACCCGAGGAGCACAGCGGACCGACCGGGTCTGTGCCAACGCGTGGCTCTAGCACGCCAGGGAGAGACGGCGAAGAGGAGTGGATGGTGCGTCCAGCACGCAAAAGGCGTGGAGTCGTGCGCTACCAAGACGAATTTCCCGGGACTCGAAGGGGTGAGTTCAACCTGGACGACTACGAGGCTGAGTTCGTTTCCCTCTACTGCTTCCTCACCGAAGACGACGACGGTGAGCGCGCGGTGTCGTACGATGAAGTCATGCGGAGCAAGTACAAAGACGAATGGCTGCGCGCCATGGAAAGCGAAATGAAGTCGCTTGAGGATCACCGCACCTGGAAGTTGGTGGACATGCCGTCAGACAAGAAGGCCATCGGGTGCAAGTGGGTGTTCCGTATCAAGCGTGACCCGAGCGGGAAGATCATCAAGTTCAAGGCTCGTCTCGTGGCGAAGGGCTTCACGCAACGTCCAGGGGTCGACTACACGGAGACTTTCGCTCCTGTAGCACGCAAGGAGTCCATCAACACGGCGGTGGCGATTGCAGCAGAGGAAGACATGGAGGCTGAAAACGTGGATGTGGACACCGCGTTTCTCTACGGCGACGTTGAAGAGGAGCTCTATATGGACCAGCCGGACGGATTTGAAGACCAAGTCAACCCAACCAAGAAGTGCCTGTTGATGCAAGCGCTTTACGGCACGAAGCAAGCGGCACGCCAATGGAACAGCAAGCTGAACAAGCACCTGGAGGGCCAAGGTTTCCATCGGTCAGCGGCGGATCCGTGTGTGTATGTTCGGCGTTCGGACTCGAAGTTCAGCATCATTATCGTCTATGTGGACGACCTCATGATCTTCAGCAGGACGAAAGCGGAGATCGGTGAGATCAAGAAGGCGCTGAAGCGCGAGTTCAGCATCAAGGAGCTCGGTGAGCTGAAGTACTGTCTCGGCATCGAGATCCACCGCAACCGCGACGACAAGACCATCGTCATGAATCAGCGAGCGTATATTCAACGACTTGCGGAGGAGTTCGGCGTGGAAAAGTGCAAGGCAGTGCACACACCAGCGGACAGCAACTCGAAGCTGGTGAAGCCGTCAGAAGACGAAGATTTCGTGCCCAGGTACCCGTATCGCGAGTTGGTGGGGGCTTTGATGTACCTCGCAACTTGTACGCGCCCGGACATTGCTCAAGCTGTGGGTGAAGTGGCCAAGTTTTGCGAGCGGTACAACAAGTCTCACTGGGTGGCTGCGAAGCGGATTTTGAAGTACTTGAAGACCACTCCGGACCTGGGACTCGTGTTCAACGGCGGGACTAAGGGAGAGCTGATCGGCTACGCGGATGCGAACTGGGCAGGTGATTTGGACACCCGGCGCTCGACTACTGGCTACGTGTTCTTCCTGAACGGGAGTGCAATTTCGTGGAAGTCGAAGCGGCAACCGACAGTGGCAACCTCGAGCACGGAGGCAGAGTACATGGCACTGTACAACGCCACTCAAGAGGCAGTGTGGCTGCGTCAGCTACTACTGGACGTGGGGTGTGAGTGTGTGGGTGCGACTACCATTTTTCAGGACAACCAAGGTTGCATTGCGCTGGCCAAGAACCCAGCGTACCACTCACGCACCAAGCACATCGACTTGAAGTATCACTTCTTGCGCGAGAAGGTGGAAGACAAGGTCATCGTGCTCGAGTACAAGCCGACAGACGAGATGATCGCAGACGGGTTTACCAAGGCACTGGCGCGACCCAAGCACCGCCAGTTTCTCGTCGGACTCGGCATGGACGCGTAAGACGCCAAGCACAGCGCATCAAGGGAGAGTGTTAGAGGGTGCTGCGTGTGCATGTGCGTGTGTGCACCAGGTGTGGGTGCAAGGCGTGTGTGCGTGCGCGTGCCTCTACGCGTGTGCGGGGGAGCTTTGTGGCGGCGTCAAGTGCTCATGATGAGACGCGCAGGTTGCGTGCGCGTGAGAACAAGCGTGTGGGAGCGTGTCCAAGTGCTCAGCGGCGTGGACATGCGTGTGGGTGCATAGTAGGAGTTACATATGTAGGAGTAGGGTGTGCGTGACTTTGGTCATGCAGTATGGTGTAGTGGGGTCTTTGATCCGAAGGGTGTGGGTTCGAGTCCCCACATGGACGTTTTTCTTTTTGCCGACAAGAGAGCGTAGGAGGCAGGCTAGCAGCTAAAACTCACTCAATCAATCTCACTTTTGGTTTTGCAATCTCGGCCCGAAGCCGTCTTCTAAGCTTTCAACTCTCCGCAGCTCGTAGCCCAACTTCCTTTTGGTTATGAGCCCAAGTACCGACACCAAGTTCAAGGTCGAGCCTTTCGACGGCTCGAACTACTCGCTGTGGAGCTACAAGATGAAGATGTACCTGATGTCCAAGGGATTGTGGGAAGCTGTCTCCGGGGAAGCCGGATCGACGGCGAAGGAGCAACAAGCGCACGCGGCGATTGTGCTCAACCTGAACGACTCGCAGTTGATGCACGTGGCGACGTCCACGACTGCGAAGGAGGCGTGGGACACGTTGAAGAAGTTCCACAAGACTCAAGACATGGCGAACCGGCTGTGGCTCAAGGAAACGTTCTCGGCGTTCAAGTTCACGGCGTCCTCCGTCGGCAAGCACGTGACGGAGTTGGAGAAGCTCGTGATGGAGATGAAGAACGCGGGGTGTGAGCCAACTGAGGAAGACGTCTGCGCGACGATGCTGCGGAGTCTGCCATCGAGCTACGAGGCTCTGGTTCAAGCGTTTCGCATGTCAGTGAGTGAGTTCAAGCTTGCAGACCTGGTGAGCAAGCTGATTGCGGAAGAAGTGCGTCAGAAGGACTCGAACCGCATCGAAGAGGCGACTGCGCTTCTTGCCAGCAAGGGCAATGGGAAGCAGCAGCAGAAGAAGAAGAACGCACGCGGGATGCGCAAGAAGGGGCCCTTCGGGAAGTGTTTCAACTGTGGCAAGCCTGGCCACTATGCGAGGGATTGCCGTTCCGAGGCAAGTCCCGATGAAGATGTCCAAGACCAGTCGAACGTTGCGTTCCACGCGACGGAAGCTTTTGCTAGCGAGTGCTGGGTGATGAACAGCGGTGCTTCGGCACACATGTGCAAGACACGCGACGCGTTTCAAGAGTACTCGGGTGTAAAGACTGCGCGCACCATATCGAGCGCAAAGAGCAGCGCGAGCTTGAAGAGTCTCGGGGTTGGAACAGTTGTTCTGCGTGTCTGGACTGGTAGTGCGTGGATAAACGCGCGACTGGAAAACACACTGCACGTTCAAGATTTGAACAAGAACCTGTTCTCTCACGGCTGCAACGGCACGCGGCATGACCGTGACTATGGACAGCGAGCAGTGCGTTGTGAAACGCGGCGGCCAAGTGGTGGCGACGGGCAGGAAGCAAGGCAAGCTGATGTTCCTCAACATTGAGGGCGGCGACGAGTGCCATGCGGCTGAAGACAATATGGATTTGTGGCACCGGCGACTCGGCCACGCGTCTTTCGGCACGCTGAACTCCATGATCAAGGACGGGAAACTCAAGGGTGCGCTGGCAGAGCCTGGAACCGTGTGTGGCGTGTGTGCGACTGCGAAGCAGGCACGCAAGCCTTTCAAGTCGACCAAGGAGGGACTCGAAGCCAGGGAGAGCGCACGCAAGGACACCACTGTGTGCTCTGATGTGTTGGGGCCCGTCGCTCCTGCACCCAAGTCGGGCTACAAGTACATTGTGAGCTTCATCATGATGAAGAGTCGCTTTGTGACAATCTACCCACTGCGCAAGAAGAGCGAAGTGTGTGAGGCGTTCAAGAAGTTTCTCAAGGAGGCAGAAACAAGTGCGGGCATCAAGGTCAAGGTGCTACGCAGTGACAACGGCGGTGAATACTGCAACGCGGGGATGGTGGCTCTGTGCGACGAGAAGACCATCAAGCAAGAGTTCACGGTGCCTTACAACCCGCAACAGAACGGCATGGCAGAGCGGATGAACCGTACGCTGGTCGAAATGACACGCTGCATGCTGGAGGAGAGCGGGATGGACAAGTCGTACTGGTGCGAGGCCATCATGACAGCTGCAGACATTCGGAACGTGTTGCCTAACACGTCAAGCCCACACACAAGCCCATTCCAGCTGGTTTTCAAGAGGGAGCCACGTCTGGAGCACATGCGCGTTTTTGGGACCGAGTGCTACGCCCATGTGACCAAGCAGAAACGCACAAAGCTGGACAACTCGGGGATCAAGTGCATGCTTCTCGGCTACGCCAAGCAACACAAAGCATATCGACTCCTGGCCCCCAGCGACGGATCGATCGTGATTTCAAGGAGTGTGACGTTTGCTGAAGCGCCACCGGTCACAATGGCGAAGACGCGCAACCAGGAGGTGATCGACATCATCGACAACGATGAGGAAGAGGAGCGCACGGAAGAACCCAGTGTTGACGACGGTTTCAGCACGCCCCCGACACGCCCACTCCACGAACCCGAGGAGCACAGCGGACCGACCGGGTCTGTGCCAACGCGTGGCTCTAGCACGCCAGGGAGAGACGGCGAAGAGGAGTGGATGGTGCGTCCGGCACGCAAAAGGCGTGGAGTCGTGCGCTACCAAGACGAATTTCCCGGGACTCGAAGGGGTGAGTTCAACCTGGACGACTACGAGGCTGAGTTCGTTTCCCTCTACTGCTTCCTCACCGAAGACGACGACGGTGAGCGCGCGGTGTCGTACGATGAAGTCATGCGGAGCAAGTACAAAGACGAATGGCTGCGCGCCATGGAAAGCGAAATGAAGTCGCTTGAGGATCACCGCACCTGGAAGTTGGTGGACATGCCGTCAGACAAGAAGGCCATCGGGTGCAAGTGGGTGTTCCGTATCAAGCGTGACCCGAGCGGGAAGATCATCAAGTTCAAGGCTCGTCTCGTGGCGAAGGGCTTCACGCAACGTCCAGGGGTCGACTACACGGAGACTTTCGCTCCTGTAGCACGCAAGGAGTCCATCAACACGGCGGTGGCGATTGCAGCAGAGGAAGACATGGAGGCTGAAAACGTGGATGTGGACACCGCGTTTCTCTACGGCGACGTTGAAGAGGAGCTCTATATGGACCAGCCGGACGGATTTGAAGACCAAGTCAACCCAACCAAGAAGTGCCTGTTGATGCAAGCGCTTTACGGCACGAAGCAAGCGGCACGCCAATGGAACAGCAAGCTGAACAAGCACCTGGAGGGCCAAGGTTTCCATCGGTCAGCGGCGGATCCGTGTGTGTATGTTCGGCGTTCGGACTCGAAGTTCAGCATCATTATCGTCTATGTGGACGACCTCATGATCTTCAGCAGGACGAAAGCGGAGATCGGTGAGATCAAGAAGGCGCTGAAGCGCGAGTTCAGCATCAAGGAGCTCGGTGAGCTGAAGTACTGTCTCGGCATCGAGATCCACCGCAACCGCGACGACAAGACCATCGTCATGAATCAGCGAGCGTATATTCAACGACTTGCGGAGGAGTTCGGCGTGGAAAAGTGCAAGGCAGTGCACACACCAGCGGACAGCAACTCGAAGCTGGTGAAGCCGTCAGAAGACGAAGATTTCGTGCCCAGGTACCCGTATCGCGAGTTGGTGGGGGCTTTGATGTACCTCGCAACTTGTACGCGCCCGGACATTGCTCAAGCTGTGGGTGAAGTGGCCAAGTTTTGCGAGCGGTACAACAAGTCTCACTGGGTGGCTGCGAAGCGGATTTTGAAGTACTTGAAGACCACTCCGGACCTGGGACTCGTGTTCAACGGCGGGACTAAGGGAGAGCTGATCGGCTACGCGGATGCGAACTGGGCAGGTGATTTGGACACCCGGCGCTCGACTACTGGCTACGTGTTCTTCCTGAACGGGAGTGCAATTTCGTGGAAGTCGAAGCGGCAACCGACAGTGGCAACCTCGAGCACGGAGGCAGAGTACATGGCACTGTACAACGCCACTCAAGAGGCAGTGTGGCTGCGTCAGCTACTACTGGACGTGGGGTGTGAGTGTGTGGGTGCGACTACCATTTTTCAGGACAACCAAGGTTGCATTGCGCTGGCCAAGAACCCAGCGTACCACTCACGCACCAAGCACATCGACTTGAAGTATCACTTCTTGCGCGTGAAGGTGGAAGACAAGGTCATCGTGCTCGAGTACAAGCCTGTTAGAGGGTGCTGGGTGTGCATGTGCATGTGTGCACCAGGTGTGGGTGCAAGGCGTATGTGCGTGCGCGTGCCTCTACGCGTGTGCGGGGGAGCTTTGTGGCGGCGTCAAGTGCTCATGATGAGACGCGCAGGTTGCGTGCGCGTGAGAACAAGCGTGTGGGAGCGTGTCCAAGTGCTCAAGCGGCGTGGACATGCGTGTGGGTGCATAGTAGGAGCTACATATGTAGGAGTAGGGTGTGCGTGACTTTGGTCATGCAGTATGGTGTAGTGGGGTCTTTGATCCGAAGGGTGTGGGTTCGAGTCCCCACATGGACGTTTTTCTTTTTTGCCAACAAGAGAGCGTACGAGGCAGGCTAGCAGCTAAAACTCACTCACTCAATCTCACTTTTGGTTTTGCAATCTCGGCCCGAAGCCGTCTTCTAAGCTTTCAACTCTCCGCAGCTCGTAGCCCAACTTCCTTTTGAAATGGACTGCCAGCACTCCGACGGAGTCGGTAGTGATTGTAGCGGAGCCTGCGAGTTGGGCGCAGGCTTCACACGCTGGCATACCTCGCAAGCACGAACGTACTTGCGTATCCACTTGTACTGGTGACTCCAATAGAAGTCACGCGTGAGAAGCAAATATGTCTTCTCACGGCCAGGATGTCCCGATGTCGGGGCATCGTGGTACTCATACGTGATCTTGAGCTTCAGCTCATGATCATCCGGCACGACAATGCGATCTGCGTTGTCGTCGACTGCGCTGTATAGCAGCAGACCATTGTGTACACGATAACGGTGTACACGGGCACGAAGGTGTTTGGCCAGCTTCTCCACACCTTCTGACAAGTCTCGTCAGAAGTACTCCAACAACTGCTTCGCATCCGCATCATGTGCGTATGCGGCCTTCACTTCGTCCAGCAAGGACGACGAGGGTGTAGTCGTCCTGACGACGCCAACTGCGTTGGCGTCGGCCTCTTGCACCGCATAATCTGGTCGACGCGAAAGCGCGTCGGCCACGACATTCAACCTTCCAGGTTTGTACTCAACCTGGAAGTTGTATTCAGCAAAGAATGACAGCCACCGTGCCATTCTTTGGGATATGTGCGGCGACTTGATCGCCGTACGCAACGATGCGTGGTCGGTGTAGACCACGAATGGTCTACTCCCAAGTAGATACACTCGAACCTTTGCGAGTGCATACTTCATGGCAAGGAGTTCCTTGTCATGTACCGGGTAATTGCGCTCAGCTGGCTTCAGCTGACGCGATTGGTAGTAAACCACACGATCACGACCTTCGTGATCGAGTTGTATCAGTGCGCATCCGATCGCGAAATCGGATGCATCACACACCACGTGGAATGGGCGATCTTGGCCGGCCACCGCCAAGATCGGCGCCTCAGTCAAGCCCTGCTTGACTGCTTCGAAGGCCTGCTGACAATCAGCAGTCCATTCCCATGCAGCCTCTTTCTTTAAGAGCTGCGACAGCGGGCGAATCTTGCCCGCGTAGTTGCTCACGTACTTGCACAAGTACGTGGCGAGTCCAAGGAACTGCCGCAGTTCCTTTACGTTTGAAGGCGTAGGCCATTCATTGATCACTCTGACCTTTCCTGGGTCAGGGCGTACGCCGTTCTTCCCCACGAGACACCCAAGTACGGGTATCTCGGTTGCCCCGAAGATACACTTCTTCAGGTTCGCGTAGAGCTTGTGCTTTCGCATGAGCTCAAGCAACTTGCGGAGATGCTCTGTATGCATCTCCACATCCGATTTCCCATTCACAGCCCGGCTGTGAATGAACACGTCGTCGAAATAGCTCGGTGCGAAGTCGCGCACCGAGCGCAACAAGTGCGTGACGCACCTGTTGAACGTCGCTGGGGCGTTCTTCTGCCCCTGCGGCATCACGAGCCACTCCCAGAGCATGCCGCTCGGAGTGCTTACCACTGTGAGAGAGATATCACTCTCACGCACGAGGATCTGATAGAACCCGTCTCTCAGATCAAGAGTACTGAAGATAGTACTCGAGGTCATCGAATCGATGATCACATCTTTTCGAGGTATCAGCGTCTGTGCCGGTACCGTCGCGTCGTTCAGCTTGTTGTACGCATGAACGATGCGCCACCCGCCCTGTGGCTTCTTGACACAGAACGTTGGCGCGCTGTGCGGGGACTTCGATTCCCGCACTTGTCCTGCGGTAACTCTGCAGGAATGTCGTCCGGGAGTACATCCTTGTACTCACGCAAGACCTTGTAGAAGGGGCTCGCCTTGAGCGAGTCCCAGTCTTGCTCGTCGAAGCGTTCCTTCTTCGACTTCGCGCTGAGGGCGTTCGCGCCCTCAGAGATGAGCTGATTCAGCTCTTCTGCATCACACGTCATCCTCTCGACGTCCGAGAGGATGCAGATCTGCTCGATGCGTCCATCGTGCAGGTCGCGAGCGAAACGCTTCCAGCTTGTGACTGGGAGCGACATCAACTCCGACGCTAACGTCGGAGGATTATTCAGCCTCATCTTCTTGTATTGGAGACCAATACTCGTACGCGTCAAGACACTCAGGTCGTCTCCAACTCCTGTGTCTACCCGGCAGACACTGCTTGTAGCGTCTCGGTCCCTGACCGAGACTTGCGCAGCTTTTCTCGCTTGCGCCGTTCACTTCTCGTGCGGAGCCCGGCTCCGCGAGTTTCTTCTTGTCCAGGCCCGGCCGTGGACAGTTGTTCCTTGTATCCGCCGGCAGGGTTTACCCGCGGGCGCACGCGTTCAAGCCCGGCTTGATCGCGCACCGCTTCGTCGTGCAGCCCGGCTGCACGCGAGCTCGCAAGCATTTCCGGTGCGGGACGTTTGCAACCGTCCGCACTGCTTGCAGCGTCGGCTCTGGGGGCCGACGCGTCTTCTTTACCTCTACGCCTAACGGCGGAGTGTCTTTCGACCAATTGTGTGTCGACATTATCTGTCGACACGACCGCGTCGCCCCGGACGCTTCGAGACCCTCTCGAATCGGATTGAACCAGGCCCTGCTGATTCGTTTCACATCTTCTTTCAACGACTCTCGCAGTCGTTGGCGTTCGCTTCGGGTGACCGGAGACAGCCGCATTCCGCGCTGTCTCTGATGGAGGGCCGCATGCACCACGTGGTGCATGTGCTGCGCCGACAGGGCCATCGCTCTCTGTCGCGCTGCTGCTGCTCCCGAAGCGCACGATCGTGCGCTTCGTCCAGTCGATCACCGGATCATGCCGTGGCATGCCCAACACCATATCGAACTTATCGTCCAGTTCCAGGACGATAAGCTCGTCGACGAACTCCTTCTCTTGATAAGAGAAGCGTACGCGTACGATACGCTTCTCGGTTCTAACAACGTCACCCGTTGCTAGCCTCACTTCCAATAGACTTCGAGGTGTTTCTACCTCCTCGAAGTCAAGCCTTGGAAGGCTCTGCAGTCGAACAAAGTTGTTCGACGCTCCACAGTCCACTAGAGCACGAAGAGACCTCTCTCTCTTCGAGCTTACCTTCAGGATGACAAGGTTCAGCTTGTCATCTTGCTTCTTGCAGTGAGATGGACTCTCACTGGGGGCAGCGATCTTCATTGCAGCGTGTCCGATGTCGACACGCTCGACCGCATCACCAGCAGGGCGCCCCGCGCCTGCTGGTCCTTCTAGTTTTTTGTTTGCCCGTGACGATACCCAGTATCGCCACGACGGCTCCTCGCCGCGTGCACAGGTGCTGTGCACTCGCGGGCGTAGTGACCGATGTTTCCACAGCGGAAACAACGCACATTCGTTGATCCACGACGCTGCTGGGAACCAGCAGCGGTCGCACTCGAGAGGTCCATTGGTTCGGGACCTCCCGTCGGCCTTGCCACCGGTCGTGGCATCAGCCGTGGGGCGTTCACATGCAGTTTAGCCTGCCGCAGGCTAAACTATTCTTGCATTGCGAGCGCAATGGCAGCCTCGAGAGTATTTGGATACTCTCGGAAGAGATAGGTCTTCACAGGCCCATCTCTAAGGCCCTTCATGAACGTGACGACCTTTGTCGCCTCGTCAATCGGGTTGGTCACGATGTTCGAGACCAAGTACCGTGCCCTTTGGGCGTAAGCATGCACGTCATGCTTGCCCTGTTGCAGATCGAGGAACTCCGCCCTCGATCGGAACTCGTTTTGCGGGGGCTCAAACGCTAGTTTGAGCTCCTCCTTGAACTCTTCGTACGTGCTAAAGCACGTAGGATCTGTGAGTCGGCGTCCGTACGCCCAACTCCTCGCTCGTCCGCCAAGACATGACATGGCGAACGCAACCTTCGACAACGGGTCGACGATACGTCGAGCCGTAATGGCAGTGTCGACCTCGACAAGCCAACGGAGGAGAGGCTCCCCCTCTCTTCCAACGTAGCTGCTTACGTGAAGTTTCAATGACTCCACGCGCGGTGTGGCCGATGGCGACACCGAAGTTCGAGCAGCGGTTTCACGCTGTTCCTTCACGATGAAACCCAGAGCAACACCGTGTTGCTCCGTCGGTGATAGCGTTCGCAACATCGTTGCTACCGCCGCTTCCCCAATGACTGTTGACAGTCGTTGGAGGGCCTCCCACTCTGGTTCCGACAGGTGGGGGCAGTCTGCACGCGCAACATGCGTTGCAGACGTGTTTGGGCTACCCACGGACATGTTACTGTCCGAGGGCAGGTTCTCAGCCCCGCGTTCGTATTCCATACGAACGTGTTAGTCGGTCGTTGGACGGACTACAAAGTGCTACCAGGTGTAATGGGTCTGCTTAGACCCACTACTTAAGCTTACACGTGTGCGCACGTGTAGGAGGAAGCGTAGGAGTAATTTACTTAAGTTTAGTATACTTGTATCCGCAAGTATACTGAAACCTAGATAAATGAACCAAACGAAAGCTTTGGTGGTAAATGAGAACTGTATTGATTGTAAATGGGGTTTCCTCCTAAAACTGATATTTCTAATGAGAGGTTCTGTCATTGGATGGCTGGCAGAACCCTTATCTATTGAATGACTCTCATTGGTAGAAAGGTGTTACTTTCTACCAGTCATATGCCTTTTGCTATGCATGTGGGCCACCCTGTGGAGTGGTCACCTGAATGTATCCCTTAGTGCATGTTGCACTAAGGTAGGAGGTAAACCGAATGTGTAGCCCCGCTACACAAACCACTCGGCACTCACACCTGTGCATGTGTGTCACGATCAGTAGCGTACCGTCTACTTCCCATCGTATCACGCTCAAGGCCGGCGACGTCGTTGTGGTCTGCTTCTATTCACCGTTTATGTACACCTAGGACCACCTGCGTTATGCTATTCGTACCACGCTGTTTCCTTTCTGTTCCTGCAAGATGTTGTCAGCGTCAACTCCTGTCGATTGTCGACGGTCGACGGTCGACGGTCGACGGTCGACTGACGACTGTAGTGAACGAATGCGTCTAGGTTATCTGTCGCATGGACAGGTCGATATCTTTGTCGTGCCGGACGCAGCTGTCCCATCTTGTGTGCGTGGTCGCGCGTGAGATTTATACGGGTTGTGTGCAGTCGTCGGACCCACGCGTACTCCAACCCTGTCAGTGCGTGTGTATCTACTTGCGCACTCTGAGTCGAACCTTGCGTTGATGTGATGTGATGTGACGCAACGCAACACGATGCCATGGGCCCCGTTGTATCAAGTAGACGGGTGCAACAAGACCGGTGGATCGACGAGTTTCATATGTGGCAGGCGGTCACTACCGATGGCACTTTACACCATATCGGTTGGGTTGGCATGACCACGCCAGGCACATGCTTGTCCCTGTGTCACCAGGAAGATCGCCTAAGCGTAGTCGTCGTTGGCGTGGTCCACTCGAAGGAATGATGCAGTGCGGACACTTCGGCAAAAAATCAGATTTGCACGAAACCCGCACGGAAACGACTATCTAAAGACTGTAACGAAGCACAACCTCGCCGTTGCACTAGGACGAAGTACCCGATTACCTGAATACCTCACAAGGATTAGCTAGCGAGTGCAATCTTCGAACGTGCGGCTACTACATCGAAAGCGTATGCCGCCACAGCATACATACGCAACGAATGTATTAGACACGTACAACAAACAAGAAGAAGACCCCGTCAAATTGCGCCGCTACAGCAAACCACTCGGCACTCACACCTGTGCATGTGTGTCACGATCAGTAGCGTACCGCCTACTTCCCATCGTATCACGCTCAAGGCCGGCGACGTCGTTGTGGTCTGCTTCTATTCACCGTTTATGTACACCTAGGACCACCTGCGTTATGCTATTCGTACCACGCTGTTTCCTTTCTGTTCCTGCAAGATGTTGTCAGCGTCAACTCCTGTCGATTGTCGACGGTCGACGGTCGACGGTCGACGGTCGACTGACGACTGTAGTGAACGAATGCGTCTAGGTTATCTGTCGCATGGACAGGTCGATATCTTTGTCGTGCCGGACGCAGCTGTCCCATCTTGTGTGCGTGGTCGCGCGTGAGATTTATACGGGTTGTGTGCAGTCGTCGGACCCACGCGTACTCCAACCCTGTCAGTGCGTGTGTATCTACTTGCGCACTCTGAGTCGAACCTTGCGTTGATGTGATGTGATGTGACGCAACGCAACACGATGCCATGGGCCCCGTTGTATCAAGTAGACGGGTGCAACAAGACCGGTGGATCGACGAGTTTCATATGTGGCAGGCGGTCACTACCGATGGCACTTTACACCATATCGGTTGGGTTGGCATGACCACGCCAGGCACATGCTTGTCCCTGTGTCACCAGGAAGATCGCCTAAGCGTAGTCGTCGTTGGCGTGGTCCACTCGAAGGAATGATGCAGTGCGGACACTTCGGCAAAAATTCAGATTTGCACGAAACCCGCACGGAAACGACTATCTAAAGACTGTAACGAAGCACAACCTCGCCGTTGCACTAGGACGAAGTACCCGATTACCTGAATACCTCACAAGGATTAGCTAGCGAGTGCAATCTTCGAACGTGCGGCTACTACATCGAAAGCGTATGCCGCCACAGCATACATACGCAACGAATGTATTAGACACGTACAACAAACAAGAAGAAGACCCCGTCAAATTGCGCCGCTACAGCAAACCACTCGGCACTCACACCTGTGCATGTGTGTCACGATCAGTAGCGTACCGCCTACTTCCCATCGTATCACGCTCAAGGCCGGCGACGTCGTTGTGGTCTGCTTCTATTCACCGTTTATGTACACCTAGGACCACCTGCGTTATGCTATTCGTACCACGCTGTTTCCTTTCTGTTCCTGCAAGATGTTGTCAGCGTCAACTCCTGTCGATTGTCGACGGTCGACGGTCGACGGTCGACTGACGACTGTAGTGAACGAATGCGTCTAGGTTATCTGTCGCATGGACAGGTCGATATCTTTGTCGTGCCGGACGCAGCTGTCCCATCTTGTGTGCGTGGTCGCGCGTGAGATTTATACGGGTTGTGTGCAGTCGTCGGACCCACGCGTACTCCAACCCTGTCAGTGCGTGTGTATCTACTTGCGCACTCTGAGTCGAACCTTGCGTTGATGTGATGTGATGTGACGCAACGCAACACGATGCCATGGGCCCCGTTGTATCAAGTAGACGGGTGCAACAAGACCGGTGGATCGACGAGTTTCATATGTGGCAGGCGGTCACTACCGATGGCACTTTACACCATATCGGTTGGGTTGGCATGACCACGCCAGGCACATGCTTGTCCCTGTGTCACCAGGAAGATCGCCTAAGCGTAGTCGTCGTTGGCGTGGTCCACTCGAAGGAATGATGCAGTGCGGACACTTCGGCAAAAATTCAGATTTGCACGAAACCCGCACGGAAACGACTATCTAAAGACTGTAACGAAGCACAACCTCGCCGTTGCACTAGGACGAAGTACCCGATTACCTGAATACCTCACAAGGATTAGCTGGCGAGTGCAATCTTCGAACGTGCGGCTACTACATCGAAAGCGTATGCCGCCACAGCATACATACGCAACGAATGTATTAGACACGTACAACAAACAAGAAGAAGACCCCGTCAAATTGCGCCGCTACAGCAAACCACTCGGCACTCACACCTGTGCATGTGTGTCACGATCAGTAGCGTACCGCCTACTTCCCATCGTATCACGCTCAAGGCCGGCGACGTCGTTGTGGTCTGCTTCTATTCACCGTTTATGTACACCTAGGACCACCTGCGTTATGCTATTCGTACCACGCTGTTTCCTTTCTGTTCCTGCAAGATGTTGTCAGCGTCAACTCCTGTCGATTGTCGACGGTCGACGGTCGACTGACGACTGTAGTGAACGAATGCGTCTAGGTTATCTGTCGCATGGACAGGTCGATATCTTTGTCGTGCCGGACGCAGCTGTCCCATCTTGTGTGCGTGGTCGCGCGTGAGATTTATACGGGTTGTGTGCAGTCGTCGGACCCACGCGTACTCCAACCCTGTCAGTGCGTGTGTATCTACTTGCGCACTCTGAGTCGAACCTTGCGTTGATGTGATGTGATGTGACGCAACGCAACACGATGCCATGGGCCCCGTTGTATCAAGTAGACGGGTGCAACAAGACCGGTGGATCGACGAGTTTCATATGTGGCAGGCGGTCACTACCGATGGCACTTTACACCATATCGGTTGGGTTGGCATGACCACGCCAGGCACATGCTTGTCCCTGTGTCACCAGGAAGATCGCCTAAGCGTAGTCGTCGTTGGCGTGGTCCACTCGAAGGAATGATGCAGTGCGGACACTTCGGCAAAAATTCAGATTTGCACGAAACCCGCACGGAAACGACTATCTAAAGACTGTAACGAAGCACAACCTCGCCGTTGCACTAGGACGAAGTACCCGATTACCTGAATACCTCACAAGGATTAGCTAGCGAGTGCAATCTTCGAACGTGCGGCTACTACATCGAAAGCGTATGCCGCCACAGCATACATACGCAACGAATGTATTAGACACGTACAACAAACAAGAAGAAGACCCCGTCAAATTGCGCCGCTACAGCAAACCACTCGGCACTCACACCTGTGCATGTGTGTCACGATCAGTAGCGTACCGCCTACTTCCCATCGTATCACGCTCAAGGCCGGCGACGTCGTTGTGGTCTGCTTCTATTCACCGTTTATGTACACCTAGGACCACCTGCGTTATGCTATTCGTACCACGCTGTTTCCTTTCTGTTCCTGCAAGATGTTGTCAGCGTCAACTCCTGTCGATTGTCGACGGTCGACGGTCGACGGTCGACGGTCGACTGACGACTGTAGTGAACGAATGCGTCTAGGTTATCTGTCGCATGGACAGGTCGATATCTTTGTCGTGCCGGACGCAGCTGTCCCATCTTGTGTGCGTGGTCGCGCGTGAGATTTATACGGGTTGTGTGCAGTCGTCGGACCCACGCGTACTCCAACCCTGTCAGTGCGTGTGTATCTACTTGCGCACTCTGAGTCGAACCTTGCGTTGATGTGATGTGATGTGACGCAACGCAACACGATGCCATGGGCCCCGTTGTATCAAGTAGACGGGTGCAACAAGACCGGTGAATCGACGAGTTTCATATGTGGCAGGCGGTCACTACCGATGGCACTTTACACCATATCGGTTGGGTGGGCATGACCACGCCAGGCACATGCTTGTCCCTGTGTCACCAGGAAGATCGCCTAAGCGTAGTCGTCGTTGGCGTGGTCCACTCGAAGGAATGATGCAGTGCGGACACTTCGGCAAAAATTCAGATTTGCACGAAACCCGCACGGAAACGACTATCTAAAGACTGTAACGAAGCACAACCTCGCCGTTGCACTAGGACGAAGTACCCGATTACCTGAATACCTCACAAGGATTAGCTAGCGAGTGCAATCTTCGAACGTGCGGCTACTACATCGAAAGCGTATGCCGCCACAGCATACATACGCAACGAATGTATTAGACACGTACAACAAACAAGAAGAAGACCCCGTCAAATTGCGCCGCTACAGCAAACCACTCGGCACTCACACCTGTGCATGTGTGTCACGATCAGTAGCGTACCGCCTACTTCCCATCGTATCACGCTCAAGGCCGGCGACGTCGTTGTGGTCTGCTTCTATTCACCGTTTATGTACACCTAGGACCACCTGCGTTATGCTATTCGTACCACGCTGTTTCCTTTCTGTTCCTGCAAGATGTTGTCAGCGTCAACTCCTGTCGATTGTCGACGGTCGACGGTCGACGGTCGACTGACGACTGTAGTGAACGAATGCGTCTAGGTTATCTGTCGCATGGACAGGTCGATATCTTTGTCGTGCCGGACGCAGCTGTCCCATCTTGTGTGCGTGGTCGCGCGTGAGATTTATACGGGTTGTGTGCAGTCGTCGGACCCACGCGTACTCCAACCCTGTCAGTGCGTGTGTATCTACTTGCGCACTCTGAGTCGAACATTGCGTTGATGTGATGTGATGTGACGCAACGCAACACGATGCCATGGGCCCCGTTGTATCAAGTAGACGGGTGCAACAAGACCGGTGGATCGACGAGTTTCATATGTGGCAGGCGGTCACTACCGATGGCACTTTACACCATATCGGTTGGGTTGGCATGACCACGCCAGGCACATGCTTGTCCCTGTGTCACCAGGAAGATCGCCTAAGCGTAGTCGTCGTTGGCGTGGTCCACTCGAAGGAATGATGCAGTGCGGACACTTCGGCAAAAAATCAGATTTGCACGAAACCCGCACGGAAACGACTATCTAAAGACTGTAACGAAGCACAACCTCGCCGTTGCACTAGGACGAAGTACCCGATTACCTGAATACCTCACAAGGATTAGCTAGCGAGTGCAATCTTCGAACGTGCGGCTACTACATCGAAAGCGTATGCCGCCACAGCATACATACGCAACGAATGTATTAGACACGTACAACAAACAAGAAGAAGACCCCGTCAAATTGCGCCGCTACAGCAAACCACTCGGCACTCACACCTGTGCATGTGTGTCACGATCAGTAGCGTACCGCCTACTTCCCATCGTATCACGCTCAAGGCCGGCGACGTCGTTGTGGTCTGCTTCTATTCACCGTTTATGTACACCTAGGACCACCTGCGTTATGCTATTCGTACCACGCTGTTTCCTTTCTGTTCCTGCAAGATGTTGTCAGCGTCAACTCCTGTCGATTGTCGACGGTCGACGGTCGACGGTCGACTGACGACTGTAGTGAACGAATGCGTCTAGGTTATCTGTCGCATGGACAGGTCGATATCTTTGTCGTGCCGGACGCAGCTGTCCCATCTTGTGTGCGTGGTCGCGCGTGAGATTTATACGGGTTGTGTGCAGTCGTCGGACCCACGCGTACTCCAACCCTGTCAGTGCGTGTGTATCTACTTGCGCACTCTGAGTCGAACATTGCGTTGATGTGATGTGATGTGACGCAACGCAACACGATGCCATGGGCCCCGTTGTATCAAGTAGACGGGTGCAACAAGACCGGTGGATCGACGAGTTTCATATGTGGCAGGCGGTCACTACCGATGGCACTTTACACCATATCGGTTGGGTTGGCATGACCACGCCAGGCACATGCTTGTCCCTGTGTCACCAGGAAGATCGCCTAAGCGTAGTCGTCGTTGGCGTGGTCCACTCGAAGGAATGATGCAGTGCGGACACTTCGGCAAAAATTCAGATTTGCACGAAACCCGCACGGAAACGACTATCTAAAGACTGTAACGAAGCACAACCTCGCCGTTGCACTAGGACGAAGTACCCGATTACCTGAATACCTCACAAGGATTAGCTAGCGAGTGCAATCTTCGAACGTGCGGCTACTACATCGAAAGCGTATGCCGCCACAGCATACATACGCAACGAATGTATTAGACACGTACAACAAACAAGAAGAAGACCCCGTCAAATTGCGCCGCTACAGCAAACCACTCGGCACTCACACCTGTGCATGTGTGTCACGATCAGTAGCGTACCGCCTACTTCCCATCGTATCACGCTCAAGGCCGGCGACGTCGTTGTGGTCTGCTTCTATTCACCGTTTATGTACACCTAGGACCACCTGCGTTATGCTATTCGTACCACGCTGTTTCCTTTCTGTTCCTGCAAGATGTTGTCAGCGTCAACTCCTGTCGATTGTCGACGGTCGACGGTCGACTGACGACTGTAGTGAACGAATGCGTCTAGGTTATCTGTCGCATGGACAGGTCGATATCTTTGTCGTGCCGGACGCAGCTGTCCCATCTTGTGTGCGTGGTCGCGCGTGAGATTTATACGGGTTGTGTGCAGTCGTCGGACCCACGCGTACTCCAACCCTGTCAGTGCGTGTGTATCTACTTGCGCACTCTGAGTCGAACATTGCGTTGATGTGATGTGATGTGACGCAACGCAACACGATGCCATGGGCCCCGTTGTATCAAGTAGACGGGTGCAACAAGACCGGTGGATCGACGAGTTTCATATGTGGCAGGCGGTCACTACCGATGGCACTTTACACCATATCGGTTGGGTGGGCATGACCACGCCAGGCACATGCTTGTCCCTGTGTCACCAGGAAGATCGCCTAAGCGTAGTCGTCGTTGGCGTGGTCCACTCGAAGGAATGATGCAGTGCGGACACTTCGGCAAAAATTCAGATTTGCACGAAACCCGCACGGAAACGACTATCTAAAGACTGTAACGAAGCACAACCTCGCCGTTGCACTAGGACGAAGTACCCGATTACCTGAATACCTCACAAGGATTAGCTAGCGAGTGCAATCTTCGAACGTGCGGCTACTACATCGAAAGCGTATGCCGCCACAGCATACATACGCAACGAATGTATTAGACACGTACAACAAACAAGAAGAAGACCCCGTCAAATTGCGCCGCTACAGCAAACCACTCGGCACTCACACCTGTGCATGTGTGTCACGATCAGTAGCGTACCGCCTACTTCCCATCGTATCACGCTCAAGGCCGGCGACGTCGTTGTGGTCTGCTTCTATTCACCGTTTATGTACACCTAGGACCACCTGCGTTATGCTATTCGTACCACGCTGTTTCCTTTCTGTTCCTGCAAGATGTTGTCAGCGTCAACTCCTGTCGATTGTCGATTGTCGACGGTCGACGGTCGACTGACGACTGTAGTGAACGAATGCGTCTAGGTTATCTGTCGCATGGACAGGTCGATATCTTTGTCGTGCCGGACGCAGCTGTCCCATCTTGTGTGCGTGGTCGCGCGTGAGATTTATACGGGTTGTGTGCAGTCGTCGGACCCACGCGTACTCCAACCCTGTCAGTGCGTGTGTATCTACTTGCGCACTCTGAGTCGAACATTGCGTTGATGTGATGTGATGTGACGCAACGCAACACGATGCCATGGGCCCCGTTGTATCAAGTAGACGGGTGCAACAAGACCGGTGGATCGACGAGTTTCATATGTGGCAGGCGGTCACTACCGATGGCACTTTACACCATATCGGTTGGGTTGGCATGACCACGCCAGGCACATGCTTGTCCCTGTGTCACCAGGAAGATCGCCTAAGCGTAGTCGTCGTTGGCGTGGTCCACTCGAAGGAATGATGTAGTGCGGACACTTCGGCAAAAATTCAGATTTGCACGAAACCCGCACGGAAACGACTATCTAAAGACTGTAACGAAGCACAACCTCGCCGTTGCACTAGGACGAAGTACCCGATTACCTGAATACCTCACAAGGATTAGCTAGCGAGTGCAATCTTCGAACGTGCGGCTACTACATCGAAAGCGTATGCCGCCACAGCATACATACGCAACGAATGTATTAGACACGTACAACAAACAAGAAGAAGACCCCGTCAAATTGCGCCGCTACAGCAAACCACTCGGCACTCACACCTGTGCATGTGTGTCACGATCAGTAGCGTACCGCCTACTTCCCATCGTATCACGCTCAAGGCCGGCGACGTCGTTGTGGTCTGCTTCTATTCACCGTTTATGTACACCTAGGACCACCTGCGTTATGCTATTCGTACCACGCTGTTTCCTTTCTGTTCCTGCAAGATGTTGTCAGCGTCAACTCCTGTCGATTGTCGACGGTCGACGGTCGACGGTCGACTGACGACTGTAGTGAACGAATGCGTCTAGGTTATCTGTCGCATGGACAGGTCGATATCTTTGTCGTGCCGGACGCAGCTGTCCCATCTTGTGTGCGTGGTCGCGCGTGAGATTTATACGGGTTGTGTGCAGTCGTCGGACCCACGCGTACTCCAACCCTGTCAGTGCGTGTGTATCTACTTGCGCACTCTGAGTCGAACATTGCGTTGATGTGATGTGATGTGACGCAACGCAACACGATGCCATGGGCCCCGTTGTATCAAGTAGACGGGTGCAACAAGACCGGTGGATCGACGAGTTTCATATGTGGCAGGCGGTCACTACCGATGGCACTTTACACCATATCGGTTGGGTGGGCATGACCACGCCAGGCACATGCTTGTCCCTGTGTCACCAGGAAGATCGCCTAAGCGTAGTCGTCGTTGGCGTGGTCCACTCGAAGGAATGATGCAGTGCGGACACTTCGGCAAAAATTCAGATTTGCACGAAACCCGCACGGAAACGACTATCTAAAGACTGTAACGAAGCACAACCTCGCCGTTGCACTAGGACGAAGTACCCGATTACCTGAATACCTCACAAGGATTAGCTAGCGAGTGCAATCTTCGAACGTGCGGCTACTACATCGAAAGCGTATGCCGCCACAGCATACATACGCAACGAATGTATTAGACACGTACAACAAACAAGAAGAAGACCCCGTCAAATTGCGCCGCTACAGCAAACCACTCGGCACTCACACCTGTGCATGTGTGTCACGATCAGTAGCGTACCGCCTACTTCCCATCGTATCACGCTCAAGGCCGGCGACGTCGTTGTGGTCTGCTTCTATTCACCGTTTATGTACACCTAGGACCACCTGCGTTATGCTATTCGTACCACGCTGTTTCCTTTCTGTTCCTGCAAGATGTTGTCAGCGTCAACTCCTGTCGATTGTCGACGGTCGACGGTCGACGGTCGACTGACGACTGTAGTGAACGAATGCGTCTAGGTTATCTGTCGCATGGACAGGTCGATATCTTTGTCGTGCCGGACGCAGCTGTCCCATCTTGTGTGCGTGGTCGCGCGTGAGATTTATACGGGTTGTGTGCAGTCGTCGGACCCACGCGTACTCCAACCCTGCCAGTGCGTGTGTATCTACTTGCGCACTCTGAGTCGAACCTTGCGTTGATGTGATGTGATGTGACGCAACGCAACACGATGCCATGGGCCCCGTTGTATCAAGTAGACGGGTGCAACAAGACCGGTGGATCGACGAGTTTCATATGTGGCAGGCGGTCACTACCGATGGCACTTTACACCATATCGGTTGGGTGGGCATGACCACGCCAGGCACATGCTTGTCCCTGTGTCACCAGGAAGATCGCCTAAGCGTAGTCGTCGTTGGCGTGGTCCACTCGAAGGAATGATGCAGTGCGGACACTTCGGCAAAAATTCAGATTTGCACGAAACCCGCACGGAAACGACTATCTAAAGACTGTAACGAAGCACAACCTCGCCGTTGCACTAGGACGAAGTACCCGATTACCTGAATACCTCACAAGGATTAGCTAGCGAGTGCAATCTTCGAACGTGCGGCTACTACATCGAAAGCGTATGCCGCCACAGCATACATACGCAACGAATGTATTAGACACGTACAACAAACAAGAAGAAGACCCCGTCAAATTGCGCCGCTACAGCAAACCACTCGGCACTCACACCTGTGCATGTGTGTCACGATCAGTAGCGTACCGCCTACTTCCCATCGTATCACGCTCAAGGCCGGCGACGTCGTTGTGGTCTGCTTCTATTCACCGTTTATGTACACCTAGGACCACCTGCGTTATGCTATTCGTACCACGCTGTTTCCTTTCTGTTCCTGCAAGATGTTGTCAGCGTCAACTCCTGTCGATTGTCGACGGTCGACGGTCGACGGTCGACTGACGACTGTAGTGAACGAATGCGTCTAGGTTATCTGTCGCATGGACAGGTCGATATCTTTGTCGTGCCGGACGCAGCTGTCCCATCTTGTGTGCGTGGTCGCGCGTGAGATTTATACGGGTTGTGTGCAGTCGTCGGACCCACGCGTACTCCAACCCTGTCAGTGCGTGTGTATCTACTTGCACACTCTGAGTCGAACCTTGCGTTGATGTGATGTGATGTGACGCAACGCAACACGATGCCATGGGCCCCGTTGTATCAAGTAGACGGGTGCAACAAGACCGGTGGATCGACGAGTTTCATATGTGGCAGGCGGTCACTACCGATGGCACTTTACACCATATCGGTTGGGTGGGCATGACCACGCCAGGCACATGCTTGTCCCTGTGTCACCAGGAAGATCGCCTAAGCGTAGTCGTCGTTGGCGTGGTCCACTCGAAGGAATGATGCAGTGCGGACACTTCGGCAAAAATTCAGATTTGCACGAAACCCGCACGGAAACGACTATCTAAAGACTGTAACGAAGCACAACCTCGCCGTTGCACTAGGACGAAGTACCCGATTACCTGAATACCTCATAAGGATTAGCTAGCGAGTGCAATCTTCGAACGTGCGGCTACTACATCGAAAGCGTATGCCGCCACAGCATACATACGCAACGAATGTATTAGACACGTACAACAAACAAGAAGAAGACCCCGTCAAATTGCGCCGCTACAGCAAACCACTCGGCACTCACACCTGTGCATGTGTGTCACGATCAGTAGCGTACCGCCTACTTCCCATCGTATCACGCTCAAGGCCGGCGACGTCGTTGTGGTCTGCTTCTATTCACCGTTTATGTACACCTAGGACCACCTGCGTTATGCTATTCGTACCACGCTGTTTCCTTTCTGTTCCTGCAAGATGTTGTCAGCGTCAACTCCTGTCGATTGTCGACGGTCGACGGTCGACTGACGACTGTAGTGAACGAATGCGTCTAGGTTATCTGTCGCATGGACAGGTCGATATCTTTGTCGTGCCGGACGCAGCTGTCCCATCTTGTGTGCGTGGTCGCGCGTGAGATTTATACGGGTTGTGTGCAGTCGTCGGACCCACGCGTACTCCAACCCTGTCAGTGCGTGTGTATCTACTTGCGCACTCTGAGTCGAACCTTGCGTTGATGTGATGTGATGTGACGCAACGCAACACGATGCCATGGGCCCCGTTGTATCAAGTAGACGGGTGCAACAAGACCGGTGGATCGACGAGTTTCATATGTGGCAGGCGGTCACTACCGATGGCACTTTACACCATATCGGTTGGGTGGGCATGACCACGCCAGGCACATGCTTGTCCCTGTGTCACCAGGAAGATCGCCTAAGCGTAGTCGTCGTTGGCGTGGTCCACTCGAAGGAATGATGCAGTGCGGACACTTCGGCAAAAATTCAGATTTGCACGAAACCCGCACGGAAACGACTATCTAAAGACTGTAACGAAGCACAACCTCGCCGTTGCACTAGGACGAAGTACCCGATTACCTGAATACCTCACAAGGATTAGCTAGCGAGTGCAATCTTCGAACGTGCGGCTACTACATCGAAAGCGTATGCCGCCACAGCATACATACGCAACGAATGTATTAGACACGTACAACAAACAAGAAGAAGACCCCGTCAAATTGCGCCGCTACAGCAAACCACTCGGCACTCACACCTGTGCATGTGTGTCACGATCAGTAGCGTACCGCCTACTTCCCATCGTATCACGCTCAAGGCCGGCGACGTCGTTGTGGTCTGCTTCTATTCACCGTTTATGTACACCTAGGACCACCTGCGTTATGCTATTCGTACCACGCTGTTTCCTTTCTGTTCCTGCAAGATGTTGTCAGCGTCAACTCCTGTCGATTGTCGACGGTCGACGGTCGACGGTCGACTGACGACTGTAGTGAACGAATGCGTCTAGGTTATCTGTCGCATGGACAGGTCGATATCTTTGTCGTGCCGGACGCAGCTGTCCCATCTTGTGTGCGTGGTCGCGCGTGAGATTTATACGGGTTGTGTGCAGTCGTCGGACCCACGCGTACTCCAACCCTGCCAGTGCGTGTGTATCTACTTGCGCACTCTGAGTCGAACCTTGCGTTGATGTGATGTGATGTGACGCAACGCAACACGATGCCATGGGCCCCGTTGTATCAAGTAGACGGGTGCAACAAGACCGGTGGATCGACGAGTTTCATATGTGGCAGGCGGTCACTACCGATGGCACTTTACACCATATCGGTTGGGTGGGCATGACCACGCCAGGCACATGCTTGTCCCTGTGTCACCAGGAAGATCGCCTAAGCGTAGTCGTCGTTGGCGTGGTCCACTCGAAGGAATGATGCAGTGCGGACACTTCGGCAAAAATTCAGATTTGCACGAAACCCGCACGGAAACGACTATCTAAAGACTGTAACGAAGCACAACCTCGCCGTTGCACTAGGACGAAGTACCCGATTACCTGAATACCTCACAAGGATTAGCTAGCGAGTGCAATCTTCGAACGTGCGGCTACTACATCGAAAGCGTATGCCGCCACAGCATACATACGCAACGAATGTATTAGACACGTACAACAAACAAGAAGAAGACCCCGTCAAATTGCGCCGCTACAGCAAACCACTCGGCACTCACACCTGTGCATGTGTGTCACGATCAGTAGCGTACCGCCTACTTCCCATCGTATCACGCTCAAGGCCGGCGACGTCGTTGTGGTCTGCTTCTATTCACCGTTTATGTACACCTAGGACCACCTGCGTTATGCTATTCGTACCACGCTGTTTCCTTTCTGTTCCTGCAAGATGTTGTCAGCGTCAACTCCTGTCGATTGTCGACGGTCGACGGTCGACGGTCGACTGACGACTGTAGTGAACGAATGCGTCTAGGTTATCTGTCGCATGGACAGGTCGATATCTTTGTCGTGCCGGACGCAGCTGTCCCATCTTGTGTGCGTGGTCGCGCGTGAGATTTATACGGGTTGTGTGCAGTCGTCGGACCCACGCGTACTCCAACCCTGTCAGTGCGTGTGTATCTACTTGCGCACTCTGAGTCGAACCTTGCGTTGATGTGATGTGATGTGACGCAACGCAACACGATGCCATGGGCCCCGTTGTATCAAGTAGACGGGTGCAACAAGACCGGTGGATCGACGAGTTTCATATGTGGCAGGCGGTCACTACCGATGGCACTTTACACCATATCGGTTGGGTTGGCATGACCACGCCAGGCACATGCTTGTCCCTGTGTCACCAGGAAGATCGCCTAAGCGTAGTCGTCGTTGGCGTGGTCCACTCGAAGGAATGATGCAGTGCGGACACTTCGGCAAAAATTCAGATTTGCACGAAACCCGCACGGAAACGACTATCTAAAGACTGTAACGAAGCACAACCTCGCCGTTGCACTAGGACGAAGTACCCGATTACCTGAATACCTCACAAGGATTAGCTAGCGAGTGCAATCTTCGAACGTGCGGCTACTACATCGAAAGCGTATGCCGCCACAGCATACATACGCAACGAATGTATTAGACACGTACAACAAACAAGAAGAAGACCCCGTCAAATTGCGCCGCTACAGCAAACCACTCGGCACTCACACCTGTGCATGTGTGTCACGATCAGTAGCGTACCGCCTACTTCCCATCGTATCACGCTCAAGGCCGGCGACGTCGTTGTGGTCTGCTTCTATTCACCGTTTATGTACACCTAGGACCACCTGCGTTATGCTATTCGTACCACGCTGTTTCCTTTCTGTTCCTGCAAGATGTTGTCAGCGTCAACTCCTGTCGATTGTCGACGGTCGACGGTCGACGGTCGACTGACGACTGTAGTGAACGAATGCGTCTAGGTTATCTGTCGCATGGACAGGTCGATATCTTTGTCGTGCCGGACGCAGCTGTCCCATCTTGTGTGCGTGGTCGCGCGTGAGATTTATACGGGTTGTGTGCAGTCGTCGGACCCACGCGTACTCCAACCCTGTCAGTGCGTGTGTATCTACTTGCGCACTCTGAGTCGAACCTTGCGTTGATGTGATGTGATGTGACGCAACGCAACACGATGCCATGGGCCCCGTTGTATCAAGTAGACGGGTGCAACAAGACCGGTGGATCGACGAGTTTCATATGTGGCAGGCGGTCACTACCGATGGCACTTTACACCATATCGGTTGGGTGGGCATGACCACGCCAGGCACATGCTTGTCCCTGTGTCACCAGGAAGATCGCCTAAGCGTAGTCGTCGTTGGCGTGGTCCACTCGAAGGAATGATGCAGTGCGGACACTTCGGCAAAAATTCAGATTTGCACGAAACCCGCACGGAAACGACTATCTAAAGACTGTAACGAAGCACAACCTCGCTGTTGCACTAGGACGAAGTACCCGATTACCTGAATACCTCACAAGGATTAGCTAGCGAGTGCAATCTTCGAACGTGCGGCTACTACATCGAAAGCGTATGCCGCCACAGCATACATACGCAACGAATGTATTAGACACGTACAACAAACAAGAAGAAGACCCCGTCAAATTGCGCCGCTACAGCAAACCACTCGGCACTCACACCTGTGCATGTGTGTCACGATCAGTAGCGTACCGCCTACTTCCCATCGTATCACGCTCAAGGCCGGCGACGTCGTTGTGGTCTGCTTCTATTCACCGTTTATGTACACCTAGGACCACCTGCGTTATGCTATTCGTACCACGCTGTTTCCTTTCTGTTCCTGCAAGATGTTGTCAGCGTCAACTCCTGTCGATTGTCGACGGTCGACGGTCGACGGTCGACGGTCGACTGACGACTGTAGTGAACGAATGCGTCTAGGTTATCTGTCGCATGGACAGGTCGATATCTTTGTCGTGCCGGACGCAGCTGTCCCATCTTGTGTGCGTGGTCGCGCGTGAGATTTATACGGGTTGTGTGCAGTCGTCGGACCCACGCGTACTCCAACCCTGTCAGTGCGTGTGTATCTACTTGCGCACTCTGAGTCGAACCTTGCGTTGATGTGATGTGATGTGACGCAACGCAACACGATGCCATGGGCCCCGTTGTATCAAGTAGACGGGTGCAACAAGACCGGTGAATCGACGAGTTTCATATGTGGCAGGCGGTCACTACCGATGGCACTTTACACCATATCGGTTGGGTGGGCATGACCACGCCAGGCACATGCTTGTCCCTGTGTCACCAGGAAGATCGCCTAAGCGTAGTCGTCGTTGGCGTGGTCCACTCGAAGGAATGATGCAGTGCGGACACTTCGGCAAAAATTCAGATTTGCACGAAACCCGCACGGAAACGACTATCTAAAGACTGTAACGAAGCACAACCTCGCCGTTGCACTAGGACGAAGTACCCGATTACCTGAATACCTCACAAGGATTAGCTAGCGAGTGCAATCTTCGAACGTGCGGCTACTACATCGAAAGCGTATGCCGCCACAGCATACATACGCAACGAATGTATTAGACACGTACAACAAACAAGAAGAAGACCCCGTCAAATTGCGCCGCTACAGCAAACCACTCGGCACTCACACCTGTGCATGTGTGTCACGATCAGTAGCGTACCGCCTACTTCCCATCGTATCACGCTCAAGGCCGGCGACGTCGTTGTGGTCTGCTTCTATTCACCGTTTATGTACACCTAGGACCACCTGCGTTATGCTATTCGTACCACGCTGTTTCCTTTCTGTTCCTGCAAGATGTTGTCAGCGTCAACTCCTGTCGATTGTCGACGGTCGACGGTCGACGGTCGACGGTCGACTGACGACTGTAGTGAACGAATGCGTCTAGGTTATCTGTCGCATGGACAGGTCGATATCTTTGTCGTGCCGGACGCAGCTGTCCCATCTTGTGTGCGTGGTCGCGCGTGAGATTTATACGGGTTGTGTGCAGTCGTCGGACCCACGCGTACTCCAACCCTGTCAGTGCGTGTGTATCTACTTGCGCACTCTGAGTCGAACCTTGCGTTGATGTGATGTGATGTGACGCAACGCAACACGATGCCATGGGCCCCGTTGTATCAAGTAGACGGGTGCAACAAGACCGGTGAATCGACGAGTTTCATATGTGGCAGGCGGTCACTACCGATGGCACTTTACACCATATCGGTTGGGTGGGCATGACCACGCCAGGCACATGCTTGTCCCTGTGTCACCAGGAAGATCGCCTAAGCGTAGTCGTCGTTGGCGTGGTCCACTCGAAGGAATGATGCAGTGCGGACACTTCGGCAAAAATTCAGATTTGCACGAAACCCGCACGGAAACGACTATCTAAAGACTGTAACGAAGCACAACCTCGCCGTTGCACTAGGACGAAGTACCCGATTACCTGAATACCTCACAAGGATTAGCTAGCGAGTGCAATCTTCGAACGTGCGGCTACTACATCGAAAGCGTATGCCGCCACAGCATACATACGCAACGAATGTATTAGACACGTACAACAAACAAGAAGAAGACCCCGTCAAATTGCGCCGCTACAGCAAACCACTCGGCACTCACACCTGTGCATGTGTGTCACGATCAGTAGCGTACCGCCTACTTCCCATCGTATCACGCTCAAGGCCGGCGACGTCGTTGTGGTCTGCTTCTATTCACCGTTTATGTACACCTAGGACCACCTGCGTTATGCTATTCGTACCACGCTGTTTCCTTTCTGTTCCTGCAAGATGTTGTCAGCGTCAACTCCTGTCGATTGTCGACGGTCGACGGTCGACTGACGACTGTAGTGAACGAATGCGTCTAGGTTATCTGTCGCATGGACAGGTCGATATCTTTGTCGTGCCGGACGCAGCTGTCCCATCTTGTGTGCGTGGTCGCGCGTGAGATTTATACGGGTTGTGTGCAGTCGTCGGACCCACGCGTACTCCAACCCTGTCAGTGCGTGTGTATCTACTTGCGCACTCTGAGTCGAACCTTGCGTTGATGTGATGTGATGTGACGCAACGCAACACGATGGCATGGGCCCCGTTGTATCAAGTAGACGGGTGCAACAAGACCGGTGGATCGACGAGTTTCATATGTGGCAGGCGGTCACTACCGATGGCACTTTACACCATATCGGTTGGGTGGGCATGACCACGCCAGGCACATGCTTGTCCCTGTGTCACCAGGAAGATCGCCTAAGCGTAGTCGTCGTTGGCGTGGTCCACTCGAAGGAATGATGCAGTGCGGACACTTCGGCAAAAATTCAGATTTGCACGAAACCCGCACGGAAACGACTATCTAAAGACTGTAACGAAGCACAACCTCGCCGTTGCACTAGGACGAAGTACCCGATTACCTGAATACCTCACAAGGATTAGCTAGCGAGTGCAATCTTCGAACGTGCGGCTACTACATCGAAAGCGTATGCCGCCACAGCATACATACGCAACGAATGTATTAGACACGTACAACAAACAAGAAGAAGACCCCATCAAATTGCGCCGCTACAGCAAACCACTCGGCACTCACACCTGTGCATGTGTGTCACGATCAGTAGCGTACCGCCTACTTCCCATCGTATCACGCTCAAGGCCGGCGACGTCGTTGTGGTCTGCTTCTATTCACCGTTTATGTACACCTAGGACCACCTGCGTTATGCTATTCGTACCACGCTGTTTCCTTTCTGTTCCTGCAAGATGTTGTCAGCGTCAACTCCTGTCGATTGTCGACGGTCGACGGTCGACTGACGACTGTAGTGAACGAATGCGTCTAGGTTATCTGTCGCATGGACAGGTCGATATCTTTGTCGTGCCGGACGCAGCTGTCCCATCTTGTGTGCGTGGTCGCGCGTGAGATTTATACGGGTTGTGTGCAGTCGTCGGACCCACGCGTACTCCAACCCTGTCAGTGCGTGTGTATCTACTTGCGCACTCTGAGTCGAACCTTGCGTTGATGTGATGTGATGTGACGCAACGCAACACGATGCCATGGGCCCCGTTGTATCAAGTAGACGGGTGCAACAAGACCGGTGAATCGACGAGTTTCATATGTGGCAGGCGGTCACTACCGATGGCACTTTACACCATATCGGTTGGGTGGGCATGACCACGCCAGGCACATGCTTGTCCCTGTGTCACCAGGAAGATCGCCTAAGCGTAGTCGTCGTTGGCGTGGTCCACTCGAAGGAATGATGCAGTGCGGACACTTCGGCAAAAATTCAGATTTGCACGAAACCCGCACGGAAACGACTATCTAAAGACTGTAACGAAGCACAACCTCGCCGTTGCACTAGGACGAAGTACCCGATTACCTGAATACCTCACAAGGATTAGCTAGCGAGTGCAATCTTCGAACGTGCGGCTACTACATCGAAAGCGTATGCCGCCACAGCATACATACGCAACGAATGTATTAGACACGTACAACAAACAAGAAGAAGACCCCGTCAAATTGCGCCGCTACAGCAAACCACTCGGCACTCACACCTGTGCATGTGTGTCACGATCAGTAGCGTACCGCCTACTTCCCATCGTATCACGCTCAAGGCCGGCGACGTCGTTGTGGTCTGCTTCTATTCACCGTTTATGTACACCTAGGACCACCTGCGTTATGCTATTCGTACCACGCTGTTTCCTTTCTGTTCCTGCAAGATGTTGTCAGCGTCAACTCCTGTCGATTGTCGACGGTCGACGGTCGACTGACGACTGTAGTGAACGAATGCGTCTAGGTTATCTGTCGCATGGACAGGTCGATATCTTTGTCGTGCCGGACGCAGCTGTCCCATCTTGTGTGCGTGGTCGCGCGTGAGATTTATACGGGTTGTGTGCAGTCGTCGGACCCACGCGTACTCCAACCCTGTCAGTGCGTGTGTATCTACTTGCGCACTCTGAGTCGAACATTGCGTTGATGTGATGTGATGTGACGCAACGCAACACGATGCCATGGGCCCCGTTGTATCAAGTAGACGGGTGCAACAAGACCGGTGAATCGACGAGTTTCATATGTGGCAGGCGGTCACTACCGATGGCACTTTACACCATATCGGTTGGGTGGGCATGACCACGCCAGGCACATGCTTGTCCCTGTGTCACCAGGAAGATCGCCTAAGCGTAGTCGTCGTTGGCGTGGTCCACTCGAAGGAATGATGCAGTGCGGACACTTCGGCAAAAATTCAGATTTGCACGAAACCCGCACGGAAACGACTATCTAAAGACTGTAACGAAGCACAACCTCGCCGTTGCACTAGGACGAAGTACCCGATTACCTGAATACCTCACAAGGATTAGCTAGCGAGTGCAATCTTCGAACGTGCGGCTACTACATCGAAAGCGTATGCCGCCACAGCATACATACGCAACGAATGTATTAGACACGTACAACAAACAAGAAGAAGACCCCGTCAAATTGCGCCGCTACAGCAAACCACTCGGCACTCACACCTGTGCATGTGTGTCACGATCAGTAGCGTACCGCCTACTTCCCATCGTATCACGCTCAAGGCCGGCGACGTCGTTGTGGTCTGCTTCTATTCACCGTTTATGTACACCTAGGACCACCTGCGTTATGCTATTCGTACCACGCTGTTTCCTTTCTGTTCCTGCAAGATGTTGTCAGCGTCAACTCCTGTCGATTGTCGACGGTCGACGGTCGACGGTCGACTGACGACTGTAGTGAACGAATGCGTCTAGGTTATCTGTCGCATGGACAGGTCGATATGACACGTGGCGACTGGACGTAAAATGTCCGAGCGTCGTTTCCCATTTCCCGTGGAAGTACTCCCAGTGATGATTGGTCCAGAAGTGCACGCGACAGGGAAGAACAAGGATGAACGGAGAACTGGTACAAGTTCCCACAGCATACTGAGTCCAAGTGACTTCCAGAAGTCCCCCCAATATCGAGTTACTTCCGGAAGTCACGTGTGCCTTCCGAAAGTTCCTTTCTGATGCAACTCGCAGATGACCCAGATGTTCTGGGTGCGGAGGCCGACCAGACGCTCCTGATTTGTACCCACCAAGACCTTTCCGATTTCCCAGTATACAAAGCCCAAGATATTAGCGACCGACCAATACGACCAGCCGGATATGTTATGCACGAAGAGCCGGCTTGTGACCAGGATGTGTCAGCCTCCCGGATGCTGATTACGCCAAAGAACCCTATAGTGAAACCAAGACAAATGTGCATGTGGAAGACTTCCAGCAGAGACTTTGACAGAAGACTTCTAGCAGAGACTAAAAATAACAGAGAGTTCGTTTTGCCACCAAGGGCGCAAGTGTTTTCCAGGGCCCTTATCAGTCGGCCTGGGAGCACGCTGGGATAACGCCGGACAAGCCGCCGTGTTTTTCCGGGGACCCGGGTTTACCCAGCCTCGAGAAGTGAACGTACGCACTCTGTATTCTTGTATTCATTTTGATTGTATAGGAACAACTCATCAGGTGGAGTCCGGTCTTCCGAAGACAAACGACACCTATAGGGATGACACAAGGTCACACGCCAAGCTACTTCCGGAGGTCCCGTACTTTTGGAGGTAGTCTGACCCCATTGGGCTTTCCGAAAGGCGAAGTTTAAGCTTCCAGATCGGCCGAGTCTTCTGACGCGCGTGAGCTATACACCCTGGACGATAAAGGCGTTCACCCGCCTCGCCTCAGCTGGTGCGCGTGCCCGGATTTGGACGTCTAGTGATTTCACCGAGTTGTTCTTATATTATTGATTGAGTTCTAGGGGACTGGGTGCTAACTAATCTTCTAACAGTAGTTATTATGGCTGGAAGTGAAAGCACATGCGAAGGTGGACGTGAGGGATCCGAACGCGGTGATGCGTCCCGATCATCACGTCGAGTGCAAGGGCTGCCTCCGGAGGAGCAGGCGACTTTGGATGAGGTCGTCAGGAATGCTCGGAAGGCAAACGCTGCGAAGCGCAAGGCTCCCCAAGAAGCGAAGGAGTCGACGGACCAAGAAGAAGACACTTCTGGATCCGCCGTTCAGGATGCGCACCAAGCGAATCAGGACGGTGATGTGAAGGTGCTTTCGGATGGGGAAGAAGACTCCAAGTGGTCCGGATCGGAATCCGGTTCGGATGACGAAAACGATTCCAGCTCGCAAGAGTCTGATGAGGCGTCTCAGGAAGACGTCGTGAAGGGTGAGCCCCAGCAAAAGATCGAGTTTCGGACTCTCTTCACCCGGAAGAAGAAGTTGAAGTCTTGATGGCATCAAGACTTCCGAACGAGCGCGGACGATCAAAGATGAGCGGTCATTTTCGACCGTTCAAGAAGATGTTGTGCTAGAAGATGTGGAGATGTCTTTGCCTGTGCGATCGGATGTCCCATTGCAGATGGAGCTTCCAGATGTCGTGTCGATGCAGTCCCCTCCAACCGCTATGCAGAAGGGTTACCATCCTGAAGTTCAAGAAGTGGAGACTGGGACGGCCGACGTTCAGATGACAGAAGCCCAGGCAAAAGCGTATGTGGCAGATCCAGTTCGACGTTGGGAACGTGACGTTTGTGAAAAGAACGTCCTTCCGGATGTCAAGTATGATTGGCCGCAAGTGCGTCTGGATTCCGAGTCGTTTTTGGTTGCTAGTTTAACTACTTCGGATTACCTGAGACGACGGATGTCGATGCCGACTCAAGCGGACACCTGGATCGCGGGATGCAGTTACGACGTCACACGTTCGGAATGGCCCGAGATCTGACCGCCGCTCTGATTCCTCCCGGAATGTTCACACCCCGGGATTGCGTTGCTGTCTTGCAGACTATCCTTTTCGAGGCTGGTTTCGAGTTTGTCAATTTGGTGCCTGGATGGTTCCGGACGCGAGTCTACAAAGTGCATCCGGATCTCGTCCGACGAGTGGTGGGCGAAATGCTGCAACTACTTGTGGTGGAGTTGATTGAGTGGAGACAGGTGGTGAATCAGGCTCAAGAGTTTCTGAAAGTGCTGAGTCAAGCTGCCCCTGGAGATGCTAATCGACTACGTCTGGAAGTTGTCGCCCAATTTCCACCTGGAATAATAGTCGCGACGGATCACGAGATCAATCTGTTGGGATCGGAGTATGTGTGGCATTTGAAAGCTGCCGGCTTCCGGAAGGTGCGAAGTCCACGAGGGGTTGCGGATGAGGAAGCTGCGTCTAAACGTATTCAACGTGTGGCTGCCCGACCGCCTCCTTCCTCGATCCCATCACCGTCATCGCTCCCGTCGGTGCCATCTTCGGTTGTCCAGAACCTGGAAGTGTTGTCCTCTAGAGGCAGTCTATCCTCCGCCCAGAATGTATCCGAACGAATCGGGTCGGATTCTACGCTGAGTATGTTTGGAACTTCCGGAGGATCAAGCGAGTCGATGGCCAGTGCTACATCCAGTTCACGGACTTCCAGAGATAGTTCGTCCGGATCTTCCGGATGGAGTGTTTGCCAAGGTGCAGGAGTGCATATGCCGTTCTCAGCGTTTGAACCACGGGCAATGACAGCTCAGAGTCTGGGAGGAGCCGTCCCGGCGGAGACTGGTGTAGGCATGTACGTCACTCACGAAGTGATTCCACGGAACCCAGTACCAGTGATTCAGGAAGACATCGTCATGTCAGAAGACGAAGCAAAGGGTTCTCGAAGACAGAAGCCCAAGGTTTCTTCCCGAAGGATCTCCCGATACCGGTCGTACAGCCGCTCGTTCATACCGCAGTAGTGCTTCCGGAAATGCTGCTGAGACGACACATCAGAAGCCGGATGTGAGAGGCTCTGATGAGATCGTCGCGGCACAATTGCAAGCTACTTTGCAGGCATTTGCTGCTGACAGAGTTTCGAAGAACCTGATGGGAAAAACCGTGAAGATTTCTGAGCCTATTGTGAACGTGAAAGCGGAACCCGTTTCTGAAAGTAGAACTTTTGCAATGGGAAAGGCCGAGTTGTCCTCTGGAACCAAGTCAACTGCACCTGGAAAGTCTGTCAAACGGCACATGTCCGAAAAATCTGGTTCGTCCAAGAAAAGTTCGACTTCCGGAAAGGGGAAGAGGACGAAGTAGTCATCTGGAAAGTCAAGTGATCCTTCGGATTCGGATCCAAGTTCTGAGTGACTCGTACTCGGACAGTTCAAATAGCAGCTCTTTCGAGGATGTCGTTCCGAATGTCCATACGACATCGGGTCCAGGCGGATCTCTGTTTACGTTCAGGCCGTACGTGAATGCCAGCACGTTGGAAGACTTCAATGAGAAGACGTCACTAGCTACCCGTATCCGGTGGTTGGAACGATTCCAGAGTTTTGCCGTTCAGGGTGGTTGGTCGGATAAGGTCAAGATCTATGAGATGAAGCTGAAGTTACCTGCTGCCGTTCGAAACTGGCGTTCGAACTTGAATCCCAACGTGCGCCGGAAATGGAAGAAGTTCCTGAAGGAGTTCCGTGATATGTATTGCAAGGCCAAGACCTCGGATTCAGAACGTTATTACACGATGATCCAAAAGAAGGCAGAAACTCCGCTGGAATTTTACTACCGCCTGAACAAGGTGGCCGACAAAGCTGGGATCGAGTTCGACGCATCGAGTAAGCAACGTGAGCGCCATCTGAAAGTGTTCACGAAGAAACGTCTGGACTCTCACCTCCGAACGACTTTACAAGGACAACGTCTGCGTCGTCTGAAGGATTTGGAATATGTCCTGAAGCAGCATGAAGAAATGAATCAAGACGACGATTACGATACTCCACCTCCGAAGAGAGACTTCCGAGCGGACAATGTCCCTCGTGATCGATTCAGACCGAAACGTTCTGGAAGAGCCTACGTCCTTCATGATGACGATAACCGGGATGGCGAGCACGACAGACAAGTCCATTTTTTGGAAGAAGTGGAAGAAGTGACAAGTCGAGATCATGCTCCTAGTGTGCTGACTACTCCAGCTGCGGATGTCACGAACGTGTCCGGTTCGAGCATGGATAACCTTTCCGAAGCAGTATTTCGTGCGATGGAGAATCCCAGACGACGGCCCCCGACTTCTGATTTCCGTTCGGATCGCCGGCGGCAATATTTTGGAAGTCCGAACGCGTCCAAGTTCTGTGACAAGTGCAAGGAGTTTGGACATCTGACGGAGAACTGTTGGTCGGACATCGAATGGGACATCCGACGCACTTCTGCAGGACTCGTCCGTGTGCGATCTGTAACCAGTTTAACGAAGGCAAATGTGGAGAGTGGAAGGCTTTCCAAGCGATCAAGAATCTTGCACGTCAAGGAGCACTGAAAGATCTGCCGTCTCCTATCCGGAAGCAACTTCTGGAAGGGAAGGTGGATCCAGGGGAACAGCCGTTAAACTAGTAAGCCCGCTGGATGGGGATCCAGAACGCGACGGGCTGAAGAAACCGCCCGATATGTGTCTTCTAGTGTATGTTGGTCCGGAGTTGAGACGCCAAAACCAAGATAAACATCAATGCATGACCGTGACTCCGGAAAGTGGTGACCCTCTTTCAGATGAACTTCGTCCTGAACGAGTTCTATCGGAAGGTGTACGGCCGGAAGTACAAGATCCGGATGTACCTGTTGAATTCCGATTGGGGCCAGGCGAACGATATGGCTGGTGGGAAGATCACTGTTCGGATGACACGAAACGGATTGCGATGGTTCATGGAGCGGTAAACAATTGTCGGACAGACATCCTTTTGGATTCCGGAGCGTGGTAAGCATGGTGAGTTTGGATCTTGCGCGTAGACTCAAACTCAAGTTAAGCTTCTGCAAACAGCTCCGGGTATCTGGACTCGGTGGCGTTCCGACCGTCATCACCGCGAGTGCTGAAGTGAAAATCACTTTAGGTCCAAGAATTGTGTATGTCTTGGAACTTTGGGTCGCGAACATTGGTGAAGGTGTCGACGTGTTGCTTGGAATGAATTTCATGTATTCCGCTGGAGTGCGACTGTGCGCACGAGAAGGATTGGTGCAACTTCCGGATGAAGAAACGGTGTTGCTATCAGGACGTGGTGCGGATCATTACCACAGAGGTTTGGACCTTCCGGTGAGACCGCGTGAAGAGCTTTTCCTGCGTCCAGGTGAACATGCTATCGTCCGGATACATTACCGACAGAGCAATCCACAACGTGATGTGGTATGGGCTGGTCGGGGAGACCGATGGGTAACCCAGATCATCTATGCTGCTAGATCGTGGGCTGTGGCCATCAAAGTGGTGAATATTTCCGGAAGGTGTCTTAGCATTGACACTCGGACGCCGGTTGCTCGGATCATCGAGTTTGGTTTCTTCACGAGGGCAGGACGTTTTGTCCGCCCGGGTCTCCGAAGGTATCAGGAGTGGCAGACTCTTATCTATGAGAATACCGAATCCAATCAGATGCGTTTACGTTCTGAACGATTTGAGCAGATGATGAGGGACGCCGAACCACCTTGCGTCCAGAAGTCCGAATACTCACGGCCGACTAAGCTATTGGTTCGACCACTTCCTGGAAGCGACCAAGTTCACATGGTGCAACTTCAGGAGCTGCCTCGTGTCTTACGTCCGAAAGTGGAGGAGACTCTTCCAGATGAAGTCATCGCAGAAGACACGGTAAAGCTGAAAAAGGACCCTGATGTTGAGGAAGTGCCACGCCCGGAAGATACTGGCGATGGATGTCATCCAAGGGAGTCGGAAGTCATACCAAGGGTTGACGAACGCTTGGAAGACGTAGAACTTCTGACAGACGACGTGGATTCGGACGGAGATGAATTCTTTGATTCGATTAGTCTGAATGAAGAGTTTCCGGATGAAGGTGCTGACGATGTGGATGATTGTCTGGGTGACTTGTCAGGATTGGACGAATTCCGGAATCAGCAAACCCAAGCCATGCTCTGTACCCCAATCCAAACGTTGGAAGTCGAGTATGAGAGGTGCACGCGTCTGAACGCAGAAGAGCTGGATTTGGAACCCGCTGTGTACATCCATGAAGGAAGTGACTTGTTAGCCCAATTGCGTGACCAGCTGGCGATGCTTCCGGAACTCCAATAGTTAAGCCCGACATGTGATATTGATACGGCTGATGCGGGGGATTCGGAAACGACATCACCTCTGGAAGAGCAGAAGCTTCGGTCCATTCTGAAGTACCACCGCTCTATTTTTCTGGGTGATGGAAATGCCGCTCCTGCTCCAGCAAGAGGAGTGATTTGTGATTTGGACGTTGGGACGGCCAAGCCGGTCGCACAACGCGCCCGATCCATCGCACCTCATTTGGTTATCAAGGTCTATGAGTTACTCAAGAAACTTTTGGAAACCGGATTGATCGAACCTTCCGAATCACCATGGTCCTCTCCGATTGTAATCGTCCTGAAGAAAAACGGTCTGGACATCCGTATGCGTATTGATTACCGGATCGTCAATGGTTTTATCGAACTTTCGAACTACCTGTTATCGCTGATTGACGGCTTACTGGTCGGATTTGAGAACGCAATGTGGTTCATGAGTTTGGATATGGCTAGTGAATTCTGGGCGGTTCGGATGTCAGAGCGTGCCAAGTTGATTTCGGCTTTTGTGTGTACTTCCAATGGGTGCGAATGCCGTTTGGACTATAAAAAAAACGCGCCTTTGGTGTATCAGGCAGTAATTAACAACTATTCGTCCGGCTGCCTCCAGAGGAAGAGTCTGAAGTCGACCAGGACGTCTTGGATTTCCTGAAGTTGTCCCCTCCGGAAGCCAATCTTTTGGATGAAGATACCAATCCCGAAGTCCCGACGCTGACTGAGTACATGACTGTGTTCAAGAGGAATATCCCTGCTCCATCTCAGATGGGTCCCGTCTTGGGACGCAGTTCCTATATCGACGACATTGCACATGGAGCTGAAACCTGGGACCAACTTTGTGATGATCTGAACGCACTCCTTTTCAGGCTGAGGTACTGGAATATTTCCGTGAGCCTCCCTAAAAGCGAGTTCGGAAAGAAGTTGGTCCCGTATCTGTCGCATGAGATCAGTGCTGAAGGCATCCGGGTGAAAGGTGTTCAGGACTTGCCGTTCCCAAGCACACTGGAAGGGGTACAATCGTTCCTCGGAAGTCTCAATTACTATCACAAGTTTATTGAGGACTTTCCAGTGGTAGCTGCGGTTCTGTATGAACTCTCGGATGACCAAGTGCGTTCAGGACGTAATCTATCAAGAGTAAGGAGGCCTTTGGAATCCTGAAGCAGAAGATTGTCTCGACTCCGTTGCTACGCCATCCAGATCGCTCCCGACCGTTTGTCATCATCCCGCATGCCAATCCGTGGGCTGCATGCGCAGTCCTCGGGCAAGAATATGATGGGAGGATACATCCAGTCAGGTATACCGGTCGCGTCCTCAACGATTCCGAGGTGAGGTATCATGTCGCCGAGAAGGAGGTGATCGCTATCATGAGGGTGCTTCAGGTGTTCCGGACGATCGTTGAACATTGTCCACTGATCATCTACACAAGGTACTCCGTTCTGAAGTGGGTCATCACTTCCAAATCTGCCGACGGAAGATGCGTTCCATGGGGACTTGCGTTATCCGGGCGGAACATGGAAATCCGGAAGTTTCAACGGGACGAGGACGGTCTGGCTGCTATCATGGGCGCTGGGATCACTCCGCGTGAACATTTAGACAAAGATGCTGAATCACTGATTCCAGCGAAAGGGGAGATCCGGCAACCGCCTGTGGTGAGTGTTGATATGTTGGATACAGATTACGATGGAATCGTCCTTAGTTTCGATGGAGCTGCCAAGACGTCGACTCGTCAAGGAAGCTGCGGGTGCATTGCCCGGTTGGACCGTTCTAGAAGCACACGGTTATATTCTGAAAGATGTTACTGTGAATGACGCTGAGTACTATGGACTATTGAAAGGTATGGCGATGGCTTCCGAACGTCATGTCGAAGATCTATTCGTGGTCGGTGGCTCCCGGATTGTTATTCAGCAAGTGCAAGGGTTAATCAATTGCAATCAGCCTCACCTGCAAAAGCATCTCGCGGAGGCTAATGTTCTGAAGGCCAAGTTCCGGACGGTAAGGCTGGCACACCTCAAGAGGGAGTACAATTAAGCCGCCGATTACTTGACATCCAAGACGTTGCTACTGGGTGAGTCATGGGAAGTCCAAGATGAGAATGAGCTCCGACACCTGGAAGTAGTGTCTAAAATACCTGAAAAGGTCACAAAGACTGACACTCCAGATGGCGATGACAGTTCCAGTCCAGTGAAACCCGGAAGTTCTGATGCGAGGAACGCTCGGGTAGGAACAGTGCTTCCTGATGCTGATTCTGCCCCGTTGTCGGCAGATGGCAGTCATGACGAGGTCAGGCCTTCAAACCACCGAATCTCTGGATGGACCACCAATGGGACCTCTGGAATTTCAAGCGGAGAGATGGCGTCGCATCAAGGCTCATCAGGAAGAAGACGAGTACTTGTCAGAGATCAAAGATTTCCTGAAGGGTGAAGTTGACAGATTCTCACCCAGACGCCTCCGAAAGATTGCCAAGGTTGCTGACTTGTTTACACTCGCGATGTGCTGTACCGACTTGCACGATCTACCCGAGACCTCCCGAGGAACTTCGTGGATGAGCCAAGACTGATGGTCCCGAAGCCACTCCGTCCGGATATGCTGCACTATGCGCACGAGGGTTATCAGGGCGGACATCAAGGCATCACCCGGACGCACAAGAAATTCCGTTCGGAATTTTATTGGCCTGGGATGTATGCAGATGTGGAATGATATGTGAAGGAATGTGCTGATTGTGCCAGCGGCAAGGGACGACCTCCAAATGCCGATCCGTCGCCCGGAAACATCGAACCCAGATCACCTTTCGAAGTTGTTTCGATGGATGTTGTGACGCACATGCCGAAGTCCGAGCGTGGGAACACATTTTTACTTCTGTTCCAAGATACGTTTTCCGGATTCGTCATGTGCAAACCCATGAGTTCGACGACAGCTCAGGAAGTAGCGGAAGTGCGTCTTCCGAAGGTTTGGAGCAAGTTCGATGTTACGTCACGGTCAAGACCCAAGGTTTATGAGCGAGGTGTTCACCCGGTTCCGAGAACTTTTAGGAAGTCGACAGCGCGCCACACTGGCATATCGTCCCCAGGCAAATGGCCAACAGGAGCGATCCGTCCAGACGGTGGTCAGGAGCATCCGAGCGTACATTTCGGAAGCGGATCAGAGCGATTGGGACGATCATTCAGAAAGACTCATGTTCGCTCTGAATACGTCATTCGACACAACCCGCCTGGACACGCCATTCTATCTGGTTCACGGATGGACGCCCAAGGGATGTTATCCGCAATGTTGGGTCCGAAGCCATCAAGTCTTCAGGAGAGAACCGCTTATGAATGGCGACGAAAGCTTCAACGGGACTACAGCTATGCGAAAGCATGTGCAGAAGACCTCCAGAAGAAAGCTAAGCGTCACCGTTCGGATGCGCAAACGCAGAAGTGGAAAGAACTTTCCGACAGACTGAAATCCGGATTCGAAGTGGGTGACCTGGTGTGGTTGTACATTCCGAAAGTCCAACCTGGACTGAGCAGAAAGTTGGCCCACATGTGGCATGGCCCCTTCCGGATTGAAGAAGTGCATGATGACTTCAGGGTGAATGTAGCGGGGCTACACATTCGGTTCACCTCCTACCTTAGTGCAACATGCACTAAGGCATACATTCAGGTGACCACCACAGGGTGGTCCACATTCATAGCAAAGCCATATGACTGGTAGGAAGTAACACCTTTCTACCAATGAGAGTCATTCAATAGATAAGGGTTCTGCCAGCCATCCAATGGCAGAACCTCTCATTAGAAATATCAGTTTTAGGAGGAAACCCCATTTACAATCAATACAGTTCTCATTTACCACCAAAGCTTCCGTTTGGTTCATTTATCTAGGTTTAAGTATACTTGCGGATACAAGTATACTAAACTTAAGTAAATTACTCCTACGCTTCCTCCTACACGTGCGCACACGTGTAAGCTTAAGTAGTGGGTCTAAGCAGACCCATTACACCTGGTAGCACTTTGTAGTCCGTCCAACGACCGACTAACACGTTCGTATGGAATACGAACGCGGGGCTGAGAACCTGCCCTCGGACAGTAACATGTCCGTGGGTAGCCCAAACATGTCTGCAACGCATGTTGCGCGTGCAGACTGCCCCCACCTGTCGGAACCAGAGTGGGAGGCCCTCCAACGACTGTCAACAATCATTGGGGAAGCGGCGGTAGCAACGATGTTGCGAACGCTATCGCCGACGGAGCAACACGGTGTTGCTCTGGGTTTCATCGTGAAGGAACAGCGTGAAACCGCTGCTCGAACTTCGGTGTCGCCATCGGCCACACCGCGCGTGGAGTCATTGAAACTCCACGTAAGCAGCTACGTTGGAAGAGAGGGCGAGCCTCTCCTCCGTTGGCTTGTCGAGGTCGACACTGCCATTACGGCTCGACGTATCGTCGACCCGTTGTCGAAGGTTGCGTTCGCCATGTCATGTCTTGGCGGACGAGCGAGGAGTTGGGCGTACGGACGCCGACTCACAGATCCTACGTGCTTTAGCACGTACGAGGATTTCAAGGAGGAGCTCAAACTAGCGTTTGAGCCCCCGCAGAACGAGTTCCGATCGAGGGCGGAGTTCCTCGATCTGCAACAGGGCAAGCATGACGTGCATGCTTACGCCCAAAGAGCACGGTACTTGGTCTCGAACATCGTGACCAACCCGATTGACGAGGCGACAAAGGTCGTCACGTTCATGAAGGGCCTTAGAGATGGGCCTGTGAAGACCTATCTCTTCCGAGAGTATCCAAATACTCTCGAGGCTGCAATTGCGCTTGCAATGCAAGAAGAATTTAGCCTGCGGCAGGCTAAACTGCATGTGAACGCCCCACGGCTAATGCCACGACCGGTGGCAAGGCCGACGGGAGGTCCCGAACCAATGGACCTCTCGAGTGCGACCGCTGCTGGTTCCCAGCAGCGTCGTGGATCAACGAATGTGCGTTGTTTCCGCTGCGGAAACATCGGTCACTACGCCCGCGAGTGCACAGCACCTGTGCACGCGGCGAGGAGCCGTCGTGGCGATACTGGGTATCGTCACGGGCAAACAAAAAAACTAGAAGGACCAGCAGGCGCGGGGCGCCCTGCTGGTGATGCGGTCGAGCGTGTCGACATCGGACACGCTGCAATGAAGATCGCTGCCCCCAGTGAGAGTCCATCTCACTGCAAGAAGCAAGATGACAAGCCGAACCTTGTCATCCTGAAGGTAAGCTCGAAGAGAGAGAAGTCTCTTCGTGCTCTAGTGGACTGTGGAGCGTCGAACAACTTTGTTCGACTGCAGAGCCTTCCAAGGCTTGACTTCGAGGAGGTGGAAACACCTCGAAGTCTATTGGAAGTGAGGCTAGCAACGGGTGTCGTTGTTAGAACCGAGAAGCGTATCGTACACGTACGCTTCTCTTATCAAGAGAAGGAGTTCGTCGACGAGCTTATCGTCCTCGAACTGGACGATAAGTTCGATATGGTGTTGGGCATGCCACGGCATGATCCGGTGATCGACTGGACGAAGCGCACGATCGTGCGCTTCGGGAGCAGCAGCAGCGCGACAGAGAGCGATGGCCCTGTCGGCGCAGCACATGCACCACGTGGTGCATGCGGCCCTCCATCAGAGACAGCGCGGAATGCGGCTGTCTCCGGTCACCCGAAGCGAACGCCAACGACTGCGAGAGTCGTTGGAAGAAGATGTGAAACGAATCAGCAGGGCCTGGTTCAATCCGATTCGAGAGGGTCTCGAAGCGTCCGGGGCGACGCGGTAGTGTCGAGAGGTAATGTCGACACACAATTGGTCGAAAGACACTCCGCCGTTAGGCGTAGAGGTAAAGAAGACGCGTCGGCTCTGGGAGCCGACGCTGCAAGCAGTGCGGACGGTTGCAAACGTCCCGCACCGGAAATGCTTGCGAGCTCGCGTGCAGCCGGGCTGCATGACGAAGCGGTGCGCGATCAAGCCGGGCTTGAACGCGTGTGCCCGCGGGTAAAACCCGCCGGCGAATACAAGGAACAACTGTCCACGGCCGGGCCTGGACAAGAAGAAACTCGCGGAGCCGGGCTCCGCACGAGAAGTGAACGGCGCAAGCGAGAAAAGCTGCGCAAGTCTCGGTCAGGGACCGAGACGCTACAAGCAGTGTCTGCCGGGTAGACACAGGAGTTGGAGACGACCTGAGTGTCTTGACGCGTACGAGTATTGGTCTCCAATACAAGAAGATGAGGCTGAATAATCCTCCGACGTTAGCGTCGGAGTTGATGTCGCTCCCATTCACAAGCTGGAAGCGTTTCGCTCGCGAACTGCACGATGGACGCATCGAGCAGATCTGCATCCTCTCGGACGTCGAGAGGATGACGTGTGATGCAGAAGAGCTGAATCAGCTCATCTCTGAGGGCGCGAACGCCCTCAGCGCGAAGTCGAAGAAGGAACGCTTCGACGAGCAAGGCTGGGACTCGCTCAAGGCGAGCCCCTTCTACAAGGTCTTGCGTGAGTACAAGGATGTACTCCCGGACGACATTCCTGCGGAGTTACCGCAGGATAAGGGTGTTCAGCACGAGATTGATCTCGTGCCGGGAACGAAGTACTGCGTCACGCGACAGTGGCCACTGCCGCGTGAGCAAGTCAAGGCAATCGACGACTTCTTTGAAAGTCGTCGCAATGCAGGACAAGTGCGGGAATCGAAGTCCCCGCACAGCGCGCCTACGTTCTGTGTGAAGAAACCACAGGGCGGGTGGCGCATCGTTCATGCGTACAACAAGCTGAACGATGCGACGGTACCGGCACAGACGCCGATACCTCGAAAAGATGTGATCATCGATTCGATGATCTCGAGTACTATCTTCAGTACTCTGGATCTGAGAGACGGGTTCTATCAGATCCTCATGCGTGAGAGTGATATCCCTCTCACAGCGGTAAGCACTCCGAGCGGCATGCTCTGGGGTGGCTCGTGATGCCGCAGGGGCTGAAGAACGCCCCAGCGACGTTCAACAGGTGCGTCACGCACTTGTTGCGCTCGGTGCGCGACTTCGCACCGAGCTATTTCGACGACGTGTTCATTCACAGCCGGGCTGTGAATGGGAAATCGGATGTGGAGATGCATACAGAGCATCTCCGCAAGTTGCTTGAGCTCATGCGAAAGCACAAGCTCTACGCGAACCTGAAGAAGTGTATCTTCGGGGCAACCGAGATACCCGTACTTGGGTGTCTCGTGGGGAAGAACGGCGTACGCCCTGACCCAGGAAAGGTCAGAGTGATCAATGAATGGCCTACGCCTTCAAACGTAAAGGAACTGCGGCAGTTCCTTGGACTCGCCACGTACTTGTGCAAGTACGTGAGCAACTACGCGGGCAAGATTCGCCCGCTGTCGCAGCTCTTAAAGAAAGAGGCTGCATGGGAATGGACTGCTGATTGTCAGCAGGCCTTCGAAGCAGTCAAGCAGGGCTTGACTGAGGCGCCGATCTTGGCGGTGGCCGACCAAGATCGCCCATTCCACGTTGTGTGCGATGCATCCGATTTCGTGATCGGATGCGCACTGATGCAACTCGATCACGAAGGTCGTGATCGTGTGGTTTACTACCAATCGCGTCAGCTGAAGCCAGCTGAGCGCAATTACCCGGTACATGACAAGGAACTCCTTGCCATGAAGTATGCACTCGCAAAGTTTCGAGTGTATCTACTTGGGAGTAGACCATTCGTGGTCTACACCGACCACGCATCGTTGCGTACGGCGATCAAGTCGCCGCACATATCCCAAAGAATGGCACGGTGGCTGTCATTCTTTGCTGAATACAACTTCCAGGTTGAGTACAAACCTGGAAGGTTGAATGTCGTGGCCGACGCGCTTTCGCGTCGACCAGATTATGTGGTGCAAGAGGCCGACGCCAACGCAGTTGGCGTCGTCAGGACGACTACACCCTCGTCGTCCTTGCTGGACGAAGTGAAGGCCGCATACGCACATGATGCGGATGCGAAGCAATTGTTGGAGTACTTCTCCACACCTTCTGACAAGTCTCGTCAGAAGCTGGCCAAACACTTTCGTGCCCGTGTACACCGTTATCGTGTACACAATGGTCTGCTGCTATACAGCGCAGTCGACGACAACGCAGATCACATTGTCGTGCCGGATGATCATGAGCTGAAGCTCAAGATCACGTATGAGTACCACGATGCCCCGACATCGGGACATCCTGGCCGTGAGAAGACATATTTGCTTCTCACGCGTGACTTCTATTGGAGTCACCAGTACAAGTGGGTACGCAAGTACGTTCGTGCTTGCGAGGTATGCCAGCGTGTGAAGCCTGCGCCCAACTCGCAGGCTCCGCTTCAATCACTACCGACTCCGTCGGAGTGCTGGCAGTCCATTTCAATGGACTTTGTATTTGGTCTTCCGCAAGACAACAAGCGGAGGACTGGTATTGTGGTCTTTGTTGACCGCTTCAGCAAGATGGTGCATCTTGCTGCAGTACCAGCCGAGGTGACAGCCAAACAGACGGCATGTCTGTTTGTCGACATGGTGTTTAGACACCATGGTATGCCACTCGACATCGTGTCGGATCGGGATCCGCGCTTTACAGCGCGATTCTGGCAAGAAGTGTTTACACTTCTTGGGACGCAGTTGTCCATGTCGACTGCGGATCACCCACAGACCGACGGACAAACAGAGCGTGTCAACCGCGTGTTGGTTTACACCATGAAGAGCTACGCGGACTCGTTCCATCAATGGAGCGACTGCTTGTCGATGGCGGAGTTCGCCATCAACAACTCGGTGCATGTCTCGACAGGAGACATACCGTTCTACGTGAATGCCATGAGGCACCCACGCGTACCGAGCGTACTCGGTGCGGTAGCTCCTTCCTTAAGTGGGGGAGGGTATCCGGTTAATTCAAAACAACCGGATAAGCACGCTGATACAAGCAATGTATCAGCTGTGACGACTCGCGCACGTACTGCGCGCAGTCATGGCGACGACAAGACAGTGTCTACGACGGGCGTAGACACTTTAAACGACAACGAACATCACGCACAGGCCGGGCCTGCTGCGAACAAGGAGCACGAACTGAACCAGGGGTTCAGCTCGGATGCAATGGACTTTGTCCAGCGTCGACAAGCCGTAATTCGGTTTGTCCAAGATGCAATAGCAGCTTCTGTCGATCGACAGAAGCTGAATGCCGATAACACCGGCAGAGGAAACACAAATGAATTTAAAATTGGTTCATTAGTTCTGTTAGCTACGCAGAACCTAGCTAAACATGCAGTTTCCGATTTCGGAGCAAGCAAGCTTACTCCGCGCTTCATTGGGCCATTCACCGTGTTGGCGAAGCATGGCAACGAGTACACACTGGACATACCGTCCAGCATGCGCTTGCACCCAACGTTTTACGTTGGGCGGCTGAAGCCGTACGTGCAGCACCAGTCACCTACGTCTGGTGACTCGCCAAAGCGCTCTCGAGCGCGGCGACGCGCTTCAAGGCGCCAGAGAGCCTCGTCCCGACCTCGACCTTTACGTTCGAGGTCGTCTGCGCAACCTCCGCGAGCTGAGCCTTCAACACGTTCACCTCCTGACGCAGAGCAGCGAACTGTGACGCTTGGAGGCGTTCAAAATTCTCCAGGTGAGACTCAAGGTCGGATTGACCAAACCCGGGGCGTCTTCCCGTTGCGAGACGCACGCGGGGCAACTCGCTGGATCGTCCAGCGAATTGTTGGTCATCGGAACCAGACCCGAGGCCCGGTTCATTTTCGTATTCGTTGGAGAGGATTTCCTCCCCAATACGATACGTGGGAATCACGGAATGTCCTGATGGAGGACACTCCGGAAATGGTGACGGCGTACGAAGGCCGCCACCTCCGCCGAAGGGCGTAAAACTTGGGCGAGCGCTGTAGTCGCCTACAGCACTCGGATAAGTGCTGCGATTATCCGCAGCACTAGAAGACGCCTGAGCCTGAAAACTGGCGCGCAGGGTCTTGAGGTCGTCAGGTACACACATGGACGTGTACCCGTTGACGTCCCGCTCGGTGATGCGTACTGCTCCGGGGTAGGAGTACTCACAAGCAGTGTCATAAGGCACTGCGCAAGGAAGTCCGATACCGACTGCACCATGGTACAGTCGTTCAAGTTTACCACGCTTCGAGAACTTCTCGTAGCGCTCCCGTGCCTGGCTAATCCGGTCACGATAGCCAGCGGGGTTCTTGTTGAAGTTTTCAACAAAGGCACTCCAACTTTGACAAAGTGCCTGCCACTCGGGCACTTTGCTTCTGCGAGACGTCTTCTTGCTCGCAAACCATCGGAGCTCATGGAAGAGCCCGATGTAGTAGTCGCGCCTTTGATTCGTTAACGGATCAAAGTGTACTCGCTTCGCGACGTCATCGTCAACGATGGCGTTGCACGAGTACAGCGCGTACAGATTCGGTGGCGCGGTCGCACCGAATCGGCTGCCGATCTCAGACTGAGACGGCATCCACGGCTCGCGCACTGGCTCAGTGTGCGAGGCCGCAACAACAGCGGATGGAGCAGAGTCATCTCCATCCCGCGGAGTCGTCAAGGCTCCAGCGGCAGCGAGCGGTGTTCCACTGCCGCTGCGCGAACGCTTCGAGCTCGAAGCGTTCGGGTCGTCCTCGCGTGGACGACGCAGACCCACATTGGGGTCAGTGTGGCCCGGAGACAAGGTGTCCTTGTCTCCTTCGAGTTCCCCCTCCTCGACTTCGCTTCCGTAGTCGAGGGGAACTCCCTCTCCACCCGGAGAGTAGATACCCACTCCGGTTTCGACAGCAATGATCTTGCCTGTCTTGTTTCGGATGACATGTTTCTCATGCCATCTCGAGTGGTATCCAGCAACAGAGAGGCGACTCTCTGTTGCCGCGCTTGTCGGCATCGCCGTCGAGGCGATGCCAGTAGCGGTCGTGGCTGAGGCAGCGGCCGTCGTCGCCTTGGAGGCGACGACAGCACTTGCTGTTGCCGAAGCGGCCGGCGTCTTGGACGAAGACGTCGTTGGCGTGCTCATTGGGAATGAGCACGTATTCTCCCGAAGAAAATACGGATTGACGTGTCGAGACCGGCACGTCAAATCCTAACGGGGGGATGGTGTAGCGGGGCTACACATTCGGTTCACCTCCTACCTTAGTGCAACATGCACTAAGGCATACATTCAGGTGACCACCACAGGGTGGTCCACATTCATAGCAAAAGGCACATGACTGGTAGAAAGTAACACCTTTCTACCAATGAGAGTCATTCAATAGATAGGGGTTCTGCCAGCCATCCAATGGCAGAACCTCTCATTAGAAATATCAGTTTTAGGAGGAAACCCCATTTACAATCAATACAGTTCTCATTTACCACCAAAGCTTTCGTTTGGTTCATTTATCTAGGTTTCAGTATACTTGCGGATACAAGTATACTAAACTTAAGTAAATTACTCCTACGCTTCCTCCTACACGTGCGCACACGTGTAAGCTTAAGTAGTGGGTCTAAGCAGACCCATTACAGTGAAGCTCAAGATTGAGGACACTGGATATCGCGTCAACCCTTGGGTGCATATCAGTCGTCTGAAGCCCGGGGCTCTGTTTCCAAAACGCCCGAATATGGAGGTGAGTGTGAATGAAGATGACGAGTTTGACGCTGCACTACTTCCGGAAGATAGTTGGGAACCCGACTCTGAAAGGGACGAGTACGAAGTTGAAAAGATTTTGGACTTACGTTGGTCCAAACGTACTCGTACTTCCAGACGGCGCCGAGAGTATCTCATCAAGTGGAAAGGCTATGATGAACCTGAGTGGTTACCCGTGACACAACTGAGCTGTGGTGCCTTACTCTATGAATTCAACCAAGGTGCACGTGCGAGAGCTCGCTTTCAAACAATGCAAGCAGGTGATGACCATCCAAGAGTTTAGGCCTTCGAGATATCATCCTTTTGGATGGATCAGACGAACGGACTTTTGGAACATGTGTGATTATATCGCTACGAAATTGGAGTGAGTATCGAGTGTGTATTGTAAGCGGTGAATTTCGAGAAGTGGATACCACGGGAAGTTGTGATTTGGAAATTTTTGAAAGTGAAGTGAGTATATTTCGGACGATTAACTTTGAGGCTACTGGAAGAGAAGAAAAAACGTGCAGATGTGTGACGACGTCCGGATGGAATACCAATGGAAGACTAAGAGAATATGTCAGTGACTGGATCCCGCTCATCAGCAGGAATCAGACCGCGACGAACGTCTTCCGGAAGGTAGGCGATGCGCTCTGCATCCGTGGAACAGAAGCTTCATTGCACGCGAGCAGGCTCACGGCGGTCCAGGAGTTCCATCTGCTCCTGCAGTGAGTAACATTCGGAAGTACCTGGTTTGAAGTTCTGCTTGTCTATCAGGATCCAGTGGCAAATCTTGTTCGGGAACTTCCAAATGTCAGGCTCGTTCCTGATGGTACATGGCAACTTGGTGGACAACTTCTTCTGGGGTGCCAATGCCTTCTTTTGGGAACCTTCGTGACGACGAGCGCGCTAGGTCTGAATCTTGATAATATCAGGCGGTGCATCTGTAGAGCGATCCAGCGTGAGCCAATGCAGGATGTCCCAGATCACCCGGCAGTTTCCACACACGAAGTCCATCCAGTCGTCAAGAGCATTTAACGCTTCATCATCCAGGTCTTCGCGCTTGTGGAAGTACAATTCACGCGGACGTTCATCGAACATCTTGCGCCAAGGAATGGTGTTCAGGAAGACACCCAGTTCTTGCCCGTCACAACGCTCTTTCAGGAGGTCCAAGTCGAACCAGTTCGGAACGTAATCTGGAAAGCCCGGCGTCTAGAGGGCAGAAAGCGTGGCCGGGTCACCCCTTTTCATCCAGATGCCCAAGTGCATCCAGGAAGTGATGCTCGGACCAGGCGTCTCGATGATCGTCTTTTCCAAGGACGTCAGAGACTTGAAAGCCTTCCGGGCCAAGTCAGTAGCAGACAAGTCATTCCGACGCTTGGAACGCTTGGGCTTCTTCGAAGGAGTAGATCCAGATGTCGACGAACTTGTGCGACGACGCTTGGACTTCTGACGCATACGCTTGGGAGGAGACTCGTCAACCAAGACGACTTCATCTTCAGGAAGCTCAAACTCCTCACCCGGGACGAAGTCACCATCCTTGGTCTTGTCATCGACCTCCGGCTCGAAGACCTCCGGGATGAGGTCCTCCTCTTCCTGGCCCAGCGCCATCAGAGCGTCCCAGACGGGAGGCTGGACATCATCTTCCAAAAGATCGTCCAACTTGGCGCGGGCCGCCCGGAAGTATCGCCGCGGGACATGCTTAGTCCATGGCGTCTCATCTAGCTTGTTCCAGAACATCATTCGGGCAAGAATCCCCAGAAGCGGGTCGAGCGGGAATTGGGAGTGCACAACCCGATTTAGGTCGAGCAGCTCAACCGCCCCCGGGTGTCCAACACCAGACCGCATCAACATCTGGACGTCCAGACGAAGTTGGTCCCAGACCACCGGGAAGTCAGCCAACATCTTGTGGGCATCTTGCTCCGACGAGATGTTTCTAGTATCCTTAAGACACTGCTCATCGGAGGTCCGGTCCCATTCGGACGGGAAATCTTGGATGGCGTCCGGAACCTTGCGGGACGACCCACGTGACTTGCCTCCAGAAGACTGCTTGAGCTTGGATGAACTGCCACCAGGCATACTTGAAGACGAGTCTTGAGTCAGGTCGACGATCAGAGCCTCTGAAGGGGGACCACTGTCCTTGAACTCCACGTCATCGTCGCCGTGAGGACGGCTCATCCGAGCGTAAGGCGTCGGCGAGAAGTTCGGGTCGTCATTTGCGACAACTGTGATCATGGTGTTCCACCCAGATGGAACACGCGTGCCGTTCCGAAAGTGAACCAACAGATCTCGAAGGCGAGGCCAGTTCAGGTAGAGCTGTGAGTGGTCACTCAGGAAGTTCATCACATCAGAAACTTCCAGACGCGTCTGTCGAAGACGGTCGCTCAACATCTTGCGATGCGCTTTCGAGTCGTCCAAACGTCGGGTGAGCATGGCCACTTGGTCCTTGAGATGACGCTTGTCATCAGCATGCTATTTCAGGAGCTGGGTGGTGTCTTCACGGGAACCTCGGACGACCTCATCCTTTTCCGCCAAGACGTCGGCCACCTTCCGACTCCAATAGTCCGTCTGGAACTGGTAATCCTGCTTTACCACCAGAAGTTCATCACGAGCTTCGACGGCGTCGTGAACGGCCGAGCTGGAATCGTCCACTTGCTCTCGTACCCGACGATAACGAGCCATCACTTTCTGAAGGACGTCCACTGTGCTGAAGACCCGCTGAGCCAAAATTTCCGGACCAAATTCGGTCAGAATGCTCGCGATCTCGCGCTTCGAACTGACGTGATTCACTTGATGCTCCATGTCATCTTCCGAAAGTGGTTTCTTGCGGGGCGTCAAAACGTAATCGTGAATGTCCACATTTTCGTCGAAGAAATCATACAACTGCGCCAGAGAACCGATGGTCAACTCATTCATCTCCATCAGCGCTTCCGGACCACCGTAGCCGTTCTGGGTGAACGTTTTCCCATCGTTGTGGTTTTCGGTCGCTGGAACCCCAACGAGACGGACCTGTTTACCGGAAGTGTGCTCCGGAGGGACTTCGTAACGCGCCGGTGCCGACAACTGACGGTCGTGCGGGATGTCACGTCCGGAAGGAAGTGTGCTCTCGCCTTGGAGAGCAAGTGCTCGATCCAAAAGCAGTAACCGAGAGGGGGTCTGAGCCGACGATCGTCCCGAAGGTGCATCCATCGACTCATCCGCCGCGTCATCGGGAGCTTCCTCTTCTTCCGGAAGTTCCTCTTCCACCTCTTCCTCCTCGTCATCGACGGGCGGCGGAGTTGGGTAAGGGACGCTTGGAGACTCGCCAGCGACATCACCCCCACTGGGGCTGCCGTCGCCAGGAGACGCCGAAGGCGTCTGCGCGGAGCTTGCAGGAGGGGCTGAAGTGCCAGTGGGAGCCATGCTGTTGCTCACCAGGCGGGAGATTGCGATTTGATCGCGCTTCGACGACGTTGATTTCCGACCGTCAAGAAATGATGTGATTGGACGATCCGGGACAGGGCGAAGAAAGGAAGTGTGGAGAAGTGGGCCTAGAGAAGGCGGCGGGGGGGGGGGGGGGTCGGCTGTGATTGAAAGGAGAGGCAGTTGGCCCGGATCGACGGGAAGTGACAAGGCGCGGAAAGTTCCGCGACAAAGACAAGGCGGATCTGGGCGACGACCGTTGGTGGGTCTATGAACCCGATCTACGACCCCGATTGGGCAATGCGGCGGACCCCGATTCAGCAACTCGACAGATCCTGATTTTGGAATCTAGAAGGAATCAGGTCGGTAGGGATGGGTAAGCACGACATAAGTAGGGGTAGGGATAGTATGGAAGGATTGGTAAGCTTCAAGGAAGGAACGGATAGGATAGGACAACATAAGGCTCAGTCCCGAATTCTCTTTGTGATACGCAAGTGGGTTTCCTTCGTGTCCATGAGCCAGCAGCCTCGACCGAGAAGAGCCCCAAGATAAATCGTCCCCGTCGTCCGCTGCTGGATCGGTGTACTCACCCCCCAAGACCCGTGTCCAATAGGAGGGACATGTTAAATAATACCGTCCAGGCGTCGCCCGATAACCCGACGCCGAAGACGAAGAACCGTGCTGGCCCGATAACGCCGCACACAGCCGAGGATACGCCGGCCTGATAACGCCGCGCGACCGAGGACTAGGCGAGAAGGACGTCACTGCCGAGTGAGACGTCAAGAAGAGCGACGCAGAGCGAGGACCATCCGCGCTGCGTCAGGAACGCTTCAGGCTCTATCCAACCTTGATCCGCACCTTACCCCGAGATACGCTGCTCAAGTACCGGGGAAATAGCCCGACGCTGACGCGAAGGGTTTGTGCGAGGACGACTTTGCAGGTTTCTGCGAGGGCGCTACTCCACAGAAGCGACCTTCGCCAGTTGAAGGACCAATCCGCCGTCCGGATAACCTGGTGAATTTGGGCACGTGTGATCTGATCACAACCTGTCAGCTCGGGGGGAAAGCAAATTCCTCTATGAAAGCTTATGACGAGAGGGACGGTTGACACGTGGCGACTGGACGTAAACAATGTCCGAGCGTCGTTTCCCATTTCCCGTGGAAGTACTCCCAGTGATGATTGGTCCAGAAGTGCGCGCGACAGGGAAGAACAAGGATGAACGGAGAACTGGTACAAGTTCCCACAGCATACTGAGACCAAGTGACTTCCAGAAGTCCCCCCAATATCGAGTTACTTCCGGAAGTCACGTGTGCCTTCCGAACGTTACTTTCTGATGCAACTCGCAGATGACCCAGATGTTCTGGGTACGGAGGCCGACCAGACGCTCCTGATTTGTACCCACCAAGACCTTTCCGATTTCCCAGTATACAAAGCCCAAGATATTAGCGACCGACCAATACGACCAGCCGGATATGTTATGCACGAAGAGCCGGCTTGTGACCAGGATGTGTCAGCCTCCCGGATGCTGATTACGCCAAAGAACCCTATAGTGAAATCAAGACAAATGTGCATGTGGAAGACTTCCAGCAGAGACTTTGACAGAAGACTTCTAGCAGAGACTAAAAATAACAGAGAGTTCGTTTTGCCACCAAGGGCGCAAGTGTTTTCCAGGGCCCTTATCAGTCGGCCTGGGAGCACGCTGGGATAACGCCGGACAAGCCGCCGTGTTTTTCCGGGGACCCGGGTTTACCCAGCCTCGAGAAGTGAACGTACGCACTCTGTATTCTTGTATTCATTTTGATTGTATAGGAACAACTCATCAGGTGGAGTCCGGTCTTCCGAAGACAAACGACACCTATAGGGATGACACAAGGTCACACGCCAAGCAACTTCCGGAGGTCCCGTACTTTTGGAGGTAGTCTGACCCCATTGGGCTTTCCGAAAGGCGAAGTTTAAGCTTCCTAATCGGCCAAGTCTTCTGGCGCGCGTGCGCTATACACCCTGGACGATAAAGGCGTTCACCCGCCTCGGCTCAGTCTTCTTCTTGTTTGTTGTACGTGTCTAATGCATTCGTTGCGTATGTATGCTGTGGCGGCATACGCTTTCGATGTAGTAGCCGCACGTTCGAAGATTGCACTCGCTAGCTAATCCTTGTGAGGTATTCAGGTAATCGGGTGCTTCGTCCTAGTGCAACGGTGAGGTTGTGCTTCGTTACAGTCTTTAGATAGTCGTTTCCGTGCGGGTTTCGGGCAAATCTGAATTTTTGCCGAAGTGTCCGCACTGCATCATTCCTTCGAGTGGACCACGCCAACGACGACTACGCTTAGGCGATCTTCCTGGTGACACAGGGACAAGCATGTGCCTGGCGTGGTCATGCCAACCCAACCGATATGGTGTAAAGTGCCATCGGTAGTGACCGCCTGCCACATATGAAACTCGTCGATTCACCGGTCTTGTTGCACCCGTCTACTTGATACAACGGGGCCCATGGCATCGTGTTGCGTTGCGTCACATCACATCACATCACATCAACGCAATGTTCGACTCAGAGTGCGCAAGTAGATACACACGCACTGACAGGGTTGGAGTACGCGTGGGTCCGACGACTGCACACAACCCGTATAAATCTCACGCGCGACCACGCACACAAGATGGGACAGCTGCGTTCGGCACGACAAAGATATCTGAGGCGAGGCGGGTGAACGCCTTTATCGTCCAGGGTGTATAGCGCACGCGCGCCAGAAGACTCGGCCGATTAGGAAGCTTAAACTTCGCCTTTCGGAAAGCCCAATGGGGTCAGACTACCTCCAAAAGTACGGGACCTCCGGAAGTAGCTTGGCGTGTGACCTTGTTGTTAGAGGGTGCTGCGTGTGCATGTGCGTGTGTGCACCAGGTGTGGGTGCAAGGCGTGTGTGCGTGCGCGTGCCTCTACGCGTGTGCGGGGGGATTTGTAGCGGCGTCAAGTGCTCATGATGAGACGCGCAGGTTGCGTGCGCGTGAGAACAAGCGTGTGGGAGCGTGTCCAAGTGCTGAAGCGGCGTGGACATGCGTGTGGGTGCATAGTAGGAGTTACATATGTAGGAGTAGGGTGTGCGTGACTTTGGTCATGCAGTATGGTGTAGTGGGTTAAGTGCCGGGTCTTTGATCCGTAGGGTGTGGGTTCGAGTCCCCACATGGACGTTTTTTTCTTTTTGCCGACAAGAGAGCGTAGGAGGCAGGCTAGCAGCTAAAACTCACTCAATCAATCTCACTTTTGGTTTTGCAATCTCGGCCCGAAGCCGTCTTCTAAGCTTTCAACTCTCCGCAGCTCGTAGCCCAACTTCCTTTTGGTTATGAGCCCAAGTACCGACACCAAGTTCAAGGTCGAGCCTTTCGACGGCTCGAACTACTCGCTGTGGAGCTACAAGATGAAGATGTACCTGATGTCCAAGGGATTGTGGGAAGCTGTCTCCGGGGAAGCCGGATCGACGGCGAAGGAGCAACAAGCGCACGCGGCGATTGTGCTCAACCTGAATGACTCGCAGTTGATGCACGTGGTGACGTCCACGACTGCGAAGGAGGCGTGGGACACGTTGAAGAAGTTCCACAAGACTCAAGACATGGCGAACCGGCTGTGGCTCAAGGAAAAGTTCTCGGCGTTCAAGTTCACGGCGTCCTCCGTCGGCAAGCACGTGACGGAGTTGGAGAAGCTCGTGATGGAGATGAAGAACGCGGGGTGTGAGCCAACTGAGGAAGACGTCTGCGCGACGATGCTGCGGAGTCTGCCATCGAGCTACGAGGCTCTGGTTCAAGCGTTTCGCATGTCAGTGAGTGAGTTCAAGCTTGCAGACCTGGTGAGCAAGCTGATTGCGGAAGAAGTGCGTCAGAAGGACTCGAACCGCATCGAAGAAGCGACTGCGCTTCTTGCCGGCAAGGGCAATGGGAAGCAGCAGCAGAAGAAGAAGAACGCACGCGGGATGCGCAAGAAGGGGCCCTTCGGGAAGTGTTTCAACTGTGGCAAGCCTGGCCACTATGCGAGGGATTGCCGTTCCGAGGCAAGTCCCGATGAAAATGTCCAAGACCAGTCGAACGTTGCGTTCCATGCGACGGAAGCTTTTGCTAGCGAGTGCTGGGTGATGGACAGCGGTGCTTCGGCACACATGTGCAAGACACGCGACGCGTTTCAAGAGTACTCGGGTGTAAAGACTGCGCGCACCATATCGAGCGCAAAGAACAGCGCGAGCTTGAAGATTCTCGGGGTTGGAACAGTTGTTCTGCGTGTCTGGACTGGTAGTGCGTGGATAAACGCGCGACTGGAAAACACACTGCACGTTCAAGATTTGAACAAGAACCTGTTCTCTCTCACGGCTGCAACGGCACGCGGCATGACCGTGACTATGGACAGCGAGCAGTGCGTTGTGAAACGCGGCGGCCAAGTGGTGGCGACGGGCAGGAAGCAAGGCAAGCTGATGTTCCTCAACATTGAGGGCGGCGACGAGTGCCATGCGGCTGAAGACAATATGGATTTGTGGCACCGGCGACTCGGCCACGCGTCTTTCGGCACGCTAAACTCCATGATCAAGGACGGGAAACTCAAGGGTGCGCTGGCAGAGCCTGGAACCGTGTGTGGCGTGTGTGCGACTGCGAAGCAGGCACGCAAGCCTTTCAAGTCGACCAAGGAGGGACTCGAAGCCAGGGAGAGCGCACGCAAGGACACCACTGTGTGCTCTGATGTGTTGGGGCCCGTCACTCCTGCATCCAAGTCGGGCTACAAGTACATTGTGAGCTTCATCATGATGAAGAGTCGCTTTGTGACAATCTACCCACTGCGCAAGAAGAGCGAAGTGTGTGAGGCGTTCAAGAAGTTTCTCAAGGAGGCAGAAACAAGTGCGGGCATCAAGGTCAAGGTGCTACGCAGTGACAACGGCGGTGAATACTGCAACGCGGGGATGGTGGCTCTGTGCGACGAGAAGACCATCAAGCAAGAGTTCACGGTGCCTTACAACCCGCAACAGAACGGCATGGCAGAGCGGATGAACCGTACGCTGGTCGAAATGACACGCTGCATGCTGGAGGAGAGCGGGATGGACAAGTCGTACTGGTGCGAAGCCATCATGACAGCTGCAGACATTCGGAACGTGTTGCCTAACACGTCAAGCCCACACGCAAGCCCATTCCAGCTGGTTTTCAAGAGGGCGCCACGTCTGGAGCACATGCGCGTTTTTGGGACCGAGTGCTACGCCCATGTGACCAAGCAGAAACGCAAAAAGCTGGACAACTCGGGGATCAAGTGCGTGTTTCTCGGCTACGCCAAGCAACACAAAGCATATCGACTCCTGGACCCCAGCGACGGATCGATCGTGATTTCAAGGAGTGTGACGTTTGCTGAAGCGCCACCGGTCACAATGGTGAAGACGCGCAACCAGGAGGTGATCGACATCATCGACAACGATGAAGAAGAGGAGCGCACCGAAGAACCCAGTGTTGACGACGGTTTCAGCACGCCCCCGACACGCCCACTCCACGAACCCGAGGAGCACAGCGGACCGACCGGATCTGTGCCAACGCGTGGCTCTAGCACGCCAGGGAGAGACGGCGAAGAGGAGTGGATGGTGCGTCCGGCACGCAAAAGGCGTGGAGTCGTGCGCTACCAAGACGAATTTCCCGGGACTCGAAGGGGTGAGTTCAACCTGGACGACTACGAGGCTGAGTTCGATTCCCTCTACTGCTTCCTCACCGAAGACGACGACGGTGAGCGCGCGGTGTCGTACGATGAAGTCATGCGGAGCAAGTACAAGGACGAATGGCTGCGCGCCATGGAAAGCGAAATGAAGTCGCTTGAGGATCACCGCACCTGGAAGTTGGTGGACATGCCGTCAGACAAGAAGGCGATCGGGTGCAAGTGGGTGTTCCGTATCAAGCGTGACCCGAGCGGGAAGATCATCAAGTTCAAGGCTCGTCTTGTGGCGAAGGGCTTCACGCAACGTCCAGGGGTCGACTACACGGAGACTTTCGCTCCTGTAGCACGCAAAGAGTCCATCAACACGGCGGTGGCGATTGCAGCAGAGGAAGACATGGAGGCTGAAAATGTGGATGTGGACACCGCGTTTCTCTACGGCGACGTTGAAGAGGAGCTCTATATGGACCAGCCGGACGGATTTGAAGACCAAGTCAACCCAACCAAGAAGTGCCTGTTGATGCAAGCGCTTTACGGCACGAAGCAAGCGGCACGCCAATGGAACAGCAAGCTGAACAAGCACCTGGAGGGCCAAGGTTTCCATCGGTCAGCGGCGGATCCGTGTGTGTATGTTCGGCGTTCGGACTCGAAGTTCAGCATCATTATCGTCTACGTGGACGACCTCATGATCTTCAGCAGGACGAAAGCGGAGATCGGTGAGATCAAGAAGGCGCTGAAGCGCGAGTTCAGCATCAAGGAGCTCGGTGAGCTGAAGTACTGTCTCGGCATCGAGATCCACCGCAACCGCGACGACAAGACCATCATCATGAATCAGCGAGCGTATATTCAACGACTCGCGGAGAAGTTCGGCGTGGAAAAGTGCAAGGCAGTGCACACATCAGCGGACAGCAACTCGAAGCTGGTGAAGCCGTCAGAAGACGAAGATTTCGTGCCCAGGTACCCGTATCGCGAGTTGGTGGGGGCTTTGATGTACCTCGCAACTTGTACGCGCCCGGACATTGCTCAAGCTGTGGGTGAAGTGGCCAAGTTTTGCGAGCGGTACAACAAGTCTCACTGGGTGGCTGCGAAGCGGATTTTGAAGTACTTGAAGACCACTCAGGACCTGGGACTCGTGTTCAACGGCGGGACTAAGGGAGAGCTGATCGGCTACGCGGATGCGAACTGGGCAGGTGATTTGGACACCCGGCGCTCGACTACTGGCTACGTGTTCTTCCTGAACGGGAGTGCAATTTCGTGGAAGTCGAAGCGGCAACCGACAGTGGCAACCTCGAGCACGGAGGCAGAGTACATGGCACTGTACAACGCCACTCAAGAGGCAGTGTGGCTGCGTCAGCTACTACTGGACGTGGGGTGTGAGTGTGTGGGTGCGACTACCATTTTTCAGGACAACCAAGGTTGCATTGCGCTGGCCAAGAACCCAGCGTACCACTCACGCACCAAGCACATCGACTTGAAGTATCACTTCTTGCGCGAGAAGGTGGAAGACAAGGTCATCGTGCTCGAGTACAAGCCGACAGACGAGATGATCGCAGACGGGTTTACCAAAGCACTGGCGCGACCCAAGCACCGCCAGTTTCTCGTCGGACTCGGCATGGACGCCTAAGACGCCAAGCACAGCGCATCAAGGGAGAGTGTTAGAGGGTGCTGCGTGTGCATGTGCGTGTGTGCACCAGGTGTGGGTGCAAGGCGTGTGTGCGTGCGCGTGCCTCTACGCGTGTGCGGGGGGATTTGTAGCGGCGTCAAGTGCTCATGATGAGACGCGCAGGTTGCGTGCGCGTGAGAACAAGCGTGTGGGAGCGTGTCCAAGTGCTGAAGCGGCGTGGACATGCGTGTGGGTGCATAGTAGGAGTTACATATGTAGGAGTAGGGTGTGCGTGACTTTGGTCATGCAGTATGGTGTAGTGGGTTAAGTGCCGGGTCTTTGATCCGTAGGGTGTGGGTTCGAGTCCCCACATGGACGTTTTTTTCTTTTTGCCGACAAGAGAGCGTAGGAGGCAGGCTAGCAGCTAAAACTCACTCAATCAATCTCACTTTTGGTTTTGCAATCTCGGCCCGAAGCCGTCTTCTAAGCTTTCAACTCTCCGCAGCTCGTAGCCCAACTTCCTTTTCTTGTGTCATCCCTATAGGTGTCGTTTGTCTTCGGAAGACCGGACTCCACCTGATGAGTTGTTCCTATACAATCAAAATGAATACAAGAATACAGAGTGCGTACGTTCACTTCTCGAGGCTGGGTAAACCCGGGTCCCCGGAAAAACACGGCGGCTTGTCCGGCGTTATCCCAGCGTGCTCCCAGGCCGACTGATAAGGGCCCTGGAAAACACTTGCGCCCTTGGTGGCAAAACGAACTCTCTGTTATTTTTAGTCTCTGCTAGAAGTCTTCTGTCAAAGTCTCTGCTGGAAGTCTTCCACATGCACATTTGTCTTGATTTCACTATAGGGTTCTTTGGCGTAATCAGCATCCGGGAGGCTGACACATCCTGGTCACAAGCCGGCTCTTCGTGCATAACATATCCGGCTGGTCGTATTGGTCGGTCGCTAATATCTTGGGCTTTGTATACTGGGAAATCGGAAAGGTCTTGGTGGGTACAAATCAGGAGCGTCTGGTCGGCCTCCGTACCCAGAACATCTGGGTCATCTGCGAGTTGCATCAGAAAGTAACGTTCGGAAGGCACACGTGACTTCCGGAAGTAACTCGATATTGGGGGGACTTCTGGAAGTCACTTGGTCTCAGTATGCTGTGGGAACTTGTACCAGTTCTCCGTTCATCCTTGTTCTTCCCTGTCGCGCGCACTTCTGGACCAATCATCACTGGGAGTACTTCCACGGGAAATGGGAAACGACGCTCGGACATTGTTTACGTCCAGTCGCCACGTGTCAACCGTCCCTCTCGTCATAAGCTTTCATAGAGGAATTTGCTTTCTCCCCGAGCTGACAGGTTGTGATCAGATCACACGTGCCCAAATTCACCAGGTTATCCGGACGGCGGATTGGTCCTTCAACTGGCGAAGGTCGCTTCTGTGGAGTAGCGCTGTAATGGGCCCCTCCCATTTACATATGTAGGTAGATCTATATAGGTAGATCTACAAAGTAGAGACAAAGGCACGCGGCTAGCGTGTGCCTCGTTGTCATCCTGCGATTGGTTGAAAGTGGGGAGCCAGACCCATTTCGACCAATCAGGTGTCAACCTGCATTTGAGTGGTTCACATGGATCCGAGGGCCACCCGCCCCGGTCCCAATAATAAACCAGAGTTGATTTTACCCTAGACTAAACACTTGGTCTCAGTATACCTGAGCGTATTGGACGCTTCCTCACCGCTACGTGTAAGCTAGTGACGGGCACTCACCTGGCCCGTTACACCTGGTAGCACTTTGTAGTCCTTCCCATGACCAAGTTCGAGATGAGTGAAGACCAGCCCGCCGGACCTCCAGTGATGACCCTGGAACACGCGGCCTTCCCCCATCTCACGTCTATCGAGTGGCAAGCGTTGCACCGCCTCGCGGCGGTGTCCGGAGAAACCGTCGTCACGTCGCTGCTGAGCTCAGCGACCCCCGACCAACAGCGCCAAGCCATCCAAGAGTTCATGGACCGCGAGCTCGCCGAAGCAAAACGGCGAGTATCAACTCCCTCGCATGCGTCCAGGAACAATGCCGTCAAGATGGAGACATCCTCCTATTCTGGCGAGGGTCCTGATCGCCTACCTCTGAATCGCTGGTTCAGAGAGATCGACATCGCGATCGCCTCGAGGCTAATCGAGGCGCCATCAGCCAAGGTGAACTTCCTGCTATCCCGTTTATCCGGAAAGGCCAAAGAATGGGCTCTCGGCAAACTTGTCGTCGACCAGTACGCGTTCCCGACTCTGGAGGCACTCCAGAGCGACCTGCGTCTCGCCTTCGAACCACCGCAAGATGAGTCGCGCGTTCGAGCTACATTCTTCGCCCTAAAGCAAGGCAAGATGGCCATGCGCGACTACGTCCAGAGAACGCGACACCTTGCATCGTGTATCGTCACGAAGCCGATCGACATGGCTTCCCAAGTCCATGTCTTTGTGTTTGGTATGTGTGAAGGTATGACGCGGTACTGTCTCACGCGCGCCGAGCCTGCCACGTTGGAAGAAGCCTTCGCCCTCGCGCTACGCGAGGACTACCTGGTGACGTCGTCATACGCCAAGACGATGCCTGCGCAAACTCGGGTGTCGGTACCCGAGCCAATGGAGATCGATGCGATCGAGGCTTCGCAGAATCGACGGTGGTCGTCCTCTGGGAGAGGCCGCGGTGGTCAGAATGACCTCTCGCTGAATTGTTTCCGCTGCGGAAAGCCTGGTCATCGCGCGGCGGTGTGCCGCGCGCCAGCTCCGATCCTCGCCCACATGAAGCACGTCACGCCCGACGAGAGGATTCCGGCCGCACAGCCAAAAAACGGCCGGGGCCAGTAGGTGCGGGGCGACCTACTGGCTGGAACGGAGGTCCGGGTCCCCCGGCGGCAGCCCGACCTCCTAGCCCCCCTGTGCTCTATGCACACTTTAATGCCACCACTGCTAGTGGCGACTCGAGGCTGATTATTGTCAGCCTTTATGTCGCCGGTGCCCGACGACCACTCCGCGCGCTCCTGGATTCAGGAGCGACGAACAATTTCTTCCGCGCTTCATGCCTGTCGATCCTACCCGTGGGTGTTCCCGTGCGTGATGTGCCTGGTGATGTCGTTATCAAGCTTGCGGATGGAAAGCCGTTCCGTGTCGCGCGACGAGAAGTCTCGTTGCCGTATACGTTCGACGGCTTCCGCAGCAATGACAACTTCATTGTGCTTGAGATGAACTACGCGTTTGACTGTATCCTGGGTATACCATGGCTGTCCCGGTATCAGCCCCAGATCGACTGGTTAGCCCGGTCAGTCAAACGGCGACGCGACTTCGATGTGAGCGAAGTCTTCACGCACCTCTTGGTGGCACCAAGAGACTGGCCCCATGTCACAGTCGTGGACGGGACGTCCACGACGCACGTTGTGCGCAGAGCGAGCGATGGCCCTCTCTGCACGACTTGCGCAGTACTGCTGACTGATGACGACAGCGTCGAACACCCGTCCGGTTACGGGCGCGCGAGGCGAGCGGTTGAGCATCCGCCGCTCCCGCGGACGAGGAACAAGGCGGCGGAGCGCATGGCGCTCCCAGCGACAAGCCCGACGGTCGAGCAGGGGCTCCCGCGTGTTTACGAGACGGTCGAGCAGGGGCTCCCGTATGATGATGAAGCGGTCGAGCAGGGGCTCCCGCATGCCAACGAGGCGGTCGAGCAGGGGCTCCCGCATGCCACCAAGACGGTCGAGCAGGGGCTCCCGCATGCCATCAAGACGGTCGAGCAGGGGCTCCCGTATGATTTCGAGACGGTCGAGCAGGGGCTCCCGTATGACTTTGAGGCGGTCGAGCAGGGGCTCCCGCATGACTTCGAGGCGGTCGAGCAGGGGCTCCCGTATGACGATACCGCGGTCGAGCAGGAGCTGCTCCCGCGTATGAGCGGCGCGGTCGAGCATGGCCTCTCGCGCCTAGAGGAGGGTGAAGTATCGTCCGGCGACAGCGAAACATCGGTCTTGAGCAGGGGCTCGAGACGCACGAAGACATCCCGACGGTCGCGGAGACGTTTGAAGCCGCGCCGCAGTCCAGTGGAACTCACGACGCCACCAATCGAGTCGGTCTGTGCAGTCGAATATGTGGGAGGTGTTCCCAACCACGCTCGAATGATCAAGGTCGCGAGTCCACCTCGCGACGCCAAGTCCATCACGGACCTGCCAGGTCTCTCCTGGAAGAGCTTCCTCCGGGATCTCAAGGCTGGTGACATCGAGCAAGTGTGCCTGATCACCGATGCCAACCCAGTGTCTGACGAGACGAACGCAATTGCCCATGATGACACGTCGTCGCGCCCGAAAAGCGCTGAACCAAAGTCAGCGCGCGAGGAGCGCTTCGCTGCGCAGTCGTGGGAATCGCTGAAGGCGTCCGGCAATCCGGTCTACGAGACAGCTCGCGAGTTCGCCGACGTCTTCCCAGACAAGATCCCTGCGGAGCTGCCAGCGGATCGCGGAGTGCGCCACGAGATTGACCTCGTGCCTGGATCGAAGTACTGCGTGACGCGGCAGTGGCCACTGCCGCGCGATCAAGTCAAGGCCATCGACGACTTCTTCGAAGGCCGCCGCCAAGCCGGTCACGTCCGTGAGAGCATCTCGCCTCACTCGAGCCCGACCTTCTGTGTGAAGAAGGCTACTGGCGGGTGGCGCATCGTACACGCCTTTAACAAGTTGAACGATGCCACCATCCCGGCGCAGACACCGATCCCGCGGAAGGACATGGTACTGGACTCCATGTCGGGCAGCGTCATTTACAGTGCCATCGACTTGACCGATGGCTTCTATCAGATCCTCATGAGAGAGAGCGATGTACCTCTCACGGCAGTCAGTACGCCCAGCGGTATGCTCTGGGAGTGGCTCGTGATGCCCCAAGGTCTGAAGAACGCACCAGCCACATTTAATCGCATGGTGTCCCATGTGCTACGCCCGCTTCGTGACTTCGCTCCGAGTTACTTCGATGACATTTTTGTGCACAGTCACGCTGAAGAGGGTCTCAGCGCGATCGACGTGCATCTGCGGCACTTGAGGCAGGTCTTTCAAGTGATGAGAGAGAACAAGCTCTACGCGAATCTCAAGAAGTGTGTCTTCTGCGCGCCGGAAATTCCGGTGCTTGGGTGCTACGTAAGCAAAAACGGAGTCCGTGCTGACCCGGAAAAAGTGTCGTCTATTTGCTCGTGGCCACCACCATCAAACCCCACTGAGCTGCGTCAGTGGTTGGGCCTCGCTAACTACTTGCACAAGTATACGAAGGGATATGCCGGCTTGATACAGCCACTGTCGTCGCTGTTGAAGAAAGACGCCACGTGGTCGTGGCGCCCCGAGCATCAAGTAGCCTTCGACTCGGTGAAGAAGAGCTTGGCCTCGGCGCCAATACTGATGCTCCCAGATGACGCGAAACCGTTTCACGTCGTCTGCGACGCTAGCGACTTTGCTATCGGGTGCGCGCTCATGCAGTTTGACAACGAAGGCCGCGAACGAGTCGTGAGCTATCAATCACGACAGATGAAGCCGGCCGAACGCAACTATCCCGTCCACGACAAGGAACTTCTTGCGATGCGATACGCTCTGATCAAATTCAGAGTGTACCTGCTCGGAGAACAGACGTTCGCGGTGTACACGGATCACGCATCGCTGCGCACAGCGATGAAGTCTCCACATCTGTCTCAACGCATGGCACGATGGCTGTCGTTCTTCGCTGAGTACAACTTCGTCGTGCACTACAAGCCCGGCAAGAACAATATCCTCGCCGATGCTCTGTCTCGGCGTCCAGACTATGATCCACGAGCGACGCGGGGTCGTCAAGTGATTGACGAAGACGAGGATGACGAAGATCACTGCGCGATGTGCTTGACATCAGGTGTCAACCTGATGAACGTGACCCCAGAAATGTCGCTACGCGAAGAAATCGCCGTTGCGTACAACGACGACGCGGTATATGCCGCCATCCTCGCACATCTTCTTTCCCCCAGTGATAAAACACTCCGCGCGCTGCCGAATAACACGCGCAATCAGATTAACCGATATCAACTCGACGGCGATCTGCTGACGTACAGCATCGATCGATTCGATGCTCCCCGCATCGCCATCCCGAACGACGATGATCTGCGCGCTCGGATCATCCACGAGTTCCACGACAGCCCTGTCGGTGGTCACTTGGGCCGCGAAAAGACGTTCGCGGCAGTATCCCGCGACTTCTACTGGCCCCACATGTACAAATGGGTGCGCAAGTGGGTCCGTACTTGTGAGATTTGCCAGCGCGTGAAGCCGTCAAAGTCGTCGCAGGCTCCCCTGCGTCCCCTGCCGATTGCAACTGAGGCGTGGCGCTCAGTGTCGATGGACTTCATCTTCGGGCTTCCACCCGATGCCGACGGTCGGACTGGCGTCTTGGTGTTTGTGGATAGGTTCAGCAAGATGGTGCATCTCATTCCGGTGTCCGACACGATCACCGCGGCTGAGTCCGCGGTGCATTTCGTTGACGCGGTCTTTCGACACCACGGCTTACCTGAATCGATCGTCTCTGACCGCGATCCGCGGTTCACGTCGGCATTCTGGTCGAGTCTCTTCCAACTTCTGGGAACGAAGCTGCTCATGTCAACGGCGGCGCATCCGGAGACGGATGGTCAAACGGAGCGGGTCAACCGAGTCCTCGAAGATGTCCTTCGAAGTTACGCGACTTCGTTCACTAGTTGGAGCTCCTTTTTGCCGCTTGCCGAGTTTGCGCTAAACAACGCGGAACACGCATCGACGGGTCTGACCCCCTTTTTTGTAAATAACGCGCGGCACCCGCGCGTTCCCGCTCTGCTCGCCGTGGGCCACCCCACGATGTCTCGTGGCTCCACTCTGGGTGGGGAAGGAAATGATGGTGCTGGTAGTACGAACACAGACACACCGATACCGATACCGGTATTACCAGTGGTGAGCACGGATGGCACACCACCACCACCAGCTCCCTTGTCGAGTGCAGCCCACGAGTCCGTGACGCTGAATGCAGTCACCCGCGCGAAGTCGAGACGGACCCTTGCGACGCCGAACAACGCGGTGTCTTCACTGACAGATTGGACTGCGCGCACGTTAATCAACCCTGGCCCGGCTACCGATCCCGTCGCAGCTAACTACGCGCCGAAGCCTCCGGCGCGTCCAGTCGATGATGCGGCCGTCTCTGAGTTCGTGCTGCAGCGACAATCGGTCACCCGATTTGTACGAGATGCACTGCAAGAAGCAGTGGATAAGCAGAAGGAGAACGCCGACAAGCGTGGGCGCAAGAACGTGGCTACATTTACGACAGGAGATCGCGTGCTCCTGTCGACAGACGGCATACGCTCTTCGGCCGTAACGAATCTTGGCGCGAGCAAACTCGCGCCGCGCTTTATTGGCCCCTTCAGGGTTACGAAGGTAATCGGTGATGCCTACACACTGGACATACCATCTTCCCTACGACTACACCCGACGTTCTACGTCGGGCGACTCAAGAAATACCACGCAGCTACAATCCCGTCGGCCCCGGAGCATCCGCCGGCTCAGCATGAACAGGACGTCCCTCCCGACGTGCGCGCCTTGCCATCGAGCCATCCGAGCCATCCGTCCGCTCGCGCGGACGTGCTGCCGTCTGCGGCGCCCCGAACACGCGCCTTTCCAGCTCCCGCGTCCGTTGCAGCAGTTCCGCACTCGTTTGGCGAGCAGCCGCTGCTGCACCCTCCGCCCGACGAGCCCGCTCCTCCGCCGCCTCAGCATCAAGCTGAGCGTCCCGCGCCCAATTCACTGCCTCGTCCACGTCATCCTGGGCGACCAGGACGCGAGCTCTATCGTCGCGAAGGTCCCCCGCCGATTGTAGACTCGGCTGGTGATATCCGCTGGATCGTGGACCGTATTGTGGAGCACGAAGATCCACCTCGTACGTATGCCCATACCCGTACGAGTACGCGCTCCAAGCACGCGGTTCCGACCGCGCGACGTTACCGAGTACGATGGCTCGGGTTCCCTCCGGACGAAGATACGTGGGAGCCTCGCGCCGCACTCCTCCGGGACGTCCCGGATGTTGTCCGCGAATACGAGAATACGATCGTGAACGAGAACGACGCCGCAGCCGGTCCTGCGGCGAACGAGAACGCGAACGCTGGCGTGCACGTCCCCGTGGCGGCGGAGGACTCCGCTGAGTATCCCCGCGGCGTCCGACGCCGCAATTAGTAGACTGGGCCACCTCGGAGAGCGTGCGGCGATATTTGGCGATCCACGACTGTTCACTTTCGCTGAGCGGATGCTCAGTGACGCGACGCAGCCATTCTTCCTCGGACAAACGCTCGGAACTCTCGCACGACGTGCAGCCTTCGCGCACGTGGACGTAACAATCATGATCGGACTCCCAGGTGTTCTTGCAGACGCGTGCTCTCAGCTCGCTGAGAGAGTGTTCACCGACGACCTCCTCGCGACTGGTGAGCCAGGCGACGAAGTTGCTCCCCTCCTGATGCATCCGGTTCCACCGGACGATCATTGCACACCACGACCGCTGCAGCGCATCGTGCGAGACACCCGTCAGCGACTTCCCCCGCAGCGCACGAAATCGGCGGAAGTAGCCCGTCATCTCCTCCAGGGATCCTGGAGACTTCGCTCCCGACAAATCGTACTACGCCCAAGGCTTGAGCTCCCGGTCCATAGCGCGTGTCCGCTGGGTGAGTTCCAGCGGCGGGTCCTCCACGATCGCCGCCATAGGTGTTGCCCGCGCTATCTCCGCTGCCGAGTTGCTCGCGCGTGTTCCATCCGCAGGAGTCCCTGCGCTCGTGTCCGTCTGTCGCTCCATCTTGTCTCCGATCGCGCAATTCTGATTGTGCCTCTGCGGTTCGCAGAGGTTGCTGCTCGTCGCCGTTGAGACCATCCCGTTGACGCCGCGTTCTCGCCGTTTCCCAGTTTTCTTTTCTTTCAGTTTTCTTTGCTCGCACTCACGGAAGCGTGAGTGCAATCTTAAGAGGGGGGTGATGTAATGGGCCCCTCCCATTTACATATGTAGGTAGATCTATATAGGTAGATCTACAAAGTAGAGACAAAGGCACGCGGCTAGCGTGTGCCTCGTTGTCATCCTGCGATTGGTTGAAAGTGGGGAGCCAGACCCATTTCGACCAATCAGGTGTCAACCTGCATTTGAGTGGTTCACATGGATCCGAGGGCCACCCGCCCCGGTCCCAATAATAAACCAGAGTTGATTTTACCCTAGACTAAACACTTGGTCTCAGTATACCTGAGCGTATTGGACGCTTCCTCACCGCTACGTGTAAGCTAGTGACGGGCACTCACCTGGCCCGTTACAAGCGCCCTCGCAGAAACCTGCAAAGTCGTCCTCGCACAAACCCTTCGCGTCAGCGTCGGGCTATTTCCCCGGTACTTGAGCAGCGTATTTCGGGGTAAGGTGCGGATCAAGGTTGGATAGAGCCTGAAGCGTTCCTGACGCAGCGCGGATGGTCCTCGCTCTGCGTCGCTCTTCTTGACGTCTCACTCGGCAGTGACGTCCTTCTCGCCTAGTCCTCGGTCGCGCGGCGTTATCAGGCCGGCGTATCCTCGGCTGTGTGCGGCGTTATCGGGCCAGCACGGTTCTTCGTCTTCGGCGTCGGGTTATCGGGCGACGCCTGGACGGTATTATTTAACATGTCCCTCCTATTGGACACGGGTCTTGGGGGGTGAGTACACCGATCCAGCAGCGGACGACGGGGACGATTTATCTTGGGGCTCTTCTCGGTCGAGGCTGCTGGCTCATGGACACGAAGGAAACCCACTTGCGTATCACAAAGAGAATTCGGGACTGAGCCTTATGTTGTCCTATCCTATCCGTTCCTTCCTTGAAGCTTGCCAATCCTTCCATACTATCCCTACCCCTACTTATGTCGTGCTTACCCATCCCTACCGACCTGATTCCTTCTAGATTCCAAAATCAGGATCTGTCGAGTTGCTGAATCGGGGTCCGCCGCATTGCCCAATCGGGGTCGTAGATCGGGTTCATAGACCCACCAACGGTCGTCGCCCAGATCCGCCTTGTCTTTGTCGCGGAACTTTCCGCGCCTTGTCACTTCCCGTCGATCCGGGCCAACTGCCTCTCCTTTCAATCACAGCCGACCCCCCCCCCCCCGCCGCCTTCTCTAGGCCCACTTCTCCACACTTCCTTTCTTCGCCCTGTCCCGGATCGTCCAATCACATCATTTCTTGACGGTCGGAAATCAACGTCGTCGAAGCGCGATCAAATCGCAATCTCCCGCCTGGTGAGCAACAGCATGGCTCCCACTGGCACTTCAGCCCCTCCTGCAAGCTCCGCGCAGACGCCTTCGGCGTCTCCTGGCGACGGCAGCCCCAGTGGGGGTGATGTCGCTGGCGAGTCTCCAAGCGTCCCTTACCCAACTCCGCCGCCCGTCGATGACGAGGAGGAAGAGGTGGAAGAGGAACTTCCGGAAGAAGAGGAAGCTCCCGATGACGCGGCGGATGAGTCGATGGATGCACCTTCGGGACGATCGTCGGCTCAGACCCCCTCTCGGTTACTGCTTTTGGATCGAGCACTTGCTCTCCAAGGCGAGAGCACACTTCCTTCCGGACGTGACATCCCGCACGACCGTCAGTTGTCGGCACCGGCGCGTTACGAAGTCCCTCCGGAGCACACTTCCGGTAAACAGGTCCGTCTCGTTGGGGTTCCAGCGACCGAAAACCACAACGATGGGAAAACGTTCACCCAGAACGGCTACGGTGGTCCGGAAGCGCTGATGGAGATGAATGAGTTGACCATCAGTTCTCTGGCGCAGTTGTATGATTTCTTCGACGAAAATGTGGACATTCACGATTACGTTTTGACGCCCCGCAAGAAACCACTTTCGGAAGATGACATGGAGCATCAAGTGAATCACGTCAGTTCGAAGCGCGAGATCGCGAGCATTCTGACCGAATTTGGTCCGGAAATTTTGGCTCAGCGGGTCTTCAGCACAGTGGACGTCCTTCAGAAAGTGATGGCTCGTTATCGTCGGGTACGAGAGCAAGTGGACGATTCCAGCTCGGCCGTTCACGACGCCGTCGAAGCTCGTGATGAACTTCTGGTGGTAAAGCAGGATTACCAGTTCCAGACGGACTATTGGAGTCGGAAGGTGGCCGACGTCTTGGCGGAAAAGGATGAGGTCGTCCGAGGTTCCCGTGAAGACACCACCCAGCTCCTGAAATAGCATGCTGATGACAAGCGTCATCTCAAGGACCAAGTGGCCATGCTCACCCGACGTTTGGACGACTCGAAAGCGCATCGCAAGATGTTGAGCGACCGTCTTCGACAGACGCGTCTGGAAGTTTCTGATGTGATGAACTTCCTGAGTGACCACTCACAGCTCTACCTGAACTGGCCTCGCCTTCGAGATCTGTTGGTTCACTTTCGGAACGGCACGCGTGTTCCATCTGGGTGGAACACCATGATCACAGTTGTCGCAAATGACGACCCGAACTTCTCGCCGACGCCTTACGCTCGGATGAGCCGTCCTCACGGCGACGATGACGTGGAGTTCAAGGACAGTGGTCCCCCTTCAGAGGCTCTGATCGTCGACCTGACTCAAGACTCGTCTTCAAGTATGCCTGGTGGCAGTTCATCCAAGCTCAAGCAGTCTTCTGGAGGCAAGTCACGTGGGTCGTCCCGCAAGGTTCCGGACGCCATCCAAGATTTCCCGTCCGAATGGGACCGGACCTCCGATGAGCAGTGTCTTAAGGATACTAGAAACATCTCGTCGGAGCAAGATGCCCACAAGATGTTGGCTGACTTCCCGGTGGTCTGGGACCAACTTCGTCTGGACGTCCAGATGTTGATGCGGTCTGGTGTTGGACACCCGGGGGCGGTTGAGCTGCTCGACCTAAATCGGGTTGTGCACTCCCAATTCCCGCTCGACCCGCTTCTGGGGATTCTTGCCCGAATGATGTTCTGGAACAAGCTAGATGAGACGCCATGGACTAAGCATGTCCCGCGGCGATACTTCCGGGCGGCCCGCGCCAAGTTGGACGATCTTTTGGAAGATGATGTCCAGCCTCCCGTCTGGGACGCTCTGATGGCGCTGGGCCAGGAAGAGGAGGACCTCATCCCGGAGGTCTTCGAGCCGGAGGTCGATGACAAGACCAAGGATGGTGACTTCGTCCCGGGTGAGGAGTTTGAGCTTCCTGAAGATGAAGTCGTCTTGGTTGACGAGTCTCCTCCCAAGCGTATGCGTCAGAAGTCCAAGCGTCGTCGCACAAGTTCGTCGACATCTGGATCTACTCCTTCGAAGAAGCCCAAGCGTTCCAAGCGTCGGAATGACTTGTCTGCTACTGACTTGGCCCGGAAGGCTTTCAAGTCTCTGACGTCCTTGGAAAAGACGATCATCGAGACGCCTGGTCCGAGCATCACTTCCTGGATGCACTTGGGCATCTGGATGAAAAGGGGTGACCCGGCCACGCTTTCTGCCCTCTAGACGCCGGGCTTTCCAGATTACGTTCCGAACTGGTTCGACTTGGACCTCCTGAAAGAGCGTTGTGACGGGCAAGAACTGGGTGTCTTCCTGAACACCATTCCTTGGCGCAAGATGTTCGATGAACGTCCGCGTGAATTGTACTTCCACAAGCGCGAAGACCTGGATGATGAAGCGCTAAATGCTCTTGACGACTGGATGGACTTCGTGTGTGGAAACTGCCGGGTGATCTGGGACATCCTGCATTGGCTCACGCTGGATCGCTCTACAGATGCACCGCCTGATATTATCAAGATTCAGACCTAGCGCGCTCGTCGTCACGAAGGTTCCCAAAAGAAGGCATTGGCACCCCAGAAGAAGTTGTCCACCAAGTTGCCATGTACCATCAGGAACGAGCCTGACATTTGGAAGTTCCCGAACAAGATTTGCCACTGGATCCTGATAGACAAGCAGAACTTCAAACCAGGTACTTCCGAATGTTACTCACTGCAGGAGCAGATGGAACTCCTGGACCGCCGTGAGCCTGCTCGCGTGCAATGAAGCTTCTGTTCCACGGATGCAGAGCGCATCGCCTACCTTCCGGAAGACGTTCGTCGCGGTCTGATTCCTGCTGATGAGCGGGATCCAGTCACTGACATATTCTCTTAGTCTTCCATTGGTATTCCATCCGGACGTCGTCACACATCTGCACGTTTTTTCTTCTCTTCCAGTAGCCTCAAAGTTAATCGTCCGAAATATACTCACTTCACTTTCAAAAATTTCCAAATCACAACTTCCCGTGGTATCCACTTCTCGAAATTCACCGCTTACAATACACACTCGATACTCACTCCAATTTCGTAGCGATATAATCACACATGTTCCAAAAGTCCGTTCGTCTGATCCATCCAAAAGGATGATATCTCGAAGGCCTAAACTCTTGGATGGTCATCACCTGCTTGCATTGTTTGAAAGCGAGCTCTCGCACGTGCACCTTGGTTGAATTCATAGAGTAAGGCACCACAGCTCAGTTGTGTCACGGGTAACCACTCAGGTTCATCATAGCCTTTCCACTTGATGAGATACTCTCGGCGCCGTCTGGAAGTACGAGTACGTTTGGACCAACGTAAGTCCAAAATCTTTTCAACTTCGTACTCGTCCCTTTCAGAGTCGGGTTCCCAACTATCTTCCGGAAGTAGTGCAGCGTCAAACTCGTCATCTTCATTCACACTCACCTCCATATTCGGGCGTTTTGGAAACAGAGCCCCGGGCTTCAGACGACTGATATGCACCCAAGGGTTGACGCGATATCCAGTGTCCTCAATCTTGAGCTTCACCCTGAAGTCATCATGCACTTCTTCAATCCGGAAGGGGCCATGCCACATGTGGGCCAACTTTCTGCTCAATCCAGGTTGGACCTTCGGAATGTACAACTGTCATGTAGGAACACGTAGAAAATCTCACTACCAAACGGTATGTGTCCCACGCTTCCCTTACAAAGGTTAACGAACGTTGGATCAATACTTGGAGACCAAGAGCGATCCCTTACACCGGGTTGGTTGCAAGCACCTCTGTATACCAAGGTTGAGTTCGGACAACCTTAAAACCTGCACTACTAGCCACGAGCGAGGGCTAGAATGCAATATTGCGCTTTCGCGCGAACCCCCGCAGTCCCTCAGAAGGAAGGGTGCCGGCAGTCACGCCTAATACGGGTTTGCCGAGGGTAACCTCGGCGGGTAGTGAAATACACTTTGGAACACTCGGGCTCCTCCAATATATAGGGACCGACACTCTCCGTCGTCCCTAACTCTCGGCCACTCCTATCTCTTGGACTGACCAGCAACAAACTCTCGGTTCAATGTACCTCAAGCTCGCTGACAGGCATCTCACGCAGCCGAGCGTATCCAGACCCTAAGACAAGCTAGCTAGACTTACCGAAGATGGACGTTACCCTTGGTGGCTTGGGGGGAAGACTGCTGATTTATTTCTCTTTTACCTACAGCTCTGAGAGCCTCTGTAGGTCATCATTTAGCTAGTCCTATATCTCTATACAAATATCAAGTGTAAACAGATCTCAGTGGAAAATCGTATGGCCGGCTCTACACAGCCGAGGGTACGACACAGAATGGGTACAAACGAGGCTTTTAACCTCGGCCGGGGTTGTATTAGACCCAGCCGAGACCTCGGTCACTACTGTTCCTAAATCACTATAACACGGAAAATGAGACCAGCCAATCAAGACACCCTGTCGCCTTTCACTGAAAGGTGCAACGTCCGTCAGATCTTGACAGTTCGGCTCCAAACCCCAACGCCACACAACCACACACTTCGAATCCAGACCTCAGTCTGTCGGAAAGCTCTTTCCACTTCTGCGTTTGTGCATCCGAACGGTGGCGCTTAACTTTCTTCTGGAGGTCTTCTGCACATGATTTTGCATAGCTGTAGTCCCGTTGAAGCTTTCGTCGCCATTCATAAGCGGTTCTCTCCTGAAGACTTGATGGCTTCGGACCCAACATTGCGGATAACATCCCTTGGGCGTCCATCCGTGAACCAGATAGAATGGCGTGTCCAGGCGGGTTGTGTCGAATGACGTATTCAGAGCGAACATGAGTCTTTCTGAATGATCGTCCCAATCGCTTTGATCCGCTTCCGAAATGTACGCTCAGATGCTCCTGACCACCGTCTGGACGGATCGCTCCTGTTGGCCATTTGCCTGGGGACGATATGCCAGTGTGGCGCGCTGTCGACTTCCTAAAAGTTCTCGGAACCGGGTGAACACCTCGCTCATAAACCTTGGGTCTTGACCGTGACGTAACATCGAACTTGCTCCAAACCTTCGGAAGACGCACTTCCGCTACTTCCTGAGCTGTCGTCGAACTCATGGGTTTGCACATGACGAATCCGGAAAACGTATCTTGGAACAGAAGTAAAAATGTGTTCCCACGCTCGGACTTCGGCATGTGCGTCACAACATCCATCGAAACAACTTCGAAAGGTGATCTGGGTTCGATGTTTCCGGGCGACGGATCGGCATTTGGAGGTCGTCCCTTGCCGCTGGCACAATCAGCACATTCCTTCACATATCATTCCACATCTGCATACATCCCAGGCCAATAAAATTCCGAACGGAATTTCTTGTGCGTCCGGGTGATGCCTTGATGTCCGCCCTGATAACCCTCGTGCGCATAGTGCAGCATATCCGGACGGAGTGGCTTCGGGACGATCAGTCTTGGCTCATCCACGAAGTTCCTCGGGAGGTCTCGGGTAGATCGTGCAAGTCGGTACAGCACATCGCGAGTGTAAACAAGTCAGCAACCTTGGCAATCTTTCGGAGGCGTCTGGGTGAGAATCTGTCAACTTCACCCTTCAGGAAATCTTTGATCTCTGACAAGTACTCGTCTTCTTCCTGATGAGCCTTGATGCGACGCCATCTCTCCGCTTGAAATTCCAGAGGTCCCATTGGTGGTCCATCCAGAGATTCGGTGGTTTGAAGGCCTGACCTCGTCATGACTGCCATCTGCCGACAACGGGGCAGAATCAGCATCAGGAAGCACTGTTCCTACCCGAGCGTTCCTCGCATCAGAACTTCCGGGTTTCACTGGACTGGAACTGTCATCGCCATCTGGAGTGTCAGTCTTTGTGACCTTTTCAGGTATTTTAGACACTACTTCCAGGTGTCGGAGCTCATTCTCATCTTGGACTTCCCATGACTCACCCAGTAGCAACGTCTTGGATGTCAAGTAATCGGCGGCTTAATTGTACTCCCTCTTGAGGTGTGCCAGCCTTACCGTCCGGAACTTGGCCTTCAGAACATTAGCCTCCGCGAGATGCTTTTGCAGGTGAGGCTGATTGCAATTGATTAACCCTTGCACTTGCTGAATAACAATCCGGGAGCCACCGACCACGAATAGATCTTCGACATGACGTTCGGAAGCCATCGCCATACCTTTCAATAGTCCATAGTACTCAGCGTCATTCACAGTAACATCTTTCAGAATATAACCGTGTGCTTCTAGAACGGTCCAACCGGGCAATGCACCCGCAGCTTCCTTGACGAGTCGACGTCTTGGCAGCTCCATCGAAACTAAGGACGATTCCATCGTAATCTGTATCCAACATATCAACACTCACCACAGGCGGTTGCCGGATCTCCCCTTTCGCTGGAATCAGTGATTCAGCATCTTTGTCTAAATGTTCACGCGGAGTGATCCCAGCGCCCATGATAGCAGCCAGACCGTCCTCGTCCCGTTGAAACTTCCGGATTTCCATGTTCCGCCCGGATAACGCAAGTCCCCATGGGACGCATCTTCCGTCGGCAGATTTGGAAGTGATGACCCACTTCAGAACGGAGTACCTTGTGTAGATGATCAGTGGACAATGTTCAACGATCGTCCGGAACACCTGAAGCACCCTCATGATAGCGATCACCTCCTTCTCGGCGACATGATACCTCACCTCGGAATCGTTGAGGACGCGACCGGTATACCTGACTGGATGTATCCTCCCATCATATTCTTGCCCGAGGACTGCGCATGCAGCCCACGGATTGGCATGCGGGATGATGACAAACGGTCGGGAGCGATCTGGATGGCGTAGCAACGGAGTCGAGACAATCTTCCGCTTCAGGATTCCAAAGGCCTCCTTACTCTTGATAGATTACGTCCTGAACGCACTTGGTCATCCGAGAGTTCATACAGAACCGCAGCTACCACTGGAAAGTCCTCAATAAACTTGTGATAGTAATTGAGACTTCCGAGGAACGATTGTACCCCTTTCAGTGTGCTTGGGAACGGCAAGTCCTGAACACCTTTCACCCGGATGCCTTCAGCACTGATCTCATGCGACAGATACGGGACCAACTTCTTTCCGAACTCGCTTTTAGGGAGGCTCACGGAAATATTCCAGTACCTCAGCCTGAAAAGGAGTGCGTTCAGATCATCACAAAGTTGGTCCCAGGTTTCAGCTCCATGTGCAATGTCGTCGATATAGGAACTGCGTCCCAAGACGGGACCCATCTGAGATGGAGCAGGGATATTCCTCTTGAACACAGTTATGTACTCAGTCAGCGTCGGGACTTCGGGATTAGTATCTTCATCCAGAAGATTGGCTGCCGGAGGGGGCAACTTCAGGAAATCCAAGACGTCTTGGTCGACTTCAGACTCTTCCTCTGGAGGCAGCCGGACGAATAGTTGTTAATTACTGCCTGATACACCAAAGGCGCGTTTTTTTTTTAGTCCAAACGGCATTCGCACCCATTGGAAGTACACACAAAAGCCGAAATCAACTTGGCACGCTCTGACATCCGAACCGCCCAGAATTCACTAGCCATATCCAAACTCATGAACCACATTGCGTTCTCAAATCCGACCAGTAAGCCGTCAATCAGCGATAACAGGTAGTTCGAAAGTTCGATAAAACCATTGACGATCCGGTAATCAATACGCATACGGATGTCCAGACCGTTTTTCTTCAGGACGATTACAATCGGAGAGGACCATGGTGATTCGGAAGGTTCGATCAATCCGGTTTCCAAAAGTTTCTTGAGTAACTCATAGACCTTGATAACCAAATGAGGTGCGATGGATCGGGCGCGTTGTGCGACCGGCTTGGCCGTCCCAACGTCCAAATCACAAATCACTCCTCTTGCCGGAGCAGGAGCGGCATTTCCATCACCCAGAAAAATAGAGCGGTGGTACTTCAGGATGGACCGAAGCTTCTGCTCTTCCAGAGGCGATGTCATTTCCGAATCTCCCACATCAGCCGCATCAATATCACATGTCGGGCTCAGCTCTTGGAGTTCCGGAAGCATCGCCAGCTGATCACGCAATTGGGCTAACAAGTCACTTCCTTCATGGATGTACACAGCGGGTTCCAAATCCAGCTCTTCTGCGTTCAGACGCATGCACCTCTCATACTCGATTTTCAACTTTTGGATTGGGGTAGAGAGCATGGCTTGGGTTTGCTGATCCCGGAGTTCGTCCAATCCTGACAAGTCACCCAGACAATCATCCACATCGTCAGCACCTTCATCCGGAAACTCTTCATTCAGACTAATCGAATCAAAGAATTCATCTCCGTCCGAATCCACGTCGTCTGTCAGAAGTTCTACGTCTTCCAAGCGTTCGTCAACCCTTGGTATGACTTCCGACTCCCTTGGATGACATCCATCGCCAGTATCTTCCGGGCGTGGCACTTCCTCAACATCAGGGTCCTTTTTCAGCTTTACCGTGTCTTCTGCGATGACTTCATCTGGAAGAGTCTCCTCCACTTTCGGACGTAAGACACGAGGCAGCTCCTGAAGTTGCACCATGTGAACTTGGTCGCTTCCAGGAAGTGGTCGAACCAATAGCTTAGTCGGCCGTGAGTATTCGGACTTCTGGACGCAAGGTGGTTCGGCGTCCCTCATCATCTGCTCAAATCGTTCAGAACGTAAACGCATCTGATTGGATTCGGTATTCTCATAGATAAGAGTCTGCCACTCCTGATACCTTCGGAGACCCGGGCGGACAAAACGTCCTGCCCTCGTGAAGAAACCAAACTCGATGATCCGAGCAACCGGCGTCCGAGTGTCAATGCTAAGACACCTTCCGGAAATATTCACCACTTTGATGGCCACAGCCCACGATCTAGCAACATAGATGATCTGGGTTACCCATCGGTCTCCCCGACCAGCCCATACCACATCACGTTGTGGATTGCTCTGTCGGTAATGTATCCGGACGATAGCATGTTCACCTGGACGCAGGAAAAGCTCTTCACGCGGTCTCACCGGAAGGTCCAAACCTCTGTGGTAATGATCCGCACCACGTCCTGATAGCAACACCGTTTCTTCATCCGGAAGTTGCACCAATCCTTCTCGTGCGCACAGTCGCACTCCAGCGGAATACATGAAATTCATTCCAAGCAACACGTCGACACCTTCACCAATGTTCGCGACCCAGATCTCCAAGACATACACAATTCTTGGACCTAAAGTGATTTTCACTTCAGCACTCGCGGTGATGACGGTCGGAACGCCACCGAGTCCAGATACCCGGAGCTGTTTGCAGAAGCTTAACTTGAGTTTGAGTCTACGCGCAAGATCCAAACTCACCATGCTTACCACGCTCCGGAATCCAAAAGGATGTCTGTCCGACAATTGTTTACCGCTCCATGAACCATCGCAATCCGTTTCGTGTCATCCGAACAGTGATCTTCCCACCAGCCATATCGTTCGCCTGGCCCCAATCGGAATTCAACAGGTACATCCGGATCTTGTACTTCCGGCCGTACACCTTCCGATAGAACTCGTTCAGGACGAAGTTCATCTGAAAGAGGGTCACCACTTTCCGGAGTCACGGTCATGCATTGATGTTTATCTTGGTTTTGGCGTCTCAACTCCGGACCAACATACACTAGAAGACACATATCGGGCGGTTTCTTCAGCCCGTCGCGTTCTGGATCCCCATCCAGCGGGCTTACTAGTTTAACGGCTGTTCCCCTGGATCCACCTTCCCTTCCAGAAGTTGCTTCCGGATAGGAGACGGCAGATCTTTCAGTGCTCCTTGACGTGCAAGATTCTTGATCGCTTGGAAAGCCTTCCACTCTCCACATTTGCCTTCGTTAAACTGGTTACAGATCGCACACGGACGAGTCCTGCAGAAGTGCGTCGGATGTCCCATTCGATGTCCGACCAACAGTTCTCCGTCAGATGTCCAAACTCCTTGCACTTGTCACAGAACTTGGACGCGTTCGGACTTCCAAAATATTGCCGCCGGCGATCCGAACGGAAATCAGAAGTCGGGGGCCGTCGTCTGGGATTCTCCATCGCACGAAATACTGCTTCGGAAAGGTTATCCATGCTCGAACCGGACACGTTCGTGACATCCGCAGCTGGAGTAGTCAGCACACTAGGAGCATGATCTCGACTTGTCACTTCTTCCACTTCTTCCAAAAAATGGACTTGTCTGTCGTGCTCGCCATCCCGGTTATCGTCATCGTGAAGGACGTAGGCTCTTCCAGAACGTTTCGGTCTGAATCGATCACGAGGGACATTGTCCGCTCGGAAGTCTCTCTTCGGAGGTGGAGTATCGTAATCGTCGTCTTGATTCATTTCTTCATGCTGCTTCAGGACATATTCCAAATCCTTCAGACGACGCAGACGTTGTCCTTGTAAAGTCGTTCGGAGGTGAGAGTCCAGACGTTTCTTCGTGAACACTTTCAGATGGCGCTCACGTTGCTTACTCGATGCGTCGAACTCGATCCCAGCTTTGTCGGCCACCTTGTTCAGGTGGTAGTAAAATTCCAGCGGAGTTTCTGCCTTCTTTTGGATCATCGTGTAATAACGTTCTGAATCCGAGGTCTTGGCCTTGCAATACATATCACGGAACTCCTTCAGGAACTTCTTCCATTTCCGGCGCACGTTGGGATTCAAGTTCGAACGCCAGTTTCGAACGGCAGCAGGTAACTTCAGCTTCATCTCATAGATCTTGACCTTATCCGACCAACCACCCTGAACGGCAAAACTCTGGAATCGTTCCAACCACCGGATACGGGTAGCTAGTGACGTCTTCTCATTGAAGTCTTCCAACGTGCTGGCATTCACGTACGGCCTGAACGTAAACAGAGATCCGCCTGGACCCGATGTCGTATGGACATTCGGAACGACATCCTCGAAAGAGCTGCTATTTGAACTGTCCGAGTACGAGTCACTCAGAACTTGGATCCGAATCCGAAGGATCACTTGACTTTCCAGATGACTACTTCGTCCTCTTCCCCTTTCCGGAAGTCGAACTTTTCTTGGACGAACCAGATTTTTCGGACATGTGCCGTTTGACAGACTTTCCAGGTGCAGTTGACTTGGTTCCAGAGGACAACTCGGCCTTTCCCATTGCAAAAGTTCTACTTTCAGAAACGGGTTCCGCTTTCACGTTCACAATAGGCTCAGAAATCTTCACGGTTTTTCCCATCAGGTTCTTCGAAACTCTGTCAGCAGCAAATGCCTGCAAAGTAGCTTGCAATTGTGCCGCGACGATCTCATCAGAGCCTCTCACATCCGGCTTCTGATGTGTCGTCTCAGCAGCATTTCCGGAAGCACTACTGCGGTATGAACGAGCGGCTGTACGACCGGTATCGGGAGATCCTTCGGGAAGAAACCTTGGGCTTCTGTCTTCGAGAACCCTTTGCTTCGTCTTCTGACATGACGATGTCTTCCTGAATCACTGGTACTGGGTTCCGTGGAATCACTTCGTGAGTGACGTACATGCCTACACCAGTCTCCGCCGGGACGGCTCCTCCCAGACTCTGAGCTGTCATTGCCCGTGGTTCAAACGCTGAGAACGGCATATGCACTCCTGCACCTTGGCAAACACTCCATCCGGAAGATCCGGACGAACTATCTCTGGAAGTCCGTGAACTGGATGTAGCACTGGCCATCGACTCGCTTGATCCTCCGGAAGTTCCAAACATACTCAGCGTAGAATCCGACCCGATTCGTTCGGATACATTCTGGGCGGAGGATAGACTGCCTCTAGAGGACAACACTTCCAGGTTCTGGACAACCGAAGATGGCACCGACGGGAGCGATGACGGTGATGGGATCGAGGAAGGAGGCGGTCGGGCAGCCACACGTTGAATACGTTTAGACGCAGCTTCCTCATCCGCAACCCCTCGTGGACTTCGCACCTTCCGGAAGCCGGCAGCTTTCAAATGCCACACATACTCCGATCCCAACAGATTGATCTCGTGATCCGTCGCGACTACTATTCCAGGTGGAAATTGGGCGACAACTTCCAGACGTAGTCGATTAGCATCTCCAGGGGCAGCTTGACTCAGCACTTTCAGAAACTCTTGAGCCTGATTCACCACCTGTCTCCACTCAATCAACTCCACCACAAGTAGTTGCAGCATTTCGCCCACCACTCGTCGGACGAGATCCGGATGCACTTTGTAGACTCGCGTCCGGAACCATCCAGGCACCAAATTGACAAACTCGAAACCAGCCTCGAAAAGGATAGTCTGCAAGACAGCAACGCAATCCCGGGGTGTGAACATTCCGGGAGGAATCAGAGCGGCTGTCAGATCTCGGGCCATTCCGAACGTGTGACGTCGTAACTGCATCCCCGCGATCCAGGTGTCCGCTTGAGTCGGCATCGACATCCGTCGTCTCAGGTAATCCGAAGTAGTTAAACTAGCAACCAAAAACGACTCGGAATCCAGACGCACTTGCGGCCAATCATACTTGACATCCGGAAGGACGTTCTTTTCACAAACGTCACGTTCCCAACGTCGAACTGGATCTGCCACATACGCTTTTGCCTGGGCTTCTGTCATCTGAACGTCGGCCGTCCCAGTCTCCACTTCTTGAACTTCAGGATGGTAACCCTTCTGCATAGCGGTTGGAGGGGACTGCATCGACACGACATCTGGAAGCTCCATCTGCAATGGGACATCCGATCGCACAGGCAAAGACATCTCCACATCTTCTAGCACAACATCTTCTTGAACGGTCGAAAATGACCGCTCATCTTTGATCGTCCGCGCTCGTTCGGAAGTCTTGATGCCATCAAGACTTCAACTTCTTCTTCCGGGTGAAGAGAGTCCGAAACTCGATCTTTTGCTGGGGCTCACCCTTCACGACGTCTTCCTGAGACGCCTCATCAGACTCTTGCGAGCTGGAATCGTTTTCGTCATCCGAACCGGATTCCGATCCGGACCACTTGGAGTCTTCTTCCCCATCCGAAAGCACCTTCACATCACCGTCCTGATTCGCTTGGTGCGCATCCTGAACGGCGGATCCAGAAGTGTCTTCTTCTTGGTCCGTCGACTCCTTCGCTTCTTGGGGAGCCTTGCGCTTCGCAGCGTTTGCCTTCCGAGCATTCCTGACGACCTCATCCAAAGTCGCCTGCTCCTCCGGAGGCAGCCCTTGCACTCGACGTGATGATCGGGACGCATCACCGCGTTCGGATCCCTCACGCCCACCTTCGCATGTGCTTTCACTTCCAGCCATAATAACTACTGTTAGAAGATTAGTTAGCACCCAGTCCCCTAGAACTCAATCAATAATATAAGAACAACTCGGTGAAATCACTAGACGTCCAAATCCGGGCACGCGCACCAGCTGAGGCGAGGCGGGTGAACGCCTTTATCGTCCAGGGTGTATAGCTCACGCGCGTCAGAAGACTCGGCCGATCTGGAAGCTTAAACTTCGCCTTTCGGAAAGCCCAATTGGGTCAGACTACCTCCAAAAGTACGGGACCTCCGGAAGTAGCTTGGCGTGTGACCTTGTGTAATCCCTATAGGTGTCGTTTGTCTTCGGAAGACCGGACTCCACCTGATGAGTTGTTCCTACACAATCAAAATGAATACAAGAATACAGAGTGCGTACGTTCACTTCTCGACGCAATTAGTATAGCTGGGGTTAGACCACTAGTAAAGCCTTCCCAGATGACCAAATAATACAGAGAGTTATACACAATATACAGCTGCTACTTATTCTTTTGGACCCTTGAGCAGTGGGTCCGTACACCAGTCTACTTGTGTTTCACCTGGAAGACTGGTCACTTCCAGATACACCCTTGTTGCGCACCACTTCCAGTAAGGAGGATTTATAACTCCTTCCAGAAGATAACTTTCAAATATATCCAAAAGGAAAACCACTTCCGGATCACTCAATATACAGTCCTATCACACAGCAGTCTATTCGATCAAATTCCGGGGGGTGACTACTAACAACCTACTGAAACGGCAATTACTATGAAATGGGGGGTCTAGAGGACACACTCCCAACTGAAATATGAAATAGGACAGATCACGTACGAATGCGCGTCACTCGGTCATCGCCTAATTTGGTCTTGAGCCTTTCGGAGAGTTCCACGGCGGTCTTCGCGATCACGACGCGTCCAAACGCAGGCTGGGTAAACCCGGGTCCCCGGAAAAACACGGCGGCTTGTCCGGCGTTATCCCAGCGTGCTCCCAGGCCGACTGATAAGGGCCCTGGAAAACACTTGCGCCCTTGGTGGCAAAACGAACTCTCTGTTATTTTTAGTCTCTGCTAGAAGTCTTCTGTCAAAGTCTCTGCTGGAAGTCTTCCACATGCACATTTGTCTTGGTTTCACTATAGGGTTCTTTGGCGTAATCAGCATCCGGGAGGCTGACACATCCTGGTCACAAGCCGGCTCTTCGTGCATAACATATCCGGCTGGTCGTATTGGTCGGTCGCTAATATCTTGGGCTTTGTATACTGGGAAATCGGAAAGGTCTTGGTGGGTACAAATCAGGAGCGTCTGGTCGGCCTCCGCACCCAGAACATCTGGGTCATCTGCGAGTTGCATCAGAAAGTAACGTTCGGAAGGCACACGTGACTTCCGGAAATAACTCGATATTGGGGGAACAAACCAAGCCGCCGGGACTACTTCATTACTACTAGTATTGTGAGTGCGCTTGGTACGCAGCACAACTTGTCATCGGCTTTCCGACCCCAAACAGATGGACAAACGGAACGGACAAATCGATTTATCGGAGATTATCTTCGAGGTGTCGTCAACCCAGCTCAAAATGACTGGGATAAATATCTCCATGTTGCAGAAATTGCCTACAACCGACGTGTACACTCCACGATTCGAATGTGACCGTTCGAAGCGGATCTAAGATATGTTCCCTACATGCCAGACGATGTGGCATCAGATCCGGAGTTTCAGAAATTGGAGAAAATAGCGCAAGAGTATTTACTTCAGCAAGAGACTCTACTCAAGGTCGCACAAGACCGTATGAGCGAGGCGCAGGAGCGTACGAAGTATTATTACGACAAGAAAAGACTTGTCCAGAACTTCGAAGTCAACGACATGGTGTTTTTAGACGGAAAGAATTTGGATATCCGTCACAAGGGGTATGCCCAGTCGAAGAAACTTGCTCCACGATACATTGGATCTTTTCCAGTGATAAAGAAGATCTCAAAAGATTCCTATGAGTTGGGATTATCGAAGAGATTAAAGTTGCATCCTGTGTTCCACACATCATTGCTGAAACCGTATCGCAAGGACCCGAAGCGAAGGCAGCAGGTGAACAAAGTCGTGTTAGCCGATGGAACCGAAGGACAACTCGTTGAAGCTGTGATTGATCACCGCATGTACAAGGGAAAACCGCAGTACAAGATTTGGTGGCTAGGTGAATTCAGAACTGATGTAACCTGGGAGTCCATTGAGAATCTTAAGCAGATTCCTGGATTCATCGACCTCTATTGCTAATCCAAGAAGCGACCGAAGCCATTTTCAACATAGGCGTCTTCTTGAAGGGAGGTGATGTGACGCAGTCACCGTCAGCGGCAGGTATTGCCGCAACTGCAACCAATCTGGTTGAACGATAAATTTTCGTATGCGTGTCTATCAATATGTAAATTGCTCAAAATATCCAAATATAAGAACAAGGATAAGTCTCATAATCATTAATGTGATTGGTCTAAATCATCAAGTTGTGCTAATATCCAGTATGGGAGCTGGATTTTTGATGAAACTACAAGTACGTGGATATTTTAGACAACATCATTGGTAGAACAGATAGCAACTGAGATTAGAGAAGGATAGGCTTTAAGGTAGGACACTAGTGGTCTCCAGGACATCCGTAAAAGCAAACAGCTCAATCTCAATCACTTCTCAATTTGCTTTCAATAGCAACAACCCCTCCGCCAACCTCGTCACATGCCTACTCACGCCGGACACGCCAACAAAGACCTTCCTCGGCGCAAGATTGTTACAATATCATACATCCTAATTGATATGGATTTTATAGACTAGCGATATAATTATCTGCTGGAGATTATCACTGATGGTAAGCTTGTTCCCGCGTTTGGTTTGGCTGAACGATGGCCAACGGCTTCTTATCCAGATCAAGGAGTCGGGTGTGCTTGGAGTCAATTTGGTATTGGACGTAAGCAGACAGCATTGCTAAACCCTGGATGTCATTCGGATTGCATGTCCGCCCGCGGTAAGTAGCGTCTTCAAGGGGGGGGGGGGGGGGGGGGGGGTACTCCAGCATTTTTGAGACCACGACTGTTTAAGCTAGAACTGGTGGCACGAGTGCAAAATGCAGTCTGCTTTCATTATGCTTCATGATCTTTTTCACGAGCCATTGTGGAATACGATGTAACCTTCATCGAATTTAATGAATACGTGAAGATCAAGGTGTACACATTGCCGACTGGGGCAGCATCATCGAAGATCGACATTAGATATATCGGGGATCATAGTCATAATCGGGAACACGACCGTGGTCTTCAATTTAAAGTACTATTGCACTGTGGCGCTAAGGTCGGCGGAACCGGTGTATATAGCAATGAGCTTGTGTACGCAGGTAGTGCTTTATGTGCAAGCTATGTTGAAGGATCCCAAGTTGGTGAAAATTTGATTTGTGAAGACAACCAGGGTGCAATTGCACTGGCGAGCAACGCAAGCTACTACGCCCGGACCAAGCACGTGGAAATTCGCCACCATTTCATACGTGAGAACGTGGCTCGGGACATGATTGTTGTGAACTATGTTGGCACTGAGGCTCAGTTGGCGGACATGATGACCAAAGCGCTAGGCACCAAGCGACCAAAGATTCTTTGGGAGGTAAGCAGGAACCGTCAAATTTTGCTTGCAGTTCCTATTAACGACGCCACTGGTGTTAAGTAAATCAGTCCAGAACCGTATGACGAGAAATGACAACAACACAAACTAAGATGATGCGGAAGTCACGTTCCAGGATTATGGAGAAGCGCAAATACATTATGAGAACTTTAAACGAGTTGTGATGCCAACTAATAACAAAACGGCTAGACCAGCATTAAAGGTTGGAAATCCACCTGAACTTCCTTATTAGATTAGACAATGGACCTGTGTAGTTCTGATATATCGAAGCACGTGACACGAAGTGTTCCTGTTTTTTTCTGTGACGCACCGCCGTCGCGACTCTGGTCTAAAATTTCGAGCATGGATACTATTGGATGGAATGGAGAATTTGACTCGGCTGTACGCGTGCGACACGGGTGACGTATGGAGTGCGACTGATTTATGGAAAGATCTTACGCCTAACCACATATGGGCCCAACTGGCTGGATGTGTGTATCCTGGATGTGTACAAATCCACGATTGCAAACCCGCATTATGTCCAGCCCCCGGACTTTCCCTTACGATGAGTGCCTAAAGCCTGGCGGAAAGTGCAGTTGAGAACGTATCTCAGATTGTACCTCATCTTGCTGTGGTTCAGAGCGACTACTAAAGATACTGAACCAAGATCATCCACTACCAACACCCAAGTCGTGCGCTGGAAGCCCAAAGAGTCTGGATGTCAAGTACATCCTGGATCCTGAATCCTGACTCCAAAATCCTGACTCCAGAATACCAGAATCTTGACGGTTGACCACTGATTATTTGACTTCGAAGACAGTGGTACGTCATCAAGTGAAACGCAATTGAACTACCGCCAAAGAACCCAGCAGAACTGTCGAGTCGACGCTTTTGAAGCTACGAAGACAATGTACCCAGACCATACTGAAGCAAAGACAATTTGACCCAAGCCATAGTGAAATCAAGATAAATCACTCAGAACCGAGATTTAGAAAGAATTGATAGTTTAAGGCTTACAGCCAACAACAGAGTTTGTTTTACCCCGTACTGCGCAAGTGAATTCGGCCAAGCCTGCCGACGGAAATCCGGAGGTCCCGAGACTACGACCGCGATACAACAAGGGGCGCTGCGACCATTAAGGACGGGTCGTCTGTGGCATCTCCACCTCATAACATCAAGTCCAGTTAGGTGGTGACCAGAGGCGCTCCGGCACCCTGGGTTGACCCACCTATTTCATATCCTAGTTGGGTCGCTAGCGTGCTGGTGTTTGCCCATTTCATATTCCCTTGCTATTCGAGGTGACTGACTAGCAGTTGTCCCCCGAAGTGATAGTTTAACTGCTGTGTGTATCGACTGACTATAGCATTTGATAGTTTCTCTCTTAATTGAGAGTGGTGCGCGTTTTATACGAGTGTTCAGACTGACTAGGTGTCTGAATTGTAAGACTCGAGTGAGCCTAGCGAGTGACCCACCGCCCAAGGGTCGATAACAATAAGTGACGGCTATTTGTATTGTATATAACTCTGTATTTGTTGGCTATTGGTGTTTGGGGTGCATCCTGAATTTCCGATACTCTGGGTGTGAAATCCAGACTACACTCTGCCTTTCTGTCGTTGGGAGTGCATCCTGAAGTGGACGTACGCTCGGCACAACTTCAAGGCCACAAGCTCGGTGAAGTGCCGTTTCGTCAAAGACAAACGAGCCGACAGGGATTCCGCAAGGTACCCACGCCACCAAGAACCCAAGGTTTCGCTTCGCGGTGAGATCTTGGATACTTGTTGACTCCTACAAGTCTTCCCCCCTTCAATCCTGGAGGAGGAATTCCTGGAGCGCGCTATACGAACCCCCCTGGGCGGTAAAGGTTTCATCGACCTCGCCACAGCTGGTGCGCGTGCCCGGATTTGATTATCGAGGATTTCAACGAGCCCAAGTGTTGAAGAACTGCTGAGTGCCCGTCAACGTCTGGATTCATTCAGAATTCCGGAAGGACGAGGGCCCAAGAAGGCTGGACGCGGAGGTAGCGGGCGCGGTGAGGCGTCACGTCAGTCGCGTCGTGTGCAAGGATTGCCGGCGGAGGAGCACAAGGATCTGGACACCATCTCCAGAGAGGATCGGGCTACGCGGAAGGCTGCTCGCGAGAGCGAGGCAGAGCAAGGTGAGGACGCCGTGGTGTTTCCAGTTCAAGATCAACCGGTTGCTGAACCGCAAACCCAGGATGACCAAGATTCGTCCAGGATGCGAGGTTCGACAAACGTGAGTCGAGGATTGGGGATGCCTGGCGTCCCGGAGGAGCACACCCGCGAGGGTGGTGCTCAGGTGTCTGAGGGAGGCGTCGAATTCATTGAGCCCCCGGAGGTGGTCGACTTGGTTTCTGAGTCGTCAGCTTCGGATGATGTCGTGGAAGTGAAGCGGGAGTCCGTACGCGTGAAGAGGAGGAGAAGACCCAGGATGCAGCTGTGTATCCTGACTCGCCACCACTCGCATCGGAGGCTCCTGCACCAAATCCTGACGTCTTGCCCAAGTTGGAGTCGCGGACTGATGCTCAAGGTGTGAATTCTGGAACTCTGGCGGCTGTGGCAGAAGATGTGGTGCTGGATGGTGAGCGCGCAGTGATGTACGTTCGCCGGGAAGTTCGGCGTTGGGAGGAGTTGCATTCTGGACGAATCGCACCTCCGAATGTGGATTTTGCGTGGCCGACACCGAGGCCGGATGTCAATACGTACTTCGAGGCGGCGTTCGCGACGGGAGACTACTTCAAGTGGCGTTCTTCGATGGAAAGTCAAGATGATGCCTGGATCTCCGAAGTGAATCCTGTCCACTGGGGTGTTGGCACTGCCCAAGATCTCACTGCGATCCAGATCCCACCGACGATATTGACGTCCGATGTCGTTGTCCTGCAGACACTGCTCTTTGAAGCCGTTTCGAGTTCTTAACTTGATTCCTGAATGGTCCAAGACGCATGTGTCCAGGATTCCGGATGACTTGGTACGCAGTGTGACGAGTGAAGGTCAGGCGTGCCTTGCTGTTGAACTCATGGAATGGAGGCAAGTCATCGCTGGAGTGCGCTTCAAGGTGATTCCTTTCTTGAGAAGAAACCTGCACCCAGGATTCAAGAGCAATCGCCAAGACTGGAGTATCACACTCAAGATGCACAAGGCGATCTATTGATGACTGACTACGACACGGATGTGCTTGGACGAGAGTTTGTCTTGAGATTCAGGGCAACCGGACTCAGGGTAACCAGGAGTCCTCGGGGATCACCGCGACAGCGAGCCTCGGTTGAAGCGCTCTCAGCATCGGCCACCGCGACCGCTGGTACCCTTCGACTCCGTCCGCACTGTCCACTCCGTCGCTGTCTTCATTGCCAGTGTACCAATCTTCGACGAGTCGATCGCGTCAGGATTCGAGTGTCCAGGATGTTGTAACCCAGGACGCCGAGAGCCAGGATGCTGAGGCCATGGACACAATCTCTGCCACGCTGCCTAGCGTCATTGGCACCTCAAGGTCTTCGGATGAGAGTGTAACGTCAGGGGCGCAGACTTCACGAGGGAGTTCATCATCTTCATCATTGATGTCGACCGGTCGGAGCGCGTCGTCACACATGCCGTACGCTGGAGGTGGTGCTTTAGCACTTGTAGCCCAAGGTGGAGGCGGCGTTGCCGCTGCTGACGCTTCGATGGGGTTTTACGTAACCAGAACAGTGCTTCCACCACGCCCCGCTCTTGTTAACCAGGATGATGTCGTAATGGCTGAGCCTGAGCAAGCTATCCAGCCTGCCATGTCCAAGCCGCACGTTGAATCTAGGATACCATCAGTGACATCCAGGGGTGCTGACAGTGAATCCTGATGAAGAAGACTCTGGCAGTGAGCGGCTGAAGCAGACATCGGAGCTCGAAGGATGACACCTGTTCACGACACTCGTCGAGATCCAAGTTACCGTCGGTATCCAGTCGTTCCTCCAGGAAATCATCTCGGCATTCCAGATCAGCGTCGTCCGTCAGCTCTGGGCCAGCCCAAATCGAGTTGAACGTCTTGCGGCACCAGCAAGAGTGGCAGGCCCGAATGGAGAACGAGCAGGAGGAATTTCTCGCCAGAGAACGCTTGGAAGCCATGGAGCGAGAGCGACGTAGAGACCAACGCGATCTGGATGCACGCCGACATGTCCAAGAACTCACGGACCGACTTGTACGTGCTGAGACTGCTCGTCTCGAAGCTGAACGCCGTGCGCAAGACTTGGAAGCGCGTCAGACCCAGGATGAACGACGAGCTCAGAAATCCGCCCAGGATGCAGCGCGAGCTGATGTCCTGGAGCAGGAACATCTGGGTGCTGCCTACGCTGAGCGCATGCAAGCGGAGATTGACGCGGAACGCGCGCGCTGGGATGAAGGTGTGCAGCGGGAGCAAATGTCGGAAATGGAGAACCTGAGGCAGAAAGTCCAGGATGCAGAGGCTGCACTGGGACAAGAACGTGAGACTTCCAAAAATATGCAGAAGTTTCAAGCTGGGCAGTTGCGCGACCTTCGTGCAACATTGGCCCAAGTTCAAGCGTTTCGTGCAACTCATCCCCCTCATTCAGCAACTCAAGTCAAGATTGAAGGGTCTCCTCCCCCTGATTCAGCAACCGTGTATCCAGAAATCAGTGGCGTCATCAGACGTGTCGCAAATGTCGCAAATCAAGGAGATGGAAATCTGGGTTCAAAGAACATGACCGAAGTCGCAGCCGCACAATTGCTCGCGACTGTCCAGCAGCCATTCCCGCAGAACCATGAGAAGCATGTGAAGAGGGAGAATGGTGCTGAAGACGCCGCGGCGACGCAAAGTGTCCAGGCGGCGCAAGGGGCGACAACAAGGACGTCCGTATCCAGGGCGCAGTCCGCATCCAGGACACAAGGTGCATCCAATGCAGAGCAAACCCCGCATTCTGGCTCCAGGCGCTCCGCCGGCAAGAGGAAGCCGCCCAAGAAGGAGAAGCGTCAGGACACTAGCCCGCCAGCGGATCCAGACCCAAGCGGTGACTCGAGCAGCGAGGATTCCAGCTCAAGCGAGTCCGACTACGACTTCGGACAAGATGCGGACAATAACCTGACTGCGGCAAAGACACCAGAAGGAACAACGTTGCTGACATTCCGGCCGTACATCAACTCGCACACGTTGAGCAAGTTCGACACTAAGGCCGCGATCAGGGAGCGTGTGCACTGGTGGGAGTAGTTTGCTAACCTGGCTGCCCAAGGTGCCTGGTTGAATAAGATGCGAATCCAGGAACTCAAGCTGAAGCTGTCCGGAGCAGCGCGTGATTGGTTCAACCAGCTGCCGAAACACACGCAGCGTGATTGGAAGGAGCTGGCGACGGCAGTTCCGGAAGAAGTATTGCAAGGCCCGCGCGTCGTATTCTGAACGGTACTACACGATGGAGATGCGATCCTCTGAAAGTGCCCTAGATTTCTTCTATCGCCTGAATTCTGCTGCAGGCAAGGCTGACATTGATTTCAGGAAGTCAACCAAGCGTCTGGAGAAGCACATCCGCCGGTTCATCACTAAGCTGAAGGAGACACGCCTGAAGACGTCCCTGCAAGGCCAACGTTTCAAGAGTATTTCTGACTTGGAGTATGCTTTGGAGCAGGATGAAGAGGTGTGGACCCAGAACGAGCGTGATGCTGCTACGTCCAGGAATCGTGACTTCCGCGCTGGAAATCTTCCGAATCCAGGACGGCCTCGCCCCAAGCGCTTTGAGCGTGCGTACCTCACCCAGAACGCCGACTTTGGTGTGAAGATGGATGAGTATCCAGAAGAGCTACCCCGAATGCAGGATGCTGTGGAGGAATCCGGAGTGTCAGCCCAAGGAGTGGAGTCCTGGAAGTCAAGACAGCCAGAGACGATGGAGGCGCCTTGAATGCTGGTCCTTCTGGTGCAGAGTGGACACAGACGCTCACGAACGAGGTGTACCGTGTGATGGATAATATGGGTTGGAGACCACCTGGACACGCGCCTCATGGCAATCCAGTGCCGAACTCAGGACGTCGCGAGAACCCGAACTGGGACAAGTATTGCGAGAAGTGCCACAAGTGGGGACATCCTGAGGAGAACTGCTGGAAGGACATCAAGTGTGACCGATGTCAAGAATTGGGACACCCGACTCACATGTGCCGCGCGCAATCAGTGCGACAACTGCTGGCAAGCTGCATCAAGGAAAGCCGTGTGAAGATTGGAAAGCGTTGGAAGACCTGAAGAAGCTCGCTCGCCAAGGCGCACTCAAGGACCTGCCAAGCCACATCCTAGATAAACTCCTGGATGGCGAGGCCAGTACTGGGAAGCCGTTAAACCTCTAAGCCCGCTGGATGGGGATCCAGTACGCATCGGGCAGAGGAAGGCCCCAGAATTGTGTGTCCTAGTGTTTGTAGGCCCAGAGCTGAGAAGAAGATCTCAAGATAACCAACAATGCATGACAACTTTGACTCAAGATCCGACTTTACATCCTAGCCAACCGAATCCAGACTACATGATCCTGATACCACTGATGAAATCGTGGAGTACAGGCTTTATCCTGGACAACGGTATGGTTGGTGGGAAGAACACAGTCTGGAGTCAAAGAAGCGTGATGTAGTGATGGTGCACGGTGCAGTTAACGACTATCGGACGAAGATTCTCCTGGATACCGGGGCGACCGTGAGCATTGTGAGTCTTGACTTAGCGCGTAAGTTAGGACTCAAGCTCCGGACGCACAAACAAACGAAGGTGTCTGGAATGGGAGGAGTGCCGACGTACATTTCTGCTAGTGCCCAGGTGAAGATTACTCTCGGTCCGAGAGTGGTGTACATCTTGGATGTCTGGATTGCGAATATCGGTGAAGGGATTGATGTGCTTCTTGGAGTTGGCTTCATGTATGCGGCTGGGATTCGGATCAGTGTTCGAGAAGGACTAGTCACGCTTCCTGACGAAGAAACAATCGTGATGTGCGGGTGGTCGTCACAACGGCGATTGGGTGTGGATTTACCAATACATGCTCAACGTTACATGTACTTACGCCCTGGTGAAGATTCAGTTGTACGTATCCAGTATGGTCAGGCTAACCCGCAATCTACGGTTGTGTGGGCTGGACGTGGTGATCAATGGGTAACGCAGATTATCTACGCTGCGAAATCCTGGCCTATCGCTGTGCGAGTGGTAAATGTTTCGACCAAAATACTCTGGATCGACGACAAGATGCCTTTAGCCAGGATTGTGGAGTACGGGTCCTTTCCACAAGCCGGTCGATTTGTGCGGCCTGGATCTCCAGCGTATCGTGAGTGGCAAAGTTCTCATTCAGGAAATTGTTTCGTCGCGGGATGCCAAGATTCGTGCTAAACGTCTGGCTGAAATCCGGGAAGCGTTTGACTCGCCGTACACCAACACCAACACTCCAAAGTACAAGTGGCCAACAAAGTTGCTGACGCGACCGAAGGATGGTTCGAACAGAGTGCAGATGGTGAGGTTACACCCTGAGTCAGGCACGCGTCGAGTGCGTTTCACCCGGGACGCCGCTACCCAGACTGAAGACGATCCTGAAGAGGACATTGTTCTCATGCGTAGTGTTGGAGTGGAGGCCAGTGACTTTGTTGATGGTTCCAGTGACGGCATTATGGAGACCGTACCCTGTGGTGAGAATAACCCAGAATGCACGACAGCAGAAGTCGCAACGGATGCTGAAAACTTGGATCACAGTTCAAAAGGTAGCAACATCCTAGATGCTAGTGACTCCCTGGATTTGCCGGTGTCAGTCATGACTGGAACGCCTATGGACAAGCTCAAGAAGGAGTATGACCGCTGTATGCGAGTTACTGTTGAAGAGCTTGACTTTAGAGCCAGCAGTTTACTATGCGCGAAGGCAGCGAAATCCTGTCTCAGTTACGCGACCAGTTGGCCTTACTTCCTGACTTGCAAGACCTGTCTCCAGAATGCAATATCGAGGAGGCAGATGTTGGTGATCCAGTGACGTCCACGCCTGAGATGGTCGACAAGTTGAGACGAATCCTGAAGCAGCATCGTAAATCTTCCTTGGTGACGGTAATGCTGCTCCTGCACCTGCTCGCGGAGTGGTCTGTGACTTGGACGTCGGCGATGCGAAACCTGTTGCTCAGCGACCGAGATCCATCGCGCCTCACTTGATGCTCAAGGTGTACGAACTCTTGAAGAAACTCTTGGAAACCGGACTCATCGAGCATTCTGAATCGCAGTGGGCATCACCGATTGTGATCGTTCTGAAGAAGAATGGGATTGACATCAGGATGTGCATCGACTATCGTGTGGTGAATGAGTTTATCAAGTACTGCACTATCCCTCTGCCACTCATTGACGACTTGCTGATTGGTTTTGAGTCGGCCTATGTGGTTTATGAGTCTGGATATGGCAAGTGGATTCTGGGCTGTCCTAATGCCCGAGCGAGCCAAGCTGATATCTGCGTTTGTGTGTCCGTTTGGGCATTTCCAATGGATCCGGATGCCGTTCGGCCTCCACTCATTTACCAGGTAGTCATCAACAACTGTCTCTGTGGATTCGTTCGCCTGAATTCTGAGGAAGAAGCAAAGGTGGACCCTGACGTACTTGATTTCCTGAAACTTGATCCTCTGGAACCCAGGAGTCCTGATAGTACTGAGGAGGATTTCTCGATCTTGACGGATAAGATGACAGTCTTTCAGCGTAACATCCCAGCCCCACCTCAGATGGGCCCTGTGCTCGGGCGCAGCTCGTACTATTGACGACATCGCTCACTGGTGCACCAACATGGGACCATCTGTGCAAAGACTTGAACGCTTTACTTGTTTCGGTTGCGCTATTGGAATATCTCTGTAAGTCTACCCAAGAGCGAATTTGGCAAGTTGTCCATCCCGTACCTCTCGCATGAAATTAGTACTGAAGGTATCCGGGCGAAGCCAACGATTGCGAAGGGAGTCCAGGATTTGCCGTTCCCAAAGACACTCAAGGGAGTGCAGTCTTTCATGGGAAGTCTGAATTACTATAATAAGTTTATCGAAGACCTCCCCGTGATCGCCGCTGTCCTATATGAGCTGACGGACGAACAGATACGTGCTGGACGAGACTTGTCGCGAGCCAAGGAAGCGTTTGAGATCCTGAAGCGCAAGATTGTATCGACTCCACTACTGCGGCATCCTGACCGCACACGACCATTTGTGATCATCCCGCATGCTAATCAGTGGGCAGCGTCTGCGGTACTAGGCCAAGAGTACGACGGAGTCATTCATCCGGTTCGCTTCACGGGGCGCGTCCTGAACGACGCTGAGCTGAGATACCAGCTCGCCGAGAAGGAAGTGATTTCAATCATGCGAGTCCTAGAAGTGTTCAGGAATCTGGTGGAACACAGTCCAAAGATCGTAGTATACACCCGATACTCTGTGCTTAAGTGGCTACTGACATCCAAGTCGGCAGACGGTAAGAACGTCAAGTGGGGCGTAATCCTGTCACACTGGAATCTGGAGATCCGCAGAGTGCAACGTGATGAAGACGGACTACCTGCCATCCTAGATGCAGGAATCACACCTAGAGAACACCTGGACGAAGTCGCGGAGAATTTGATCCCGGCTAAGGGTCGAGTCGCACCAATAATTCCCATTAGTCTGGAGATGTTGGGTGCTGACTTTGAAGGCCACATCCTGAGTTTTGACGGTGCCGCCAAGACGTCTACACGCCGTGGCAGTTGCGGATGCATTCTGTGGCGCCTCCCTGGATGGAAGGTCCTAGATGCACAAGGATTTGTTTTGGAAGATGTGACCGTGAATGATGCTGAATACAGTGGGCTGCTCAAGGGATTGAACATGGTGTTAGAACATGACGTCCAGGAGATCGTTGTGGTCGGTGATTCCAGGATCATCATCCAACAAGCACAAGGCTTGATCAATTGTCACCAACCAAACCTACAAAGGAAACTAGCCGAGTATGAAGCTCTGAGACCAAGATTCAAGTCGTCAGACTGGTGCACGTTAAGCGTGAATTCAACCAGGCGGCAGACTACTTGACATCTAAGACGCTACTGCTTGACGAGTCTTGGAAGGTTGAGGACGAGGACGAGCTGACACACTTGCAATTGGTGTCCAAGATCCACGAGAAGCTGATGAAACCCGCTCAAATCCTGAATGCGGGAGTGCAGGACGACAATGGCCAGGATGCTGATTCACGAATCTCCCTGGACCAGAGTCCGCACCTCTGCCACTGGCCGCCAAGGTGCTTGTTGCCGTAACTCGTGCACGAGCTCAGGATGAACCAGACCAAGGCGATGTGATGGGCCCGATCGAGTACCAAGCGGAACGATGGCGACGTATAAGCTGCATCAAGACAAGGACGCTTTCCTGATGCAACTCAAGCATTTCCTGAAGGGTGATGTAACAGAGATGTCACACCCAAACCAGGAAGCTTGCCAAAGTCGCCGATGATTTCGTGCTTGACTCTCGGGAAGTCATCTACCGCCTGAGTCGGTCTACCAGAGATCGCCCACGTGACATGGTCGACGAACTCAGACTAGTCGTGCCAAGGAGTCTACATTCAGATATGCTGCACTACGCACATGAGGATTTCCAAGGTGGACACCAAGGGATCACGCGGACGTATGAGAAGCTTCGTTCTGAATTCTACTGGTCCGGTATGTATGCCGATGTTGAGAAATTCGTCAAGGAATGCGTAGATTGCGCCAGCGGCAAGGGGCGTCCTCCAAATCCTGGACCTTCGCCTGGAAACATTGAGCCCAGACGACCGTTCGAGGTTGTGTCCATGGATTTCGTGACGCACATGCCTAAGTCGGACCGCGGAAACACCTTTTTGCTCCTATTCCAGGACATGTTTTCGGGGTTCGTGATGTGTAAACCCATGAGTTCTACGACGGCCCAAGATGTCGCTGAAGTCTATGAAGAATGCGTATTCAGGAGGTTCGGAGCGAGTTCTATGATAAGACATGACCAGGATCCAAGATTCATGAGTGAGGTCTTCACGCGATTCCGGGAACTCTTGGGTAGCAAGCAGCGAGCCACTCTGGCGTATCGCCCTCAAGCCAACGGCCAGCAGGAGAGATCTGTGCAGACTGTGGTGCGAAGCATCCGCGCGTACGTTGCGGAAGCCGACCAGAGTGACTGGGATGATCATGCAGACGACTGATGTTCGCTCTCAATTCATTTGATGCAACGAGACTGGATACCCCTTCTTCCTGGTGCACGGCTGGGACGCACACGGTACGGTGTCTGCTATGCTTGGACCCAAGCCGTCGAGCGTCCAGGAACGCACTGCGTATGACTGGCGTCGGAAGTTGCAGCGTGATTACAGCTACGCTCAGGCTTGTGCCAAAGACCTGCAAAAGAAGGCTAAACGCATGCGTTCTGCTGAGCAGACCAGGAAATGGAAAGAACTGTCCGAACGTTTGAGAGCTGGCTTCGCTGTGGGCGATGCTGTCTGGTTATATATACCGAAGGTGCAGCCCGGACTCAGCCGGAAACTAGCCACATGTGGCATGGTCCATTCCGTATCCAGGAATCACGACGACTTCAGAGTGAAACTCAGGATTGAAACTCAGGATATCGTGTTAACCCCTGGGTGCATGTAGTCGACTAAAGCCTAGAACACTGTTCCCAAAGCGACCTGCTGTGGAAATTGACGTGAAGGAAGATGACGACTTTGACGCAGCGTTCCTACCAGAAGACAGCTGGGAATCTGACGTCAGAATGACGAGTATAAGTCGAGCGAATCCTAGATTTGCGCTGGACTAAGAGGACTCGGACATCAAGGCGCTCTCGCGAATACCTTGTGAAATGGAAGGGCTACGATGAAACGGAATGGTTACCTGTGTCGAGGCTTAACTGTGGTGCTCTATTATACGAGTTCAACCAAGGTGCGCGCGCAAGAGCCCGTTTCCAGGCTATGCAAGCTGGAGATGAATCCAAGGAACTAGTACCCTGGATGCAAGAAATTGCCCAAGATGCCAACACCGGACATTCAATACTGAAGTCTGGCAATGAACACACTTTGGATTCAGATCGTCGAAAGTGAACAAGTTTGGAGATGGAAGTGACTTTGATTGAATTTTATCGGTATGATGTTATGGACTGCGACCTTGACCAAGTGATTTCGAAAGCAAGGTGAAGAGAATGGAATTACGAGTGTGATTGTGAGAGGGCTGAAGTAAATGAAAAGACCTGGATTGTATTAAGTGGAAACACTTACTGAATGCAAAAGACAAGGACTAAAATCCAGGATGTTGGAGCCACTCGCTCACTTGGTGCAAATGAGGTTCTCCTTGCGCTCTGAAGCCGACAGCGTACGTGCCTTCAATTCCGTGGGAACATACTGGAGCCATTCAGACTTGCTGGATGCAGTGTTCCACTGCGTGCGAGCAGGTTCTCGCAAGTCAGTCTCCGCAAGCTGGATGTCCAAGTCATCACACTTAGGACCGCCTAATTTCTCGACTCGCGGGTCTTGCCAAATCCAGGCGCAACATCGGTCTGGTAGCTTCCATAATCCAGGCTCATACAGCAACGTCTTCACGAATCCAGGAGTAGCAAGTGCCCGCTTCACGAGGCTCTGGTAGCGGCGACGCAGAGCGTTACGGCGAGTGACACGTCCACTGTGGATAAGTCATCAGCTCTTGGTCAATTGTCACCCAGTGCCCACACTCCCAGAATGCACGTGCGTTTGTGTGCATGAACTTCACGATCTCTCCCAATATCTTGAGAGTATCCAGAGACAGCGTGCTGCGACGATGGAAGAACAGAACTCGGTAGCGACCTTCGAACATGACGGTCCAGGGTTCCGACTTTTCCAATTCGACGTATGCGTCAGAATCCCAACGCTTCTTGGCCAAGTCGCTTGCGTACTTGTGCACCTCGTAATCTGGAAAACCTGGGTCCTGACCCGACGGTTTCTGGACGTGCTGACGTAATGAACCAAGATGCCAAGGTGTCTCCAAGATGTTTCATCATCGTCAGTGTTTCGATAGTCATCAATTCTGACGCCGTCAACGAGTCGTACTCCCTGTGAGCCAAACGAGACCGGTGACTAGACGAGCGGTTGCCAGATGACTTGAACGACTTCTTGGCCTTCGACTTGTGTCCAGAAAGTGAGTCCAGACAAAGGCGCTTGTGGTCCTTGCGTCTGGAGGTGGCCGGCGCTTCATCCGAGTCATCACTGGAACTGATGTGTGGGCGCTTGGATCCAGACTCAGCACCCGACTTCTTGGACTTCTTGGGTTGGGTCTTCTTCATCCTCGCTGGAACTGGACTCCGAATCGTCATCATCTTCCACTTCTTGTGCCGGAGGCGCGTAGTCTGGATCAAGCTCCTTGTCGTCGACCACGGACTCTGTCTCAGAATCAGGATACACGATGGTGTGGTCATCCAGGTTACCCCAAGACGGAGGCACTTCCCCGCGGCGCAGCTTGCGATCCAGGCGCTCGTCTGCCATCTTGTAATACGTCGTCGGAACATACCTGGCCCATGGGGTCAAATCCAGACGACGCCAGTACATCATGCTGACCAACATCTTGACCAGTTGCGGTTGCCTAAAGAATCCGTGTGCCGGCTTGGCTTGATCAAGACGCTTCATTGCCGTTTCATACTTGATTCCAGCCAGAATAATCTGCCGGACGTCAGGATGCACTTCTTTCCAGATGACACGCCCAGGAAGCATCTTGCATGCAGCCTCTTTGGCGATGGTGGTTTTTTCACGGCCTTGCGCACTGAGTCGCGGCCTGGGTGATGAGTCGATGGTCGCCTCTGGACTTCGGGAGACTTGGTTTCTTGAGTGACTTTGGAGTAGGCGACTTCTGCGAAGACTTGCCACCAGAATGCGACTTGGACTCCTGAATGCCAGACGGACTGGTCAAGTCCAGAATGACAGGATTCGAAACCGGAGGCTTGGGAACTGGAACAGCCAGACGAGACGCAGGAAACGCTGGAATTGGAGCCTTGCGCTGATCCATGGCCGTGATGTTGACGACGATGTCCCAAGCAGACGGAGGAACGCAGCCATTCACGCAGTGCACACACAAGTCATGCAGCCGATCCCAGTTGCCAGAGACGTCAGCGTGCTTCTGCATGAAGGCGGACAGCGTCCAAGGATCCATAGCACTATCGTCCAAACGCTTTTTCAGGATGCCAACTTGAGTCTCTGCGTCGTCGACACGGGCCTTCAACTCAGACTTCTCAGCCTCAAGCGCGTCGATCTGGTCTTGGTATCGAGACTTCAACGCCTGGACTTCGTCTTGGTCAGAGGCCTTGATCTCATTGGCCTTGGCGAGCGCCGAAGTCACCTCTTGGTGCCAGTGTGCGCAGACGAACTTCCATTCACGACGAAGGTCACCATTGATGCTGTAATGGGTCTGCTTAGCCCCACTACTTAAGCTTACACGTGTGCGCACGTGTATGAGGAAGCGTAGAAGTAATTTACTTAAGTTCAGTATACTTGTATCCGCAAGTATACTTAAACCTAGATAAAGGAACCGAACGGTAGCTTTGGTGCCAAATGAGAACTGTATTGATTGTAAATGGGGTTTCCTCCTAAAACTGATATTTCTAATGAGAGGTTCTGTCATTGGATGGCTGGCAGAACCCTATCTATTGAATGACTCTCATTGGTAGAAAGGTGTTACTTCCTACCAGTATGGCTTTGGTCTATGAATGTGGACCACCTGTGGAGTGGTCACCTGAATGTATCCATTAGTGCATGTTGCACTAAGGTAAGAGGTGAACCGAATGTGTAGCCCCGCTACACCATCCCCCGTTAGGATTTGACGTGCCGGTCTCGACACGTCAATCCGTATTTTCTTTGGGAGAACACGTGCTCATTCCCAATGAGCACGCCAACGACGTCTTCGTCTAAGACGCCGGCCGCTGCTTCAGCCACGACCGCTACTGACATCGCCTCGATGGCGGTGTCGACAAGCGCGGCAACAGAGAGTCGCCTCTCTGTCGCTGGATACCACTCGAGATGGCATGAGAAACATGCCATCCGAAACAAGACAGACAAGATCATTGCTGTCGAAACCGGAGTGGGTATTACTCTCCGGGTGGAGAGGGAGTTCCCCTCGACTACGGAAGCGAAGTCGAGGAGGGGGAACTCGAAGGAGACAAGGACACCTTGTCTCCGGGCCACACTGACCCCAATGTGGGTCTGCGTCGTCCACACGAGGACGACTCGAACGCTTCGGCTCGAAGCGTTCGCGCAGCGTCAGTGGAACACCGCTCGCTGCCGCTGGAGCCTTAACGTCTCCGCGGGATGGAGTTGACTCCGCTCCATCCGCTGTTGTTGCGCCTCGCACTGATCCAGTGCGCGAGCCGTGGATGCCGTCTCAGTTTGAGATAGCAGCCGATTCGGTGCGACTGCGCCACCGAATCTGTATGCGCTGTATTCGTGCAACGCCATCGTTGACGATGACGTCGCGAAGCGATTGCACTTTGATCCGCTGACGAATCAAAGGCGCGACTACTACATCGGTCTCTTCCATGAGCTCCGATGGTTTGCGAGCAAGAAGACTTCTCGCAGAAGCAAAGTGCCCGAGTGGCAGGCACTTTGTCGGAGTTGGAGTGCCTTTGTTGAAAACTTCAACAAGAACCCCGCTGGCTATCGCGACCGGATTAGCCAGGCGCGGGAGCGCTACGAGAAGTTCTCGAAGCGTGGTAAACTTGAACGACTGCACCATGGTGCAGTCGGTATTGGACTTCCTTGCGCAGTGCCTTATGACACTGCTTGTGAGTACTGCTACCCGGAGCAGCACGCATACTGACGGGACGTCAACGGGTACACGTCCATGTGTGTACCTGACGACCTCAAGACCCTGCGCGCCAGTTTTCAGGCGCAGGCGTCTTCTAGTGCTGCGGATAATCGCAGCACTTATTCGAGTGCTGTAGGCGACTACAGCGCTCGCCCAAGTTTTACGCCCTTCGGCGGAGGTGGCGGCCTTCGTACGCCGTCACCATTTCCGGAATGTCCTCCATCAGGACATTCCGTGATTCCCACGTATCGTGTTGGGGAGGAAATCCTCTCCAACGAATCGAAAATGAACCGGACCTGGTCTGGTTCCGATGACCAACAATTCGCTGGACGATCCAGCGAGTTGCCCCGCGTGCGTCTCGCAACGGGGGTGGGGGGGGGGGGGGGCGGGAAGACGCCCGGGTTTGTCAACCAAACCTTGAGTCTCGCTTGGAGGCTGTTGAGCGTCTCCAAGCGTCGCAGTTCGCTGCTCTGCGTCAGGAGCTGAGCTTGTTGAAGGCTCAGCTCGCGGAGGTTGCGCAGACGACCTCGAACGTAAAGGTCGAGTCGGGACGAGGCTCTCTGGCGCCTGAAGCGCGTCGCGCTCGAGAGCGCTTTGGCGAGTCACCAGACGTAGGTGACTCGTGCTGCACGTACGGCTTCAGTCGCCCAACGTAAAACGTTGGGTGCAAGCGCATGCTGGACGGTATGTCCAGTGTGTACGCGTTGCCATGCTTCGCCAACACGGTGAATGGCCCAATGAAGTGCGGAGCAGCTTGCTTGCTCCGAAATCGGAAACTGCATGTTTAGCTAGGTTCTGCGTAGCTAACAGAACTAATGAACCAACTTTGAATTCATTTGTGTTTCCCCTGCCGGTGTTATCGGCATTCAGCTTCTGTCGATCGACAGAAGCTGCTATTGCATCTTGGACAAACCGAATACGGCTTGTCGGCGCTGGACAAAGTCCATTGCATCCGAGCTGAACCCCTGGTTCAGTTCGTGCTCCTTGTTCGCAGCAGGCCCGGCCTGCGCGTGATGTTCGTTGTCGTTTAAAGTGTCTACGCCCGTCGTAGACACTGTGTTGTCGTCGCCATGACTGCGCGCAGTACGTGCGCGAGTCGTCACAGCTGATACATTGCTGTATCAGCGTGCTTATCCGGTTGTTTTGAATTAACCGGATATCCTCCCCCACTTAAGGAAGGAGCTACCGCACCGAGTACGCTCGGTACGCGTGGGTGCCTCATGGCATTCACGTAGAACGGTGTGTGTCCTGTCGAGACATGCACCGAGTTGTTGATGGCGAACTCCGCCATCGGCAAGCAGTCGCTCCATTGATGGAACGAGTGCGCGTAGCTCTTCATGGTGTCAACCAGCACGCGGTTGACACGCTCTGTTTGTCCGTCGGTCTGCGGGTGATCCGCAGTCGACATGGACAACTGCGTCCCAAGAAGTGTAAACACTTCTTGCCAGAATCGCGCTGTAAAGCGCGGATCCCGATCCGACACGATGTCGAGTGGCATACCATGGTGTCTAAACACCATGTCGACAAACAGACATGCCGTCTGTTGGCTCACCTCGGCTGGTACTGCAGCAAGATGCACCATCTTGCTGAAGCGGTCAACAAAGACCACAATACCAGTCCTCCGCTTGTTGTCTTGCGGAAGACCAAAAACAAAGTCCATTGAAATGGACTGCCAGCACTCCGACGGAGTCGGTAGTGATTGAAGCGGAGCCTGCGAGTTGGGCGCAGGCTTCACACGCTGGCATACCTCGCAAGCACGAACGTACTTGCGTACCCACTTGTACTGGTGACTCCAATAGAAGTCACGCGTGAGAAGCAAATATGTCTTCTCACGGCCAGGATGTCCCGATGTCGGGGCATCGTGGTACTCATACGTGATCTTGAGCTTCAGCTCATGATCATCCGGCACGACAATGATCTGCGTTGTCGTCGACTGCGCTGTAAGCAGCAGACCATTGTGTACACGATAACGGTGTACACGGGCACGAAGGTGTTTGGCCAGCTTCTGACGAGACTTGTCAGAAGGTGTGGAGAAGTACTCCAACAATGCTTGCATCCGCATCATGTGCGTATGCGGCCTTCACGTCATCCAACAAGGACGACGAGGGTGTAGTCGTCCTGACGACGCCAACGCGTTGGCGTCGGCCTCTTGCACCGCATAATCTGGTCGACGCGAAAGCGCGTCGGCCACGACATTCAATCTTCCAGGTTTGTACTCAACCTGGAAGTTGTATTCAGCAAAGAATGACAGCCACCGTCATTCTTTGTGATATGTGCGGCGACTTGATCGCCGTACGCAACGATGCGTGGTCGGTGTAGACCACGAATGGTCTACTCCCAAGTAGATACACTCGAAACTTTGCGAGTGCATACTTCATGGCAAGGCGTTCCTTGTCATGTACCGGGTAATTGCGCTCAGCTGGCTTCAGCTGACGCGATTGGTAGTAAACCACACGATCACGACCTTCGTGATCGAGTTGCATCAGTGCGCATCCGATCGCGAAATCGGATGCATCGCACACAACGTGGAATGGGCGATCTTGGTCGGCCACCGCCTAGATCGGCGCCTCAGTCAAGCCCTGCTTGACTGCTTCAAAGGCCTGCTGACAATCAGCAGTCCATTCCCATGCAGCCTCTTTCTTTAAGAGCTGCGACAGCGGGCGAATCTTGCCCGCGTAGTTGCTCACGTACTTGCACAAGTACGTGGCGAGTCCAAGGAACTGCCGCAGTTCCTTTACGTTTGAAGGCGTAGGCCATTCATTGATCACTCTGACCTTTCCTGGGTCAGCGTACGCCGTTCTTCCCCACGAGACACCCAAGTACGGTATCTCGGTCGCCCCGAAGATACACTTCTTCAGGTTCGCGTAGAGCTTGTGCTTTCGCATGAGCTCAAGCAACTTGCGGAGATGCCTGTATGCATCTCCACATCGATTTCCCATTCACAGCCCGGCTGTGAATGAACACGTCGTCGAAATAGCTCGGTGCGAAGTCGCGCACGAGCGCAACAAGTGCGTGACGCACCTGTTGAACGTCGCTGGGGCGTTCTTCAACCCCTGCGGCGTTACGAGCCACTCCCAGAGCATGCCGCTCGGAGTGCTTACCGCGTGAGAGGGATATCACTCTCACGCATGAGGATCTGATAGAACCCGTCTCTCAGATCCAGAGTACTGAAGATAGTACTCGAGGTCATCGAATCGATGATCACATCTTTTCGAGGTATCGGCGTCTGCGCCGGTACCGTCGCGTCGTTCAGATTGTTGTACGCATGAACGATGCGCCACCCGCCCTGTGGTTTCTTCACACAGAACGTAGGCGCGCTGTGCGGGGACTTGATTCCCGCACTTGTCCTGCTTGCGACGACTTTCAAAGAAGTCGTCGATGCCTTGACTTGCTCACGCGGCAGTGGCCACTGTCGCGTGACGCAATACTTCGTTCCCGGCACGAGATCAATCTACCCTTGTCCTGCGGTACTCCGCAGGAATGTCGTCCGGGAGTATCCTTGTACTCACGCAAGACCTTGTAAAAGGGGCTCGCCTTGAGCGAGTCCCAGCCTTGCTCGTCGAAGCGTTCCTTCTTCGACTTCGCGCTGAGGGCGTCCGCGCCCTCAGAGATGAGCTGATTCAGCTCTCTGCTCACACGTCATTTCGACGTCCGAGAGGATGCAGATTGCTCGATGCGTCCATCGTGCAGTTGCGGAGCGAAACGCTTCCAGCTTGTGATGGGAGCGACATCAACTCCGACGCTAACGTCGGAGGATTATCCAGCCTCATCTTCTTGTATTGGAGACCAATACTCGTACGCGTCAAGACATTCAATGTCTCGACGGTCGTCTCCAACTCCTGTGTCTGCCCGGCAGACACTGCTTGTAGCGTCTCGGTCCCTGACCGAGACTTGCGCAGCTTTTCTCGCTTGCGCCGTTCGCTTCTCGTGCGGAGCCCGGCTCCGCGAGTTTCTTCTTGTCCAGGCCCGGCCGTGGACGGTTGTTCCTTGTATTCGCCGGCGGGTTTTACCCGCGGGCACACGCGTTCAAGCCTGGCTTGATCGCGCGCCGCTTCGTCGTGCAGCCCGGCTGCACGCGAGCTCGCAAGCATTTCCGGTGCGGGACGTTTGCAACCGTCCGCACTGCTTGCAGCGTCGGCTCCCAGAGCCGACGCGCCTTCTTTACCTCTACGCCTAACGGCGGAGTGTCTTTCGACAAACTGTGTGTCGACATTATCAGTCGACACGACCGCGTCGCCCCGGACGCTTCGAGACCCTCTCGAATCCGATTGAATCAGGCCCTGCTGATTCGGTTCACATCTGCTTCCAACGACTCTCGCAGTCGTTGGCGTTCGCTTGGGGTGATCGGAGACAGCCGCATTCCGCGCTGTCTCTGGTGGAGGGCCGCATGCACCACGTGGTGCATGTGCTGCGCCGACAGGGCCATCGCTCTCTGTCGCGCTGCTGCTGCTCCCGAAGCGCACGATCGTGCGCTTCGTCCAGTCGATCACCGGATCATGCCGTGCAAGCCACCGCATGCCCAACACATATCGACTTATCGTCCAGTTCCAGGACGATAAGCTCGTCGACGAACTCCTTCTCTTGATAAGAGAAGCGTACGCGTACGATACGCTTCTCGGTTCTAACAACGACACCCGTTGCTAGCCTCACTTCCAATAGACTTCGAGGTGTTTTCACCTCCTCGAAGTCAAGCCTTGGAAGGCTCTGCAGTCGAACAAAGTTGTTCGACGCTCCACAGTCCACTAGAGCACGAAGAGACTTCTCTCTCTTCGAGCTTACCTTCAGGATGACAAGGTTCGGCTTGTCATCTTGCTTCTTGCAGTGAGATTGACTCTCACTGGGGGCAGCGATCTTCATTGCAGCGTGTCCGATGTCGACACGCTCGACCGCATCACCAGCAGGCGCCCCGCGCCTGCTGGTCCTCTAGTTTTTTGTTGCCCGTGACGATACCCAGTATCGCCACGACGGCTCTTCGCCGCGTGCACAGGTGCTGTGCACTCGCGAGCGTAGTGACCGATGTTTCCGCAGCGGAAACAACGCACATTCGTTGATCCACGACGCTGCTGGGACCAGCAGCGGTCGCACTCGAGAGGTTCATTGGTTCGGGACCTCCCGACGGCCTTACCACCGGTCGTGGCATTAGCCGTGGGGCGTTCACATGCAGTTTAGCCTGCCGCAGGCTAAACTCTTCTTGCATTGCTGAGCGCAATTGCAGCCTCGAGAGTATTTGGATACTCTCGGAAGAGATAGGTCTTTACATGCCCATCTCTAAGGCCCTTCATGAACGTGACGACCTTTGTCGCCTCGTCGATCGGGTTGGTCACGATGTTCGAGACCAAGTACCGTGCCCTTTGGGCGTAAGCATGCACGTCATGCTTGCCCTGTTGCAGATCGAGGAACTCCGCCCTCGATCGGAACTCGTTCTGCGGGGGCTCAAACGCTAGTTTGAGCTCCTCTTGAAATCCTCGTACGTGCTAAAGCACGTAGGGTCTGTGAGTCGGCGTCCATACGCCCAACTCCTCGCTCGTCCGCCAAGACATGACATGGCGAACGCAATCTTCGACAACGGGTCGACAATACGTCGAGCCGTAATGGCAGTGTCGACCTCGACAAGCCAACGGAGGAGAGGTTCGCCCTCTCTTCCAACGTAGCTGCTTACGTGGAGTTTCTATGACTCCACGCGCGGTGTGGCCGATGGCGACACCGAGGTTCGAGCAGCGGTTTCACGCTGTTCCTTCACGATGAAACTCAGAGCAACACCGTGTTGCTCCGTCGGCGATAGCGTTCGCAACATCGTTGCTACCGCCGCTTCCCCAGTGACTGTTGACATTCGTTGGAGGGCCTCCCACTCTGGTTCCGACAGGTGGGGGCAGTCTGCACGCGCAACATGCGTTGCAGACGTGTTTGGGCTACCCACAGACATGTTACTGTCCGAGGGCAGGTTCTCAGCCCCGCGTTCGTATTCCATACGAACGTGTTAGTCGGTCGTTGGACGGACTACAAAGTGCTACCAGGTGTAATGGGTCTGCTTAGCCCCACTACTTAAGCTTACACGTGTGCGCACGTGTATGAGGAAGCGTAGAAGTAATTTACTTAAGTTCAGTATACTTGTATCCGCAAGTATACTTAAACCTAGATAAAGGAACCGAACGGTAGCTTTGGTGCCAAATGAGAACTGTATTGATTGTAAATGGGGTTTCCTCCTAAAACTGATATTTATAATGAGAGGTTCTGTCATTGGATGGCTGGCAGAACCCCTATCTATTGAATGACTCTCATTGGTAGAAAGGTGTTACTTCCTACCAGTCATACGCTTTGGTCTATGAATGTGGACCACCCTGTGGAGTGGTCACCTGAATGTATTCCTTAGTGCATGTTGCACTAAGGTAGGAGGTGAACCGAATGTGTAGCCCCGCTACAGATGCGCTTGAACTCCAGAGCATCTTTGATCGCAGCCTCTTGACCACGCTCAATCTGCGCCCGAAGTCGACGGTGCTCACCCAGAGCAAGACGCAAATACATCGAAGTGCGGAAGACACGTGAGGCGAGCTGATCTGGAGGAAAGTGAGTCAGGATCGAGGCGAATTCACGTCGCGTGCCAATGTCGTCCAGACTGGAGGTCAAGGCATCCAGCCGGAGTGGGTCTTGCCGCGCTTGCAGGAGAAATTGACGGGCGCTCATGTCAAACAGACGCTCGAATTCAGAATTGTCGTCCGCGTTCATCTCCTCGAAGCCAATCAATGCTGTAGTGCCGCCATATCCGTTCATCGTGAAACCGCCGCCGCGCGTGTCGTCCACCGTGGCTGGAACCCCCACCAAGTATGTCTTGGTGCCGGTGTCTGGCAGGGAAGGCAAGGTCCAACGCGCCGAAGAGTCAGGAGGCGTAAAAGTCTCGGGACAAATCATTTGTTGCGATAGGACGCCCTTGAAAAATAGCGCGTCGACGTCTTCCATCCGCACGTAGCGTGGTCGCGAGAAGGAAGGCATCACGACACCCTCGCCCATCGGGATGGGGCTGACGCCACTGCCACCAGCATTTTCGCTCGCATCTGGGGCGTTCTCGATGCTGTTGTCACCCTCGGGCTGACGCAGGACGATCGTCTGTGATTCAGCACCTGAAGGCTGGGTCGAGTCTTCTGGGGGGGCGCGTCTCGACGTCGCCGGTGCGAGGAGGAGAAGCAGAATCCGGAGGAGGCTGTGTGCTGTCGCCGTTGGCCGCTGGCGTCGAGGAAGGCGCTGGGACCGGAGTGTTGCTGGTCTCCGCCATGTTGACCAGTTGGGAAATCGCGATATGACCGCGTATTGCACGTGAATGCTGTGGTATGCGGGAGGAGAACATTGAAGATGGATTGTGACCGACCGTTGGAGAGACAGGGTACGGCAATGCGCTGAATTCTGGCAGACGGCAGAGTGCAACAGCAGCGTTTGATTCGATTTCTTGGGTTGGCTCCCGTTTGAATGTCCTGGCCATGATTCGCCAGCTCGGGGATATTTTCTCTCTGATGGATCTGGACCAGGAGGGGCGGTTGACACGAAGTGTTCCTGTTTTTTCTGTGACGCACCGCCGTCGCGACTCTGGTCTAAAATTTTCGAGCATGGATACTATTGGATGGAATGGAGAATGTGACTCGGCTGTACGCGTGCGACACGGGTGACGTATGGAGTGCGACTGATTTATGGAAAGATCTTACGCCTAACCACATATGGGCCCAACTGGCTGGATGTGTACAAATCCACGATTGCAAACCCGCATTATGTCCAGCCCCCGGACTTTCCCTTACGATGAGTGCCTAAAGCCTGGCGGAAAGTGCAGTTGAGAACGTATCTCAGATTGTACCTCATCTTGCTGTGGTTCAGAGCGACTACTAAAGATACTGAACCAAGATCATCCACTACCAACACCCAAGTCGTGCGCTGGAAGCCCAAAGAGTCTGGATGTCAAGTACATCCTGGATCCTGAATCCTGACTCCAAAATCCTGACTCCAGAATACCAGAATCTTGACGGTTGACCACTGATTATTTGACTTCGAAGACAGTGGTACGTCATCAAGTGAAACGCAATTGAACTACCGCCAAGGAACCCAACAGAACTGTCGAGTCGACACTTTTGAAGCTACGAAGACAATGTACCCAGACCATACTGAAGCAAAGACAATTTGACCCAAGACATAGTGAAATCAAGATAAATCACCCAGAGCCGAGATCTAGAAAGAATTGATAGCTTAAGGCTTACAGCCAACAACAGAGTTTGTTTTACCCCGTACTGCGCAAGTGAATTCGGCCAAGCCTGCCGACGGAAATCCGGAGGTCCCGAGACTACGACCGCGATACAACAAGGGGCGCTGCGACCATTAAGGACGGGTCGTCTGTGGCATCTCCACCTCATAACATCAAGTCCAGTTAGGTGGTGACCAGAGGCGCTCCGGCACCCTGGGTTGACCCACCTATTTCATATCCTAGTTGGGTCGCTAGCGTGCTGGTGTTTGCCCATTTCATATTCCCTTGCTATTCGAGGTGACTGACTAGCAGTTGTCCCCCGAAGTGATAGTTTAACTGCTGTGTGTATCGACTGACTATAGTAATTGATAGTTTCTCTCTTAATTGAGAGTGGTGCGCGTTTTATACGAGTGTTCAGACTGACTAGGTGTCTGAATTGTAAGACTCGAGTGAGCCTAGCGAGTGACCCACCGTCCAAGGGTCGAAAAGAATAAGTGACGGCTATTTGTATTGTATATAACTCTGTATTTGTTGGCTATTGGTGTTTGGGGTGCATCCTGGGTAAAGGTGCATCCTGAATTTCCGATACTCTGGGTGTGAAATCCAGACTACACTCTGCCATTCTGTCGTTGAGAGTGCATCCTGAAGTGGACGTACGCTCGGCACAACTTCAAGGCCACAAGCTCGGTGAAGTGCCGTTTCGTCAAAGGCAAACGAGCCGACAGGGATTCCTCAAGGTACCCACGCCACCAAGAACCCAAGGTTTCGCTTCGCGGTGAGATCTTGGATACTTGTTTGACTCCTACAAGTCTTTCCCCTTCAATTCCTGGAGGAGGAATTCCTGGAGTGCGTTATACGAACCCCCCCCCTGGGCGGTAAAGGTTTCATCGACCTCAGACTGCAGAGCCTTCCAAGGCTTGTGTGGCGAGGTCGATGAAACCTTTACCGCCCAGGGGGGTTCGTATAGCGCGCTCCAGGAATTCCTCCTCCAGGATTGAAGGGGGAAGACTTGTAGGAGTCAACAAGTATCCAAGATCTCACCGCGAAGCGAAACCTTGGGTTCTTGGTGGCGTGGGTACCTTGCGGAATCCCTGTCGGCTCGTTTGTCTTTGACGAAACGGCACTTCACCGAGCTTGTGGCCTTGAAGTTGTGCCGAGCGTACGTCCACTTCAGGATGCACTCTCAACGACAGAATGGCAGAGTGTAGTCTGGATTTCACACCCAGAGTATCGGAAATTCAGGATGCACCTTTACCCAGGATGCACCCCAAACACCAATAGCCAACAAATACAGAGTTATATACAATACAAATAGCCGTCACTTATTCTTTTCGACCCTTGGACGGTGGGTCACTCGCTAGGCTCACTCGAGTCTTACAATTCAGACACCTAGTCAGTCTGAACACTCGTATAAAACGCGCACCACTCTCAATTAAGAGAGAAACTATCAAATACTATAGTCAGTCGATACACACAGCAGTTAAACTATCACTTCGGGGGACAACTGCTAGTCAGTCACCTCGAATAGCAAGGGAATATGAAATGGGCAAACACCAGCACGCTAGCGACCCAACTAGGATATGAAATAGGTGGGTCAACCCAGGGTGCCGGAGCGCCTCTGGTCACCACCTAACTGGACTTGATGTTATGAGGTGGAGATGCCACAGACGACCCGTCCTTAATGGTCGCAGCGCCTCTTGTTGTAGCGCGGTCGTAGTCTCGGGTACCTCCGGATTTCCGTCGGCAGGCTTGGCCGAATTCACTTGCGCAGTACGGGGTAAAACAAACTCTGTTGTTGGCTGTAAGCCTTAAGCTATCAATTCTTTCTAGATCTCGGCTCTGGGTGATTTATCTTGATTTCACTATGTCTTGGGTCAAATTGTCTTTGCTTCAGTATGGTCTGGGTACATTGTCTTCGTAGCTTCAAAAGTGTCGACTCGACAGTTCTGTTGGGTTCCTTGGCGGTAGTTCAATTGCGTTTCACTTGATGACGTACCACTGTCTTCGAAGTCAAATAGTCAGTGGTCAACCGTCAAGATTCTGGTATTCTGGAGTCAGGATTTTGGAGTCAGGATTCAGGATGTACTTGACATCCAGACTCTTTGGGCTTCCAGCGCACGACTTGGGTGTTGGTAGTGGATGATCTTGGTTCAGTATCTTTAGTAGTCGCTCTGAACCACAGCAAGATGAGGTACAATCTGAGATACGTTCTCAACTGCACTTTCCGCCAGGCTTTAGGCACTCATCGTAAGGGAAAGTCCGGGGGCTGGACATAATGCGGGTTTGCAATCGTGGATTTGTACACATCCAGGATACACACTTCCAGCCAGTTGGGCCCATCTGTGGTTAGGCGTAAGATCTTTCCATAAATCAGTCGCACTCCATACGTCACCCGTGTCGCACGGGTACAGCCGAGTCACATTCTCCATTTCATCCAATAGTATCCATGCTCGAAATTTTAGACCAGAGTCGCGACGGCGGTGCGTCACAGAAAAACCAGGAACACTTCGTGTCAACCGCCCCTCCTGGTCCAGATCCATCAGAGAGGAAATATCCCCGAGCTGGCGAATCATGGCCAGGACATTCAAACGGGAGCCAACCCAAGAAATCGAATCAAACGCTGCCGTTGCACTCTGCCGTCTGCCAGAATTCAGCGCATTGCCGTACCCTGTCTCTCCAACGGTCGGTCACGATCCATCTTCAATGTTCTCCTCCCGGATACCACAGCATTCACGTGCAATACGCGGTCATATCGCGATTTCCCAACTTGTAAACATGGCGGAGACCAGCAACACTCCGGTCCCAGCGCCTTCCTCGACGCCAGCGGCCAGCGGCGACAGCACACAGCCTCCTCCGGATTCTGCTTCTCCTCCAGACGCCGGCGACGTCGAGAAGCGCCCCCCAGAAGACTCAAGCCAGCCTTCAAGCGGCGAGTCTCAGGCCATCATCCTGCGTCAGCCTGATGGTGACGACAGCGCCGAGAACGTCCCAGTCCCGAGCGAAAATGCTGGTGGCAGTGGCGTCAGCCCTATCCCGATGGGCGAGGGTGTCATGTTGCCTACCTTCTCGCGACCACGCCACGTGCGGATGGAGGACGTCGACGCGCTATTCTTCAAGGGCGTCCTATCGCAACAAACGATTCGTCCCGAGAATTTTGCTCCTCCTGACTCTTCGGCGCGCTGGACCTTGCCTTCCCTCCCAGACACCGGCACCAAGACATACTTGGTGGGAGTTCCAGCCACGGTGGACGACACGCGCGGCGGCGGCTTCACGATGAATGGATACGGGGGCACTACAGCATTGATTGGCTTCGAAGAGATGAACGCGGACGACAATTCTGAATTCGAGCGTCTGTTTGACATGAATGCCCGTCAGTACCTCCTGCAAGCGCGACAAGATCCGCTCCGGCTGGATGCCTTGACCTCCAGTCTGGACGACATTGGCACGCGACGTGAATTCGCCTCGATCCTGACTCACTTTCCTCCGGATCAACTCGCCTCACGTGTCTTCCGCACTTCGATGTATTTGCGTCTTGTTCTGGGTGAACACCGTCGACTTCGGGCGCAGATTGAGCGTGGTCAGGAAGCCGCGATTAAAGACGCTCTGGAGTTCAAGCGCATCAATGGTGACCTTCGTCGTGAATGGAAGTTCGTCTGCGCACACTGGCACCAAGAGGTGACTTCTGCACTTGCCAAGGCTAACGAAATCAAGGCCTCTGACCAAGACGAAGTCCAGGCGTTGAAGTCTCGATACCAAGACCAAATCGACGCGCTTGAGGCTGAGAAGTCCGAGTTGAAGGCCCGTGTCGACGACGCAGAGACTCAAGTTGGCATCCTGAAGAAGCGTCTGGACGATAGTACCATGGATCCTTGGACGCTGTCCGCCTTCATGCAGAAGCACGCTGACGTCTCTGGCAACTGGGATCGGCTGCATGACTTGTTTGTGCACTGCGTGAATGGCTGCGTTCCTCCGTCTGCTTGGGACACTGTCGTCAACATCACGGCTATGGATCAACGCAAGGCTCCAATTCCAACGTTTCCTGCGTCTCGTCTGGCTGTTCCAGTTCCCAAGCCTCCGGTTTCGAATCCTGTCATTCTGGACTTAACCAGTCCATCTGGCATTCAGGAGTCCAAGCCGCATTCTGGTGACAAGTCTTCGCAGAAGTCGCCTACTCCAAAGTCACTCAAGAAGACCAAGTCTCCCAAAGTCCAGAGGCGACCATCGACTCATCACCCAGGCCGCGACTCAGTGCGCAAGGCCGGTGAGAAGACCACCATTTCCAAGGAGGCTGCATGCAAGATGCTTCCTGGGCGTGTCATCTGGAAAGAAGTACGTCCTGACGTCCGGCAGATTATTCTGGCTGGAATCAAGTATGAAACGGCAATGAGGCGTCTTGACCAAGACAAGCCAGCACATGGGTTTTTTAGGCAACCGCAACTGGTCAAGATGTTGGTCAGCATGATGTACTGGCGTCGTCTTGATTTGACCCCATGGGCCAGGTATGTGCCAACGACGTATTACAAGATGGCAGATGAGCGCCTGGATCGCAAGCTGCGCCGCGGGGAAGTGCCTCCGTCTTGGGGTAACCTGGATGACCACACCATCGTGTATCCTGATTCCGAGACAGAGTCCGTGGTCGACGACAAGGAACTTGATCCAGACTACGCGCCTCCGGCACAAGAAGTGGAGGATGATGACGATTCGGAGTCCAGTTCCAGCGAGAGTGAAGAAGAAGACCCGGAACCCAAGAAGTCCAAGAAGTCGGGTGCTGAGTCTGGATCCAAGCGCCCACACATCAGCTCCAGTGATGACTCGGATGAAGCGCCGGCCACCTCCAGACGCAAGGACCACAAGCGTCTTCGTCTGGACTCACGTTCTGGACACAAGTCGAAGTCAAAGGCCAAGAAGTCGCTCAAGTCATCTGGCAACCGCTCGTCTAGTCACCGGTCTCGTTTGGCTCACAGGGAGTACGACTCGTTGACAGCATCAGAATTGATGACTATCGAAACACCTGACGATGATGAAACATCTTGGAGACACCTTGTCATCTTGGTCCAGTATGTCAGCACATCCAGAAACTCGTCGGGTCAGGACCCAGGTTTTCCAGATTACGAGGTGCACAAGTACGCAAGCGACTTGGCCAAGAAGCGTTGGGATTCTGACGCATACGTCGAATTGGAAAAGTCGGAACCATGGACCGTCATGTTCGAAGGTCGCTACCGAGTTCTGTTCTTCCATCGTCGCAGCACGCTGTCTCTGGATACTCTCAAGATGTTGGGAGAGATCGTGAAGTTCATGCACACAAACGCACGTGCATTCTGGGAGTGTGGGCACTGGGTGACAATTGACCAAGAAGCTGATGACTTGTCTCTCGCTATCCACAGTGGACGTGTCACTCGCCGTAACGCTCTGCGTCGCCGCTACCAGAGTCTCGTGAAGCGGGCACTTGCTACTCCTGGATTCGTGAAGACGTTGCTGTATGAGCCTGGATTATGGAAGCTACCAGACCGATGTTGCGCCTGGATTTGGCAAGACCCGCGAGTCGAGAAATTAGGCGGTCCTAAGTGTGATGACTTGGAAATCCAGCTTGCGGAGACTGACTTGCGAGAACCTGCTCGCACGCAGTGGAACACTGCATCCAGCAAGTCTGAATGGCTCCAGTATGTTCCCACGGAATTGAAGGCACGTACGCTGTCGGCTTCAGAGCGCAAGGAGAACCTCATTTGCACCAAGTGAGCGAGTGGCTCCAACATCCTGGATTTTAGTCCTTGTCTTTTGCATTCAGTAAGTGTTTCCACTTAATACAATCCAGGTCTTTTCATTTACTTCAGCCCTCTCACAATCACACTCGTAATTTCATTCTCTTCACCTTGCTTTCGAAATCACTTGGTCAAGGTCGCAGTCCATAACATCATACACGATAAAATTCAATCAAAGTCACTTCCATCCCCAGACTTGTTCACTTTTGACGATCTGAATCCAAAATGCGTTCATTGCCAGACTTCAGCATTGAAGGTCCGGGTGTTGGCATCTTGGGCAATTTCTTGCATCCAAGGTACTAGTTCCTTGGATGATCATCTCCAGCTTGCATAGCCTGGAAACGGGCTCTTGCGCGCGCACCTTGGTTGAACTCGTATAATAGAGCACCACAGTTAAGCCTCGACACAGGTAACCATTCCGTTTCATCGTAGCCCTTCCATTTCACAAGGTATTCGCGAGAGCGCCTTGATGTCCGAGTCCTCTTAGTCCAGCGCAAATCTAGGATTCGCTCGACTTCATACTCGTCATTCTCGACGTCAGATTCCCAGCTGTCTTCTGGTAGGAACGCTGCGTCAAAGTCGTCATCTTCCTTCACGTCAATTTCCACAGCAGGTCGCATTGGGAACAATGCTCTAGGCTTTAGTCGACTCACATGCACCAGGGATTAACACGATATCCTGAGTTCTCAATCCTGAGTTTCACTCTGAAGTCGTCGTGCATTTCCTGGATACGGAATGGACCATGCCACATGTGAGCTAGTTTTCGGCTGAGTCCGGGCTGCACCTTCGGTATATATAACCAGACAGCATCGCCCACAGCGAAGCCAGCTCTCAAACATTCGGACAGTTCTTTCCATTTCCTGGTCTGCTCAGCAGAACGCATGCGTTTAGCCTTCTTTTGCAGGTCTCTGGCACAAGCCTGAGCGTAGCTGTAATCACGCTGCAACTTCCGACGCCAGTCATACGCAGTGCGTTCCTGGACGCTCGACGGCTTGGGTCCTGGCATAGCAGACACCGTACCGTGTGCATCCCAGCCGTGCACCAGGAAGAAAGGTGTATCCAGTCTCGTTGCATCGAACGATGAATTGAGAGCAAACATCAGTCGTTCTGCATGATCATCCCAGTCACTCTGGTCGGCTTCCGCAACGTACGCGCGGATGCTTCGCACCACAGTCTGCACAGATCTCTCCTGCTGGCCGTTGACTTGAGGGCGATACGCCAGAGTGGCTCGCTGCTTGCTACCCAGGAGTTCCCGGAATCGCGTGAAGACCTCACTCATGAATCTTGGATCCTGGTCATGTCTTATCATAGAACTCGCTCCGAACCTCCTGAATACGCATTCTTCATAGACTTCAGCGACATCTTGGGCCGTCGTAGAACTCATGGGTTTACACATCACGAACCCCGAAAACATGTCTTGGAATAGGAGCAAAAAAGTGTTTCCGCGGTCCGACTTAGGCATGTGCGTCACAAAATCCATGGACACAACCTCGAACGGTCGTCTGGGCTCAATATTTCCAGGCGAAGGTCCAGGATTTGGAGGACGCCCCTTGCCGCTGGCGCAATCTACGCATTCCTTGACGAATTTCTCAACATCGGCATACATACCGGACCAGTAGAATTCAGAGCGAAGCTTCTCATACGTCCGCGTGATCCCTTGGTGTCCACCTTGGAAATCCTCATGTGCGTAGTGCAGCATATCTGAATGTAGACTCCTTGGCACGACTAGTCTGAGTTCGTCGACCATGTCACGTGGGCGATCTCTGGTAGACCGACTCAGGCGGTAGATGACTTCCCGAGAGTCAAGCACGAAATCGTCGGCGACTTTGGCAAGCTTCCTGATTTGGGTGTGTGACATCTCTGTTACATCACCCTTCAGGAAATGCTTGAGTTGCATCAGGAAAGCGTCCTTGTCTTGATGCAGCTTGATACGTCGCCATCGTTCCGCTTGGTACTCGATCGGGCCCATCGCATCGCCTTGGTCTGGTTCATCCTGAGCTCGTGCACGAGTTACGGCAACAAGCACCTTGGCGGCCAGTGGCAGAGGTGCGGACTCTGGTCCAGGGAGATTCGTGGAATCAGCATCCTGGCCATTGTCGTCCTGCACTCCCGCATTCAGGGTTTGAGCGGGTTTCATCAGCTTCTCGTGGATCTTGGACACCAATTGCAAGTGTGTCAGCTCGTCCTCGTCCTCAACCTTCCAGGACTCGTCAAGTAGTAGCGTCTTAGATGTCACAAGTAATCTGCCGCCTGGTTGAATTCACGCTTAACGTGCACCAGTCTGACGGACTTGAATCTTGGTCTCGGAGCCTCATACTCGGCTAGTTTCCTTTGTAGGTTTGGTTGGTGACAATTGATCAAGCCTTGTGCTTGTTGGATGATGATCCTGGAATCACCGACCACAACGATCTCCTGGACGTCATGTTCTAACACCATGTTCAATCCCTTGAGCAGCCCACTGTATTCAGCATCATTCACGGTCACATCTTCCAAAACAAATCCTTGTGCATCTAGGACCTTCCATCCAGGGAGGCGCCACAGAATGCATCCGCAACTGCCACGGCGTGTAGACGTCTTGGCGGCACCGTCAAAACTCAGGATGTGGCCTTCAAAGTCAGCACCCAACATCTCCAGACTAATGGGAATTATTGGTGCGACTCGACCCTTAGCCGGGATCAAATTCTCCGCGACTTCGTCCAGGTGTTCTCTAGGTGTGATTCCTGCATCTAGGATGGCAGGTAGTCCGTCTTCATCGCGTTGCACTCTGCGGATCTCCAGATTCCAGTGTGACAGGATCACGCCCCACTTGACGTTCTTACAGTCTGCCGACTTGGATGTCAGTAGCCACTTAAGCACAGAGTATCGGGTGTATACTACGATCTTTGGACTGTGTTCCACCAGATTCCTGAACACTTCTAGGACTCGCATGATTGAAATCACTTCCTTCTCGGCGAGCTGGTATCTCAGCTCAGCGTCGTTCAGGACGCGCCCCGTGAAGCGAACCGGATGAATGACTCCGTCGTACTCTTGGCCTAGTACCGCAGACGCTGCCCACTGATTAGCATGCGGGATGATCACAAATGGTCGTGTGCGGTCAGGATACCGCAGTAGTGGAGTCGATACAATCTTGCGCTTCAGGATCTCAAACGCTTCCTTGGCTCGCGACAAGTCTCGTCCAGCACGTATCTGTTCGTCCGTCAGCTCATATAGGACAGCGGCGATCACGGGGAGGTCTTCAATAAACTTATTATAGTAATTCAGACTTCCCATGAAAGACTGCACTCCCTTGAGTGTCTTCGGGAACGGCAAATCCTGGACTCCCTTCGCAATCTTTGGCTTCGCCCGGATACCTTCAGCACTAATTTCGTGCGAGAGGTACGGGATGGACAACTTGCCAAATTCGCTCTTGGGTAGACTTACAGAGATATTCCAATAGCGTAACCGAAAACAGTAAAGCGTTCAAGTCTATACACAGGTGATCCCATGTTGGTGCACCATGAGCGATGTCGTCAATGTACGAGCTGCGCCCGAGCACAGGACCCATCCGAGGTGGGGCTGGGATGTTACGCTGGAAGACTGTCATCTTATCCGTCAAGATCGAGAAATCCTCCTCAGTACTATCAGGACTCCTGGGTTCCAGAGGATCAAGTTTCAGGAAATCAAGTACGTCAGGGTCCACCTTTGCTTCTTCCTCAGAATCCAGGCGAACGAATCCCCAGAGACAGTTGTTGATGACTGCCTGGTAAATGAGTGGAGGCCGAACGGCATCCGGATCCATTGGAAATGCCCAAACGGACACACAAACGCAGATATCAGCTTGGCTCGCTCGGGCATTAGGACAGCCCAGAATCCACTTGCCATATCCAGACTCATAAACCACATAGCCGACTCAAAACCAATCAGCAAGTCGGCAATGAGTGGCAGAGGGTAGTGTAGTAACTTGATAAACTCATTCACCACACGATAGTCGATGCACATCCTGATGTCAATCCCATTCTTCTTCAGAACGATCACAATCGGTGATGCCCACTGCGATTCAGAATGCTCGATGAGTCCGGTTTCCAAGAGTTTCTTCAAGAGTTCGTACACCTTGAGCATCAAGTGAGGCGCGATGGATCTCGGTCGCTGAGCAACAGGTTTCGCATCGCCGACGTCCAAGTCACAGACCACTCCACGAGCAGGTGCAGGAGCAGCATTACCGTCACCAAGGAAGATCTTACGATGCTGCTTCAGGATTCGTCTCAACTTGTCGACCATCTCAGACGTGGACTTCACTGGATCACCAACATCTGCCTCCTCGATATTGCATTCTGGAGACAGGTCTTGCAAGTCAGGAAGTAAGGCCAATTGGTCGCGTAACTGAGACAGGATTTCGCTGCCTTCGCGTATATAAACTGCTGGCTCTAAGTCAAGCTCTTCAACAGTAACTCGCATACAGCGGTCATACTCCTTCTTGAGCTTGTCCATAGGCGTGCCAGTCATGACTGCCACCGGCAAATCTAGGGAATCACTAGCATCTAGGTTGTTGCTACCTTTTGAACTGTGATCCAAGTTTTCAGCATCCGTTGCGACTTCTGCTGTCGTGCATTCTGGGTCATTCTCACCACAGGGCACGGCTTCCATAATGCCGTCACTGGAACCATCAACAAGGTCACTGGCCTCCACTCCAACACTGCGCATGAGAACAATGTCCTCTTCAGGATCGTCTTCAGTCTGGGTAGCGGCGTCCCGGGTGAAACGCACTCGACGCGTGCCTGACTCAGGGTGTAACCTCACCATCTGCACTCTGTTCGAACCATCCTTCGGTCGCGTCAGCAACTTTGTTGGCCACTTGTACTTTGGAGTGTTGGTGTTGGGGTACGGCGAGTCAAACGCTTCCCGGATTTCGGCCAGACGTTTAGCACGAATCTTGGCATCCCGCGACGAAACAATTTCCTGAATGAGACTTTGCCACTCACGATACGCTGGAGATCCAGGCCGCACAAATCGACCGGCTTGTGGAAAGGACCCGTACTCCACAATCCTGGCTAAAGGCATCTTGTCATCGATCCAGAGTATTTTGGTCGAAACATTTACCACTCGCACAGCAATAGGCCAGGATTTCGCAGCGTAGATAATCTGCGTTACCCATTGATCACCACGTCCAGCCCACACAACCGTAGATTGTGGGTTAGCCTGACCATACTGGATACGTACAACTGAATCTTCACCAGGACGTAAGTACATGTAACGTTGAGCATGTATTGGTAAATCCACACCCAATTGCCGTTGCGTCGACCACCCGCACATCACGATCGTTTCTTCGTCAGGAAGCGTGACTAGTCCTTCACGAACACTAATCCGAATCCCAGCCGCATACATGAAACCAACTCCAAGAAGCACATCAATCCCTTCACCGATATTCGCAATCCAGACATCCAAGATGTACACCACTCTCGGACGGAGAGTAATCTTCACCTGGGCACTAGCAGAAATGTACGTCGGCGCTCCTCCCATTCCAGACACCTTCGTTTGTTTGTGCGTCCGGAGCTTGAGTCCTAACTTACGCGCTAAGTCAAGACTCACAATGCTCACGGTCGCCCCGGTATCCAGGAGAATCTTCGTCCGATAGTCGTTCACTGCACCGTGCACCATCACTACATCACGCTTCTTTGACTCCAGACTGTGTTCTTCCCACCAACCATACCGTTGTCCAGGATAAAGCCTGTACTCCACGATTTCATCAGTGGTATCAGGATCCATGTAGTCTGGATTCGGTTGGCTAGGATGTAAAGTCGGATCTTGAGCCAAAGTTGTCATGCATTGTTGGTTATCTTGAGATCTTCTTCTCAGCTCTGGGCCTACAAACACTAGGACACACAATTCTGGGGCCTTCCTCTGCCCGACGCGTACTGGATCCCCATCCAGCGGGCTTAGAGGTGTAACGGCTTCCGAGTACTGGCCTCGCCATCCAGGAGTTTATCTAGGATGTGGCTTGGCAGGTCCTTGAGTGCGCCTTGGCGAGCGAGCTTCTTCAGGTCTTCCAACGCTTTCCAATCTGCACACGGCCTTCCTTGATGCAGCTTGCCACAGTTGTCGCACGATTGCGCGCGGCACATGTGAGTCGGGTGTCCCAATTCTTGACAGCGGTCACACTTGATGTCTTTCCAGCAGCTCTCCTCAGGATGTCCCCACTTGTGGCACTTCTCGCAATACTTGTCCCAGTTCGGGTTCTCGCGACGTCCTGAGTTCGGCACTGGATTGCCATGGGGCGCGTGTCCAGGTGGTCTCCAACCCATATTATCCATCACACGGTACACCTCGTTCGTGAGCGTCTGTGTCCACTCTGCACCAGAAGGACCAGCATTCAAGGCGCCTCCATCGTCTCTGGTGTCTTGGCTTCCAGGATCCACTCCTTGGGCTGACACTCCGGATTCCTCCACAGCATCCTGCATTCGGGGTAGCTCTTCTGGATACTCACTCATCTTCACGCCAAAGTCGGCGTTCTGGGTGAGGTACGCACGCTCAAAGCGCTTGGGGCGAGGCCGTCCTGGATTCGGAAGGTTTCCAGCGCGGAAGTCACGATTCCTGGACGTAGCAGCATCACGCTCGTTCTGGGTCCACACCTCTTCATCCTGCTCCAAAGCATACTCCAAGTCAGAAATACTCTTGAAACGTTGGCCTTGCAGGGACGTCTTCAGGCGTGTCTCCTTCAGCTTAGTGATGAACCGGCGGATATGCTTCTCCAGACGCTTGGTTGACTTCCTGAAATCAATGTCAGCCTTGCCTGCAGCAGAATTCAGGCGATAGAAGAAATCTAGGGCACTTTCAGAGGATCGCATCTCCATCGTGTAGTACCGTTCAGAATACGACGCGCGGGCCTTGCAATACTTCTTCCGGAACGCCGTCGCCAGCTCCTTCCAGTCACGCTGCGTGTGTTTCGGCAGCTGGTTGAACCAATCACGCGCTGCTCCGGACAGCTTCAGCTTGAGTTCCTGGATTCGCATCTTGTTCGACCAGGCACCTTGGGCAGCCAGGTTAGCAAACTGCTCCCACCAGTGCACACGCTCCCTGATCGCGGCCTTAGTGTCGAACTCGCTCAACGTGTGCGAGTTGATATACGGCCGGAATGTCAGCAACGTAGTCCCTTCTGGTGTCTTCGCCGCGGTCAGGTTACTATCCGCATCTTGCCCGAAGTCGTAGTCGGACTCACTTGAGCTAGAATCCTCGCTGCTCGAGTCGCCACTTGGGTCCGGATCCGCTGGTGGGCTAGCGTCCTGACGCTTCTCCTTCTTGGGCGTCTTCCTCTTGTCGTCGGAGCGCCTGGAGCCAGAATGCGGAGTTTGCTCTGCACTGGATGCACCTTGCGCCCTGGATGTCCCCTGTGTCCTGGATGCGGACTGCGCCCTGGATACGAACGTCCTTGTTGTCGCCCCTTGCGTCGCCTGGACACTTTGCGCCGCCGCGGCGTCTTCAGCACCATTATCCCTCTTCACATGCTTCTCTTGGTTCTGCGGGAATGGCTGCTGGACAGTCGCGAGCAATTGTGCGGCTGCGACTTCGGTCATGTTCTTTGAACCCAGATTTCCATCTCCCTGATTTGCGACATTTGCGACATGTCTGATGACGCCACTGGTTACTGGATACACGGTTGCTGAATCAGGGGGAGGAGACCCTTCAATCTTGACTTGAGTTGCTGAATGAGGGGGATGAGTTGCACGAAACGCTTGAACTTGGGTCAATGTTGCACGAAGGTCCCGCAACTGCCCAGCTTGAAACTTCTGCATATTTTTGGAAGTCTCACGTTCTTGTCTCAGTGCAGCCTCTGCATCCTGGACTTTCTGCCTCAGGCTCTCCATTTCCGACATTTGCTCCCGCTGCACACCTTCATCGCAGCGCGCACGTTCCGCGTCAATCTCCGCTTGCATGCGCTCAGCGTAGGCAGCACCCAGACGTTCCTGCTCCAGGACATCAGCTCGCGCTGCATCCTGGGCGGATTCCTGAGCTCGTCGTTCATCCTGGGTCTGACGCGCTTCCAAGTCCTGCGCACGGCGTTCAGCTTCGAGACGAGCAGTCTCAGCACGTACAAGTCGGTCCGTGAGTTCTTGGACATGTCGGCGTGCATCCAGATCGCGTTGGTCTCTACGTCGCTCTCGCTCCATGGCTTCCAAGCGTTCTCTGGCGAGAAATTCCTTCTGCTCGTTCTCCATTCGGGCCTGCCACTCTTGCTGGTGCCGTAAGACATTCAACTCGATTTGGGCTGGTCCAGAGCTGACGGACGACGCTGATCTGGAATGCCGAGACGATTTCCTGGAGGAACGACTGGATACCGACGGTAACTTGGATCTCGACGAGTGTCGTGAACGCGTGTCACCCTTCGCGCTCCGATGTCTACTTCGCCGCTCACTGCCAGAGTCTTCTTCATCAGGATTCACTGTCACACCCCTGGATGTCACTGATGGTATCCTGGGTTCAGCGTGCGGCTTGGACATGGCAGGCTGGATAGCTTGCTCAGGCTCAGCCATCACGACGTCATCCTGGTTAACAAGAGCGGGGCGTGGTGGAAGCACTGTTCTGGTTACGTAGAACCCCATCGAAGCGTCAGCAGCGGCAACGCCGCCTCCACCTTGGGCTACAAGTGCTAAAGCACCACCTCCAGCGTACGGCATGTGTGACGACGCGCTCCGACAGGTCGACATCAATGATGAAGACGATGAACTCCCTCGTGACGTCTGCGCCCCTGACGTTACACTCTCATCCGAAGATCTTGAGGTGCCAATGACGCTAGGTAGCGTGGCAGAGACTGTGTCCATGGCCTCAGCATCCTGACTCTCAGCGTCCTGGGTTATGACATCCTGGACACTCGAATCTTGACGCGATCGACTCGTCGAAGATTGGTACACTGGCAATGAAGACAGCGACGGAGTGGACAGTGCGGACGGAGTCGAAGGTACCAGCGGTCGCGGTGGTCGATGCTGGGAGCGCTTCAACCGAGGTTCGCTGTCGCTTGATCCCCGAGGACTCCTGGTTACCCTGAGTCCGGTTGCCCTGAATCTCAAGACAAACTCTCGTCCAAGCACATCCGTGTCGTAGTCAGTCATCAATAGATCGCCTTGTGCATCTTGAGTGTGATACTCCAGTCTTGGCGATTGCTCTTGAATCCTGGATACAGGTTTCTCCTCAAGAAAGGGAATCACCTTGAAGCGCACTCCAGCGATGACTTGCCTCCATTCCATGAGTTCAACAGCAAGGCACGCCTGAACTTCACTCGTCACACTGCGTATCAAGTCATCCGGAATCCTGGACACATGCGTCTTGGACCATTCAGGAATCAAGTTAAGAACTCGAAACGGCTTCAAAGAGCAGTGTCTGCAGGACAACGACACGTCAACATCGTCGGTGGGATCTGGATCGCAGTGAGATCTTGGGCCGTGCCAACACCCCAGTGGACAGGATTCACTTCGGAGATCCAGGCATCATCTTGACTTTCCATCGAAGAACGCCACTTGAAGTAGTCTCCCGTCGCGAACGCCGCCTCGAAGTACGTGTTGACATCCGGCCTCGGTGTCGGCCACGCAAAATCCACATTCGGAGGTGCAATTCGTCCAGAATGCAACTCCTCCCAACGCCGAACTTCCCGGCGAACGTACATCACTGCGCGCTCTCCATCCAGCACCACGTCTTCTGCCACGGCCGCCAGAGCTCCAGAACTCACGCCTTGAGCATCAGTCCGCGACTCCAACTTGGGCAAGACGTCAGGATTTGGCGCAGGAGCCTCCAATGCGAGTGGTGGCGAGTCAGGATACACAGCTGCATCCTGGGTCTTCTCCTCCTCCTTCACGCGTACGGACTCCCGCTTCACTTCCACGACATCATCCGAAGCTGACGACTCAGAAACCAAGTCAACCACCTCCGGGGGCTCAACCAATTCGACGCCTCCCTCAGACGCCTGAGCACCACCTTCGCGGGTGTGCTCCTCCGGGACGCCAGGCATCCCCAATCCTCGACTCACGTTTGTCGAACCTCGCATCCTGGACGAATCTTGGTCATCCTGGGTTTGCGGTTCAGCAACCGGTTGATCTTGAACTGGAAACACCACGGCGTTCCCACCTTGCGCTGCCTCGCTCTCGCGAGCAGCCTTCCGCGCAGCCCGAGCCTCTTTGGAAATGGTGTCCAGATCCTTGTGCTCCTCCGCCGGCAATCCTTGCACACGACGCGACTGACGTGACGCCTCACCGCGTCCGCTACCTCCGCGTCCAGCCTTCTTCGGCCCTCGTCCTTCCGGCATTCTGAATGAATCCAGACGTTGACGGGCACTCAGCAGTTCTTCAACACTTGGGCTCGTTGAAATCCTCGATAATCAAATCCGGGCACGCGCACCAGCTGTGGCGAGGTCGATGAAACCTTTACCGCCCAGGGGGGTTCGTATAGCGCGCTCCAGGAATTCCTCCTCCAGGATTGAAGGGGGGAAGACTTGTAGGAGTCAACAAGTATCCAAGATCTCACCGCGAAGCGAAACCTTGGGTTCTTGGTGGCGTGGGTACCTTGCGGAATCCCTGTCGGCTCGTTTGTCTTTGACGAAACGGCACTTCACCGAGCTTGTGGCCTTGAAGTTGTGCCGAGCGTACGTCCACTTCAGGATGCACTCCCAACGACAGAAAGGCAGAGTGTAGTCTGGATTTCACACCCAGAGTATCGGAAATTCAGGATGCACCCCAAACACCAATAGCCAACAAATACAGAGTTATATACAATACAAATAGCCGTCACTTATTGTTATCGACCCTTGGGCGGTGGGTCACTCGCTAGGCTCACTCGAGTCTTACAATTCAGACACCTAGTCAGTCTGAACACTCGTATAAAACGCGCACCACTCTCAATTAAGAGAGAAACTATCAAATGCTATAGTCAGTCGATACACACAGCAGTTAAACTATCACTTCGGGGGACAACTGCTAGTCAGTCACCTCGAATAGCAAGGGAATATGAAATGGGCAAACACCAGCACGCTAGCGACCCAACTAGGATATGAAATAGGTGGGTCAACCCAGGGTGCCGGAGCGCCTCTGGTCACCACCTAACTGGACTTGATGTTATGAGGTGGAGATGCCACAGACGACCCGTCCTTAATGGTCGCAGCGCCTCTTGTTGTAGCGCGGTCGTAGTCTCGGGACCTCCGGATTTCCGTCGGCAGGCTTGGCCGAATTCACTTGCGCAGTACGGGGTAAAACAAACTCTGTTGTTGGTTGTAAGCCTTAAACTATCAATTCTTTCTAAATCTCGGTTCTGAGTGATTTATCTTGATTTCACTATGTCTTGGGTCAAATTGTCTTTGCTTCAGTATGGTCTGGGTACATTGTCTTCGTAGCTTCAAAAGTGTCGACTCGACAGTTCTGTTGGGTTCCTTGGCGGTAGTTCAATTGCGTTTCACTTGATGACGTACCACTGTCTTCGAAGTCAAATAGTCAGTGGTCAACCGTCAAGATTCTGGTATTCTGGAGTCAGGATTTTGGAGTCAGGATTCAGGATCCAGGATGTACTTGACATCCAGACTCTTTGGGCTTCCAGCGCACGACTTGGGTGTTGGTAGTGGATGATCTTGGTTCAGTATCTTTAGTAGTCGCTCTGAACCACAGCAAGATGAGGTACAATCTGAGATACGTTCTCAACTGCACTTTCCGCCAGGCTTTAGGCACTCATCGTAAGGGAAAGTCCGGGGGCTGGACATAATGCGGGTTTGCAATCGTGGATTTGTACACATCCAGCCAGTTGGGCCCATATGTGGTTAGGCGTAAGATCTTTCCATAAATCAGTCGCACTCCATACGTCACCCGTGTCGCACGCGTACAGCCGAGTCACATTCTCCATTCCATCCAATAGTATCCATGCTCGAAATTTTAGACCAGAGTCGCGACGGCGGTGCGTCACAGAAAAAACAGGAACACTTCGTGTCAACCGCCCCTCCTGGTCCAGATCCATCAGAGAGAAAATATCCCCGAGCTGGCGAATCATGGCCAGGACATTCAAACGGGAGCCAACCCAAGAAATCGAATCAAACGCTGCTGTTGCACTCTGCCGTCTGCCAGAATTCAGCGCATTGCCGTACCCTGTCTCTCCAACGGTCGGTCACAATCCATCTTCAATGTTCTCCTCCCGCATACCACAGCATTCACGTGCAATACGCGGTCATATCGCGATTTCCCAACTGGTCAACATGGCGGAGACCAGCAACACTCCGGTCCCAGCGCCTTCCTCGACGCCAGCGGCCAACGGCGACAGCACACAGCCTCCTCCCGCTTCTGCTTCTCCTCCTCGCACCGGCGACGTCGAGACGCGCCCCCCCAGAAGACTCGACCCAGCCTTCAGGTGCTGAATCACAGACGATCGTCCTGCGTCAGCCCGAGGGTGACAACAGCATCGAGAACGCCCCAGATGCGAGCGAAAATGCTGGTGGCAGTGGCGTCAGCCCCATCCCGATGGGCGAGGGTGTCGTGATGCCTTCCTTCTCGCGACCACGCTACGTGCGGATGGAAGACGTCGACGCGCTATTTTTCAAGGGCGTCCTATCGCAACAAATGATTTGTCCCGAGACTTTTGCGCCTCCTGACTCTTCGGCGCGTTGGACCTTGCCTTCCCTGCCAGACACCGGCATCAAGACATACTTGGTGGGGGTTCCAGCCACGGTGGACGACACGCGCGGCGGCGGTTTCACGATGAACGGATATGGCGGCACTACAGCATTGATTGGCTTCGAGGAGATGAACGCGGACGACAATTCTGAATTCGAGCGTCTGTTTGACATGAGCGCCCGTCAATTTCTCCTGCAAGCGCGGCAAGACCCACTCCGGCTGGATGCCTTGACCTCCAGTCTGGACGACATTGGCACGCGACGTGAATTCGCCTCGATCCTGACTCACTTTCCTCCAGATCAGCTCGCCTCACGTGTCTTCCGCACTTCGATGTATTTGCGTCTTGCTCTGGGTGAACACCGTCGACTTCGGGCGCAGATTGAGCGTGGTCAGGAAGCCGCGATTAAAGACGCTCTGGGGTTCAAGTGCATCAATGGTGACCTTCGTCGGGAATGGAAATTCGTCTGCGCACACTGGCACCAAGAGGTGACTTCGGCGCTTGTTAAGGCCAATGAGATCAAGGCTTCTGACCAAGACGAAGTCCAGGCGTTGAAGTCTCGATACCAAGACCAGATCGACGCGCTTGAGGCTGAGAAGTCTGAGTTGAAGGCTCGTGTCGACGACGCAGAGACTCAAGTTGGCATCCTGAAAAAGCGTTTGGACGATAGTGCTATGGATCCTTGGACGCTGTCCGCCTTCATGCAGAAGCACGCTGACGTCTCTGGCAACTGGGATCGGCTGCATGACTTGTGTGTGCACTGCGTGAATGGCTGCGTTCCTCCGTCTGCTTGGGACATCGTCGTCAACATCACGGCCATGGATCAGCGCAAGGCTCCAATTCCAGCGTTTCCTGCGTCTCGTCTGGCTGTTCCAGTTCCCAAGCCTCCGGTTTCGAATCCTGTCATTCTGGACTTGACCAATCCGTCTGGCATTCAGGAGTCCAAGTCGCATTCTGGTGGCAAGTCTTCGCAGAAGTCGCCTACTCCAAAGTCACTCAAGAAGACCAAGTCTCCCGAAGTCCAGAGGCGACCATCGACTCATCACCCAGGCCGCGACTCAGTGCGCAAGGCCGGTGAAAAAACCACCATCGCCAAAGAGGCTGCATGCAAGATGCTTCCTGGGCGTGTCATCTGGAAAGAAGTGCATCCTGACGTCCGGCAGATTATTCTGGCTGGAATCAAGTATGAAACGGCAATGAAGCGTCTTGATCAAGCCAAGCCGGCACACGGATTCTTTAGGCAACCGCAACTGGTCAAGATGTTGGTCAGCATGATGTACTGGCGTCGTCTGGATTTGACCCCATGGGCCAGGTATGTTCCGACGACGTATTACAAGATGGCAGACGAGCGCCTGGATCGCAAGCTGCGCCGCGGGGAAGTGCCTCCGTCTTGGGGTAACCTGGATGACCACACCATCGTGTATCCTGATTCCGAGACAGAGTCCGTGGTCGACGACAAGGAACTTGATCCAGACTACGCGCCTCCGGCACAAGAAGTGGAGGATGATGACGATTCGGAGTCCAGTTCCAGCGAGAGTGAAGAAGAAGACCCGGAACCCAAGAAGTCCAAGAAGTCGGGTGCTGAGTCTGGATCCAAGCGCCCACACATCAGCTCCAGTGATGACTCGGATGAAGCGCCGGCCACCTCCAGACGCAAGGACCACAAGCGTCTTCGTCTGGACTCACGTTCTGGACACAAGTCGAAGTCAAAGGCCAAGAAGTCGCTCAAGTCATCTGGCAACCGCCCCTCTCGTCACCGGTCTCGTTTGGCTCGCAGGGAGTACGACTCGTTGACGGCGTCAGAATTGATGACTATCGAAACACCTGACGATGATGAAACATCTTGGAGACACCTTGTCATCTTGGTTCATTACGTCAGCACGTCCAGAAACTCGTCGGGTCAGGACCCAGGTTTTCCAGATTACGAGGTGCACAAGTACGCAAGCGACTTGGCCAAGAAGCGTTGGGATTCTGACGCATACGTCGAATTGGAAAAGTCGGAACCCTGGACCGTCATGTTCGAAGGTCGCTACCGAGTTCTGTTCTTCCATCGTCGCAGCACGCTGTCTCTGGATACTCTCAAGATATTGGGAGAGATCGTGAAGTTCATGCACACAAACGCACGTGCATTCTGGGAGTGTGGGCACTGGGTGACAATTGACCAAGAAGCTGATGACTTATCCACAGTGGACGTGTCACTCGCCGTAACGCTCTGCGTCGCCGCTACCAGAGCCTCGTGAAGCGGGCACTTGCTACTCCTGGATTCGTCAAGACGTTGCTGTATGAGCCTGGATTATGGAAGCTACCAGACCGATGTTGCGCCTGGATTTGGCAAGACCCGCGAGTCGAGAAATTAGGCGGTCCTAAGTGTGATGACTTGGAAATCCAGCTCGCGGAGACTGACTTACGAGAACCTGCTCGCACGCAGTGGAACACTGCATCCAGCAAGTCTGAATGGCTCCGGTATGTTCCTACGGAATTGAAGGCACGTATGATGTCGGCTTCGGAACGCGAGGAGAACCTCATTTGCACCAAGTGAGCGAGTGGCTCCAACATCCTGGATTTTAGTCTTTGTCTTTTGCATTCAGTAAGTGTTTCCACTTAATACAATCCAGGTCTTTTCCATTTACTTCAGCCCTCACAATCACACTCGTAATTCCATTCTATTCACCTTGCTTTCGAAATCACTTGGTCAAGATCGCAGTTCACAACTCCACACGCGACAAAATTCAATCAAAGTCACTTCCATCTCCAAACTTGTTCACTTTCGACGATCTGAATCCAAAGTGTGTTCATTGCCAGACTTCAGTATTGAATGTCCGGGTGTTGGCATCTTGGGCAATTTCTTGCATCCAAGGTACTAGTTCCTTGGATGATCATCTCCAGCTTGCATAGCCTGGAAACGGGCTCTTGAGCGCGCACCTTGGTTGAACTCGTATAGTAGAACACCACAGTTAAGCCTCGACACAGGTAACCACTCCGTTTCATCGTAGCCCTTCCATTTCACAAGGTATTCGCGAGAGCGCCTTGATGTCCGAGTCCTCTTAGTCCAGCGCAAATCTAGGATTCGCTCGACTTCATACTCGTCATTCTCGACGTCAGATTCCCAGCTGTCTTCTGGTAGGAACGCTGCGTCAAAGTCGTCATCTTCCTTCACGTCAATTTCCACAGCAGGTCGCTTTGGGAACAGTGTTCTAGGCTTTAGTCGACTCACATGCACCCAGGGGTTAACACGATATCCTGAGTTCTCAATCCTGAGTTTCACTCTGAAGTCGTCGTGCATTTCCTGGATACGGAATGGACCATGCCACATGTGAGCTAGTTTCCGGCTGAGTCCGGGCTGCACCTTCGGTATATATAACCAGACAGCATCGCCCACAGCGAAGCCAGCTCTCAATCGTTCGGACAGTTCTTTCCACTTCCTGGTCTGCTCAGCAGAACGCATGCGTTTAGCCTTCTTTTGCAGGTCTCTGGCACAAGCCTGAGCGTAGCTGTAATCACGCTGCAACTTCCGACGCCAGTCATACGCAGTGCGTTCTTGGACGCTCGACGGCTTGGGTCCTGGCATAGCAGACACCGTACCGTGTGCATCCCAGCCGTGCACCAGGAAGAAAGGTGTATCCAGTCTCGTTGCATCGAACGATGAATTGAGAGCAAACATCAGTCGTTCTGCATGATCATCCCAGTCACTCTGGTCGGCTTCCGCAACGTACGCGCGGATGCTTCGCACCACAGTCTGCACAGATCTCTCCTGCTGGCCGTTGACTTGAGGGCGATACGCCAGAGTGGCTCGCTGCTTGCTACCCAGGAGTTCCCGGAATCGCGTGAAGACCTCACTCATGAATCTTGGATCCTGGTCATGTCTTATCATAGAACTCGCTCCGAACCTCCTGAATGCGCATTCTTCGTAGACTTCAGCGACATCTTGGGCCGTCGTAGAACTCATGGGTTTACACATCACGAACCCTGAAAACATGTCCTGGAATAGGAGCAAAAGGTGTTTCCGCGGTCCGACTTAGGCATGTGCGTCACGAAATCCATGGACACAACCTCGAACGGTCGTCTGGGCTCAATGCTTCCAGGCGAAGTTCCAGGATTTGGAGGACGCCCCTTGCCGCTGGCGCAATCTACGCATTCCTTGACGAATTTCTCAACATCGGCATACATACCGGACCAGTAGAATTCAGAGCGAAGCTGCTCATACGTCCGCGTGATCCCTTGGTATCCACCTTGGAAATCCTCATGTGCGTAGTGCAGCATATCTGAATGTAGACTCCTTGGCACGACTAGTCTGAGTTCGTCGAGGGCGATCTCTGGTAGACCGACTCAGGCGGTAGATGACTTCCCGAGAGTCAAGCACGAAATCGTCGGCGACTTTGGCAAGCTTCCTGATTTGGGTGTGTGACATCTCTGTTACATCACCCTTCAGGAAATGCTTGAGTTGCATCAGGAAAGCGTCCTTGTCTTGATGCAGCTTGATCCGTCGCCATCGTTCCGCTTGGTACTCGATCGGGCCCATCGCATCGCCTTGGTCTGGTTCATCCTGAGCTTGTGCACGAGTTACGGCAACAAGCACCTTGGCGGCCAGTGGCAGAGGTGCGGATTCTGGTCCAGGGAGATTTGTGGAATCAGCATCCTGGCCAGAGTCCGCCTGCACTCCCGCATTCAGGATTTGAGCGGGTTTCATCAGCTTCTCGTGGATCTTGGACACCAATTGCAAGTGTGTCAGCTCGTCCTCGTCCTCAACCTTCCAGGACTCGTCAAGTAGTAGCGTCTTAGATGTCACAAGTAATCTGCCGCCTGGTTGAATTCACGCTTAACGTGCACCAGTCTGACGGACTTGAATCTTGGTCTCAGAGCCTCATACTCGGCTAGTTTCCTTTGTAGGTTTGGTTGGTGACAATTGATCAAGCCTTGTGCTTGTTGGATGATGATCCTGGAATCACCGACCACAACGATCTCCTGGACGTCATGTTCTAACACCATGTTCAATCCCTTGAGCAGCCCACTGTATTCAGCATCATTCACGGTCACATCTTCCAAAACAAATCCTTGTGCATCTAGGACCTTCCATCCAGGGAGGCGCCACAGAATGCATCCGCAACTGCCACGGCGTGTAGACGTCTTGGCGGCACCGTCAAAACTCAGGATGTGGCCTTCAAAGTCAGCACCCAACATCTCCAGACTAATGGGAATTAATGGTGCGACTCGACCTTTAGCCGGGATCAAATTCTCCGCGACTTCGTCCAGGTGTTCTCTGGGTGTGATTCCTGCATCTAGGATGGCAGGTAGTCCGTCTTCATCACGTTGCACTCTGCGGATCTCCAGATTCCAGTGTGACAGAATTACGCCCCACTTGACGTTCTTACCGTCTGTCGACTTGGATGTCAGCAACCACTTCAGCACAGAATATCGGGTGTATACTACGATCTTTGGACTGTGTTCCACCAGATTCCTGAACACTTCTAGGACTCGCATAATTGAAATCACTTCCTTCTCGGCGAGCTGGTATCTCAGCTCAGCATCGTTCAGGACGCGCCCCGTGAAGCGAACCGGATGAATGACTCCGTCGTACTCTTGGCCTAGTACCACAGACGCTGCCCACTGATTAGCATGCGGGATGATCACAAATGGTCGTGTGCGGTCAGGATGCCGCAGTAGTGGAGTCGATACAATCTTGCGCTTCAGGATCTCAAACGCTTCCTTGGCTCTCGACAAGTCTCGTCCAGCACGTATCTGTTCGTCCGTCAGCTCATATAGGACAGCGGCGATCACGGGGAGGTCTTCAATAAACTTATTATAGTAATTCAGACTTCCCATGAAAGACTGCACTCCCTTGAGTGTCTTCGGGAACGGCAAATCCTGGACTCCCTTCGCAATCGTTGGCTTCACCCGGATACCTTCAGCACTAATTTCATGCGAGAGGTACGGGATGGATAACTTGCCAAATTCGCTCTTGGGTAGACTCACAGAGATATTCCAATAGCGCAACCGAAACAATAAAGCGTTCAAGTCTTTGCACAGATGGTCCCATGTTGGTGCACCGTGAGCAATGTCGTCAATATACGAGCTGCGCCCGAGCACAGGGCCCATCTGAGGTGGGGCTGGGATGTTACGCTGAAAGACTGTCATCTTATCCGTCAAGATCGAGAAATCCTCCTCAGTACTGTTAGGACTCCTGGGTTCCAGAGGATCAAGTTTCAGGAAATCAAGTACGTCAGGGTCCACCTTTGCTTCTTCCTCAGAATTCAGGCGAACGAATCCACAGAGACAGTTGTTGATGACTACCTGGTAAATGAGTGGAGGCCGAACGGCATCCGGATCCATTGGAAATGCCCAAACGGACACACAAACGCAGATATCAGCTTGGCTCGCTCGGGCATTAGGACAGCCCAGAATCCACTTGCCATATCCAGACTCATAAACCACATAGCCGACTCAAAACCAATCAGCAAGTCGGCAATGAGTGGCAGAGGATAGTGCAGTAGCTTGATAAACTCATTCACCACACGATAGTCGATGCACATCCTGATGTCAATCCCATTCTTCTTCAGAACGATCACAATCGGTGATGCCCACTGCGATTCAGAATGCTCGATGAGTCCGGTTTCCAAGAGTTTCTTCAAGAGTTCGTACACCTTGAGCATCAAGTGAGGCGGGATGGATCTCGGTCGCTGAGCAACAGGTTTCGCATCGCCGACGTCCAAGTCACAGACCACTCCGCGAGCAGGTGCAGGAGCAGCATTACCGTCACCAAGGAAGATTTTACGATGCTGCTTCAGGATTCGTCTCAACTTGTCGACCATCTCAGGCGTGGACGTCACTGGATCACCAACATCTGCCTCCTCGATATTGCATTCTGGAGACAGGTCTTGCAAGTCAGGAAGTAAGGCCAACTGGTCGCGTAACTGAGACAGGATTTCGCTGCCTTCACGCATGTAAACTGCTGGTTCTAAGTCAAGTTCTTCAACAGTAACTCGCATACAGCAGTCATACTCCTTCTTGAGCTTGTCCATAGGCGCTCCAGTCATGAGTGACACCGGCAAATCCAGGGAGTCACTAGCATCTAGGATGTTGCTACCTTTTGAACTGTGATCCAAGTTTTCAGCATCCGTTGCGACTTCTGCTGTCGTGCATTCTGGGTTATTCTCACCACAGGGTACGGTCTCCATAATGCCGTCACTGCAACCATCAACAAGGTCACTGGCATCCACTCCAACACTACGCATGAGAACAATGTCCTCTTCAGGATCGTCTTCAGTCTGGGTAGCGGCGTCCCGGGTGAAACGCACTCGACGCGTGCCTGACTCAGGGTGTAACCTCACCATCTGCACTCTGTTCGAACCATCCTTCGGTCGCGTCAGCAACTTTGTTGGCCACTTGTACTTTGGAGTGTTGGTGTTGGTGTACGGCGAGTCGAACGCTTCCCGGATTTCAGCCAGACGTTTAGCGCGAATCTTGGCATCCCGCGACGAAACAATTTCCTGAATGAGACTTTGCCACTCACGATACGCTGGAGATCCAGGCCGCACAAATCGACCGGCTTGTGGAAAGGACCCGTACTCCACAATCCTGGCTAAAGGCATCTTGTCATCGATCCAGAGTATTTTGGTCGAAACATTTACCACTCGCACAGCAATAGGCCAGGATTTCGCAGCGTAGATAATCTGCGTTACCCATTGATCACCACGTCCAGCCCACACAACCGTAGATTGTGGGTTAGCCTGACCATACTGGATACGTACAACTGAATCTTCACCAGGACGTAAGTACATGTAACGTTGAGCATGTATTGGTAAATCCACACCCAATCGCCGTTGTGACGACCACCCGCACATCACGATCGTTTCTTCGTCAGGAAGCGTGACTAGTCCTTCACGAACACTGATCCGAATCCCAGCCGCATACATGAAGCCAACTCCAAGAAGCACATCAATCCCTTCACCGATATTCGCAATCCAGACATCCAAGATGTACACCACTCTCGGACCGAGAGTAATCTTCACCTGGACACTAGCAGAAATGTACGTCGTCACTCCTCCCATTCCAAACACCTTCGTTTGTTTGTGCGTCCGGAGCTTGAGTCCTAACTTACGCGCTAAGTCAAGACTCACAATGCTCACGGTCGCCCCGGTATCCAGGAGAATCTTCGTCCGATAGTCGTTAACTGCACCGTGCACCATCACTACATCACGCTTCTTTGACTCCAGACTGTGTTCTTCCCACCAACCATACCGTTGTCCAGGATAAAGCCTGTACTCCACGATTTCATCAGTGGTATCAGGATTCATGTAGTCTGGATTCGGTTGGCTAGGATGTAAAGGCGGATCTTGAGTCAAAGTTGTCATGCATTGTTGGTTATCTTGGGATCTTCTTCTCAGCTCTGGGCCTACAAACACTAGGACACACAATTCTGGGGCCTTCCTCTGCCCGACGCGTACTGGATCCCCATCCAGCGGGCTTAGAGGTGTAACGGCTTCCGAGTACTGGCCTCGCCATCCAGGAGTTTATCTAGGATGTGGCTTGGCAGGTCCTTGAGTGCGCCTTGGCGAGCGAGCTTCTTCAGGTCTTCCAACGCTTTCCAATCTGCACACGGCCTTCCTTGATGCAGCTTGCCACAGTTGTCGCACGATTGCGCGCGGCACATGTGAGTCGGGTGTCCCAATTCTTAACAGCGGTCACACTTAATGTCTTTCCAGCAGTTCTCCTCAGGATGTCCCCACTTGTGGCACTTCTCGCAATACTTGTCCCAGTTCGGGTTCTCGCGACGTCCTGAGTTCGGCACTGGATTGCCATGAGGCGCGTGTCCAGGCGGTCTCCAACCCATATTATCCATCACACGGTACACCTCGTTCGTGAGCGTCTGTGTCCACTCAGCACCAGAAGGACCAGCATTCAAGGCGCCTCCATTTTCTCTGGCGTCTTGACTTCCTGGACTCACTCCTTGGACTAGCACTCCGGATTCCTCCACAGCATCCTGCATTCGGGGTAGCTCTTCTGGATACTCATTCACCTTCACACCAAAGTCGGCGTTCTGGGTGAGGTACGCACGTTCAAAGCGCTTGGGGCGAGGTCGTCCTGGATTCGGAAGGTTTCCAGCGCGGAAATCACGATTCGTGGACGTAGCAGCATCACGCTCGTTCTGGGTCCACACCTCTTCATCCTGCTCCAAAGCATACTCCAAGTCAGAAATACTCTTGAAACGTTGGCCTTGCAGGGACGTCTTCAGGCGTGTCTCCTTCAGCTTAGTGATGAACCGGCGGATATGCTTCTCCAGACGCTTGGTTGACTTCCTGAAATCAATGTCAGCCTTGCCTGCAGCAGAATTCAGGCGATAGAAGAAATCTAGGGCACTTTCAGAGGATCGCATCTCCATCGTGTAGTACCGTTCAGAATACGACGCACGGGCCTTACAATACTTCTTCCGGAACGCCGTCACCAGCTCCTTCCAGTCACGCTGCGTGTGTTTCGGCAGTTGGTTGTGTGGCGAAGCGGGATCACGAAAATTGCTGTCGTGATCTCCGGCTTACCAGCGGTACGCCCGGACTGCCGACTATCGGAGGGGGTACTCCGTTGATCTGGCGCGATCGGAACCTTGTGTACCCGACGGCGGGACGGGTTACGCTCTTCCGGTGTTCACTGAAGGCGTCGGTGGTTATCAAGACGGGATGGGGAGCTGGACTGCTCCTTCCGGGGAACTGGAGGGTGACGTCCACGCGGGTATTCTTCACGCGGACGTCGGTGGTCTACCGATCGGGGCCTGGTGGGGCTTGATCGGCGTGGGGGGTGTCCTTGGGTGTGTTCCTTTACGTGCTTGCCGCCTCCTATGGCGGGGTCTTCTGGGGGGAGTTAAGTGGTTGCGCACCTGGCCAAGCGATCCAGGGGCTCCCGTGCAACTACCTTGCGCGACGAGGTGAGTTCGGAGTCGTCAGGAGGGCCAATATACTTCCCAGCCTGGAATGAACGAACGCCACTTGTGTTGCAAGGGAAAGCTTCTTCTTATCGAATTAGGTAAAAACAAACAATGATCTCAGTTTCCTATCCTCCCTCCCCTTACTGGATTCTTTCACCCATCTCCCGAGGTACCTTCCACGGATCCTTACTCCAGAGTGATTGCGGGTGTGGTACGCCACGATCGTCATTTGTGATCGGGATCGCGATCGCAGTTGGGACCACGATCGCATACCGAAATGATCGCACCATACCGCATACCGGTATACACCGATGACTGATGGCGCCTCTGTACTCATCGGGTCACCATACCCCTACCCCTTAGGTCCAGTCCAATTTATCCATGGTCAGTCTCCATCAAATTCCGACCATGCGTCCCGTCCCGTCCGACTCCAAACCACCGTTAGTCCATCACAAAAATATCCAGCATCCACTCCACCACAATCGCCCCCTGTACACACCTCGGCTGCACAACAGTCGTGGAGTGTACACACGTCACTTCTTCTTCTCGTTCCACGCTGCCACACCATGTCTGGCAATACTTCGCCGAATGGGGATGTTTCCATGAGCGACCCGCCTCCCCCTTCGTCAACTCCTGCTTCTTCCGATCTTCTTCCCCGCACCGAGGCCTTCTAGCATCGGGGACGGCCGCTACGGCTCCGGTAGCTGTTCCCAGACTAGTCCGACCAAGATCTGCACGATCATGTGACGAAGCTGCATCGTGCGATCCAAAAACGCGATCGCGCGCAGAACGAGCTCGTACAGACCCGTACGTAATCGTGGCCAATATCCTATGTTCCACCGGTCTAATCGTGTTCTTCTTTCTGCAGGCAACCAGATCACCTCTGTTCTGCTCGATCACACCCCCGGCGACGCCTGGTCTCACACCAGCTAGCGATCCCTCTCGGAAGAAGAAATCGCCCTCACGGAGACGTCATTCCAGCCGGTCCCTTCCAAGTGGATCACCATAGAGCTCAATTTCTCGTCGCAGGCGGCGTGCTCGATCCCATAAATCCCGGTGACGCCGATCTCTTTCGCTCAACGATAGTAACGATGACGACGCGCTGCATGCGGGTCTAGCTCAATCGCGATCATCCGGGAGACGATCGCATCTTCTGGCGGGGATGATCGCTGGACACTGCGATCTCGACTTACTTCTGGATCCCTTCTTCCTTCACTTTCCGCGCCAAACGAAAGGAGCTTTTGGTACCCCGGCCTCGGAGCCACGCGGGCGCCCCCTGACTTGATCAACGCTCTTCCTACCGCAGATTCTGCCGACCCGTGGCGCAACCAATATCGCACACAACTGGGCGATCAACCCGGGTCCCGCATCGCACGCTTGGATGGTAAGTTTCGGTCTGTCGTCAACTCTGAGTGAAGTAACCCTCTCCGAGGTCTTGATAAGCTTCTGCAATACATTCTTTCTCCTCTCTTTCCCTCTTTATTGGGTCGCCCAACCCCGATCGGCATCTTCCTCACCCGATCGCAAACTCACACACCACAAATTACCCCTTCCTCCGATGTGCGGCCATCCCGCACATCCTTCATTATCCTCCTCCCCTACAGTGCCTGTTACTGCAGGGGGGTTTCCGCTTCCTCTTGCTGGGACTGCATCGCTTTGAATCTGTTCCGGCTGGCCAGTCCTCGTTCAAAATCGCGCAGCATAGCGCCGCAATTAAGGTCCGCCTCATCGACCCAAGTTGGATCGTCGTAGCCCTTCCAGAACACCAGAAAATCTCGGTGGACTCGTCCATAGCGCGGCCGGCGGCCGGTTCTCACATCCGCGATCTTCTCCACTTCAAACTCGCCTTCGTCGAGTGGGGTCTCCCAGCTGTCTTCCGGCAGGAGGGCTTCATCAAAGTCCAGGCGATCGCTCTCGGTCACAAGCAACGACGTGTCAGGACGATCGGGGAACCTCCGGACCAACTTCAATTTGGACACATGCACGATCTGGAAGATCCTATACTCCGAACCCGCGATCTCAAGACGTGCGGCGTGATCGCCGATCATCTCAGCAACACGAAAAGGTCCATGCCACAGGTGTGCAAGCTTTCGTGCGTACCCCTCCTTAACTCGGTCGAGGTGCAGCCACACTTGAGCGCCTGCCGCGATGTTGTGGGGCCGCAGATCTTCGTTGTGTCGGTTGGCTCTGCCTCTGATCGCTTCGCGCAGTCGCTCGCGGACCTGTTCACGCGCTCGCTGGTAGTGTTCCTGTACGTGGTACCTCCATCGACGAGGCTCCTGATCGCGTCGGCGCGTGCTGCCTAACGGTAGCGCCGCCTCCAGCGTCGATCACGGTCCCACCCGTGGACCAGGTAGAACGGCATGTCACCACGAACTCGATCCTGGACAGTATTTAGGGCGAACGTGAGTCGCTCCGCGTACTCGTCCCAGTCTCTCTGGTTCACGTCTGACACGTACATCTTCAGCGATCGCGTTAGAGTCTGCACCATTCGTTCGGCAGTTCCGTTGGCTTGCGGCCGGTACGCCATCGTAGCTCTCTGTTTCTGACCCACTATCCGGCTAAAAGCACGGAAGAAATCTGACATAAAACCGGGCTCTCGATCATGGCGGATGACCTCACTGGCGCCGAAGCGCCGAAAGACGCATTCCTCGTAGTTCTCGGTGATCGTCTGGGCAGTGCGAGAGGCGCTTGCCTTCGCGATCACGTATCCGGTGAAAAGGTCGACCCAGATTAACAGCTCTGTGTTCCCTTTGTATGACTTCGGTAGAGACAGACCATGGTCCATGGCAATCATTTGGAATGGGTACGTAGCTTGTACATTCCCAGGCGACTCTCCCTGAATGAGGGGGCGCCCTTTCCCAGTTTCACAACCCACACATTCTCCCACGAACCGCTGAACACTCCTGAACAGCTCTCTCCAGTGGATAGCGCCTTGACACGCTGGTAAGTCCTCCCGATCCCTTGGTGCCCGCCTTCCAGGCTAGCGTGGTAATGATGCAGAACGTCTTGTTGTAGCGTCTCCGGGATGACCAGCCGCGCGAGGGAGTCTCGATCTTTGTCCGATTGCGGTTTTGTCGGGCAGTACAGCAGGAGCCCGCTCTCGTCCAGCTCGTAATCGCAAGCGGTCTTGGCGCAGGACTTAGCGTCGCTCGACGACAGGTCAGTCACTTCGCCCCGCACGTACGATTTCATGTTCGCGATCCACTGCTCTTCGTCTTGGGGTTGCGTGATCCGTTCACTCCTGATGCGTTGCACGATTGCTTCTTGCAGAACTTCCGGCGTTCGTCTCGACCGTCGTGCCGATCGCGTCACTGCTGATACACGAGCTACAGCGTTATCATCCTTCGGCTTCAGGAGCTCGTCCAGCCGATTGAGTGTGATCAGGTCCTGCCGATCAACTTCCGAGGTAACCACGGTTCCTTCGCCCCGTTGAAGAGCTTCGCTAGCTAACTTGTCCGCGCTCTGGTTCCAATCTCGTTTCATATGTAAGAACTCGTGTCTTGGCCACGATCGGAGCCGATCCATCGCATTCTCGCGCAATAACAACAGGCCAGGGGCCTTGCATGCGATCTCACCACGCATTTGCCGGATCACTAAATTGGAGTCGCCGCAGATCACGACCCGCCCCCTGTCCATAGTGGACAGGAGATCGAAACACAGCAACAGTCCGCGGTATTCAGCTTCGTTCACCGTCAGATCAGACATATACTCCGATGCGGCCGTGACGATCGTCCATTCCGGCAGCTTCCACACGATCGCGCTATAAGCGCCACCATTGCGTTTGACACGCGCTGATCCGTCGAAACTCGCGACCAGCAAGGTTTCATCCGCCTTGACCGTAGGGGGTGGCATGGTGATCGTCTGTCGGGCCTGCTTCACTGGCGCAAGCGCGATCAACGCCTCGTCTACTTCCGCGCGAGGCGTGATACTTGCTGCGATCACACCCAGAATTTCGTCCTCCTCTTTCGTGCATTTCCTGATCTCTAGCGTCCATTCTGACAGCAAGGCCGCCCAATTACCTAGTCTCCCCTGGAAACCAGCCGAGTTGACCAACCAAGCCAGCGTCGAATGTCTGGACAGCACCAAGATCGATCTCGTCGTCAACAGGGTGTAATTCACGTCCAGTATCCGCAGGAGTGCCAAGACTCCCTTGTCGACAATCCCGTAGTTGATCTCGTTGGGTTTCAGAGTACGACTGGTGAAGGTTACTGGCCAGTACACGCCATCATGCTCTTGTACGAGTGCCGTGGAGATCGCCCACTGGCTCGCATAGACTACGATCACCGGGGTGCGATCTGGATCGAAATGTTTCAGTACCGGAGTGGACACGATCTTGGCCTTCAGCATCGTGAATGCGACCTTCGCTCGGGCCCAGCGGTCAGCATCTTCTGCTCGCGTGACAACGCCCCCAGCTACTTGTTCGCTGGGGATGGACCTGTCCTGTTGACCTATCTTGTGGAAGTCCGCTTCGCGCAGCTCGTATAAGACAGCGGCATAGACCGCGAAGTCTTCGATGAAACGACTGTAGTAGTTCAAACTTCCAAGGAAGGACTGCATCGATCGCAAAGTCTGCGGGAAAGGAAGGTTGCCTAACACTTCAAGGTCTTTCGGGTGGGCTTCCAAACCGTCGACGGACACTCGGTGTCCCAAGTAGTCCACTTTTCGTCGGCCCCAGAAACGTTTGACCACACTGATGGACAAATTCCACCGTTCGCAAGCGTCGAGCAATGCTTCAACCTTCTCACACAGCATGTCCCATGTGATCGCAGTCACCAGAATATGATCGATGCACGATCGCCTTCCCAACACTGACGGTTTAGGCTCTGGTCCTGGCTCGCCTGATTTGAACATGTCGACAGATGTCGACGGAACGTGACCGGCGTGGATTCGGAAGTGTTCATACAGCACGTTATCAATCAATCGCAGGTAGATCTGTGGCGCATTATTCAACCCGAAAGGCATACGCGTCCACTCGAACAAACCGAACGGTGTGATGAAAGCAGAGATCCTCCGTGCGCGTTCTGTTATGGAGACTACCCAGAAGCCACTCGCCATGTCGAGTGAGCAATACCAGAGCACTTTGTCCGAGTCTTCTAAGAGATCGCTAATCAGCGGCATGGGGTACACCATCAGTCTCGTCAAACTATTCACCAGCCTGTAGTCGATACAGAGCCGGATGTCAACGCCGTTCTTCTTGATGATGATTACGATCGGAGAGGCCCACGGTGAAGTTGACGGCGTGATCATCTTCGCCGATAACAGGCTCTTGATCAGATCCGACAGCTTCTCACGGAACTGTGGAGCGACTTTTCGGACACGTTGTGCAACAGGAGCTGCTCCTCCCACATCGATGTCGCAGACTGCGCCAACGGTGGCTGTTGGTAACGCGTTTCCTTTCCCGATCAGGAGATGTTTCCGCCTCCAAATGATCTGTCGCAGGTGATCGATTTCTTCCGGAGTGTTTGACTCAGGATCGCCCACCTGGATATTCTCGATCGCGACTTCATCGGTGGTGGTCACTACTTCCGGCAAGATTGCCATCTGTCTTTCCACATCTTCCGCGAACAGGTCGCCACCTTCGTGGTAGCATACTTCTTCGTCATCGAGCGGTTCTAGATCAACGATCGGAGGCGTTTTGCCCCGGGGCCAAGACTCCTTCCGGTCAGCAGTCATCTCACTTCGTGTGGCCTGCTCAATTGGTGGAGATTCTCTCGCGTCCTGATCGCCGGTGCCACCTTCCTGATCCCTTGGAGACCCCTCCGTTTCTGATTTCATCTCGGCGGGTCGAGGCACGGTTAGTTGTGCGACGACCGATCTCGAGGTTCCGCGGTCACGACGCAGGATTTTCATCGGTGTGTCGTACTGAGGTCGATCTACCATGGGTCCGGTAGGGGCGAGTTCATGCTCTTCTACCTCCACACGGTCTGTAGTGAACTGGAAAGCTAGATTCTGCCACTCGGCATACCTGCGCGATCCAAGTAACACGAAACCGGGAGTGCGAGGTACGCGTCCCCCTTCGAGCCACATGCCGACGTGGGTGTCATCTTGCAATACTAACTTCTGATCGCTGATGTTCGTGATCTTCAGATAGCGAGTTTTCCCCAACCCAGTCACCAGACTCGGTACCCATCTTTCTCCTCGAGTAACCAACAGCTTCCGGTGGCTCGACAAGATGAAACCCTTCCGAATCTCGATCGACTCTCCGACTCCCAGCTGGCAATGCTCTCCGAGCTTGACCTGCGTAACTTTCTCTCCGTAGAGTTGACGTCGCCCGGCTAGCTGAATCCGCACTTCGTCTGGAAGATTTATTGATCCATCAGCCAGATCGAGGCGAATGCCAGCTGGCACCATGAAGTCCATCCCCAGGATCAGGTCTTGGCCACCTGTGGGCGGACCGACCCACGCGTCGAAGTAGTACACCAGTGATCCAGCGAGCGTCATCTTGATTCTGGTACGCCCATCCGCCATATAGGGATTCTTACCAACTCCTTCACATTCCAACTCTTGACTGTTGTCTATGTAGCACCCAACCTTACGAGCAAAGGCGGCATCCAGAATGGACACCTCGGCGCCGCTGTCAAACAGCAATGTGGCTCTTTCGTTGTTGATCTTCCCCATGGCTTTCGCCTGCCGGAATTTCTTGTCTGGCACATGGTACTTCCAATATCCTCGCGACTCTCCGTGCAGGAGATCCAGAGCCATCGTCACTTCTGATCGCGAATACTCGTCGACTTGGTGGAGGCTGGAGATCGCCATGGTACGTTTGTCATGAAGGTCACATGTATTGTCCGTCGGCCGAATCAGCTTACTCACCTCTGACTTCGACTGTTTTTCGACATATGCATAGATGCAGAACTGAAAACGCTCGTCTCGTACCGGATTCAAACCCGGCGAGTGTTCTAGTTTAACATCTTTTCAGACGCTTGCGGGAGCATTCCACCGTGCTTGGTGGGGTTGTACCATTGACGGATCAAGTTGTAGAACTCTTCCATCGGGCACTCTCCGGCTCCGTGGACCTCGCCGCAGGCCTTGCAGACGAAGAGGCAGCGATCGGTCGGGTGGCCCTTCTTGCCACACTTCTCACATGTCAGACGCTTCCAGCAACCAAGATCGGTGTGCTTCGACGATTCACAGTGGGAACATGGCTTCCGCGGGACTTCTCCCTCGAGAGGTCCGGCTGGACGATCGAGGCGACGGTCGTTGGAGTCTCGACTAGGACGGCGTTGCTCCTGATCCGATCGCGATCGAGTCGGCTGGTCCGGCGTTGCCGCGAAGTACACCCTGCGCAGATCTCCTTCTCCTTCCGATCCGCTGGTTTCCGGTTCGGACTCACTCGAGTTGGCCGTTGTACGGACTGTACGAACCGCGCGAGCGTTGGCGGATGGGGTGATCCCAGTTGGCATCTTCTGCTTGGGTTTGATGGATCCATACACCGTTCTTCCTTGCCTCGCCTTCGCGCGTTGTCGAGATCGTAGTGTTTCTTCGAGAGTGTCTGCGTCCGGGATTCTTAGCAGTGCCAGTTGGCTTGCTAGATCGCGATCGTCGAGTGTTTCGATGAAGTGATCGACATGCTCACGGCGGACCTCAATCGATCCATCCTTGATCGAGAGCTGAGCTCGCAGACCGGCGACATTCAGACGGTGCAGATATTCCAGCGGCGATTCATCCGATCGCTTTCGCGCATGGTAGTACTGTCTCGCGACAGACACGCCACGTCCGCAGTATTGAGTCTGGAAGTTCTTAGACAAGCTCTTCCAGTTGCTGCGCGTCGTTCGACTCAGCTGTCGGTACCAGTTACGTGCGGGTCCAGTGAGCAGATCTCCAAACACCAGACACTTCTCGCCATCGGGAGCTTGATCGCGAACAAAAGCGGACTTCAGTTTGCCGAACCAGCTTCTGGCACGATCTTCGTCGTTGTCCTTCCCCGAAAATTCCTTCAGTTCTGAGATCGCGGAGACTCGGATCCTTGTGGCCGAGAGTGTTCCGCCGCCTGTAGTTCCAGCAGATACGACTACGGCACGAGGGGCAGCATCGACGCTCAGGTCGTCCGGATCGTATTCGCTCGGGTGAGAATGGTCCCGGCGATTCGACTCCACGGACTCCATGTCAACGTCTTCAGTTTCAGGTGGCTCGGTTTGGTCGACGACTCGCGTGGTCGAGATCGCTTGCTGTTCCTTCAGGAAATGCTCCATTGCTGCATTGAAGAACGATTGCATGCGTTCAGGGGGAGCTTGGGCTCGATCGCTCGACGCGATCACTGTCGGCTTGGTTTCCGATCTCTCCTTTCGCGACTGTAGCATGGCTGCTCCGGCCGGCCCAAGTGTCATCCGCTGCAGCTCGATCGAGCTGTCCGATCCCGCTTCGGATGTGGCTGAGCCATATTGCGACGATCCGGTTTGGCTGCGAGTCGGCGTTGGTCTTTCACGTTGAACCGGGACGACACTACCGACAAGGGGCGTCAGCTTCGCGAACAGGCTCAGCGTTGATTCCCTGATGATTGGCAATTCCAAGTCGAATAGCTCGTTCGCCCGAGCACGATCCCCTCTTCTTTCAGCATGCGCATCAGAAGTTTCACCGCCTCAAGTTGGCTGGTTACTTCCTTCGGTGCCTTCACTGGGCCTTGCAGTTCCCCGATTGGCTTCGGGCGCACGATCTTCATTACGGGATCTTCGTGCAGGAACTTGTACAGGTCCTTGTAGAAGAAGGCAGACTCCAGTTGCTCGTCCGTCCACGTGTTGCGATCCTCCTGGTCTTCGGCTTCAGACTCCGGTGCCTTCAGCTTCTTGCGTGAGGTCTTCGACTTCTTCTTCTTCGAGGTTGCGTGCGGAACTGGAGGAGTGGTTTGGATGAAGGTCCTTCGGTTTTCACCGTCGGACCTTCGTCCGGCGGATCGCGATTCGCATCGCGTTCCGCGGGGGTCCCCGAGGGGACCTGGAGAGGGGTTTGAGGCTTGTCTTCTAGGTCCATCGCTGAACCTTCCTCTTTCACATCGTCAGAGCTCCTCCCAGCACTCTCACGATCAGATGATCCTGGCGCTTTCAGCGCCGTCGGCGGCGACCCTTCTTCCGTCGACGACTCGTTTCCTGATTCCATCTTGATTTTGACGTCTTCTTCTGTGGACTCACGGTGAAATCCCTGTGAATCACCAGAAGATCCGGGCACGCGCACCATAGTGGCGAAGTAGGATCACGAAAATTCCTGTCGTGATCTCCGGCTTACCAGCGGTACGCCCGGACTGCCGACTATCGGAGGGGGTACTCCGTTGATCTGGCGCGATCGGAACCTTGTATTCACCTTGTGTACCCGACGGCGGGGCGGGTTACGCTCTTCCGGTGTTCACTGAAGGCGTCGGTGGTTATCAAGACGGGATGGGGAGCTGGACTGCTCCTTCCGGGGAACTGGAGGGTGACGGCCACGCGGGTATTCTTCACGCGGTCGTCGGTCGTCTGCCGATCGGGGCCTGGTGGGGCTTGATCGGCGTGGGGGGTGTCCTTGGGTGTGTTCCTTTACGTGCTTGCCGCCTCCTATGGCGGGGTCTTCTGGGGGGAGTTAAGTGGTTGCGCACCTGGCCAAGCGATCCAGGGGCTCCCGTGCAACTACCTTGCGCGACGAGGTGAGTTCGGAGTCGTCAGGAGGGCCAATATACTTCCCAGCCTGGAATGAACGAACGCCACTTGTGTTGCAAGGGAAAGCTTCTTCTTATCGAATTAGGTAAAAACAAACAATGATCTCAGTTTCCTATCCTCCCTCCCCTTACTGGATTCTTTCACCCATCTCCCGAGGTACCTTCCACGGATCCTTACTCCAGAGTGATTGCGGGTGTGGTACGCCACGATCGTCATTTGTGATCGGGATCGCGATCGCAGTTGGGACCACGATCGCATACCGAAATGATCGCACCATACCGCATACCGGTATACACCGATGACTGATGGCGCCTCTGTACCCATCGGGTCACCATACCCCTACCCCTTAGGTCCAGTCCAATTTATCCATGGTCAGTCTCCATCAAATTCCGACCATGCGTCCCGTCCCGTCCGACTCCAAACCACCGTTAGTCCATCACAAAAATATCCAGCATCCACTTCACCACAAGTTCCTCGATTCGCATCTTGTTCGACCAGGCACCTTGGGCAGCCAGGTTAGCAAACTGCTCCCACCAGTGTACACGCTCCCTGATCGCGGCCTTAGTGTCGAACTTGCTCAACGTGTGCGAGTTGATGTACGGCCGGAATGTCAGCAACGTAGTTCCTTCTGGTGTCTTTGCCGCAGTCAGGTTATTGTCCGCATCTTGTCCGAAGTCGTAGTCGGACTCGCTTGAGCTGGAATCCTCGCTGCTCGAGTCACCGCTTGGGTCTGGATCCGCTGGCGGGCTAGTGTCCTGACGCTTCTCCTTCTTGGGCGGCTTCCTCTTGCCGGCGGAGCGCCTGGAGCCAGAATGCGGGGTTTGCTCTGCATTGGATGCACCTTGTGTCCTGGATGCGGACTGCGCCCTGGATACGGACGTCCTTGTTGTCGCCCCTTGCGCCGCCTGGACACTTTGCGTCGCCGCGGCGTCTTCAGCACCATTCTCCCTCTTCACATGCTTCTCTTGGTTCTGCGGGAATGGCTGCTGGACAGTCGCGAGCAATTGTGCGGCTGCGACTTCGGTCATGTTCTTTGAACCCAGATTTCCATCTCCCTGATTTGCGACATTTGCGACATGTCTGATGACGCCACTGGTTACTGGATACACGGTTGCTGAATCAGGGGGAGGAGACCCTTCAATCTTGACTTGAGTTGCTGAATGAGGGGGATGAGTTGCACGAAACGCTTGAACTTGGGTCAATGTTGCACGAAGGTCCCGCAACTGCCCAGCTTGAAACTTCTGCATATTTTTGGAAGTCTCACGTTCTTGTCTCAGTGCAGCCTCTGCATCCTGGACTTTCTGCCTCAGGCTCTCCATTTCCGACATTTGCTCCCGCTGCACACCTTCATCGCAGCGCGCACGTTCCGCGTCAATCTCCGCTTGCATGCGCTCAGCGTAGGCAGCACCCAGACGTTCCTGCTCCAGGACATCAGCTCGCGCTGCATCCTGGGCGGATTCCTGAGCTCGTCGTTCATCCTGGGTCTGACGCGCTTCCAAGTCCTGCGCACGGCGTTCAGCTTCGAGACGAGCAGTCTCAGCACGTACAAGTCGGTCCGTGAGTTCTTGGACATGTCGGCGTGCATCCAGATCGCGTTGGTCTCTACGTCGCTCTCGCTCCATGGCTTCCAAGCGTTCTCTGGCGAGAAATTCCTCCTGCTCGTTCTCCATTCGGGCCTGCCACTCTTGCTGGTGCCGCAAGACGTTCAACTCGATTTGGGCTGGCCCAGAGCTGACGGACGACTCTGATCTGGAATGCCGAGATGATTTCCTGGAGGAACGACTGGATACCGACGGTAACTTGGATCTCGACGAGTGTCGTGAACATGTGTCATCCTTCGAGCTCCGATGTCTGCTTCACCGCTCACTGCCAGAGTCTTCTTCATCAGGATTCACTGTCACACCCCTGGATGTCACTGATGGTATCCTAGATTCAACGTGCGGCTTGGACATGGCAGGCTGGATAGCTTGCTCAGGCTCAGCCATTACGACATCATCCTGGTTAACAAGAGCGGGGCGTGGTGGAAGCACTGTTCTGGTTACGTAAAACCCCATCGAAGCGTCAGCAGCGGCAACGCCGCCTCCACCTTGGGCTACAAGTGCTAAAGCACCACCTCCAGCGTACGGCATGTGTGACGACGCGCTCCGACCGGTCGACATCAATGATGAAGATGATGAACTCCCTCGTGAAGTCTGCGCCCCTGACGTTACACTCTCATCCGAAGACCTTGAGGTGCCAATGACGCTAGGCAGCGTGGCAAAGATTGTGTCCATGGCTTCAGCATCCTGGCTCTCGGCGTCCTGGGTTACAACATCCTGGACACTCGAATCCTGACGCGATCGACTCGTCGAAGATTGGTACACTGGCAATGAAGACAGCGACGGAGTGGACAGTGCGGACGGAGTCGAAGGGACCAGCGGTCGCGGTGGTCGATGCTGGGAGCGCTTCAACCGAGGTTCGCTGTCACTTGATCCCCGAGGACTCCTGGTTACCCTGAGTCCGGTTGCCCTGAATCTCAAGACAAACTCTCGTCCAAGCACATCCCTGTCGTAGTCAGTCATCAATAGATCGCCTTGTGCATCTTGAGTGTGATACTCTAGTCTTGGCGATTGCTCTTGAATCCTGAGTGCAGGTTTCTCCTAAAGAAAGGAAATCACCTTGAAGCGCACTCCAGCGATGACTTGCCTCCATTCCATGAGTTCAACAGCAAGACACGCCTGACCTTCACTCGTCACACTGCGTACCAAGTCATCCGGAATCCTGGACACATGCGTCTTGGACCATTCAGGAATCAAGTTAAGAACTCGAAACCGGCTTCAAAGAGCGGTGTCTGCAGGACAACGACACATTCACGTGACGTCAACATCGTCGGTGGGATCTGGATCGCAGTGAGATCTTGGGCAGTGCCAACACCCCAGCGGACAGGATTCACTTCGGAGATCTAGGCATCATCTTGACTTTCCATCGAAGAACGCCACTTGAAGTAGTCTCCCGTCGCGAACGCCGCCTCGAAGTACGTGTTGACATCCGGCCTCGGTGTCGGCCACGCAAAATCCACATTCGGAGGTGCAATTCGTCCAGAATGCAACTCCTCCCAACGTCGAACTTCCCGGCGAACGTACATCACTGCGCGCTCTCCATCCAGCACCACGTCTTCTGCCACGGCCGCCAGAGCTCCAGAACTCACGCCTTGAGCATCAGTCCGCGACTCCAACTTGGGCAAGACGTCAGGATTTGGCGCAGGAGCCTCCAATGCGAGTGGTGGCGAGTCAGGATACACAGCTGCATCCTGGGTCTTCTCCTCCTCCTTCACGCGTACGGACTCCCGCTTCACTTCCACGACATCATCCGAAGCTGACGACTCAGAAACCAAGTCAACCACCTCCGGGGGCTCAACCAATTCGACGCCTCCCTCAGACGCCTGAGCACCACCTTCGCGGGTGTGCTCCTCCGGGACGCCAGGCATCCCCAATCCTCGACTCACGTTTGTCGAACCTCGCATCCTGGACGAATCTTGGTCATCCTGGGTTTGCGGTTCAGCAACCGGTTGATCTTGAACTGGAAACACCACGGCGTTCCCACCTTGCGCTGCCTCGCTCTCGCGAGCAGCCTTCCGCGCAGCCCGAGCCTCTCTGGAGATGGTGTCCAGATCCTTGTGCTCCTCCGCCGGCAATCCTTGCACACGACGCGACTGACGTGACGCCTCACCGCGCCCGCTACCTCCGCGTCCAGCCTTCTTGGGCCCTCGTCCTTCCGGAATTCTGAATGAATCCAGACGTTGACGGGCACTCAGCAGTTCTTCAACACTTGGGCTCGTTGAAATCCTCGATAATCAAATCCGGGCACGCGCACCAGCTGTGGAGAGGTCGATGAAACCTTTACCGCCCAGGGGGGTTCGTATAGCGCGCTCCAGGAATTCCTCCTCCAGGATTGAAGGGGGAAGACTTGTAGGAGTCAACAAGTATCCAAGATCTCACCGCGAAGCGAAACCTTGGGTTCTTGGTGGCGTGGGTACCTTGCGGAATCCCTGTCGGCTCGTTTGTCTTTGACGAAACGGCACTTCACCGAGCTTGTGGCCTTGAAGTTGTGCCGAGCGTACGTCCACTTCAGGATGCACTCCCAACGACAGAAAGGCAGAGTGTAGTCTGGATTTCACACCCAGAGTATCGGAAATTCAGGATGCACCCCAAACACCAATAGCCAACAAATACAGAGTTATATACAATACAAATAGCCGTCACTTATTGTTATCGACCCTTGGGCGGTGGGTCACTCGCTAGGCTCACTCGAGTCTTACAATTCAGACACCTAGTCAGTCTGAACACTCGTATAAAACGCGCACCACTCTCAATTAAGAGAGAAACTATCAAATACTATAGTCAGTCGATACACACAGCAGTTAAACTATCACTTCGGGGGACAACTGCTAGTCAGTCACCTCGAATAGCAAGGGAATATGAAATGGGCAAACACCAGCACGCTAGCGACCCAACTAGGATATGAAATAGGTGGGTCAACCCAGGGTGCCGGAGCGCCTCTGGTCACCACCTAACTGGACTTGATGTTATGAGGTGGAGATGCCACAGACGACCCGTCCTTAATGGTCGCAGCGCCTCTTGTTGTATCGCGGTCGTAGTCTCGGGTCCTCCGGATTTCCGTCGGCAGGCTTGGCCGAATTCACTTGCGCAGTACGGGGTAAAACAAACTCTGTTGTTGGCTGTAAGCCTCAAACTATCAATTCTTTCTAAATCTCGGCTCTGGGTGATTTGTCTTGATTTCACTATGGCTTGGGTCAAATTGTCTTTGCTTCAGTATGGTCTGGGTACATTGTCTTCGTAGCTTCAAAAGCGTCGGCTCGACAGTTCTGCTGGGTTCTTTGGCGGTAGTTCAATTGCATTTCACTTGACGACGTATGTAATGGGGCTACACATTCGGTTCACCTCCTACCTTAGTGCAACATGCACTAATGGATACATTCAGGTTGACCACTCCACAGGGTGGTCCACATTCATAGCAAAGCCATATGACTGGTAGGAAGTAACACCTTTCTACCAATGAGAGTCATTCAATAGATAAGGGTTCTGCCAGCCATCCAATGACAGAACCTCTCATTATAAATATCAGTTTTAGGAGGAAACCCCATTTACAATCAATACAGTTCTCATTTGGCACCAAAGCTACCGTTCGGTTCCTTTATCTAGGTTTAAGTATACTTGCGGATACAAGTATACTGAACTTAAGTAAATTACTTCTACGCTTCCTCATACACGTGCGCACACGTGTAAGCTTAAGTAGTGGGGCTAAGCAGACCCATTACACCTGGTAGCACTTTGTAGTCCGTCCAACGACCGACTAACACGTTCGTATGGAATACGAACGCGGGGCTGAGAACCTGCCCTCGGACAGTAACATGTCCGTGGGTAGCCCAAACACGTCTGCAACGCATGTTGCGCGTGCAGACTGCCCCCACCTGTCGGAACCAGAGTGGGAGGCCCTCCAACAAATGTCAACAGTCATTGGGGAAGCGGCGGTAGCAACGATGTTGCGAACGCTATCGCCGACGGAGCAACACGGTGTTGCTCTGAGTTTCATCGTGAAGGAACAGCGTGAAACCGCTGCTCGAACCTCGGTGTCGCCATCGGCCACACCGCGCGTGGAGTCATAGAAACTCCACGTAAGCAGCTACGTTGGAAGAGAGGGCGAACCTCTCCTCCGTTGGCTTGTCGAGGTCGACACTGCCATTACGGCTCGACGTATCGTCGACCCGTTGTCGAAGATTGCGTTCGCCATGTCATGTCTTGGCGGACGAGCGAGGAGTTGGGCGTATGGACGCCGACTCACAGACCCTACGTGCTTTAGCACGTATGAGGATTTCAAAGAGGAGCTCAAACTAGCGTTTGAGCCCCCGCAGAACGAGTTCCGATCGAGGGCGGAGTTCCTCGATCTGCAACAGGGCAAGCATGACGTGCATGCTTACGCCCAAAGGGCACGGTATTTGGTCTCGAACATCGTGACCAACCCGATCGACAAGGCGACAAAGGTCGTCACGTTCATGAAGGGCCTTAGAGATGGGCATGTAAAGACCTATCTCTTCCGAGAGTATCCAAATACTCTCGAGGCTGCATTTGCGCTCACAATGCAAGAAGAGTTTAGCCTGCGGCAGGCTAAACTGCATGTGAACGCCCCACGGCTAATGCCACGACCGGTGGTAAGGCCGTCGGGAGGTCCCGAACCAATGAACCTCTCGAGTGCGACCGCTGCTGGCCCCCAGCAGCGTCGTGGATCAACGAATGTGCGTTGTTTCCGCTGCGGAAACATCGGTCACTACGCTCGCGAGTGCACAGCACCTGTGCACGCGGCGAGGAGCCGTCGTGGCGATACTGGGTATCGTCACGGGCAAACAAAAAACTAGAAGGACCAGCAGGCGCGGGGCGCCCTGCTGGTGATGCGGTCGAGCGTGTCGACATCGGACACGCTGCAATGAAGATCGCTGCCCCCAGTGAGAGTCAATCTCACTGCAAGAAGCAAGATGACAAGCCGAACCTTGTCATCCTGAAGGTAAGCTCGAAGAGATAGAAGTCTCTTCGTGCTCTAGTGGACTGTGGAGCGTCGAACAACTTTGTTCGACTGCAGAGCCTTCCAAGGCTTGACTTCGAGGAGGTGAAAACACCTCGAAGTCTATTGGAAGTGAGGCTAGCAACGGGTGACGTTGTTAGAACCGAGAAGCGTATCGTACGCGTACGCTTCTCTTATCAAGAGAAGGAGTTCGTCGACGAGCTTATCATCCTGGAACTGGACGATAAGTTCGATATGGTGTTGGGCATGCCACGGCATGATCCGGTGATCGACTGGACGAAGCGCACGATCGTGCGCTTCGGGAGCAGCAGCAGCGCGACAGAGAGCGATGGCCCTGTCGGCGCAGCCCATGCACCACGTGGTGCATGCGGCCCTCCACCAGAGACAGCGCGGAATGCGGCTGTCTCCGATCACCCCAAGCGAACGCCAACGACTGCGAGAGTCGTTGGAAGCAGATGTGAACCGAATCAGCAGGGCCTGATTCAATCGGATTCGAGAGGGTCTCGAAGCGTCCGGGGCGACGCGGTCGTGTCGACTGATAATGTCGACACACAGTTTGTCGAAAGACACTCCGCCGTTAGGCGTAGAGGTAAAGAAGGCGCGTCGGCTCTGGGAGCCGACGCTGCAAGCAGTGCGGACGGTTGCAAACGTCCCGCACCGGAAATGCTTGCGAGCTCGCGTGCAGCCGGGCTGCACGACGAAGCGGTGCGGGATCAAGCCGGGCTTGAACGCGTGCGCCCGCGGGTAAAACCCGCCAGCGAATACAAGGAACAACTGTCCACGGCCGGGCCTGGACAAGAAGAAACTCGCGGAGCCAGGCTCCGCACGAGAAGTGAACGGCGCAAGCGAGAAAAGCTGCACAAGTCTCGGTCAGGGACCGAGACGCTACAAGCAGTGTCTGCCGGGCAGACACAGGAGTTGGAGACGACCGTCGAGACATTGAGTGTCTTGACGCGTACGAGTATTGGTCTCCAATACAAGAAGATGAGGCTGGATAATCCTCCGACGTTAGCGTCGGAGTTGATGTCGCTCCCATTCACAAGCTGGAAGCGTTTAGCTCGCGACCTGCACGATGGACGCATCGAGCAGATCTGCATCCTCTCGGACGTCGAAAGGATGACGTGTGAAGCAGAAGAGCTGAATCAGCTCATCTCTGAGGGCGCGGACGCCCTCAGCGCGAAGTCGAAGAAGGAACGCTTCGACGAGCAAGACTGGGACTCGCTCAAGGCGAGCCCCTTTTACAAGGTCTTGCGTGAGTACAAGGATGTACTCCCGGACGACATTCCTGCGGAGGTACCGCAGGACAAGGGTAGATTGATCTCGTGCCGGGAACGAAGTATTGCGTCACGCGACAGTGGCCACTGCCGCGTGAGCAAGTCAAGGCCATCGACGACTTCTTTGAAAGTCGTCGCAAGGCAGGACAAGTGCGGGAATCGAAGTCCCCGCACAGCGCGCCTACGTTCTGTGTGAAGAAACCACAGGGCGGGTGGCGCATCGTTCATGCGTACAACAAGCTGAACGATGCGACGGTACCGGCACAGACGCCGATACCTCGAAAAGATGTGATCATCGATTCGATGACCTCGAGTACTATCTTCAGTACTCTGGATCTGAGAGACGGGTTCTATCAGATCCTCATGCGTGAGAGTGATATCCCTCTCACAGCGGTAAGCACTCCGAGCGGCATGCTCTGGGGGTGGCTCGTGATGCCGCAGGGACTGAAAAACGCCCCAGCGACGTTCAACAGGTGCGTCACGCACTTGTCGCGCTCCGTGCGCGACTTCGCACCGAGCTATTTCGATGACGTGTTCATTCACAGCCGGGCTGTGAATGGGAGATCGGATGTGGAGATGCATACAGAGCATCTCCGCAAGTTGCTTGAGCTCATGCGAAAGCACAAGCTCTATGCGAACCTGAAGAAGTGTATCTTCGGGGCGACCGAGATATCCGTACTTGGGTGTCTCGTGGGGAAGAACGGCGTACGCTCTGACCCAGGAAAGGTCAGAGTGATCAATGAATGGCCTACGCCTTCAAACGTAAAGGAACTGCGGCAGTTCCTTGGACTCGCCACGTACTTGTGCAAGTACGTGAGCAACTACGCGGGCAAGATTCGCCCGCTGTCGCAGCTCTTAAAGAAAGAGGCTGCATGGGAATGGACTGCTGATTGTCAGCAGGCCTTTGAAGCAGTCAAGCAGGGCTTGACTGAGGCGCCGATCTTGGCGGTGGCCGACCAAGATCGCCCATTCCACGTTGTGTGCGATGCATCCGATTTCGCGATCGGATGCGCACTGATGCAACTCGATCACGAAGGTCGTGATCGTGTGGTTTACTACCAATCGCGTCAGCTGAAACCAGCTGAGCGCAATTGCCCGGTACATGACAAGGAACTCCTTGCCATGAAGTATGCACTCGCAAAGTTTCGAGTGTGAGTAGACCATTCGTGGTCTACACCGACCACGCATCGTTGCGTACGTCGATCAAGTCGCCGCACATATCACAAAGAATGACACGGTGGCTGTCATTCTTTGCTGAATACAACTTCCAGGTTGAGTACAAACCTGGAAGATTGAATGTCGTGGCCGACGCGCTTTCGCGTCGACCAGATTATGCGGTGCAAGAGGCCGACGCCAACTGCGTTGGCGTCGTCAGGACGACTACACCCTCGTCGTCCTTGTTGGATGACGTGAAGGCCGCATACGCACATGATGCGGATGCAAAGCAGTTGTTGGAGTACTTCTCCACACCTTCTGACAAGTCTCGTCAGAAGCTGGCCAAACACCTTCGTGCCCGTGTACACCGTTATCGTGTACACAATGGTCTGCTGCTATACAGCGCAGTCGACGACAACGCAGATCACATTGTCGTGCCGGATGATCATGAGCTGAAGCTCAAGATCACGTATGAGTACCACGATGCCCCGACATCGGGACATCCTGGCCGTGAGAAGACATATTTGCTTCTCACGCGTGACTTCTATTGGAGTCACCAGTACAAGTGGGTACGCAAGTACGTTCGTGCTTGCGAGGTATGCCAGCGTGTGAAGCCTGCGCCCAACTCGCAGGCTCCGCTTCAATCACTACCGACTCCGTCGGAGTGCTGGCAGTCCATTTCAATGGACTTCGTTTTTGGTCTTCCGCAAGACAACAAGCGGAGGACTGGTATTGTGGTCTTTGTTGACCGCTTCAGCAAGATGGTGCATCTTGCTGCAGTACCAGCCGAGGTGGCAGCCAACCAGACGGCATGTCTGTTTGTCGACATGGTGTTTAGACACCATGGTATGCCACTCGACATCGTGTCGGATCGGGATCCGCGCTTTACAGCGCGATTCTGGCAAGAAGTGTTTACACTTCTTGGGACGCAGTTGTCCATGTCGACTGCGGATCACCCGCAGACCGACGGACAAACAGAGCGTGTCAACCGCGTGTTGGTTTACACCATGAAGAGCTACGCGGACTCGTTCCATCAATGGAGCGACTGCTTGCCGATGGCGGAGTTCGCAATCAACAACTCGGTGCATGTCTCGACTGGACACACACCGTTCTACATGAATGCCTTGAGTCACCCCCGCGTACCGAGCGTACTCGGTGCATGTCTCGACTGGACACACACCGTTCTACATGAATGCCTTGAGTCACCCCCGCGTACCGAGCGTACTCGGTGCGGTAGCTCCTTTTTTAAGTGGGGGAGGGTATCCGGTTAATTCAAAATAACCGGATAAGCACGCTGATACAAGCAATGTATCAGCTGTGACGATTCGCGCACGTACTGCGCGCAGTCATGGCGACGACAAGACAGTGTCTACGACGGGCGTAGACACTTCAAACGACAACGAACATCACGCGCAGGCCGGGCCTGCTGCGAACAAAGAGCACGAACTGAACCAGGGGTTCAGCTCGGATGCAATGGACTTTGTCCAGCGTCGACAAGCCGTAATTCGGTTTGTCCAAGATGCAATAACAGCTTCTGTCGATCGACAGAAGCTGAATGCCGATAACACCGGCAGGGGAAACACAAATGAATTCAAAGTTGGTTCATTAGTTCTGTTAGCTACGCAGAACCTAGCTAAACATGCAGTTTCTGATTTCGGAGCAAGCAAGCATGCTCCACACTTCATTGGGCCATTCACCGTGTTGGCGAAGCATGGCAACGCGTACACACTGGACATACCGTCCAGCATGCGCTTGCACCCAACGTTTTACGTTGGGCGACTGAAGCCGTACGTGCAGCACGAGTCACCTACGTCTGGTGACTCGCCAAAGCGCTCTCGAGCGCAGCGACGCGCTTCAAGGCGCCAGAGAGCCTCGTCCCGACCTCGACCTTTACGTTCGAGGTCGTCTGCGCAACCTCCGCGAGCTGAGCCTTCAACAAGCTCAGCTCCTGACGCAGAGCAGCGAACTGCGACGCTTGGAGACGCTCAACAGCCTCCAAGCGAGACTCAAGGTTTGGTTGACAAAACCCGGGGCGTCATCCCGCCCCACCCCCCCCCACCCCCGTTGCGAGACGCACGCGGGGCAACTCGCTGGATCGTCCAGCGAATTGTTGGTCATCGGAACCAGATCCGAGGTCCGGTTCATTTTCGAATTCGTTGGAGAGCATTTCCTCCCCAACACGATACGTGGGAATCACGGAATGTCCTGATGGAGGACATTCCGGAAATGGTGACGGCGTACGACGGCCGCCACCTCCGCCGAAGGGCGTAAAACTTGGGCGAGTGCTGTAGACGCCTACAGCACTCGAATAAGTGCTGCGATTATCCGCAGCACTAGAAGACGCCTGCGCCTGAAAACTGGCGCGCAGGGTCTTGAGGTCGTCAGGTACACACATGGACGTGTACCCATTGATGTCCCGCTCGGTGATGCGTACTGCTCCGGGGTAGCAGTACTCACAAGCAGTGTCATAAGGCACTGCGCAAGGAAGTCCAATACCGACTGCACCATGGTGCAGTCGTTCAAGTTTACCACGCTTCGAGAACTTCTCGTAGCGCTCCCGCGCCTGGCTAATCCGGTCGCGATAGCCAGCGGGGTTCTTGTTGAAGTTTTCAACAAAGGCACTCCAACTCCGACAAAGTGCCTGCCACTCGGGCACTTTGCTTCTGCGAGAAGTCTTCTTGCTCGCAAACCATCGGAGCTCATGGAAGAGCCCGATGTAGTAGTCGCGCCTTTGATTCGTCAGCGGATCAAAGTGCAATCGCTTCGCGACGTCATCGTCAACGATGGCGTTGCACGAATACAGCGCATACAGATTCGGTGGCGCAGCCGCACCGAATCGGCTGCTAATCTCAAACTGAGACGGCATCCACGGCTCGCGCACTGGATCAGTGCGCGAGGTCGCAACAACAGCGGATGGAGCGGAGTCAACTCCATCCCGCGGAGACGTTAAGGCTCCAGCGGCAGCGAGCGGTGTTCCACTGACGCTGCGCGAACGCTTCGAGCCCGAAGCGTTCGAGTCGTCCTCGCATGGACGACGCAGACCCACATTGGGGTCAGTGTGGCCCGGAGACAAGGTGTCCTTGTCTCCTTCGAGTTCCCCCTCCTCGACTTCGCTTCCGTAGTCGAGGGGAACTCCCTCTCCACCCGGAGAGTAGATACCCACTCCGGTTTCGACAGCAATGATCTTGTCTGTCTTGTTTCGGATGGCATGTTTCTCATGCCATCTCGAGTGGTATCCAGCGACAGAGAGGCGACTCTCTGTTGCCGCGCTTGTCGACACCGCCATCGAGGCGATGTCAGTAGCGGTCGTGGCTGAAGCAGCGGCCGGCGTCTTAGACGAAGACGTCGTTGGCGTGCTCATTGGGAATGAGCACGTGTTCTCCCAAAAAAAATACGGATTGACGTGTCGAGACCGGCACGTCAAATCCTAACGGGGGGATGGTGTAGCGGGGCTACACATTCGGTTCACCTCTTACCTTAGTGCAACATGCACTAATGGATACATTCAGGTTGACCACTCCACAGGGTGGTCCACATTCATAGCAAAGCCATATGACTGGTAGGAAGTAACACCTTTCTACCAATGAGAGTCATTCAATAGATAAGGGTTCTGCCAGCCATCCAATGACAGAACCTCTCATTATAAATATCAGTTTTAGGAGGAAACCCCATTTACAATCAATACAGTTCTCATTTGGCACCAAAGCTACCGTTCGGTTCCTTTATCTAGGTTTAAGTATACTTGCGGATACAAGTATACTGAACTTAAGTAAATTACTTCTACGCTTCCTCATACACGTGCGCACACGTGTAAGCTTAAGTAGTGGGGCTAAGCAGACCCATTACAACGTACCACTGTCTTCGAATTCAAATAGTCAGTGGTCAACCGTCAAGATTCTGGTATTCTGGAGTCAGGATTCAGGATGTACTTGTCATCCAGACTCTTTGGGCTTCCAGCGCACGACTTGGGTGTTGGTAGTGGATGATCTTGGTTCAGTGTCTTTAGTAGTCGCTCTGAACCACAGCAAGATGAGGTACAATCTGAGATACGTTCTCAACTGCACTTTCCGCCAGGCTTTAGGCACTCATCGTAAGGGAAAGTCCGGGGGCTGGACATAATGCGGGTTTGCAATCGTGGATTTGTACACATCCAGGATACACACTTCCAGCCAGTTGGGCCCATATGTGGTTAGGCGTAAGATCGTTCCATAAATCAGTCGCACGCGTACAGCCGAGTCACATTCTCCATTCCATCCAATAGCATCCATGCTCGAAATTTTAGACCAGAGTCGCGACGGAGGTGCGTCACAGAAAAACCAGGAACACTGTCAATGTCTGACGGACGTTGCACTTTTCAGTGAAAGGCGACAGGGTGTCTTGATTGGCTGGTCTCATTTCCCGTGTTATAGTGACCTAGGAACAATAGTGACCGAGATCTCGGCTGGGTCTAATAAAACCCCGGCCGACGTTAAAAGCCTCGTTTGTACCCATTCTGTGTCGTACCCTCGGCTGTGTAGAGCCGGCTATACGATTTCCTACAGAGATCTGTTTACACTTGATATTTGTATAGAGATATAGGACTAGCTAAATGATGATCTACAGAGGCTCTCAGAGCTGTACAATAAGAGAAATAAATCAGCAGTCTTCCCCCCAAGCCACCAAGGGTCAAGTCCGTCTTCGGTACGTCTAGCTAGCTTGTCTTAGGGTCTGGATACGCTCGGCTGCGTGGGATGCCTGTCAGTGAGCTTGAGGTACATTGAACCGAGAGTTTATTGCTGGTCAGTCCAAGAGATAGGAGTGGCTGAGAGTTAGGGACGACGGAAAGTGTCGGTCCCTATATATTGGAGGAGCCCGAGTGTTCCAAAGTGTATTTCACTACCCGCCGAGGTTACCCTCGGCAAACCCGTATTAGGCGTGACTGTGGGGGTTCGCGCGAAAGCGCAATATTGCATTCTAGCCCTCGCTCGTGGCTAGTAGTGCAGGTTTTAAGGTTGTCCGAACTCAACCTTGGTATACAGAGGTGCTTGCAACCAACCCGGTGTAAGGGATCGCTCTTGGTCTCCAAGTATTGATCCAACGTTCGTTAACCTTTGTAAGGGAAGCGTGTGTTGTTGGTGGGACACATACCGTTTGGTAGTGAAATTTTCTGCGTGCTCCTACGCGACAGAAATCAAATGATGTTTTCATTTTGCACAGGTTTGGTGCTCTGAAAAGCTAATGTAGCGGCTGTTTCCTTAAACAATACGACAAGATAAATTCCAGGAGCGGTGAAAAGTATTCTCCTTGGTGTGATGCACATGAAATCCCCGTGTCGTTGGTCATTATGGGAGGGCTTCCACCCTGTGTTTGAAGTATTCGAAGGGGCAACGTATCAAAGGTTTTCAAGTAGGACGACAATATCATGGTTTTTTAATAATAAAAAAACACAGCGTCGGATTAAATGGATTGACAAAGTTTTAACTTGCCGTCAATGAACGTCGGTTGTACTGAGGTTTAAGAAAATGACAAACAGAATTCTTCGGTGTACGCACGGTATCCTGTTCAAGAAGATAAACATGTGAGTAAAAAGCTTGAGTCCTTTTAAGTATTGTCACAACAAACCTTGAAACATGGTTTGCAATGGTGCCAAACGTGAAATGCAACATCCTGCGCGATAACCGATGCTACCAAGGAAGAGTTCATATTGTTGCGAGCCGCCTTGATATAGGACGGTCCTCAAGGCGTATGGCAGGTAGCAGCACACAGGAGAGTAGATCAGACGCTACCCAAATCAATATTAAGGGTATTGAGGGTTACCGGTTTGGTATCGGTTGTTGACCGTGAACCGGTTAGCCCCAACCGGTCCAATCCGAACCCACGCCGATTACGCCACCGACGATTACGCGACTGTTGATTACGCCACCTGTGGGTACAAGCTTGTAGGTACAAGATGGGTTTCGACGTGGCGCTCTCTGATTGGCTGAAGTAACTCAGTAACCAGTAAAGAATCAAGTAATGTGTATCCAGTAGGTCTAGAGTAGCGAGAAGGCTAACGAGCTAAAGACCTCAATCAATCACTTTCGAATCTTTGTTCTACGCCTCAAGTTGTCAACCTCCTCCGCTCTGGGCTCGCCCATAGTGCTGCTCTCCCTCCGCTCCGTCAAGTTTCGGTGTCCAAGATCTATACATTCCATCAATCAATATAAAGATATTAACTTGTTAGTGCCAAGGCTTTTCCACGACTGAGCTTTCCTACTTTGGAGGCGGGCTCTCCTGCCGCCCTCCTTTCCTGCCTGCTGAGCATTCCGTCGCTATCTTGCCGTGCCTCTGTAGCACCCCTTGTCCGTCCTTGTCATTTCTCGCTTCGCCGCACCGTAGCTCCACCGGCATGCCTCCCGTCCTCGAGGCGCCGCAACGTCTTCGTGTTCCGTTCCGTGCCTTTGTGGTGAAGTGGATGTCGAAAATTTCGTGATGGACCAACGATGGGCTAGGATCGGACGGAACCAGACGTACGATCGGAGGTTGATGAAGGCCGACTTTGGAGGGATTAGATTGGACCTGAGTGGTAGGGATATGGTGACCCGATGGGTACAGAGGCGCCATCAGTCATCGGTGTATACCGGTATGCGGTATGGTGCGATCATTTCGATATGCGACCATGGCCACCACTGCGATCGCGATCCCGATCGCAAATGGTGATCGTGACGTACCACTTTGGTGGTACACCCGCAATCATTCCGGAGTAAAAGATCTGTGGAAGGTACCTCGGAAGATGGGTGAAAGAATCCAGTAAGGGGGGGAGATAGGAAGCTGAGGTCATTGTTTGTTTTGCTTAATAAGAGAAGAAGAAGCTTTCCCTTGCAACACAAGTGGCGTTCGTTGATTCCAGGCTAGGAAGGATATTGGCCCTCCTGACGACTTCGGACCCCCCTCGTCGCGCACGGTAATTACACGGGAGGCCCTGGATCGCTTGGCCAGGTGCGCAACCACTTAACTCCCCCCAGAAGACCCCGCCATAGGAGGCGGCAAGCACGTAAAGGAACACACCCAAGGACACCCCCCACGCCGATCAAGCCCCACCAGGCCCCGATCGGTAGACCACCGACGTCCGCGTGAAGAATACCCGCGTGGACGTCACCCTCCAGTTCCCCGGAAGGAGCAGTCCAGCTCCCCATCCCGTCTTGATAACTCCGACGCCTTCAGTGAACACCGGAAGAGCGTAACCCGCCCCGCCGTCGGGTACACAAGGTGAACACAAGGTTCCGATCGCGCCAGATCAACGGAGTACCCCCTCCGATAGTCGGCAGTCCGTGCGTACCGCTGGTAAGCCTGGGATCGCGACAGCAATTTTCGTGATTCCGCTTCGCCACACTTAGTCTGTCGAGGTGGCAGGCGGATGTCCCGCCAGTACGTCTGGAAGCCGTCGAGCCCATCAAGATTCCACTTCTTCTCGTCTGAGAAGATGATGGAGTCCCAAGACCCGGCGGCATCCGTGTTGAAGATTCTTGCCCACGACCACTCCTCTCTTGCCACCTTGCCCTCCGCAGAGGGCGGCAAGGTGTTGTCCATTTTAGTATAAACTAGCCAGTCGACACTGGCAAGCACGCGCTGAATAGTGCGCACCGATGCCGACAGGCTAAGCTCGCTCTTGAGCTACCGGGCAGATTAGTCACCCTTTGCTGCTGTGCGCAGGAGCAAGCGCACGTCCAGCTAGGTCATAGCAGCAGCCGGTCCAGGCTTTATTCGTTCCTTCTCAACCCCAAACAGCACATGATTGACAGCTCCATGTGCGCGGCCCACACGTCGCTCAATCTCACGCTCACTACAGCCCGCATCGAACAACCCTTTGATTATTCCCTTCTCTTCGTCAGATAGTGCTGGCCCCCTCCCCATTGTAGTGAAAGTGTGAAGTGATAATGCCAGCTCACAGAGCGCAACAGAATTAATGGCTAGCAGCGGTGTAGCCATTTCAACTGTTTATCTTAGATGCCTAAGTGGTCTTATTAACCCTTTCGTGAACACGCGTCTTGATGCATGTTGATGCAAATCTAAAAAGTTCATAGAACGCGGCAAAATGCCGCGTTTTGACGTGGTGATGGGTGCTCCTGCAAAGTACGCTCCTTGACGACGTGACACTTGCTGTTTCATTTTACGGTAAGTCACCTATAGAACGTGGCAAAATACCGCGTTTTGCATCGAAATATCCATGTCGCTGATTGGGCAACAACTGCGCGTCACCGATTGGTCAAGATCGACCAATCAGAGTAATGAAAAGCGATGAGTTCCCAACGTCAAATTTCCCATCCCATGTGGTATCTGAGGAACATAGACGTGTAAATCGCGCGCGACCGCTGTCCAAAGGCGCGATTCCGCGCCACTAATTTGGAGAATGGCGCGAAATCGCGCCCACCAGTCTTCACCTTCCGGCTGTAACATTGCCAATTAGAGCCGCTCATTGATCGATATAGTGCGCATACGTCTGCTAACGTCGGCCTACTGAATCACCGCTGCCAAAGTGGTCTCACAACTCATCGTCCTCCTTTTGATACATAACCGAGCATATATATTGTTCTCATTATTCGACAGGTCCAACCGAGCATATATCTTGATCTAAGTATTGCATCGAGCAGTTCGAGCCAGTGACAGATCCATTCGTATAATTTAATTTACAGTAAATGTTTGTACACATTAAATGTTAGGTTCGGTTGGAAACGTATCACTTTCGAACCTCTACAAATGATACTATGTGCGACAGCCGGGAGAGACGTTCATTTCCTGATTTTTTTCCTGCCTGACATGCCGGGAAAACGTGCGCTGGCAGACACACAGAACACCACACGAAAGCGACGCCGGACACGACAAGAAGCTGGTGCGCAAAGCAGCCATGCCAGCGATTTGGCGTCAACGTTAGACTTTCATGGTGTGTGGAGAGAGCTGAAGGCGGCTGGGTGGACGTCCAAGCCGCCGCGCGGACTTGACAACAGATATCGATATGTTCTCCCAGACTGTGCTGCTAACGGACGAGAGGGCCATGATTTCCTGCTTGGGGAGGAAGCTGTGTTGAGTCACTTCGTTCAACACTGTAGGTACCACCTCTTCCCTGCAATTACGTCAAAGTTGGAACCTGAGCAGTATGGCTACAAACTATGTATATGCAGGTAATCCACTTGTTGGTGATGGCAAGGGTTACAGCACACCGCAGAAGACGATTCAAGGGCTGACAACCGTAGCCAGTACGAGCGCGCTGTTCACGTGACAGATCGTGGTGTTGGTGATGATGTTGGCAGTGTAGCTGTTGGTGGCGGCGTCGGTGGTGGTGGCGGCGTCGATGGTGATGGCGTGGCGGATGCTCCTGGTCGTGGACGTGGTGGTGGTGTTGCGGGTGGACGGCAGTTTGCTGGACGTGGTGGTGGTGTTGCGGGTGGACGGCAGTTTGCTGGACGTGGTCGTGGTGTTGCGGGTGGACGGCGGTTGCTGGACGTGGTGAAGACGGTCGAGCTGCTAGCGTGTCAGCTCTCGGTGTTGATTACGTTGTGGACGGAGGTGGGACTACGAATGCGTTCGGTCCTGACAACAGTCGGCCACTTATTGTTCCCAGAGTTGGCGATCAGGTCGCCTTGGCAGCTCAAGGTAGTGGTCACGGCGTAGTTATGGGTGGTCACCAGCGCGCAACAGGTCAACCGGTTTGTGCTAATAGCACGGCAACTACACTAACACGACAAAGCGCTCTTCACGCAGATCGAAGCAGTGCGACCCCAACTACATCGACTGGCGCCGCAACCAATACCACGCCTCGCAGTAACACCCCAACCACACCAAGTATTGTGAGCCTCTTGCTGAAGCAGCTGGTGGCATTTTTGCCATCAAAAGAACCGTGGATGCAGAATCACAAAACCAAGATTTACAGATGTGTAGGCACCGCCTATATAGTGGATTGAGTATGTCGTCGTGTAAAGAAACCGAAGAGCGGGGCCATTCTGCAAGTTATGTGGCTTGATACCCAGTTTCAAAATGCAGTGGAAGCGCTCACTGTAGCAACTGTACAACGGGGTATCGATAATTACCAGGCCCTGATGTGCCGACCCAATAAGCCGGCATGGCGTGATTTGACCGATACGATGGTGGAAGGGGAGCTGAATCTGGATTTGCCACTTGATGAGCTCGATATTGCATCTGGTGAAGAAGACTACGAGTTGTGGGACTCTGAACGACTTTTACCAGCGAGTCTATCAGAGGTCGAGGCAGTGAAGAGTATGCGTTTTGAGCCCGAGATGGATATGGAAGGCCCCAGCGACTTGTACACTCACCCCGATGGCAGCACTACGACACGATTACTTCCCGAATACAGCAATTTGTTTGCCCATTCAGCCTCTTCAAGTTTTTTTGCCTACATCCCAGTATACTTTTGGAAGCAAGTTGTCCTAGAGACGAACCAGTATGCAGCTACCAAGGAGGCTCGAATCACAAAAGCTTTCACGATGGAAGAGCTTATGACTTTTCTCGGCGTCATGTTTTACATGACCCTCACCGACAAAGGAGAATATTCTAACTACTGGGGGCAACAGACTGAAGACGCGATATTTGGTGGGGCATCTACTACTTTGGACACTGTTATGAGTCTGCGTAGATTCAAGTTGATTCGCCGTTGTTTGTGTTTTCGCGCTGAGCCTGGTGCGGCGGTTGAACGGGACCCAGCAGCCCGAATTCGACCATTGCTAAATCTACTCAAATGTACTGGTGGACGGTATGTTGAAGTAGGCCGTGATCTGGCTTTAGACGAAGCCAGCATTGCTTGCCGGTCTCGCCACGGACGGCATCTCATTGTCTACAATCCACAAAAGCCTGGAGGAAAGTATCATTTCAGAATGTACGTGGTGTGTTGCTCGGCCACGTGGATCGCTCTGAATTATCGACTGTACTGCAACAATAGTGACATTGCCGATCGCCTGCAGCACGTGGTGACCCCAGCAGAGATGCAACAACTACGCGAGGAGTTAGATGATGTTCAGCAAGTGCGGAAACATGTACTTGAGGTAGTACGGCCCTACTTTTGTTCCCGGCGGATAATTAACATGGACAATTACTACACAAGCGTCCAATTGTTGATGGATCTACGGCTGAAAGGAATGTACGGACGAGGAACAGTGCGAGGGGGAAGCAAGCATTATCCGAAGCACACCATCCTGCAAAAAGAGGAGGCTGTTCGAGGTGATTATCAACAGTCGGTTGCTGTGGAGCATACCGTGCTCGCAGTCTCATGGTGTGACGGCAATATCGTGACAATGGTCACGAATGCGGATCCCTCCACCACAACGACAGTGACGCGACGAATCGGAGTGACAAGTTTCCCGTTCCCTGCTCCAAGCTGCATCTCAGTGTACAACCAAAATATGCAAGGTATTGACCAGTTAGATCAGATACGTGCACGATTTTCACTTGCCGACGGTCATTCCTACAAACGCTGGCACAAAAAATTGGCGCTGGCACTCGTCGATATTGCGCGCACAAACGCTTATTTGACACGTCGGATGGCAATTAATACTTCAAGAGATCGAGACCCCCACAGAACGTTCCTTACCGAGTTGGTGTCTGAGCTCATTTCGGGAAGGTGGAAAGAAGCTCCGGGTGACGCCAGGATGGCTTTTGGAAGTAGCATCGCTATCGAAACAGTAGCAACAGACACTGTTACTCCACCAAGCAGTGTTTACGCTGTGGCAAGAGTTCCCAGCCCTCTAACCCAGTGTGAGGTGATGTCTTCGAAGCAATTATTCAAGGGCAAGAGCAGAAGAAAGCGAAAATGTAACGGGGTTACACGTACCCGTTAGTGTATCGTACACGAATAGTGTGTTTCACACAAATGGTGTGCACACCCAAGTTGGTGTGTGTACACGAGACTTAGGTTGGTGGCCTCACAGCCACCCGTCATGCATATTACTAGGCTCCGCTATGGTAGATAGTGAGTGTTATACATTTACCCCACTGGCGGCCCTGCCGCGAATAACAACAATAAAAATCAGTTCACGTTTTGAAGTCTAGTGTCTATTAGCCTTATTTAAGGTATTAATAACTCTAGGAGTCTGTAGATCGCATATCTACAGACTGTACTTGGTTCTGGTATAGAACCAAGGTTTACAACCGAACTAAGACTCTGAGAGTCTACGTCTTCCTCTGACGCAAGCTACGGCAGCCCCGCTGCACTTGGTAGCACTTGTAGTCAATCCTACACCTGAGTCTTACGACTGTCCCTCTGTGAGGATGGAGCAATTTGCCCACTTACCCCCGAACCAACAGGACGGGCTTAAAAAGCTGATGTCCTTGTTGGGCCCGGAAGGTGTGGCTCATCTTGCTTCGCAAGGCCCCGAGGCGATTAATGCGCGTCTGGAGGCGTTCTCGAGTTATGAGAATGCTCTGTTGGAACATCTACAACAGAAGATGACGGCTGTGACAGCGTCTATGACGCCCAAGCCGGCATCGGATGGAGCTCCACGAGCTAAGCCGCTCATGGTGAGCATGAAGACCTTTGAGGGCAAGGAAGGAGAGAATCTCCTGCTCTGGATTAGAGAGGTCGAGATGGCCATGGCGTCCGCCATACTCCAGACGGAGCAACAGCGCGTGGCGCTGGCCGTGTCCAAGCTCGGTGGCCGGGCTCGGGAGTGGGCCCTGACATGTGGCACGTCGGTGGACAGCGCGTTCCTATCCTGGGAGCAGCTGAAGCTTCAGCTGTCGCGAGTGTTCTCGCCGCCTAACCAGGCCTATCGCGTCCGATCACGCTTCCTGGCTACCCTCCAAGGAAAGAAGGAGTTGGTGGACTTCGTCCAAGAGTTACGAACTCTTATTGCCGGTATGGCTGCGGACCCTCTTCCGGAGGCGGTCACGGTGACCATCTTCATGGAAGGCCTTCGCACTGGCGTGGCCAGAACGGAAGTATTCCGAGTTCACCCCACCTCTTTTGAAGAGGCAGTGAGCGTGGCGTTGAACGCCGAGTTCAACTTTAAGTCGGCCCGAGCCGGGTGGGGAACGTCGCAGACGAACTCATCCGGAGCCACCGGCTCCTCGGGTGGGCCCGAGCCGATGGATCTCAGCCATGCTGAAGACGAAGAAGCTGAGCTTCATGCTGCCGAGCAGCGCATCGGCATCCGCCGGTGCTTCGTGTGTGGGAGCACCCAGCACCTGCGACCAGGGTGCCCGCTGCGTAAGCAGCGCCAGGCTCCGGCGAGCCGAAGCCCTGCTTCTTACCAGAAACCTGGTTCGTGGCGGGGAAACGTCAACGCTCAGTAGGCGCGGGGCGGCCTACTGGGGAAGAACTAAGTTCTGTTGAGCCTCAGCAAGGAGGTCAGCAGGGCTTAGCCCCGAAGAGCACCGTGCTCTTTAACACGGAACGTGTATGCAAGCCGGGCTTGCTGGTCGTTGAAGCGACCGTGAAGGGCTTTGATAAGCCGTGGACGATATTGATCGATTCGGGAGCGTCGGGCAATTATGCTCGACGCTCCACGATGGAAGGAAGTCGGCAGTATGCCGAGGCGCTGGTAGCGCGTACGAGTGATATTATCACTGTCCGTCTCGCGACGGGAACCCGCGTTACGGTGCCCAAGGTTCCTGTGAACCTTGGCGTAACGTTTCTGGACTTCGATAGCGTTGAACGCTGTCTGGTCCTTGACCTGGATTCGAGATATGATCTCATCCTGGGCATGGCATGGCTGGAACGCCATGAGCCATGGATTGATTGGAGGTCTAAGACCTTAGGCGCTACGCGGTTGCCTCCTGGTGAAGCTTTGGCGAGTCATGAACCCACCTCTGCTAGGAAGCAAAAGCGCTATTGGCGCGAGCACTGGACCGAGACGGTCAACGTGCTGGACATCGGCGTGTCGGAGTTGATTGACACTCATGATGTCGTAGACAAGAGTCCCGAGGGGGCTGTACGTGGAGCGGCACGTAATCCGCTGAGCGGGACTCGTTGTGATAACGAGCCATCGCTGCAGGCCGCTGATGGCATGGTCGGCAGAAAGCCGAGGCATCGTGGGCATAGCCCTGATGATGCGCGTGGAGCGGCACGTTATCCGCTGAGCGGTGAGCGCCGCGATGGCGGAGAATCACTGCGTGCCAACGATGGCGCGGTCGGCCACGAGCCGAGGCATCCTGGGCCCAGCCCTAACGATGCGTGTGGAGTGGCACATAACCCACTGGGTGGGGACTGCGAGCTATGCAGCTCCTCGCCGGATGTCGAGTTTGACGTCGACGCTCCGATGAAGCAACAAGAGGTGGAAACACCTGAGGACACCTTTGGTGTGAATATGCAGGCCTCCCCGAGGCGTATGGTCTCCGCGAGGAGACGGCAGCGAAACCGTGTGGCAGCTGCGAGACGCAAAGCGTCTGTTATGACACAGCAAGTGTCGGGGGTGGTGGATAGCGAACAGCTATATACACTCGTTAATGGAGTGACCGGCGAGGTCGCTGGCGACGTCAGCCTTGAGGCTGTTCCCGCCGCAGATGCTCTGCTAGAGCTGGACGAAATGTCAATTGCCGAGTTCGGCGAGGCCTTAAAGGCGGGCGAATTAGCCGAGGTCGCTATTATACGACCTGAAGATGAGTTAAACTCGTCGTCCCTTATGGACGAAACAGTCCTGGAGGACACGAAGCAGGCGCTTAGTGCGCGTAGTGGATCGGCGATCCTGAAGGATCCTTCAGATCCGTACTATCCCTTGGCTAAGGAATACCAAGATGTCGTTTCCAACGATCCGCCTTCTGGCCTACCTCCAGATCGAGGCGTGCGTCATGAGATTGACCTAGTCCCTGGAACCAAATACTGCGTAACAAGGCAGTGGCCCTTGCCAAGGGAGCAGTGTGACGTCATTGACGCGTTCTTCCGTGCGAAACACGAGGCGGGCATGGTGCGCGAGAGCAAGTCTCCGCACTCGACGCCGACATTCTGTGTCAGAAAGTCAAACGGCAAGTGGCGCATTGTCCACGCTTTCAATAAGCTCAATGCCGCCACCATTCCGGCGCAGACGCCTATTCCTAGGAAGGATGTTCTCCAGAACAACATGGTTGGATGCACAGCATACAGTGCGCTCGACTTAGTCGATGGTTATTACCAGTTGCTCATGCGTGCGAGCGACATTCCGCTGACAGCGGTCAGCACCCCGAGCGGGATGCTCTGGGAGTGGTTGGTGATGCCCCAGGGGCTGTCGAACGCGCCCGCGACGTTCAATCGTCTAGTGACGCAGCTCTTCCGGCCCCATCGGGCGTATGCACAGACGTACTTCGACGACATTTTCGTCCACAGTCGTGCCGAGCACGGGAAGTCAGATGTGGACAACCACATAGACCATTTGCGAGCGGTGCTCGAGTGCATGCGCACTAATAAGCTGTACGCTAACGCATCCAAATGCATCTTCGGTGCTGAAGAGATCCCCTTCTTAGGGTGCTTCATTGGGAAGCGCGGCCTTCGAGCGGATCCCTCTAAGGTCAAAGCCATTGTTGACTGGCCGGTTCCCAAGAACCAAAAAGACTTACGCAAGTGGCTTGGCCTCGCCAACTATTTGCATAAGTACAGCGAGAACTACGCTGATATGGCTCGGCCATTGTCCAATCTCCTTAAGAAGGATGTGGAGTGGGCCTGGGACACCGAGCATCAAGTTGCCTTCGAGGCGGTTAAGGAGAGTCTCCTACACGCGCCGATCCTGGCGTTGCCAGACCCCGATTGTCCGTTTAGTGTCGTCTGTGACGCATCGGACTTTGCCATCGGTTGTGCACTGCTGCAAGCAGACACCGAAGGGCGTGAACGCGTAATTGCGTTTGAGTCTCGCCAGCTTAAAGCTGCAGAGAAGAACTATCCCGTTCATGACAAGGAGCTACTTGCAATGAAGTATGCTCTAGTCAAATTCAGGGTTCACCTGCTAGGCTCTAAGCCATTTGTCAACTTTACTGATCATGCGTCACTACGCACTGCGACTCAGTCGCCTCACCTCTCGCAGAGGATGGCCCGCTGGCTCTCCTTCTTTGCGGAGTACAACTTCGAGGTGAAGTACAAGCCTGGCAGGCAGAACGGGTTAGCGGACGCGCTGTCCCGCAGACCCGACTATGAGTTATCTCATGTCACGACTGTGACGTCGTCCGTGACGGACTTGATCCGCGCTGCGTATGCGCGTGACGACATGTGTGTCGCTCTGCTACGTGCTCTTGGGAGCAAGGAGTTTGGAGACTCGGACTGTAAGCTGTCGGCGCGCTTACGCGCGAGGCTGCATCGATATTCGCTCGATGATGACCTGCTGTATTACAGCACCGATCCGGAGGATACTCCACGTATTGTGGTCCCTCACGATGAGGATCTGAAATATCGTATCCTCTATGAGGCACACGACACTGCGCTTAGTGGCCACCTTGGTCGTGAAAAGACCTATGGCTCTGTGAGCCTCTCCTATTGGTGGCCCAAGCTTTACAAGTGGACGAGCACGTATGTGCGCACGTGTGAGACGTGTCAGCGGGTGAAGCCCTCACCGCATGCGGCCGCGCCGCTGGCAAGCTTGCCTGTACCCTCTGGGTGTTGGGAGTCCATGAGTATGGACTTTGTGTTCGGCCTTCCGAAGGACTCGGATGGCAACACGGGCATCGTGGTCTTTGTCGACCGTTTGAGCAAGATGGCTCATCTAGCGGCGGTGCCGGACACCATTGATGGTAAAGGTACAGCCAAGCTGTTTATCGACCGGGTTTTCCGCCAGCACGGGCTGCCCGAGTCGATCGTCTCGGATAGAGACCCCCGTTTCACGGGTAAGTTCTGGTCGTCCGTCTTCAAGGTGATGGGCACCCGATTGGACATGTCCACAACGGATCATCCACAGACCGATGGTCAGACCGAGCGCGTTAATCGCGTCGTGGAGGACGTCCTCCGCAGCGTTTGCGCCGAAACGCCCAAGCGTTGGAGCACCATGCTTTCACTCGTGGAGTTCGCATTGAATAATGCTGTTCATGCCTCCACAGGCTTTACCCCATTCTACGTGAATGGCCTCACCCACCCTCGCGTCCCGTTGACGCTACCACTCCGTGGTTCCGGGCTTGGTGGGGGAGAGATAGCCGGTCGGCTTGCTGATGTCAGCCCTCTCACTGTTCGTAAACAGGTTGACGAATTTCTGTCAACGCGTCTGAGTGTCCTTCGACACGTACGTGACGCTATGGCTGAGAGCCAAGACCAACAAAAGGAAAACGCAGATGCCAGGGGCAGAGGTAACATTGAAAGTTACGCAGTCGGAGACTTGGTTTTATTAAACGCAAAAAACCTACCTACACATGCAGTTTCTGCGGTCTTCAAGACGAAGCTGCGCCCACGCTTCATCGAACCTTTCAAAGTCGTGGCCAAGAAGGGCCTAGCGTATACGCTCAACCTTCCGAAGAAGATGCACACCCATCCGGTGTTTTATGTGGGCTTGCTCAAGCCGTACCGGGACCCGGCGCGGGTGAGCGCGGAGGCGCTGGCACCGGGACGTGCACAGGTGGCACAGCCACAGAACCCTGCTAAAGTCGCAGCAGAAGGTCGACTTGACCCTCCAGCCTCGCCAGACCTCGCTCAAGGTCGGAGACCCGGTTCGCCAGCGCAGCTGGGGCCTCGAACCAGTCAACGCGCTCCCGGAGCTGATCAATCTCATGCCATGAGCGATCATAGGCGTTCTCGGCCTGATGGAGAGTCTCACGGAGACGTACGACCTCCCGGCGCAGCGATCCCATCGCGTTCCAAGCGTCATCAAGCTCCGAACGATGCACCCAGTGCAACTCAGCGTCCGCCACCGGCGTTGCTCGATGAGCAGGGCAATCGCCACTTCCATGTGGAACGGATTGTGGCTCGGCGTCGCCGCCAAAATCAACACCAGTATCTGGTGAAGTGGCGAGGGTACCCCCACTCGCAGAACTCATGGCAGTTTGAGGTACCCCTCCGGCAAGACTGCCCTGACGTCGTGGGCGCTTTTGATCGAAACGATCGACGGCGCCCTGGGGGCTCGCGACCGGCGCGTCGGTCGCCACCCGCTTCCCGGCAGTAGGTCGGGGAGCGAGGGGGTCAACAGCTGAGCTCAAGCTTTGACCCTGGGCTGCTGCAGCCGACGATCCACCTTGTGGAAGGTCTGCAGAGCTCGGAGGAGCATGTTGAGGAGCCCGCGCAGGGTGGGGCTGGAAGCCCGAAGGAAGTTGGCGTTTCGCCTTTAACTTCGCGAACGCGAACCGGAGCCGACGCTCTAACAGGACGTCGTCCTTCTTGAAGCTAGTTTGCAGCGCGACAATGGAAGAGAGCTTACGAGCCCCTTCCACCCAGAGCTCGAATTGAGCGACATCCTGCTCCTGGCGTTCGCCAGCCAGTAGGACCACTGGATACGTCCGCATTTGCGGCACGGACGCCCCCCGGGCTTGGAGCTGCAGGCGCTCACGGTACTCGCGTTGAGTGGTAAGCTGAGGCGTCAGCAACCTCTGGCGGAGGTCTTCTCGCTGAGCGACCTCTTCGTTGGAATGGGCCGCGGGTCCGATGACATAGTCATTCAACAGTTGCGACGCCGCTAGGCGAGCCACTTCGTTGGGGTCGCGTGGCTCAAAGCCGTAGTCACGGCGGCTCGGGTGGAGCAGAGGCCGTGCTATCGGACGCTGGGCGCGGGGCGCCTCTTCCATCGCGGCCAGTTGCTGGCTTTGGACCTCGTCGAGGTTGTTGGAGACAACGTTGGCCTCCATAGGCTCGTCCTCGTCTCGCGACGGGAGTGACGACGTTGTCCGCAACGCGGTCAGAGCTGACACAGCGTCGCTACGTTCTACGAACGGATTGGGCGTGCGTAGGTCACACTTATTGGTCGTGCGTAGGTCACACTTATTGGTCGTGCGACCCCGTGGAGGCTCCTCCTCCTCTTCCCGGAGGCAGGTATCACTGCCGTAGTCGACCTCCTCTCCCTCTTCGAGGCCTTCAAAGAGGGTTTCATTCGCGCGGCGAATACGCGGCTTCGGCGCGTCTGCCGAGCTTTTCGGGGCCGACATAGCGACGCGAGCTTGTTTAAGCTGCTGCTTGGAGTAATACTCCGCCACAGAGAGCGTGGTTCTCGCCACAGGCGCCGATGCGTTGTGGCCAGCGGCCGAGGAAGCACTACGTGCGGACGAGTTAGGCGGGATGTGCCCGGGCGGCGACGACGCGGAGCGTGGGCTGCGGTTGGCACTCAGTGCTGCTGCTTGTCGTGGGCTGTGCCCCGGAGATAAAGACGCGGAGGGTGGAGTACGGTCAACAGACCAAGAAGCTTTCTGGCTGCCAACCATCGATGAGCCACGGGCGTGGTGCGCTTGTTGAACTTGGAAAGTTCTTGAACGAGGTCCGAAGACCAAGCAGCGATACCTCTGATGAGAGAAAGTGACGAGTGTCGACACGTGGTGTCAACAGTCTGGTGAGGGAGGGTGTAACGGGGTTACACGTACCCGTTAGTGTATCGTACACGAATAGTGTGTTTCACACAAATGGTGTGCACACCCAAGTTGGTGTGTGTACACGAGACTTAGGTTGGTGGCCTCACAGCCACCCGTCATGCATATTACTAGGCTCCGCTATGGTAGATAGTGAGTGTTATACATTTACCCCACTGGCGGCCCTGCCGCGAATAACAACAATAAAAATCAGTTCACGTTTTGAAGTCTAGTGTCTATTAGCCTTATTTAAGGTATTAATAACTCTAGGAGTCTGTAGATCGCATATCTACAGACTGTACTTGGTTCTGGTATAGAACCAAGGTTTACAACCGAACTAAGACTCTGAGAGTCTACGTCTTCCTCTGACGCAAGCTACGGCAGCCCCGCTGCAGAAAATGCGTAGTTTGCCGCTACGAAGGCAGGTACCCGACAGAGGTAACCGATTACTGTCTTACCCATTCGGCGAGACTTTGCAGGGTTGCACATGGCGACGCCAACACTCCATTCACCTGCCCACAGAGCACTTGGACGTGCTGTGATAAGTACCACCGTTTCTATTTTCCAAATGGACTCTTCAGCAAGAATGGAAACGTACGCAGGTCTTCATTGTTGGCCACACGCAAGGCACAACATCAGGCCGCTGACAGTACTGTAACAGGAAGGTCATCTGAAGATACAGCGTGCCAGCAACGTATCCCACACCAGCAAAGTGCGTTGAGCCAGCGATGTACATCAAGCCAACAAAGTGAATCAACCATCCAACGTACATCGACTCAACAAAGTGAATCGAGCCAACAGGGTGAACCGATCCTTCAACGTCCGTCGATCCAACAGTGCCCAAGAAGCCAGGCAATTCCTTTCAGACAGCCAAGAGCTTCAAGTGAGCAACTTATACCAAGCCATCAAAGCCCAGGACCCCAACAGAGTAGGGTTGCGCGGCAAATTTTTCAATAAAGCATCTCGATCTTCCCATTCAGTGTATCTATCTTGCTTAAACTATAGTCAATGAAACATCGTTTCAAAGGCACGATCTTCAAATTCAGTGTATCTATCTTGATTTAACTATAGTCAATGAAACATCCACGATCTTTAAATTCATCGAGCGCCACAACCTTTCTCGGAGTGATCTACAGTGCCGACGATAGCCTGCCGCCGATGCATCACCTCGATGGAGGGCACGTTCGACGCGACAAACAGAAGCGCTGCACGCTCCAAGATGCGGTGGGGCTCCGACATGAGCACCGCTGCCACATCTGCTTAGGGCTAATCTGCCGTTCTCATCGTGTAAATATAGATCAGGACCGGCGGGGACTTCCAGCTTGCTGGACCGGTCGTAGTTTTTGTTAGTGCCCACTTGTCACAAAAACGACTTCGGCACGATTCACAGTGCCGCGGACAATAGCGAGATGTAGATATAACCAAACGCGCTCTTCGCATCAGGCTTAGCTCCCGTTGAACGACGAGGTTTGCTGCTTCATCGAACAGGAAATCATTTAGGAAAACCACTGTCGCGTCTTGAAAAGGTGAAGTCGTGGAAAGAGGCGTGTCCAGCACGTTTCCCTGAAGCAGGATAACTTTATGAAGTAAGAGCGTCCTAGATGCATGTGTACGCAAGCAACTTCCGCCTCTGCTGGCCAACTCCGGTCGTTTTTCGATACCCAAACACTGACGTGCGTTTGTTTGGATCGCAAACTGAGCAACAACATTCCCCAACCCAGCACCAACGTCAAGAAAAACGTCATCTTGTTGCAGGTTTCCAATCATTTGAATCACACTCGAAACCGCAGCAGGCAGCAGCTCGCCTGCGTTTTCATCAGTCTTTCCAGCTTGTTGTCGTACTTCAACTGCCGATACAACACTGAAAACATCACGCACCGTTTGCTCCGCTTGACTTGGTGCTAGAAGTTGAAAAGCGGTCGTGGAGGGAGCTGATACTCTCACTGGGGAGAAAAAGCAGCGTGGGAACCGCGCAAGATCCCTACCGTACGTACGCTTTAGCGCACGAAGTCGGCGCTCAAGTTCTTGAGCTGAACGCTTCCCCCGCATGGCGCGCGCCACGTCCTTCCATTTGACTCGCTTGCCCTGAGACTCGTACTTGAGCACAAGCGCAACGAGCCTCTTGTCTTGAGTGTCGGAGAAACTGGTCCACATAGCAAAACAGAGAAAGAGAAATGGCTAGCATCACACTTGTGTTCTGTATGGTAAATAACAACCCAATGGCTGGCTTTGAAATTCCCAACCATCAAGGCAGTATGCGAAACGAAGACGCACGTCCGTTATGTGTCATGCAGCAACAAGCTCAACGCAAAATTTACATCAAAGTGGACGAAAAAGATACGCTGTGCTACAATATTCTCGATTCAGTTTCACTAGTCGAGCCAAAATGATGCAGAAGTGGCACCTAACCGCGTTTGGCCAAAGGCCTGATTGGCTAAAATCAAAACAAGGCAGGTTTTTATAGAACGCGGCATTTTGCCGCGTTTAAGGAGGTTGGTTTCCACCCTCTTTTGTAAAACATCTCAAACGCGGCAAATTGCCGCGTTTGACCACGAAAGGGTTAACCCTTTCGTATTTATGGCACAGACAACATTCACTCAATCCCAAAAGATGTCTTCCTCGGCGTTGCTTTGCATATGTCGCATACCTCGCAACCGAGTGAGATGGCGCGCCTGAGCTAGTGATAGACGTTCAATGAAGTTGACACTGAAGGACGAGATCGGTTTCCGCCTGCCAGTAGACATCAGTCTTCTCCCGCCGCCTACGATGGAGCCCACTCGACCCTCAGACCTGCCAGACGCCCCCTTACTTGTCAGCGTTTCTAAGCGATCGCCAAAACGAGCCTTGAGTACTGCCGCCTGGGCCACACTGCGGAAGCTTATCTTCTTGATCTTCAATATCTGCGTGGGCCGGCGGTTCATCTTGGACATCTTCTGGATGTTCTGCGCTGTCTGCATTCGCGATTCACTGATGCGCCGGACAGCGAGAAAGAACGTGGGGAACCTATCGACGATGGCCTCGAAGTCATCTTTGTCCAGATACATGAGTTCACACATACGTTCGGCCTTGACCTCCGCTGTTGTTGGTTCGCCCGTAAGGAGCGACGTCTCGCCGAAGAAGGATCCTTCACCAAGATTACCAAGAGGAATACTGTTCACCAGACCAGGGACACACAGCGATACTTGACCAGTCTTGATAAAGTAGAACTCACTTGCGACTTCTCCACAAACGATGATGATCTCGCCAGGCATAGCTACCACTGGAGCAAGGCACTGGATAATGGCCACCACGCCCGAGTGAGACAACGCTCGGAAAAGCGGGACTTTGCGCACGAATTCCGAGTGGAGGTTTAGCTTGAGCAATAATTTCAAGCGGTCGGGTAGGTCAGCAAAAAGGGTCTCGGTTGGGTCCTGCAAGCGTGTTGTCAGTGCATAGTCGTAGTACCGACGGATTTTATTCTGCAAGTTCAGCGGCACTTTCTTGAATCGCAGGTAGTCGTTTATGGAGTCCATCTGATTCTTTCGTGCAATTTCCTCTTTGTCCAGGTTTGCCAGTAGATTCGCAGCACTACCAATGATACTGGCATTGATGACAATTCCCACGAAAAGCATTACAGACGTGAATAATTTCTCGATGGGCGTTGTTGGGTTGACATCGTTTGCGGTGGTCACCATGATGGCAAAGTAGAACGCATCGACGTATTGCTGACCAAGCGAGTCACTGCTGCGGATCTCGTGCGTAGGAGCCCATGTCGTTTCAACAGACTGGTTCAAACTGATGTAGTAGTACGTGCACGCAATGAGATGCTGCGAAACCAAGAAAATCACGGTGAGCTTGAGCATTCGCAGCATAGACGGATTCATCGACCGGTCGATGTGTCCAGATACTGTACGCACGAGACCCGAGTCGGACACTTTAGCCACGCGAGTCACCTTAAGAATTTTCGAGAGGGTAAGCAAACCATTCGTTGTGCCTACCAACGAAGACGGAAAGCTGCTTACAGCGTCCACGAGAAACCAACTCTTGACGTAATTGAGCCGGACTTTGTCAAGATCTTTGATTTCCTCGCCCGTCGCGTCGTCTTCATAACTCGTAAAGAAATTGAGCACCATTTCAATGAGGTAGATGACATCTACCACAACGTCGAGAACGTAGTTTAAACCCAATGATTGCACGTCAAAGCCCACTTTAATAGGTATTGTCACGATCACATACGCAATGGATGCCGTGATGATAAAATCCCACCAGTGCCGGAAAGTGGAGTGGATCGAGATCGTGAGCTGATACGCCTTACGTTGTTGGCTTTGTGCTAGCTGGCTGGCGTTCAGAACCATCACTTCACTGTCCACCAGCTCTGCTACGCGGGCCGAGCGCTCTTCGTCCAGCTTTATTTGTGATGCCTTCTCGAACATCCGCGACACAGTCAGCTTGAACTTAGACACGTCCTCCATGATCGATGCAGTGACGCTACTGCGTCGCCTGCTATCGAAGCGGCTATTCTTCTGGGTAACATTGCTGCTACGCCGTCTGCTATCGACGCGGCTGTTCTTTCGGTGACCTTGTACGCTTGAGGGTGCCACGGAGTGCCGACTTTCCGAGTCATCAAGCACTAGGGAGCTCAGGCGTGCTACGAGCGACTTCCGAATCGATTTATGCTGCACGCCAGTCCCAACCCCCTTAAAATCGCCTGCTTCTGAGAGATCGCCACTGCCAATGGGCTCCAGTTTGCTCTCCACCTGAGGATGCACTTTCCTGGAGCTGCTGTGGGGGATTGAGGCTGCACTACTTCCGATCGAAGTAAGAGCTTCGTCTTGGTTTATCCCAATATTATCTGTTTCCACATCGGCTGTCAAGGCTGTGCGCGCTTTTTTCTTCAGATAGCCCATTATTTGCTTCTGGTTCTGGGATGGTCGACGCGATGGTGTTTGAAATGATTTCAGGGTCGCGTTTGCGTTAATAATCGTGTCCAGCTGCTCCACATGGCGTAACACAGCCTCCCCTGCTGCTTCCACCTCCTGGATTCGAGTTGCCGACGGACCTCTAAGGAGTGGAAACACCTGCATTGGCGGCGTTTCAAGGCTCGGCAGTGGCGCAGCCCTCGGTCTCAGTAATACTGCTGTTTGTCGTACGGTCGACTCCCCTGCTAGTGTCGGTGCAGTCGCCGCCGATGCGATTGCTGCAGGTGCAGTTGTCGTTGCCTCGGTTACGGTGGGTGCAGCCACAGCGTGATCGGTTGGCCTAACATCGTTTTCCCCTCCTGTTTCACTCATAGCGCTCACTGTCTGTGGTGGCTTATTCGGTTTGCGCGTCGTTGGATGAGCTTGAAACAACTCAAGCTTGATTGTGCGATGCACACAGAACACGATCAGATGATAGAGCCGTCTTCACCACCACGCATTATCCTGGGGTCAAATGAGCACGACACTTCCTATCCGGAGGGAGAGCCACGAGCTGCCTGGTTCTTCTCTCACGTCGTGCTATTCTGTCGCTAGAACCAGGACGAGTACAAAGTTAGTCAGAACGTGGGCTATATCCGCATCCTCGGTCACAGCGACATTTTACTGTAACGGACACGATGCAGTTCAGTGAATATTTCAGCGCGCTTGTAATTGCCGTCCGCAGATGAACTTATCAATCTTGTGATCCGCCCAACCCCCGCCAGATTCGCACACTATAAAACACTCAGCGCTCTAGGGCAGAATCGGTTACATCCATTACTGTAGTAGCCCTGTGCAGCCCACTGTATCGCTGTAGAGAACTGCAGCCACGCACGTCGATCAGTCAGAATCAAAATCAGAGTCGGAATCATCGTATCTCGTCACGGGCGGAGGTGGAAGCCCACCGGCTGGTCGCGCTGGTCGCGCTGGCGGCAGTCCTGGCGGAAGTGGAGGCTGAGTTTCTTCTGCTCCTGGGGCTGCACCAGTCGTATTTGGTGACGGGCCTTCCGGATCCATGCTACAGAGTCAAACGAATTCAACTGATCAGCAAAGTTGGACGATAATAAACACCCTTCCTGATAAAGGTGACGTACTTTAGAATGTCCAGGGTCACGCCATCCATCGTGAGTTTATGTTGAATTACTCCGTCTGGCATACCCAGCTTGCGCATTTTAAAGTATCTGCAGTAGCAACGATCAGCATTACAAGGCAACCCGTGGCAGTAAAACGACGATCGCTCTCACTCACTTTTCGAAGGCAGGGTCGTCCTTCAGCTTCATCACGCCAGAGTCGGCAGCAATGGATGGCGGGTCATCAACATCAAATTCTTCAATATCATCGCTGCTGGAGCTCTCGATCTCGCTTACTGGTGGGGCTGGACGACCAGTCGAAGATGGAGGCGGCGGAGGCGGGGCCGGAGGCCCGTCACCAAACAGCGATGCCGGTCCACCGACAGAAGCCTGCGAAACAACAGCAAACCAATCAAGTGTCAGCAACCTTGAAATCTACAAAATACCAGACATCAGCCAACCGTAGGGGAAATTGGCGGTGGCGGGGGTGGGAACGGCATTCCAATGTTTCCAGACGGTCGGCGTTCCGCTCTTGGTTGCGACAACGACGGTGGAGGTGGTGGCAGCTCCATCCTTTCATCATCCGAGTCACTCTCCCCGTCCAACGTCGGCGGGGGTGGCGGCATGATCGGCAAAATCGGCCCCGTCGGCTCTGCATCCATGGTCGGTGCCAATCCTCCACTGGGCGACGGGCCTTCCGGGTCCATATTCAGAACGTTGGCATCCATCCCATCCATCAGCAACTTGTGCTCGATCACTTGGTCTGGAATCCCCAGACGACGCATCGTAAAGTACTTGGCATACGCTGGATCGTCTTTCAACTTCAACATCGAAGGACCATCACTCTTCACTTCAACTTCGTCGTCGTCGTCAAAGTCGCCCATGGACGACGGCGGAGGTGGCGGCATGGAGCCAGTAGGAGACAAGGGAGCACCTGGAGGTGGAGGGGGCGGGGGCACCACGAGAGCGCCTTCCATTCCGTCCATGGACGGCGGAGGAGGTGGTGGTGGCAGCAACCCCTCAATGGAAACCCCCTCTTCCTCTGGAGGGGGTGGAGGTGGCATCCCATTGGCTGCAGCTGTCTCCATGGACGGCAAGTCTTGATCAGAAATGCCCAGATCCATCAGGTTCTGGCTCAGATTTAGGTCATCGCCCGTCGCTGCCTTCACTTCAGCATCTGAGACGCTCAGATCTGGAATCGAGTTGAGCTTGGCCTCTAAAATGGCCAATAAAATCTCCACGCGCGTGACGTTGTCCGAGACGCGTGTGATGCGCTCCTCGCACTCGTGTGCAAAGTGGTTCAGGAAGCGCGTCGTGTTGGCCACGAAGTTGTTGATGAGCAGCAGCGACTTGGCTGCGGGGATCGACGGCAGCTGCGACAGGTCCACGGGCAGCTCGGCGTCTTCCTCGGGGGGCGGGAGCGCAGCGGACGACGCCACGAGCGCCGACGACGTCGACATGGGCGGCATCAAATGCGGAATTGAAGAATGGAGGCTTTTACCTTTTTGGCCTATCAGAAGTGAGTTTCTATTTTGATTGCGGCACATCATTTTATAGGTGGCTACGTCAGTTCGCTTCCGAGTTGCTGGTCTTGTGGAGAGGTTTCACCTGGTACTTGATTTGCGACGGCCGGCCGGATCCATCGACCGTGTTGTCGTTCTCCGTGAGGTTGGTCATGTTCGTATTGGGCAAGCTTTGTCTGCCCTTGATACTGACCATACTCTTCGCGCTGGAGCTGGAAGCACCTGCTTCGTTCAGACGGAAAGCTTTCGGAACGAGCATGAGACACATGATGAGGATCGTGCAGAACAGCAGCGCACAAGCCAGGAACACGAAGTAGGTCGACGCGCGCATTTCCACGAGATACGACATGGGCATGATGACGAGGCAGCCCACGAGTACCACCACGACCGAGCCGAAGATCCACGGAGACTCCTGGAAGTCGACCGACACGTTGCGGATGAGGAAGGAGAGGTAGAGTCCCAGCATGAGCAGGATGGCCTTCCAGAAGATCAGCAACGCTGTGAAGATGAAGCTCGAGGAGCTGCAGGAGATCCGGTCGACTGTGCCGCGGAACTCGGAGGCTTCTTTCGTAGTGATCGTCGGCTCTGGGAAGTCGGCGGCGTACCATGCGATGAAGATGATGATATCTCCGACATAGAAGATGGAGAGGATCTTGAGGATGCGGAACAGAGTCACCTTCACGCGCTTCATGGCGGAGCGCATGAACACTCGGTACACCCGCAGTGACTTGATGACAAGCGAGCCGAAGATCGTGGTGAAGCCCATGCAGACCAGAACCGGGCGGATCCCGCAAAGGAAATACGTCGGACGACCCGCATAAGCTACTGCAGCTCCGGTGGTGAAGAATCCACCAAATATCATGAGCAAAAGCATCTCGAATTGTGATCGACGGATAATCGGGGCGTTGCGCTGCTTGAACACGACAACGATGGCGACTGCGAGAAACCCCGTTACTATAGATGCGAGGGTCGCGAGCCCTGCAAAGGTAGGTGACGAGGTTGGCATGTACTCGCAGTCGATTTGGATCGTCTCAGGTAAGCTGTCTCCGCCTGAACACTCTCCTGAGTCCTGAATGTTGGAGGGGTCAGAAAACTTCCAGAAGTATTGGACCGTCCGATACGCGTCGGAATCACACTCCGAGACATTGTAGTCGTAGAAACTCGAGTCGCATACGGGCTTCTTGTCGATCCAGCCGGACCAGGTGCGGCGATTCTCATAGATCCAGTCACAAGAGCGACTCGTGGTAATCGTAGCTGGGAGAGCGTCCACACCTCCATCACAGTCGTTTGGGAGCACGGTGTTACCGGGATTCGGTGCCTTCCATGAAAACTCAATCTCGCGCACAGAACTGTCGTTGTCACAGCCAGTCACTTGACTAAGAATGTGTTCTTCGAACGTGCAAAGAGGTAGTCGATCCAGCCACTCACTCCAAACATCGTAGTTCTCTTTCACCCAGTTGCATGCTGCGCGGAAATATGGCTCAGGTTCCTCAGCATCGCTGGAAGCGGTAATATACCTGCTGAGAAGATCATTGATATCGCTATCCGAGAGGACCAGCTTGGAGAATAGCGATCCGATGGGTTGGTCTTTCACAATATTAGCGGCGAATTTCGAGAGCAACAAGCTCGGATAATCCACATCCAACGGGTTACTGGTTTTTACACCGAAACCATTCTCGCCGTAATCTCCTGTAGATAGTTTCACGCGTTCAGGATCGCTCCGTGGGAGGAATACTCGATCGAATTGCCCCTTGTGAACCACATGGAATGGGTCCGGCTCGTAATGGTAGAAGAGTACTGGGGCTCCACTTACTGCTGCATCGGATGCGTACTTGTTGAGCCCACCGTACCCGATGAAGCAGAAGTAGGCAGGGATGTCCAAATTGTCAAACACAGATTGGAAGAATCCCCGATCGAATCCTGGTTTCATCAATGCCATGACCAAGCAGTCTCCCCCAGCGTTCTCGCGCTTCGTGCAGGCCTCAGTTCTCTGGCAATTGTCTTCACATCCATTGGTACCAGTCGGACAGAAATCCTTGGCTGGAGGGAAATAGTTTGAATTGGCTTTGAATGACTTCACACTCAGCGCGCTAATCAGAGCATCACTCGTCTTGTAGTCCTTCCAAAAGTCTGGGTAATATGGAGGGGTTGCGCTGGTTGCGTCTTTGACGAACTTATGCGTCGTGTAGACACCAGATAACCCAAAGTAGCCGACGCCACCGACGTTGTAGCTCTCATTGAAGTAAAGCCGTAATCCGGGCATTGTGCTGGAAGTCCAAACTTCGATGTTGAGGTGAGTTGGATTGCACACTCCAGTCATCACCGACGACATGCGCTGGGTGATATCCACCCCCAGACCTCCCTTGTTAATCGACACCGTGTAGCCGCTCTGTTATCGTGATAGTTATACAAAACAATTGTCAGACGTGTATGCAACTTATAACTTTGCTCTCAAGACTAGTGCACCTACCACTTCTTGTGCGATGATTGCCAACACCATTGTGGAAAGAGCGTGAGTTTCCCAGTCGCAGAGATCCAGTACAAGAGTTCCATTCACGTCGCCTCGAGTTGTGCCCTCTGCGTCCTGGCCTGCTCCATAAAAGAACTGCCCTTCCGGAACGCAACTATCAGTGTACGCTGCACCCGACGACGTTCTTGGGTCGTCAACCTGACGTTAAAAAAACAAGGGGACAATCGCCAAATTAGGACCGAATTGCAGCTCAAGGCCAACAACAAACGTTGACGCACTCGATATCGGGGGTACTTTAGAGCTGGTTGTAAGAACGGATGTACGAGACGACCACTAGAGTCACGATCTTTGCTGGAGACACCCTTTTCGGCTTCCATCTTCGCCACCCACGTCGAGTCAAGACAGGTCCCCAGGAATCGGTTGGGTCCAAGTGGGTAAGTTGCAGCGTCAATACTCCGTAGTGTGGAGGTGACTGTGAGCAACAGCAACCACTTCATCGCTTTGAGTGCACCTGAGACGATCATCTTGTGAACCTCTGGCGCTATCAAAGTGCAGCACCCAAACCTGTTTGCAATGCTTGCTAGCTCAGGATGAAGGTCTATTTCGAAGACTGGAAGGCATAAGCTGCAGCACTCACGGTTCGTGGACCATCGTGAGTTGGTCCAAGAACCAAAACTGCTCACTTGCCACTAACTATAGAGTAAGCTGGCATTCTGCGAAACCCAAATGTGAGCTCCACCTATTTTGGGTTTCTCTATCCCAAACACGACGAGGACGCTCGTAGTAGTAGGCGTTTGCGTCAAAAACGCCGTTGCCAATTTTCTACTGTACCTGTAGCTGCACGCTCATATAAATCTTCTGTGGCTCTGAGTTCCTCGCCCAGTGCATCTCAATTGCTCATTCTTCTGGTCTTTTGGCAGCTCTCCAACCATTACGGTAGCGTGTTTTTCAGACCAGTGCTACGAGAAAGCTGTCATCCTTCGCTCCTCAGCATACCAATCTTCAAATCAAGGGAAAAGACGTCAACTAGTTCCCACACTGCCCTCATTATTGGAGTATCGTTCGACGGTGCCGTGATGGCATGCAATCAAAATCTAGTTTCACACCACATCTAGCAGACGAGAGAAAAATCTTCATGCTGCGTCACTGTTCTCCAAGCTGGCACTTTCGGGTACGTATATCAACAATCTCTTGAGTGGTTATAGTGTCCTGAGCCATACTTTCGCGCGGCGTGCAACTTAATGAAGGGATACTATGACGTCTGGGGCGAATGACTCGATCAGATACCCTTGTGTACATTGGAAATACAGATAACTCTGTGCGTATGATTGGGCTTGCGTGAAAATATCCAAACCCCAGTGACACATCGGTGCCAAATGACTGTGCTGGTGGCGTCACTAAACTACCAACTACACAGAACAATTTATACAAGTCGTTTTCGTCAGTGGGTCGCTGAAAACCGTGGCACTTGGACCGATTGGATCGATCAGACGCCTTCGTGTGCTCTAGTTTCTGCTTCTGAAAATCCTCGCCATCTTCTACGTCGCTGACATCGTTATTTCCATCGCGTTGTACGCTGAAGAAGCTGCTAAATTCCGCGGCACTGTCGATTGGATTTCATGCAAGTCTTCAATTTTCATCTTCACCGCTCTGCTAATTTTCTGGAAGGCTATCGTGCGTATGGTAAGACTTTACTTGTCTTCTTGATCCGGAACACCTCGGTGGATTTTCAAGAAACGCCGTGGCCGTTCTCCATCTGTGTAGTTCTTGTGGGCGGCCTCGTTATCCTGCCGATGTCATACCTCGTTGAAATGCGTGCCGCAGCTTACTGCATGTACGTGTTTCTCGCGTGCGCTTCGCTCTTATCAACGCTTTTGATCATGTGTTCAATGGTTATACCGAAAAATTCCGGCTCAAGAGTCCCCGTCGAGCATGTTTAGCGCCGTGAAAAGCAAGGAAAGCAAGTGCAAACCCAGTCTGGTTGACTCTATAAATGCTGGCGAGAATACAACGTCTCATCAAGCTGATAACTCTGCGAATTATCAAGTGAGGCCAACCAACAATACTGGCAATTTCAATGTCAACCATAGTGCTCGATGAGGAGACCATACACCAGTATTGCAACATGAATCAACCACCGCTCGACCAGCTCCTCCGGACAAATATGGATGCGATTATAATGGAGCTGGCAGCGTTGTTTCCAAACCAACTTTACTTACGAAAATCTCGAAGAATGATCCGCTTGGTGTCAAATACAAGGATATCAGCGGGCTCGCGGCCCAAAACCAAATAGCGCGAACTCGACCACGACTGACAACCAGATATGACCTACACTTCAACTTATTGCCGCAGTAACGACTCAGCTGAGACTTGTTTATGAAAATGGTTTAGTTTTGTCATGCTTGAGAAGCAAATGTGCACGAAGATCGCTGCGTAGTGGCGAGGCCGTCTACTTCTTGTACTCCTCTGCGACGAGTTTCGCGATTGTTGTGAGCTGCATGTTGCTGGTGCCTTCATAAATCGCTCCAATCTTTGCATCACGATAGAACTTTTCGGCAAGCAGGTACTTCGTGAAGCCAATTCCTCCGAGCATTTCGATACATTTAGATGCCGTCTTTTCAGCGACGCGAGATGCGTGAAGCTTCGCCATCGCAGCCTGCTTGACGAACGGCTGTCCAGCATCCTTAAGACGAGCAGCGTTATACACAAGCAAGCGTGCTGTCTCGATATCCAGTGCTGCCTCCGCGTACTGATGCTGCATCGCCTGGAACTCGCCAATCGCTGAGCCGAACTGGTGACGCTCGAACAAGTACGGCAACGTCTGGTCGTAGACTCCCTGCGCCAGCCCCAGCATCTGCGAGGCGATTCCGATGCGACCCTCGTTCAAGGTGCTAATTGCAATTTTGTAGCCTTTGCCCAATTCTCCTAGAATGTTTTCCTTCGGCACCTTCACGTCCGTCAACGTGACGGAGCAAGTCGATGACGCACGGATGCCCAACTTCTCCTCTGGCTTCCCGATCTCCAGCCCTTCCATGTCTCTGTCGACAATGAAGCACGTGATACCCTTGTACCCCTTCGACGGGTCTGCATTGGCGAACACCAAGTAAACCCCCGAGTACTCTGCGTTCGAGATCCACATCTTCTGCCCCGTGATGGAGAAGTAGCTGCCGTCAGCCGATGCCTCCGCCTTCGTCTTCAACGCGAACGCATCGCTCCCCGACCCCGCCTCACTCAGACAGAAGCTGCCAATCTGCCCGCAACAAAACAAGTCAATAAGTACGTACCAAACCCACTAGCAGCACTCAGTTCACGTACCATATCCGTGCTTAGTCTCGGCAGATATTTCTCCTTCTGCTGCTCTGTTCCATGCACCTGAATGCCAATCTCAAAAAGTCAGCAATGTGTAGGCCTCCTCCTCCTGTTATAATTAAACTGCAAGTATCCCACCAGGAAGACGTTGTTCACGACCGTATTCTGCAGGTCGCAGAGCAGCCCCACGACGGGGTCCACTTTGGACAGCTCCTCGATGGTCAGGCACAGGCTCATGAATGAGGCCTCGCTCCCCCCATAGTCCGCTGGGATCTCCACCGACAGCAGCCCGTTTGCGAACAGTCCACGCGTGATGACGTGGTCCATCTCCCCCTTCTCATCCATAGCGCGCACGTTGGGGGCCACCACATCTGCTGCGAACCTGGACACCGTGTCCTTGAACATGAGCTCCTCCTCCGACAGCTGCGTCAATGGCGCGAGTGTGGACTCGCAGCGACGCAGCATCAGCGAGGACGGACGACGCAGCGAGCGACGGATGGAGGGCAGCATCGTGTGGGGAAGACGGTAGATTCGGGAATGGTTACAGGCAACTTCACGTCGATTATGATTGGACATAATGGCAACTTCAACTTCAAGTCAAACGATTTTGATTGGATGCAACCATATGGTGGCTATATGCCACATACCTCGTAATACTTCAACCACGGATCGTCTTTTGCCTGGCCCACAAAGCCACCTCGCCGAGTCTGAATTCAGACGTAACAGGCACAACTCTCCCCGCTGACGCTCATTACTCTGGTCTTCTTCACCTGTGAACAGTGTAGCCATCCAAGCGCTGAAGGATCTCACTTTCTTGGTGTAGCACCGACAATGCATCGATTTCTAGGCTCCTCGAGCTTGCTGCCCTCGGGACGCAGACAGGATCGGGGTCTCGGCATTCTCCACATCCATGCTTGAACAGTCTACGGAGCTCGCGCTTGAGCTGCATCGGCGGCGGCGTCTGTAGTGCGTAGCACTCCTTCCAAAGTGCCTTGGTCTTTTCTCGATTTCGACAACGCCCCGCCTGGATAATGTTCTCTTGCAGTATTTCAGAGATCTCGGTCCTGGATAACAGCTATAGGACCTCGCAAGATCACAATATTCACATGGCAGCATAAGGTGACCACCGCGAGCACTGGTGTTAAACTCAGCGTTGAGTTCCACAGCAGCTCTGGTGAAGTTGGAGCTGTCGCTCCAGCAAAGATGCCGCCCACGATGACCTTTACAGCACGTACAGCTCAATATCAGCAGACACAGTTAACACGGACACAAAAGTAGCAGGGATAATTACGGTGCGTGGAAACTCTATCCAGGTGTTACGTCTCCACTCCTGCCTTGACGAGTCTGGCGATGGCCTGGGCTGGCTGTTATACCAGCTTGTTGTGCGCAGGAAGATGTTGGCAGCCTTCATCTCCACAACGACTTTGTCTTCGCTTCAAGATCGACGTGTGGTGCACATCACAATAATGTTCGCCACACAATGATGTTGAACCTCGACTTAGTGACCTTCCGGGATCAGATTCGGCAATCTGCGCAAGCTGCTCATCCATCCTCCCTCCACAAGAGATGCTCGACAAGACGCAGGTGGATATCGAATTCGGCATCGCGGACGATGCTCCGCTCAACTCGGAGTCCGACCACGATGAGATGGGGGCGGGCGCTTCCGCGGCGCTCGCCTACGCGCGCAGTCTGGACCTGCAGCCGCCGCTGGTCGCCATCTCGGTCGTGGGGGCGCTGCTGCTTCTCTTCGGCGGCAGCTTCCGCCCCATCTTTCTCGTGTTCACGCTTTGCGGCTACGGGGCCGTGTTCGCGCTCTTCCTGTCACACTGGGTGCTGGCCAAAGACGCGGGCTCTGCAGACATGAGGGAGGTGGCCACTCCCATCCGCCAGGGGGCCGAGGGCTTCCTGCGCATCCAGTACTCGGCCATCGCTCGCATCGCGCTGGCCATCGCCGTCCTCATCTTCTGCAGCTACGCGCTGCGCCCCAGCAGCGCCTTAAGCTCTGGCGTGGAGAAACTGGGCAACTTAACGCTGGGCCTCGTGGCCTCCGTCGCCTTTTTGGTCGGCGCCGTGTGCTCAGCGGCCGCCGGGTACGTGAGTATGTGGGTCTCAGCCAGGTCCAACGTCCGTGTTACAAGTGCTGCCCGTCGGTCCTACGGAGAGGCGCTGCTGGTGTGCTTCAGGGGTGGGGCCTTCTCAGCTGTGCTGGACATCACGCTGTGTGTGGGCGGCGTGAGCTCGCTCTACGTGACGCTGTACATGATGTTCGGGTCGATCTTGCGCCCTACAGAGATCCCTTTGCTGATGGTGGGGTACGGGTTTGGCGCGTCGTTCGTGGCGCTGTTCATGCAGCTTGGAGGGGGGATTTACACCAAGGCGGCCGATGTGGGCGCCGATTTGGTGGGGAAGGTGGAAGTGGGTATTCCAGAGGATGATCCGCGCAACCCGGCGGTGATTGCCGACCTCGTGGGAGACATGGTGGGCGACTGCGTGGGCAGCAGTGCCGATGTGTTCGAGTCTGTGGCTGCGGAGATTATCGGCGCGATGATCTTGGGCGGCACGCTCGCGCGGGAAGCGCAGCTGCCGTACCCGGTGTCTTTTGTGTTCTTCCCTGTGGTCGTGCACGCCTTTGACATTGCAGTGAGCAGTGCTGGCATTTTGATGGTGAGAGCACCCTCGGACGTCGAAGCTTCGCGTCCCGATCACAACCCAATGGCCACGATGCAGACTGGTTATAATGTATCTCTCGCTCTCGCGCTGGTTGGCTTTGGCGTGACGACGCGCTGGCTGCTCTACACGCCGGAGCACCCCACAGCGTGGATGAATTTCTTCCTCTGCGGCGTGGTCGGTATGCTCACAGCTTACGTGTTTGTTAAGTCGACGCAGTACTACACGGACTACGCGCACCCGCCTGTGCGTAGCATCGCGAAGGCCAGCACCACGGGCCATGGCACCAATATCATTACCGGCGTGGCTGTGGGCATGAAGTCCACGGTTGTTCCTACACTTATGGTGAGCTTTGCCGTCATCTCCGCTTACCACTTGGGGGCAGGCTCGGGCATTGGCGGCCAGGGGAACCGCCACGCTGGGTTATTCGGCACGGCAGTGGCGACCATGGGCATGCTGTCCTCGGCAGTGTTTGTGCTTGCTATGAACAACTACGGCCCCATCGCTGATAATGCTGGCGGTATTGCCGAGATGAGCCACCAACCGGACTACGTGCGCGACGCTACAGACAAGTTGGACGCTGCTGGGAATGTGACGAAGGCCATCACCAAGGGCTACTCGATCGGTTCGGCTGCTCTGGCCTGCTTCGTGCTCTTTGGTGCTTTCATGGACGAGTTTTCGGAGTTCGCTGGTCGTGAGTTCAAGACGGTGGATATCGCAACGGTCGAGGTCCTCGTGGGCGGTCTGCTGGGTACCATGATGGTGTTTTTCTTCACGGGGCTTGCTGTTGCCGCCGTGGGTGAGACCGCTGGCGAGGTTGTGAACGAGGTGCGCCGTCAGTTCGAGATGTACCCGGGCATCATGGAGTACAAAGCAAAGCCCGACTATCGCACGTGCGTAGCTCTCGTCACCAAGGCTGCCTTGAAGCAGATGCGCTTCCCAGGTCTGCTGGCTGTGTTGATGCCGGTTTGTGTTGGTATTGTCTTCCGTGTGGTACGTTGTTGTTGCATATCTTTCCTATAATGTGCACACATGCTGACTGCTGTTTGTGGTGGGTGATATTAGATCGGAGAGTACCAGGGCAAGCCACTGCTAGGCGCGGAAGTTCTAGCTGGTTACCTCATGTTCGGCACGGTGACTGGCATTATGATGGCTCTGTTCCTGGACAACGTCGGCGGTGCCTGGGACAACGCCAAGAAGGTATGACTGAGAAATCAGTATTGATGGCTTGCCTTGGGACTAACTCTATTAATTAACGGCATCAAACCGTGGCTCACCCATGTTATGTGTCTTGTATGACGACAGTACGTGGAGCTGGGCAACTTTGGAGGCAAAGGGAGTGAGGCGCACAAGGCTGCTGTGACTGGCGACACGGTGGGCGATCCGTTCAAGGACACGGCCGGCCCAGCGCTGCACGTGGTCATCAAGTTGCTGTCCACGACGGTACTGGTGTTTGGCCCGCTGTTTGTGTCGCGCGAGTAAGCAACAGTTTTCTGTCGCCCTTTTACCGTGAGCTGGCGACGCAAATGATAATCTACCCACAACGAAGAAACAAACATGTTTGTGTGCTCAGTGTGCTCCATAACACCGGGAATAGTTTCATTCGCTTGATCAGGTCCCTGAGATGGAGGTAGGATACCGCGAATTGTGGAGCTCGTGCAGAGATTCCTCGCGCAAAAATGCCTCGTTGTCCCACGCCAGTGTTGTTGGTTCCTGTGGCAATCTACCATTTAGATCCGCACGGAATCTCCGAGCAACAGCTTGCGAGATGTGGCGCAGATCTCCGTTCCCTGGCACCTTCAATGCTCGAATAATGTGGTGAGCTCCAGTGAAGAGCTCCAGACTAAGGAAAAGAGCCACTCGAAGGTGCTGATTTCCGGGTCTTGTGGACACTGTGCTTGATGGCGCTAGTGCCATAACGTAAATCATGAATACGGTCTTCTCCGCCATACTGGCCTGTGGATCAGAATACCACCATGAAGTTAGAAAACACTATGTACATCAGCCACAGCCACTGTCATTACCCGAACGAGACGCAGATCATAGTCGACGAGATTGTAATGCTGAAGTGGCTTGAAAGTCTCCAAAAACTCCCCGAGAAAACGCTCCACGTCAAAAAGATGCTGGCAAATACACTACATATCACAAGCATGGATCCATAAGAGCATGCTTCATCCAAGATGTATACCCACAATGAGTGTTACCTCGACACCTGCTGTAAATGATCCACCCAAATCCGCACCGTGTTGTCTGTGCTCTGTCGAGTTTTGGAACTTGATCGGGTAAACTGGGGGATAATACCAAGCATCTGCGTGATTCTGTTAGGTTCCCACATGTTCCACTTATCTCAGGCAGTTGCAACGTACTTTGAGGGAAATGCGAGAATCCCAGGCCTCTTGGTGGCATGTCATCTTCTCGATCTGCAGTAGGCGCTACCTTCTGACGTCTTCTCCACGCATGAAAGACCAGAACATGCAGAGTCGTCCCAGTAATGACAAGTAAATGATACACGTGCTTCGTCCCCCTTGCAAGCTGCAGCAATTGCCACTTCTCCAGCTTCTGCGAGAGCGCATGCTGACTAAACTCAAAGCTCAAACTCGTCACCGCAACAGCATTTCCACCACCGTCGAACACTGGCGACGGGGCCACAACCACCCGCGACAGTCGAAAGCTATCTTGCTCTTCACCCAAACTCTCCATCGTCATAGCGAGAACCAGAGCATCATCTGCACTCTGCCAGACCTCCACAGGGGTGCAAACTCCATACGCCGACGCTCCTCCGTCCACACGGAGCTTGAACACAATTTCTGGAGCTTCTCCGTGCTCGCTCCAACTGTAAAAGTCTTGGAAATCGACTCGTCTCCACTGCACCTCGTAGCACGTGTCCAAACTGATGCAATAAACTGCTACAAACGTCACAACAAATAAAACTCAAGTGTCGGGGACTTTGTGCACGTACCGAGGAAGTTCCCGTCGCTGGAGAAGCCTAACAACACGCCGCCCGTTTCCTCTCGAAGCACCTGTCGTAGACTGAGCGTTTTACGCGTCAACATCGGCCCATAAGTACGTCGTCCTGTTGCTTCACGCCTCGCCAGAGCCCAGTACGCATTGCTTGGTGCTCGAGCGTGCATTATCCTAATAAAACCGGATGTAGCCATTTGAAGTATGGCTACATTTCGATGGTCGACAGAACAGGTGCCGAAGTATCTCCAGCAATAGTCGGTGGTTATCTTTACTCGTTCACAGTGCAGCATTTTTACGCTGTAGCGAGTAAAGTGTCGCTCACCATGCCGAGCAATGGCATCGCGCCCGCTCAAACGGCGGACACGGCGATCGAACAGCAAAATCACGCGGCTAGTGAGACGAAGGATGCCCGCCGTCAACGTACTCGGTCAATACTACGAGTGAGTCAGATGTCATTTCGATGAATTTTTTCATATTCCTAATATTTTTGCGGTTGTTTTGACGAATTGCAGCGGTTTTGGCGCTGATGTCTCGTTCTTCGGTTGTTTCCCGCGGAAACACTGGCTTCGTCGGCGGCTTATCTTGCTCGTGACGCATCGCTACTTCGACCGCTTTATCGTGTTTGCCATCGTCTTCAACTCTATTATTTTAGCACTGTCAGACTTCTCGGTCGTTGACAAGAGCTTGAACCCAGCGAGCTCCGGCTTCGCGTTTCGCAACGGCGTCGTCGTGCCCGCCACTTCACGTGCCAACAGACTCGTGAACTTCTCCGAGATGCCTTTCACCTCCATTTTCACAGCCGAATGTCTGCTGAAAATTTTGGCAACGGGCTTTGTTCACCGCAAAGGCTCCTACATGCGAGATCCTTGGAACGTCCTAGACTTTGTTGTCGTCATATCAAGGTAAGCATTGACTTTTGGAAGGTATTGGTGTCCTTATGACTGACTTAAAAGTATTTATCTTTTTTTTCTAGTCTGGTCGCTATTTTGCCGACCGTACCAAATGTCTCTGTGATTCGAACGATCCGCGTGCTACGTCCACTGCGATCTCTGTCCATGATTCCAGGGATGCGCTTGCTTATATCAGCACTGCTCAAGGCGCTTCCCGCTTTGGGAAATGTTGTTGTACTTCAAGTGTTTCTCTTTTCATGTTTTCCATTCTAGGGAATCAACTTTTTGGGGGAAATATGACTCGACGCTGTCGGCTTACCGAGTTCCCGGTCCTTCTGCCAGTTGACCAGTTGAATCCGCACGGGATATGGCCCGTGCCGGATGACTATTTAACTGCTGTCATCGCTAACCCCGAGGTCTATCGTTGTCTTGACGGCCCACTCCTCGAAATTGACTCTGGTGGGTATGTTAAAGAGACGTCACCTTGGAATAAGGCTCAGCCGTGCTTTTGGCCAACAGATCCGAACGATATGCAAATCTGTGCGAGGCCCAATTATCCTGGCAACCATCAATGCATCCCTGAAGACACTTGTGGGGGAAATTACGATGTATATGGGAACCCGCGATTTCTTAACAACATTGTGATGGAAGACGCACTCTTTCAAGATGCACTCGATTACGGCTTCACGACATTCGATGACATTGGGCATTCATTAGTGACCTTTTTCCAGGTCATCACTTCGGAAGGCTGGACAAACATCATGTACATGTGCATGGATTCGACTCAGCCATACGTCGCAATCCTGTTTTACATGGCTTTTATCATCTTTGACTCGATCATCGTCATGAACCTGACACTGGCAGTCATTGCAGATGAATTCAATATTGATGAAGGCACAACTCACTCTACTACAGAAGAAAAGAAGGATGATCAAAGCCACCGAAGAGAGCTCGTGTGTCAAGCCGCGCGTCTCCTGGCTTTACCAGCTCGCCTCGCACCCGCTGTTTTCTGCATTTATCATGGTTGTCATACTTGCCAATACGGTTGTACTGTCGTCAGATCATTATCCGATGTCGAAGCGCAACGGAGCTCAATCTCGAGATCATCAACTTTGCGCTCTCGTGTGTGTTTGTCGCCGAAATGGTCATTAAAATCCTTGGTCCTTGGCTTTCAACTCTATGCGCGGGACCGATTCAATCTCTTTGACGCGTTTGTCGTCATTATGGGACTGCTCGAAATGATCCTGTCTCCACCATCGTTCATGTCTGAAAATCAGCCGAAGAAGAGAGCAGTATCTTCGCTGCGTTCTTTTCGCCTCTTTCGAGTGTTTAAACTAGCGCGCAACTGGCGTTCACTTCGTGAGCTGCTAGAGATGATCGGGCGCGCCATTGCTGGTATCGCGAACTTTGGAGTGCTATTCTTCATTTTTATCTACATTTATGCGCTTGTCGGGATGCAGGTGCGTTGTGTTGCTAAACTTTACTTACCAGACGTGCTAAGTACCTCGTTGTGGTGTAGTTTTTTGGAAATACCATGCGCTTCGATGATAGCGGATACCCGACACCATACAATATCAATGAATATTGGTTTGGCACGGTGAGCTTGTCAATATCCCTGACCCAGTGCTTTCAACGGATCTCATAAGAACGCTTATATCGTTTTATCTGCTCAGGTTCCACGACTTAACTTTGACACTTTTCTGTGGTCATCCATCACGGTCTTCAAAATCATTACGACTGACAACTGGAACGAAAACATGTACGACGTCATCCGCAGTAACGGCATGTTCGCTGCCTTCTATATAATGTCTTTGGTACGCAATATTTCGGCATCTTCGTGTTTGGGTATTTGGGCTAACATTGTCTCGTTGTCGTGGTGTGCAGATCGTTTTTGGGAACTTTATAATGATGAATCTCTTCTTGGCTCTTCTACTCGACAACTTCGGCTCAGGAGACGAGGAGCAAAGCAAGATAAAAGAAATCGACAGAAAAAATCTTGCGAAAAGAATGGCATCTATGAAAGTAGCACCAAGGCCGACAACCCTGGAGAATGGTTCGTTGCATCAGCACAGTCACCTTCCTGGTGTTGATGCATCGAAAAGTGACGAACCAACGGGGACTGTGGATATCAAGGAACTCGCTACCACCGTTAGAACTTCAACTCAAGAACTCGTTCTAACGAGTGGAGAGAGAAAACTCTCGGTAGTCCCAAGGAAATCAGACGCTCAATCTGTTGTACTCAACGGGCCGGCGCAGATACTCACACAACCTAACACAACCACTGATCCGATTCCCAACGAGAGATCCTCGCAGTTGCCTGAGCCCAGTATCGATGGCAAAAGCGCAGATCGCACTAAAAGCTGGGGCGGCGGATTTGTTCACGGGAACTCGCTTTTTGTGTTCCCAAGATCTAGTCGTGTTCGGCAGTGGACACTCAATCTGATTGCGCATCCGTACTTCGACAATATCGTCCTGGCACTCGTGGCCGTGTCGAGCATATCACTGGCCATTGATAACCCTCTGCAAAACCCTGACTCTGCGGTGGCGATTGCTCTGAAGCGAATGGAAGTGGCTTTCACTATTATCTTTACCGTCGAAATGGTCATCAAGATAATAGCGAGGGGGCTTGTACTGCACAAAGGAGCATATCTCCGCAGTGGATGGAACGTGCTCGACTGCGTTATTGTCATTTCGTCCCTTGTCATGTTGGCAGAATCTTCAAGTCGCCGGCACTCGCTGAAGTCGCTACGCTCTCTGCGTACATTTCGTGCTTTCAGGCCTCTGCGCGTGATCAGCCGCAGACCGGGTCTCAAGCTGGTAGTGAACGCACTGATTGAGGCCATTCCAGCTGTGTTCAACGTCCTGATCGTCTGTGCGCTCTTCTACCTCGTCTTCAGTATTTTCGCGGTCAACTACCTCAAGGGCAAGCTAAACTCCTGTACTGGGAATGCGTTTGACGCTCTCTCGGATGACCAAGTCCAATTTCTCGTGAATCCTGACCCGTGGTCTTCTCTCTCACTGGAGCAGCAGCAGTGGTTCACAAACACAACTTGTCCTGGCTTTCCAACTGACGCGCTTACGTCGAAGTACCTGTGTGGATGCTGGGGTGCGGACTGGGGTCCTGTCATTCCCGAAAACTTCAACAACGTCGGAACTGCCATGATCTCGTTTTTGAGATCTCTACTACTGAAAATTGGTGTTTACTCATGGTAGCCTGCATTGACGCGACAGACGTTGACATGCAGCCCATTCGTGACAACAACATGGGTTGGGCTGCCTTCTTCGTCGTATTCATGATGTTTGGCAGCTTCTTCGTTGTCAACTTGTTCGTTGGTGTCATCATCGAAAACTTTAACAAGATGCAAGATGCTCTAGGAGGATCTTTCATGCTGACGTCCGAGCAGAAAAAATGGCTCAAAGCTCAAAAGACTGCCTCGCACGTTGGTCCACAACTCATTCTCAAGCCATTCAAGGACCCTGTGCGACGCGCAATCTTCTTTTTCGTCAGGTGTAAAAGTTCGAGTGGTTTATAATGATCTGCATCATTGTAAACACGCTGCTTATGGCCACACAGCACTTCGGGCAACCGACACTTCAAACTACAATCCTAGCTATTCTCAACGACATTTTTGCAGCGATATTCACGATTGAGGCCGCTTTGAAGCTCGTAGCCTACGGATTTACGTATTTTCGCGACACGTGGAACCAGTTTGACTTCTTCGTTGTAGTCGGGACTCTTGTCAGTATCGCGGTGGAGTCTCTTACGACGACGCATCTTCGCTCTCTCGCAATACTCGCCCGTGTGTTTCGCGTGACGCGTATTATCCGCCTTGTCAAGTCTTTCAAAGGGATTCGCCACATCCTAATAACCCTCTACTTGGCTGTGCCGGGACTTAGCAACGCCACATCCATTCTTGTGCTCATGCTCTTTATCTACACCACAATGGGAGTCCAAATGTTTGCAAAGGTGGCGCTAAGTGACAACATCGATGCACACGCCAACTTCCAGTCTTTTGGGAGAGGATTTCTCTTAATGATACGAGCTGCCACGGGTGAGAGCTGGGATTACTGCATGCACGACTTCGCTGGAACCACTCAAGGCTGCGTTGACGATCCACCGTACGACCCCACCATGTGCGGCTTCAACAATTCCGATGACTGCATTCCGCTTAACGGGTGTGGAAACCCGATCGCGTATTTGTTTTTCTGCTCCTTCACACTGCTAGGCACGTACGTAATGCTAAACGTGACGGTCGCCGTCATCCTCGAAAGTTTCTCAGTCTCAAACGAGGACGAGGAACCGCTTTTTGATCCTGAGGTGTTGAGCGAATTTCAGATCAAGTGGGCAGAAGTGGACCCCCAGGCAAAGGGGTACATCCCTGTTGCTAAACTACACGCCATTTGCACGATTCTCGAGGAACCTCTCGTGAGCTCCGACGCCTTGCGAGACAAGCGCTCCTTCCTGAAGTTCGTGAGTAAGTATTTGCACACCTGGTTGTTAGGCTGGAAGTGACAGTGACTGACCTCTTTTGTTGATGTTTAGCTGGTCTGGGTTTGCCGATGTATGAGGGCGAGACGGTGTACTTCACAGACACGCTACTAGCTATGACGCGCGAGATGGTTAAAGCGGTACGAAGTTTGCTCGCATTGTTTTTGAGACGAGGTATTAATTTTGTGTTGCTACCCAGGGTGTTCAAGACGAGCTCAACGCAATTGGGAGCGTCACACCGTCCATGGAGGATATGCGCAGTCGTCAGCGACTCCACTATCAAGCACATGATTACTTTGCTGCCCGGCAAATTCAGCGCTCGGTTTCAGGATGGCTGCGATGCAAACGGCAGCTCGAGAAGGAATACATGGAGGAATACAAAAGCAAGATCAAAAAGCCGAGTGTCCGCCCAAAGAAACAACGTGGAGCCCTCGTCGTCACGACTGGATAAACTTGAACCAACGAAGCGATGGATGCGTTGCCCAATTCCGTCATGTTTTATGATTCTGCGGTCGGGAATTTTGCTGTAGAATTCGAGTTGGGACCTCGCTGTGTGAAGCTGTTGCGAAGAGAGAGGCACATTGTCGTGAGTGAGGCCAAACTCTGTTGTCGGAAGATGAAGCGAGCGGTGAGATCAGCCAGGGCGTAGTTGGGGAAGATGCACTCAGTTCTTGTGTTGGCTGATCCACACATTTTGCACGAGATAGAAGACGGCACGTCCACGCTACCACACTTGGCAAGGCAGGCAGCACAATACGTGTGACCGCACGGAGCAAGTGTCGTGGGCTGGGAGAAGAGCTGCATGCACTGCAGACACGTAAACGTGCTTTCGGATGCGTGCTCGGCCTCCAGGAGCGAATTCACTGTCTGCTCCAGTGAATCTTGAGTCTTCCGAAGCAAATGGATGGCTTCACGAGATAGAACACGCTGTTTGAGGTCCGTCATCTCTAGAGTTTGAGCGTCGTTAAGTTGCTGCTCCTTGATCAACTCCTTGCAGAGAGATTCCATCTTCTCGCTCAGCTCAGTGTTTTCATTTTGGAGGAGTATCAATTGACTCTGGAAGGACTCCGACTTGTACCTCTCTCGAGATACAAGCTTCTTATACCCGACCTCCATCTGCTCTTGGCTCTGACGTAGGTCTTCGTTACCCTTGTGTAACTCGCCTTGATTATCTAGCAGTTCGTCTAGCTGACTTTGAAGACTCGTCACTTCGCTTGTTGCTCTCTCCAACTCGTTTACAGTCTGAGCATGAGTTTCAGGGCTGATAGGGTCCTCGACTGTTTGTGTAGCAGCTTCTGCCTCAGCCTTGTCGGGTACACGTGAGTTCTCTATCTGATCTAGCAGCGCCTTGTTTTCCGTCCTCAATTCATCAATTGTAAGTCCATTGGCCGCCAAGACTGCCACCATGTCTTCCTTGGCATCCCTCTCCTCCTTCAGAGATACTCGTTCCGTTTCGAGTCGCTCTTGCACCAGTCGAAGCTGCTCCTCCAATGCCTTCTTCTCCTCGTTCAATAGTGTCAGCGCCTCGTAGGTAGCAGCTTTTTGTCGAGCCATTTGCAAAGCTTGGACTATTTCGTCATGAGAAAGCTGTTTGAGTCCTTCCAACTCGGTATTTACCTTGTGCATTTCGTCTTGCAATCCCGTGTATCGCTGGTCTCGTTCTTCAAGATCATCCTCTAATCGCATGACTTTTTGCATTAATGTCGCGATCTCTTCCTCCCTGGTTTGAAGCAGGTCGGTGAGTTCTTGCTGGCTCGCATTGCGTGCTTCAGCTTTCTGTGCTCGAGCTTCTGCATCCATCAGCTTCTGTGTGCAAGCCTCCAGTTCTTGTCGTGAGGTATTCAACTCTGCTTGGACTCCTGCTCTCTCCACCTCCATCGTTCGCATTATCTACAGCAACAAAACGTGATTCGGTCAGCATAACAAGCGACTGGGTTGAGTGCAATTCGAGACAGCCATCCATACCTGCACAAACTCTTCAGACAGTGTATCCAGCTGAGTAACCCGCGTTTGCAACTCGCTGCAGCGAGAACTCGACGCTTCGAGTTCGACTTCCAGTGTTCCTTTCTCTTGAAGCAGTTTCTTCACCTTCCTCTCCAACACCTCCACATTCCCACCTACTGTGTCACTACGCTGAAGATGCTGCTGGAAGCCTAGGATTTTACTCATCATAGCCTCTTTCTCTTGGCTTGCAACGGCCTTTAACTTTGCGTGCTCTTCTTGGAGTAGTTTTTCTCGCTTCTTCACACCTTCCAACTCACGTTGACATCGCTCCAGGCTATTGCGAAGGTTCTCGACAAGTTTTTCGTCGCGCTGCGCGTATCCACAGCAAACAATAAACACCACACGGCTACTTTAAAATCAACCAGCAATCAAGATCATTGTGCAATTGTCGTACATTTAGTCTCTGGACAGTCGAGCGCAGTCCAACGATCACCGCTGACTGTGAGGAGATTGTGCTGTTGAGATTCTCTGTCGTCGATGAAAGACGCGCAATATCCTGGCGCAAAGCTTCCAGTTGATCGTCTGCCTCTGTTTTACCCTTTTCGAACTGCTGGATCTTAGCTAAGAGCTTCTTGTTGTTCTCCATCATGTGCAAGCAGCGATTCTCCAGAGACAGCATCTAGAGTCACACAGAAATGACCTCATTTGTTATTGTCTGCGCGTGAATTTCTGCAGCCACTCACTAGTACGCGCACCTTTCTTTGATGTGTCACTTCCATCTGAGTGTGCTGCTGCAACGCTGCGGTTGAGGCTACTAGTGCTGAGCTACCATGGATATCGGGCAAGAACAAGCGTTCCTTTCTATCGCGCGCGGAATTCTGCTTCTGAGCCGCGGCATTCTTCTCTTGCTCCGCTTTTTCCTCGTCTCGCGTCTCTGTGTTGATCAATACAAATGAGTCACGCTCCACCGCCACGGCCTGATGACTAAAAGCCTTACCATTTAGCTTAACCAGCTCCCCCGTGAGTCTAGCCACTTCCTCTCTCAATGAAGCTGACAACGCTTTCTCTCTCTGGTTAAAAGTCGTAAGTGCCGACAAGTTCTCCTGCAGTGCCGCAATGGTAATGCTCGACTCGAGCTGTTCTCGTCGAGGGTGTTTGAAAGTGAACAGCTCGTCACATCGAGAATCCTGGCGATTTCTTCGAGTCCTGCGGTAGTCATTGCCAACCTCTTGATTCGATGCAGAAAGGAGACCAGCTGCTGTAGTTGACCCCCCACCAGGCTTCGTAGGCTCTCCAGTCTTGGCAGAAGTGCGACGCAATCGCACAGATGCAACCCCTGAATGTCCAAACTCTCGCGTCGATGGTGGTGGGCCTGGGACCGAAGCCATCAGCTCCAATCGCCCCAGTGGCAGTGAGCAGTCGCGTCCTCTGGCTCAAGTTGAAGTTGGTGCGAGAGTGAATGTTAGAATGAATGTACTTCAACTGGCAGAAAATAAAATAATATCCGATCCGGAATCTATCTGGAATTATTCTCAACGCAAGGGCCAATGGCTAAAGATAAGAAGAAGGACAAGCTCTCTCTGTCCAAGGCGGTGGCTGGAAACCGCAAGTGGCTGCTGCTGTTAGTGCCGCTGCTCGTCGTGTACGGACTGCTCGTGGTAGTCACAACAGACGGAGGATACGAGGACAGCGGGGGGCAGAAGAGCCCCATAAGAAGCTTCTTAAGACATCGCCAGACTTTGATCAATGGGACGCTGCATCCCACGTCCCCATTCTACCAGCGAGGGGCGAATTTTGACGTGACAGTGAAAAGAGACCGAGGAGTGCTCACATGCATGAATAACGGCGCGATCGCACTGGGGGTGTCGCTGATTCGAGAGCTGCGGTGCTTGGGGAATGAGGAGCTCATCCAAGTGTATCACTGTGGAGCAGAGCTGTCAAAGGAGTTCAAGACGCTTCTGTTTAATGTCGACAACAGGCTGGAGCTTGTGGACGTGTGTGGGGACCTCGTGGAGCTTGGGGTGATGGATCAGGACATGGCGGACAAGTTCCGCAACTGGTGGATCAAGCCGCTGGCCATGTACCATACCGACGTGCGCCACGTCATGCTCATGGATGTGGACGATATCAGCGTCAAGAACCCTGCTGCTCTGCGTGACCTGAAGCCGTACAGGACGACGGGCACGACGTTCTTCTACGATCGAGTGCATTCCGACTGCTACGAGCATGTGAATGGCCAGGACGGAGACAAGCATTACCTAAAGAAGCTGTTTGCCACGTTCGACTACGGCCGGTTCAATGTCACAGGAGGCGAGGCCCCTTCGAAGCACGTGCTGGGGTCATTTGCGTACACTGGCAAGACGTGTCACGAGATGGATTCGTCGCTGGTGCTCGTGGACAAGGAGCGCGCTGGCCAAACTGTCATGGACATCATGCTCTGGTTCATCACCGAAGAGCGCTTCCGCTTCAGATATTCCTTCGGTGATAAGGAGACCTTCTGGCTAGCGTTCGAGATGGCACACGTGCCGTACTCGTTCTCCCCTTGGGGTGTCAGTGGCGTGTCTTCGACTCCCAACCGAGACATGGAGAAGCACCCGGACACACTCTGTGGTAGTATCCTGCAGTACATGCCCGTCGGTGATGAAGACCCTGAGATGCTGTACGTGAACGGCAAGGCGCTACTGGACGCATATCCGGAGGGCATCGACCAAGTCCCCACTGCGCGATGGAACAACATGTTCAACTCGCACCCGACGCACATGACGCCACGTTTGCCACGGACAGAGCTCGGTAGCTTCGGAGACGCCGAGAACATCTACTCGGAATGCCTCCTCGGTCTAGGCTCCACGCCATTGCCCGAAGCATTTATTGGCAGTCTACTGCGCCGCCGTCTGCACTACTGGGGGGTCCAGACGGGAATGCTCGGGACTCTGCAGCACTGCGAGACGTACGCGCCGTAGACGAACGAAACATAACCGCCCCTCAATAGCAAGTCCCTGCTCAGCTCCAGTCAGTGTACATTTCGCAGAGATGTCACAAACAGTTTTCTTCTGCGGAGACCATGGCCAAACACGCGCTGATAGTCGGCGCCTCGGCCGGCATCGGACTCGCAGTGGCGCACAAGGTGGCGCCCATGGTGGACAAGTTGACGTTGTGCTCGCGCAGGTGTCCTCCGGATCTGGTGGCGTCCATCCAGGCCCGGAACCCGAGGCTCGAGGTGGTCTACGAGCGTCTCGACGTGTCTCTATTGCACGAGGTGCGCCAGTTCACGCTTCGACACCAGGACACCACGTTCGACTGGATCGTCATCACGGCCGGCATTCTGTCGCTCAACGGACGCACCGAGACCAAGGAGGGGCTGGACGTCAAGATGAGCACGCACTACTACGGACGGTGAGGGTTGCTGAAGAAGAGACCGGACGAAGCAGCTTTTGAGACTGATTTTGTGTGCAGGTTCATGCTGGTACACGACTTGCTGGAAGGTCTCAACAGACCAGGAGTTCGGGTGCTCAATGTACTGGGCGCTGGACGTGGCGGAGCTCCTCATGTGGATGATCTGGATTTGAAGAAGACCTACTCGATCAAGCACTGTGCTGATGCTACAACGCTCTACTCGTACGTGACTGAGACTCATGAGGTTGATACCGGTAGGGAAGTGCTGGCTAACTGTTGCTTTCGTGTAGGGACTTGATGGCGCAGGCTTTGTCGGAGCACGCACCGAACGCGTCCTTCATGCACATCTACCCGGGCTTCGTCAACACGGGGCTCTTCAATCGGTTCCCGTGGTACGTGCGCCTGCCGTCCAAAGCCTTTGCAGCAGTCGCGGCGCATTCGCCAGAGAGGTGTGCGGAGTACATGGTGGCCACACTGACGAAGCCCGAGTTTGCCGCGGGATGGAAGCTGCTGGGCGAACGCGGCGAGGTCTTGCCCAAGACCAAATACCACTCGGACGAGCTCAAGCACAAGGTGTGGAAACACACGCTGCAGACCATCGACACAGTGATGGAGCCGTGAGGTCTTTTATTGTTGCGCTACAAGACGTGATGTCCGACATGAGTAAGTAAATGCACAAGAATACACGTTGATACTCCACATGAAAACATCTCTTTAAATTCCTAAGAAATTGGTCACAACTAAAACCAGATTTAGGAAAAAGAGCAAGGAAGCCTTTCTATTTTTCTGTGGTTATTCAAACTGCTAGAAGCTGCCACTGCTCAATACAAAGTGCACCAAACAGCAACAGCCAACGGAGAGAAGAATGAATGGGAAAAATCAGCGCCGACCCGCGAGCGAATCGTCGACACAATCACCTTGGCGACTTGTCGGTTGCTTATTTCTTCTTGGCAGCGCCCTTGGCGGTGTGGTCCTTCTTGTTCACCGACTTGATGACACCGACGGCAACCGTCTGGCGCATGTCACGCACGGCGAAACGACCCAGAGGCGGGTACTGCGAGAACGACTCCACGGTCATGGGCTTCGAGGGCTCGAGGATGACCATGCAGGCATCGCCCGACTTGACGAACTTGGGGGCCGTCTCGAGCACCTTGCCCGAACGACGGTCCATCTTCTCCGTGATCTCTTTGAACTTGCAGGCAACGTGGGCCGTGTGGCAGTCCAGCACCGGCGAGTAGCCGTTGCCGATCTGGCCGGGGTGGTTCAGCACGATCACCTGGGCGGTGAAGTCCTGCGTGCCCTTGGCCGGGTCGTTCTTCGAGTCCGAAGCGACGAAGCCGCGACGCAGCTCCTTCACCGACACGTTCTTGACGTTGAAGCCGACGTTGTCACCAGGGACAGCCTCCGGCAGAGACTCGTGGTGCATCTCAACGGACTTGACTTCCGTCGACAGACCCACGGGGCCGAACGTGGCGACCATGCCAGGCTTGATGACACCGGTCTCCACACGGCCGACCGGTACCGTGCCGATACCGCCGATCTTGTACACGTCCTGAAGGGGCAGACGCAGAGGCTTGTCCGACGGACGCTTGGGGGCGTTCAGCGTGTCGAGAGCCTCAAGGAGGTACGGTCCCTTGTACCACGGCATGTTGCCCGACTTCTCGATCATGTTGTCACCCTCCCAGCCCGAAATGGGCACGAACGGGATCTTGGCGGGTTTGTAGCCCACCTTCTTCAGGTACGTGGTGACCTCGTTCTTGATCTCCTCGTAACGGGCCTGGCCGTACATGACGGACGAGTCGTCCATCTTGTTGATGGCCACGATCATCTGCTTCACGCCGAGCGTGAAGGCAAGCAGAGCGTGCTCGCGCGTCTGGCCCTCCTTGGAGATACCAGCCTCGAACTCGCCCACACCCGAGGCGACGACCAGAATGGCGCAGTCAGCCTGCGAGGTGCCCGTAATCATGTTCTTGATGAAGTCACGGTGGCCAGGGGCGTCAATGACCGTGAAGAAGTACTTGGGGGACTCGAACTTCCACAGGGCAATGTCGATCGTGATACCACGCTCGCGCTCGGCCTTCAGGTTGTCCAGCACCCACGCGTACTTGAACGAGGTCTTGCCGAGCTCGGCAGCCTCCTTCTCGAACTTCTCGATGGTACGCTTGTCAATGCCACCGCACTTGTAGATCAGGTGACCCGTGGTGGTCGACTTGCCGGCGTCGACGTGGCCGATCACGACCAGCGAGATGTGAACCTTTTCCTTGCCCATGGTTGAGTTATCTGGAGGGGGGAAACGGGTACAGTCAGCGGCCTGTTGTCTATCATTTACTCTTATTCTCAGCGTACCTTCTTCTCCGCAGAATGGATAATGAGCGCGAGGAGGAGCCCCCCTTGGGTGCGTTTTCGATACAAATGGATGGCGCAGAGACGTTTTGACATATTACATAAGTACGCCGAGGTTGTTCACTTTTCAACCAATGGAAAGTGCGTCATGACGCATTATTTGTATGTATTTACAGATGATAAAACCCTTATGCGGTTTGTATGCAGAACACAGGGCAGAATATAGCCTGCCCACTTCAAGTTGCCTTTGCTGCCACCGCATCAAGAGTAATAACAAGTCTCTATAAGCATTAATCCGTTCTCGTTTCTCTGTTATTCTGCTGCTGCGGACTCGTCCGACGCTGCCACGAAGAGCTTCAAGCTGCCGCCGAAGCACTCGTCGCTGCCGACTGTCAGCGCGATCTCGAACATGGGTGTAGAGCTGCACGAGGCGTCGGCGAACAGCTTGAACGTCGGCGCAGTGACGTGGCTCCAGTCCACCTGGAAGCTGGTGCCTGCGTCGATAGTGGCGTGGCACTCGCTGTCGATGCGGTAGGCGGCGACTCCCTCCAGTGCGTCGCAGTTGGAGTCCGGACGGTGCAGCTCCACCAGCGCGTACCGAGCGTCGCCAAAGGCTGCGGCTGCAAACGTACGAGGGTCACTGGTGCAGGCTCCCGAGGCGTAGAGAGCCAGCTCCTCCGCCTCGAGCGAGCAGTTGGTGGCGGGGGTGACGCTGCCACAGTCAGTTGTGGGGGTGAAGACGACTTGGAGCGGGGTGCCGGTGCACGAGTCCTCGTCGAAGACTTGGACCGCAGTCATGTTCGTGGCCGACGCTGAGCCCAGCAGGAGCAGAGCGGTGAGGGCGCTGAGAGCACTCGATCGGCAGAACTGCATCTTGGAACGGGGTCTTGGCACTTGAGGCTTAGAGGCAAGTTGGAGTCTGCGCGATAGACGGAGACGCAGCTTTCTTGACTCTGAGGGCAGACACGAGGACGAGATCCGAGCTCACCCCACACTTCCTCTTTAGCGTCTTGATGTGCACGTCGGCTATTCCTGGGGGGTGAAAGTCCGGCCCCTGTCTGTAGTGAATTTAGTCTCCACCATCCCATTCGGCATGCGATTGTGCGTGTGGCCATCCAGGATCGGCATTTCTCTGGCAAGTTGATCTCATCCAACGCGGCTTCGTGTCTTGGTATGACAGCGTGATCGAGCGTGTATGTCATGCGTGTACGCATCTCATTGCAGCCTCACGTACATTTCCCACCGAAGAGATGATGATGAATTTCCTAAAGCGGCCTGCAGTCCACTGAGTGTTTTTGAAGGATCACTGATGACCAGCCACCGGTCGGATCGGCATTTTAAGCAAGCGGCTCTTAGATCGTTGCAGCTTAATGGACGACCCCATTGATGACGAAGGCGACATCGAGCTGGCGGAGGAAGGCGATGAAGTTCGAGACGAGGACAACGAAGCAAACGAAGATCAAACTGACGCGGACGAAGATCGTGAATCATCCGACGACGGGGAGTACGAGATCGACTTGGGCGGAGGAGACGACGTCGATGAGGAGCCACCCGACGGTGCTCTGGACGAGCAGGTCGAGGAACATACAGAACTGCAGCAAAAGCTCACGGAGCATCTACTGAGTCAGAATAATCGAGTGGTTGAGTGCGAACAGCGAGTGCAGATTGCTATTAGGCAACGTCAGCAGGTTCTTGCCAAGAACGAGCAGTTGATGGCAGAAAACAAACGGGAGCGGGACAATCTGCAGCGTGAACGGGAGGAGCGTGCAGAAGAACGGCAATGGATTGCAGAGCTCTGGCCCGACAGCGTGCCGCTTCCAACTCTCTTAGTGTCGGTGAGGAAGGCTCTCGGCAAGTCGATCGTAGCTACTTCGGAACCGGTGATGCTTGTGAAAGACCTGCCCGATGACCAGCAGCGCAGACGACTCGAAGCTCTGATGACTCGACGAGTAGAACGAGAGCGTGTACGCCAAAAGCTTACAGAGATTTCGCACTGGAAGCTCGTGGTGCCTGAAAATCCAGAGGATGGCGACGGTCAGGTGCCTTACTACACGAACACGCACACGGGTGTAAGTGTGTGGGATGCCCCGGTTGCGATGCTGTTCGAAGCACCACCCGACTGGGATATGGAGACCATGGACTGGAAAGACAGCTACGGACTCGAGCATTTCTACCCGGAGGCTATGGAGAAAGCCGCCCGACCGATGTCTGACGATGAAAACGACGAGGACAGCACGGATAGTGACGATGAACGCGAAGTACGAGATGCCACTACTACTGAAGCACAGGAAGAAGAGGAGGAGGAAGACGAAGACGACGATGCACCTATGGATCCGATGCCAGCACGTGAGCAGTTCGAAGAGGAGTTGAAGCGATACGAGCAGTTGAAAGCGGAGATGCAGCAAAGTGCCGCTAAGCAGCGATCGTTCGCAATGGAGGTGTTAAATGCCACACGCGAGCTCTTCGAACGGGAACAGGAACAGTTAAACGAGGAAGATGCCGCTGTGATCGCTGTCGAGCACAAGCGACGAATCGCCGAGCGGGAGGAGCAGGCAGCCGCAAAAGCCAAAGCGGAGGCTGAGCAACGCAAGGCGCATCAGGCTGCTACGGGTAAAGCTACCGTGGTGCCAGTGTTTGCACGCGACTCGGTAGCCAAGAAGGGTCTCACCCTCGCGGCAGACGATCACGCGTTTGAACAAGAGCTTCGCGCCTTTGCAGTCACCCAGCGGGTTGATCGTCTGTATCTGTCCATTCCATTGACACGAGACCCGCGTGTCCGGGAACGCCATCAACTAGAGCCCGAATTCGTGCACATGAAGCACGTGGAGTCACGCGTCTTAGACGCGGAGAAGCTTGAGTTCGACCTGCTAGAGAAGAGCGCTCTACGCCATGAAGAAGCGGCTTCAAAGGCCACCGAACTGCGGGAGCTGTGCGGCCAGATTCGCGAGCAGCAGCGTATTGTCGAGGAAGAACTTGTCACGGTGGAGGCTTCAATTGCTCGACTGGAGACGGCAGCTGTGCCGCCCCCGGAACAACCACGACCCACTGACGAAGAGCTTGAGCGATCCGGTGCACGGTTTCTGACGGTAGAACCTCTTTCTGAAGACGAAGAAGAAGACGCTGAAGAGGTTGATAACAACGAAGACGACGCGGCACCAGTAACGGAGGACGCCGAAGGAGCACAAACTCCAGCTGAAAGCGTATCGACACCTGATCATCCAGTTGTCTCTACTATCGCAGCACCAGAACCGTCGACTGCTGCTCCTGTCGCTGCTAGAATTGCTGCAGTTCCGTCCGTCCAAGTCGACGATACCCGCATGAAAATGGACGAGTCGGAGCTGCGTGAGCTCAAGGTCTTCACAGACGCCGAACTAGCTTGGCGACAATGGGAGAAGGCTGAAAAGACTCGGTGCAGGAAGCTCAACAAGCTATCGGATCGACAGTCGCTGCTGGCAACGTCACGCAAGCAGCTTGCGGTGGACTTGGCGCTCTACGAAGACGCAGACGCCCCGTTCTTTGAGCGCCTGCGAGACTTGGAGAAGGAAACAAACACGAGGATGTGGGAACTGCAAGCGCAAACGCAAGTGGAACGAGCACGCTTTGTGGTGGAGCGTGCAGCGCGTGAGGAGTCTGTATTCCAGATGCAGGACCGAGTGAAGGAGCTCCAACAGCAGCTCGAAGATGCGCACGCTTTGCCATTGCAAGCCACTCATCCGCTGGAGCGTATCGAACTCGAGGCTCAATCCGAGACACTAGTTGCGTCGCTCCAAACGCAAGAAGCAGAGCTGCAAGCTCGATACGCAAAGGAAGAGGAGGCAAAGGCGCTTCTGGTGTCGCTTGAGCTCCGGTCTTGCGAATACGCGGATGCAAAACTGCAGGAGGAGACCAAGTTGTTCGCTGAAAAGCAGGCGCTCTGGGACCTCAACTTCACGCTTGTGGATGAGCTGCAGAGCTGTCGTCAGACGATTGAGCGGCTTTACCTGCTCATGCAGCAAGGGAATGATGTCGAACTTGAGCCGAAGCTGGAGAGGGACCACAGTCTTGAAATGGGAGACGAAAGCCAAGCTGCAGTGGAAGGTGACGACGATGTGGACGAAGACGTCGAGCCTTCCCCAGAGCTATACGAAGAAAATGCTCGCGTGTTCGAGACCAAGCTTCAGTACTTGCAACAAGTGCGGCGGTTCTTGCTCATGTGCTACGACCGCGAAGATCGGTGGCGCGCTCTAGCCGCCAGTACTTTCATCAAGGACACGACTTCAGACGAATGGATGACGAGCATGCAGCTCTCGCGACAGGAGGACACATTAGTCCTTCTACAGACCCAGCATGAGGAGCAGCAGCAAGTACTGCAACACCAAGTTAAGCTCTTGACCAAAGTCAGGGCTACTTTGCAAGCACAAGTTGAAGACTCGAATGGGAAAATGCACCGGTTGCAGAGTGACTACCAAGCAGCGAGCGAAAGAGTCCGTCTGCAGACCCGAGAGGTCATTAGCGCTCTTCGCAACGAGACTGAAGAGCACCAGACTGTCCTTGCGAAGGAGAAGCTTCGATTTCGTTCAGATCGGGAGCAACTAATTCGTGAACACGATCGTATACGGGGGGAACTTGAGAAGCGTCTCGAGCAGCTGGACGAACGACTTGATAAGCAGACACACTGGCTGACGGCGGCCAAACGAGAACTGCAAGCGCAGCGAGTTGCCAACGAAGAGCTGCTGAAGGCGTACCAGTCGCTCGAAAAGCGCCGAGCCGCTGAGGTCAACGACATGCGCTTCCGCATATCCGCGCAGATCAAGAAGATCAACAACATTGAGATGTGGAACCTCTCGCTGAAGATTTCGGCTAAGGAGGCCCACACGGATTTCCTCAAGATGCAGAAGGATATGGCAAAGCAGCAGCAGCAGCACAAGCAGCTGCAGCGTGCTTTGCGTCTTGTCAATTGGCGCCACCGCGTGACGGCGCAGACTATTCTCACGGATGTCAACTTGCTGTTCAGTTTTTTTGTCGATGGCATCTCGATTCTTGCTGGAGCCACACGAGAAATCAACGATACACTCCGTGAAAATGCGGGCATCGAAGTACTGGCCGCGCTCGCTCGCCACTCGAAGCAGCAGGGAGTGCGAGCCAGTTGTGCTCGTGCCCTCGGTCAGTTGTCCTGGAATGCCAACGTCACTGAGAGATCACTGGGATGGAAAGCGAAGCAGAAATGGTTCCAGTGGATGAAGACGCAGTCCAATTCCGTGCTGGAAACGTTGTCCGCGTCGAATACACCGTTTGATGCTGTTGCCGAGGAGGAGAGCAGCGAAATGAACTGGTTAGCTGACCCAAGCGTACCCATCGATGACATCTCCGGAGAGAGTGACCATGAGTTGAGCTCCAAGGACAAGGCTAAGAAGCTCTTGTTCACTCAAACGTGGCAGCAATTCGATGACCGAGTATTTCCTGATACCAATATGGCCAACCAGCAGTACATGGGGCTCTCGTCCAACGTCCTGCAAACCATTTTGGATCTGTGCGGGTCACCTGAGACTGATACACTGGTAAAGCGCAACGCCTTGCACTCGCTTGCTTTAATCGTGCGAAGCTCACGGAATACGTCAGTCATCGGCCGAATGGATGGAAGTATCGAGCTGCTTGTCAGCCTCTTGGAACCGATTTCAAGTGTAAGCTGCGACGAAGATCCGCAGGTTACCCGCCACGCCGTCCAGGCCCTCGCGAATTTGGCCTTTCGAAACGCCTTCAACCAGCAGGCCATACACACACAAGGTGGTATTCCTCTGCTGCTTCGCCTGTGTGATAAAGCTGTCAGCTCGAGTGACGCTCTTGATGCGGATGTGGACTTGACGTTGGCGACTACGCAGACGCTTTCCCACCTCTCCCATGACCACGTACTGTCCTGCCAAGCGATTGTTGAAGCTGGCGGTGTCTCCATCCTTACGAGACTCTGTAACTCGCCAAGAATCCACGATGCCATCGACCTGGATGTCTACGAACTCATACAGACGTACGCGTCGCAAGTGATTGCCAACGTGGTCACTCTGCTAGACAAGGAGGACAGCGAAAGTGACCATCGCTCGTACCACGTTGCCGACTTCATTCTCAAAGAGAAAACAATACCCTCCGGATACTCGAGTGGAGTTGGCTCTGCTAGCAAAGAACTCGAACATGACAACCAGCAGCAACACACTGACGAGCAAAATCCCCAGCAGCCTTCGAAGTACGCTGGTGTCGCTACCTTTGTGCTGATGTGCGCATCTTGCACTCGCAACGTAGCGTTTCATGGAGCGATCGTGCTCGGCAGCATCGCGCAGCACGATACCATTCGGGCGGCGATAGGAGCAGCCAGCGGAATGGATGCGCTCTTTTTGCTGGCAGCCCGCACCGAAGACTTGGCACTGGTAGCCCAGGCCACATGGGCTTTGGCGAACCTCACGTGGAATCGGGACAATCAGTACCGCGTTGCGCGCTACATCGACCACCTCTATCTGCTGTGCACGTTGGGCTTTAGCGACACGGCCAACGTCTCTTTCAACCAACTGGAAACTAATCAGCAGCACGAAGACGATGAGATGCAGCAAGAGGACCCAGCTGCTAAACTGCAACGCAAGCAGCAAGATGAGCAACTCGCGCGACAAATTCGTGAGCACGGATTGTGCATCCTGGCGAACTCGCTGTTCTACAATGATGCCAACCGCGAGCTAGTGGCAGCACATGTCGACTGGATGCAGCTACTAGCTCGCAACGCTCTCGATGCCGATGGCGCCACGTTGGAACATTCTGCTCGTGCTCTGTGCTCCCTTTCGTACAGCGACGCCATCGCTCTGCGCTTGGGCTCATCGATTCTTGCTGATGATCGGAGCAAAACTGGAGCTAGCAGGAATGGGAGGGGCGGGTCAGTGAGTGGGTTGCACATTTTCATTCGACTCTGCGGACGAACGGGTCGAGTCGATGTACAGCAGCATGGCCTCTTCGGTGTCATCAATATGTGTCTGCACGACGCCAACAAGACGAAGATGCTTGACATCCCGCACGGCATCGACACGCTGGTGAACCTCAGCGGACACACGAACAAAGACTTGTGTGAGCCTGCTCTTGAGGCGTTAGAGCTGTTGGCTGACCTGCGTCAGCTCAAACAAGACCACGGCATTTCGTCTGGTCAACCGCTCGAGTCCGTCGACATGAAGAAGCTGATCGCGCTGCTTTCAGACGCCACAAACCCGTCCCTCGTGGCGTCGATCAGCGACGCCATTGCTGACGAGGTCTGGAAGAGGCCAAGCGCCCAAGTCAGGCTCCGCAACGAGCACGGTCTGGAAAAGCTGCTTGAACTCTGCGCGAAGCAATCGCCTTTGTTCCCCGCTGCCACGTCCGATAGCCCGCCTGCTGCAGCTGCTGAAATCGAGCGCCGAGCGCGTATTTCTTGCTTGTGGGCGCTGCGAAACACGGTGGCGAATAATGTTCGCAACCAAGACCTGGTCGGTGCTTTGGGCGGCGTGCAGTCGCTCGTCAGCGTATATGATCGGGAACGACAGAACGAAGAGGTGGTGGAGGCTCTGCTCGCAGCTCTCGTCGCTGTGACCATGAAGCACCCTCGGAATAGTCAACAGCTTGTGCAGTTCGGACTCGACATGCTCATCGCCCTGGCAGATGGAACGGAAGACTGCGGCGACAGACTCGAAGAAGATCGACGCACGCGAGACCAGCAGCGTGGAGTGATTCTACCGCCGTTGGCTTCTGCGGGTCGAACGACAGGGGCTTCTCCTTCGAAGCAGGAGGCCATCAAGTTCTCCGTCCAGAGCGGCGAGAAACAACTTGAAAACACAGCACTCGCCCGAGAGCTCCTGCACTTGGTGGCGCCATACAACACTAGCGACGCCACTCCAGCACCAGACGCAAAAGTGCGAAGGATGCAGCAACTGCATTCTTCATCTGCTTCACCTGTGCGCAGGCGCTAGTGGTCTGTACCAGTGCGTGCTAAATAATCGGACCATTGCCACACTCGAGGAAGGATGATCTACACGTCGTGTTACGCACATTGATACTGCTTATTGCTGCTGGTTTTCCTCGACAACAGACCAACGTCGTACCCGTAGCAATGCTGTGGCTGCGACCAAGAATACTTAGTTGTGCATGGTCTCCAGGTACTCCTTGCACTCCGCGATCTCCTGCTCCCGGCGGGCCTTCGACCAGCCGAGCAGCTCGCCCATCATGTGCACCACGCGCGGAGCCATCTCCATGCCCACGCCGCTGTCGATGAAGGCCAGACGCATGCGGCGGCCCAGGATGTCGGTCGCCTTCAGGGCGTACTCCTGACGGACAGCGAACACGACCTCAGCCTCCAGGTACGGGTACTTGGGGTGCAGACGGCGCGGGTGGTCGCTGCGCTTGCGGTCCAGGAAGCCGTTCTGCTCGAGCTCCGCAACCTGCAGAGCGCGCGTGCCGTAGTTGCGCATCAGGTGCTCCGCGACGTCCTTGTCCAGGTTAAAGTTCTCGCGCAGGGTGATGGTGATCTTGTCGAACTTCTTGTTGCACACCTCTCCAATGCGGTCGGCACCGATGATGCCCACGTCCCTCGTCTTGCAAGGCGACGCCTTGGTCTTGATCTCGGGCACCGTCTCCACCAGCTTGTCGATCGCGTCCTGCGCCATGCGGCGGTACGTGGTCCACTTGCCTCCGGCGATCGTCACCATGTTCGAGTCGGACACCTCCACGACGTGCTCGCGCGAGATCTTGGCCGTCGAGCCATCGGCGTGGCGCGGGTCCTTCACGAGCGGGCGGATGCCCGACCACGCCGACTTGACGTCGTTGCGCGTCACGTCCTTGGCCAGGTAGCGGTTGGCCTCGTCGATGATGAAGTCCACCTCCTCCTTCGTGGGGGACGGCAGCATGGTGATCTCGGACTGCGAGTCCGTCGTGCCGGCGAGCGTTCCGTTCTCCCAGGGCAGGAAGAAGAGCACGCGGCCGTCGCTCGTCTTGGGGACAATGAGGCCCATGCGGTTGGGGCTGAAGTGGTCGGGCAGCACCGTGTGCACGCCAGCGGCAGGCACGCAGATCTTTTCCTTCTTGGGGTCGTCCATCTGGCGCATCGAGTCCGTGAAGGGGCCCGTGGCGTTCACGACGGCGTGCGCCTTGACGTCCCACTCGTCCCCCGTGAGCGAGTCCTGGACGCGGGCGCCGCGCACCTTGCCCTCGTCGTCCTTGATCAAGCTCACCACCTTGACGTAGTTGGCCACCGTGGCGCCGTTCTGCGTGGCCGTGAGCGCGATGGACACGTTCATGCGCGTGTCGTTCATCTGCCCGTCGTAGTACACGATGGCGCCCTTGAGGCCTTCCTTGCGCAGCATGGGGAACTGGAACATGGCCTCCTCGGCGTTGATGTAGTAGCTTCCAGGCACGAAGCGCTTGCCACCGGCGACCACGTCGTAGGCCTTGGCGCCCACCCACATGTACGGCACCTCCCACCACTTGTAGATGGGGATCATGATAGGCAGCGGCCGGTTCATGTAGGGCGCGGCCGAGAGGAAGAACGACCGCTCCTCGAGCGCCTCGTTCACGAGCTTGAAGGCCGAGTAGTCGAGCTTCAGGAATGCCGTCTCCAGGTAGCGGATGCCGCCGTGGATGAGCTTCGTGGAGCGGCCCGACGTGCCTGACGCGAAGTCGCTGCCCTCCACGACGGCCGTGTTGAGTCCGCGCGTGGCCGCGTCCAGCGCGCAGCCGGACCCCGTGGCGCCGCCACCAATCACCAGCACGTCGAACTGCTCCTGCTTGAGGCGCGCGAGCTGCGCGGCGCGTGTCGGCGTCTCGTACGGAATGATGGTCGATCCATCCTCGCACTGGATGGGGGCCACGAGCCGCGCCGGCTCCTTGGCCGACACGATGGCCGCGCCTGAGAGGCCGCTGACGCCAATGACGCCCGCACCCAGGCCGATGGCCACGCGCTTCGAGGCGCGACGGAACGCGAAGGACGCCATTGATGCAAGGAGTGTGTGTAAGATTCGAACGAGGCTTGCGCGCGAGACGGCGAAATGCGAAGTGAGACCGCCGGTACAATCGTGGGGTGCTTAGGGAATGCTTTTCAGCCAATCACAATGATATATCGTGCTGTTAAGCGTGCTTGGTGTGAGCAAGCAAGGTGCCGCCAGCGCGTAGACGAGCGGGGCTGATGATGCGGCGGCTTCGGCTTGTCTTGGTGATGATGGCTTTCTCGCTTGGTGTCCACACGTTCTTCTCCTGCGTGTCGAGCTCAAAGGTGTCTTCGTCGCAGCATACATTTCCCAATATAAACCGACGTTTCTGCAGTACGTTGAAGACGACTAGAACCGACACCAACAAGTCGTCCACCCGGGTGTCCACAAGAGCGGGTGACGCGCAGTTGTGGTCGATGAGTGATTGACGTTTGTTGTTGCACAAGTGTGGCGGAGGAGTGATCTGCCAGTGCTCAACGAGAGAGTCAACTTCGGTCGGTGAAGGGCGAGCACGACTGCGGTGAGCCAAAGAGGACGATGTTTGCTCCGCGCGAATCGCGTTGCAAAGCTTCGGAGATAAGTCGGCAGCCGGCTCGCGACGTCATGAGCTTAGGATCGCTCTCGGCAGCCATCGCCTGAAGGGTGAAATGAAAGCACGCTGCAACCGGGAGGACAACATTGCCGCGGATGCAGACTTTGAACGGCCCTCAGACACCGAATCGGCGCTCCAGTTACCTCAAAGCGACCATTCGCACCGCAGCTAGGGATGGCACGCTGCCGCCTGCTCCTTGTCGTGCTGTTGGCTGGCTGCTGCTTCCTGACTGCAGTGCAAGGCGCGTGTCCATCCAAGTGCAGCCGACACGGAACCTGCGGAAGCGACAACACGTGAGTTCGCATTGCATGATTCGTCTAACGTCGTCCAAATGGCTGCTGACCTCCTCGATGGTTCAGATGCACTTGCTTCCCGGGCTACACAGGCTACGACTGCAATGGCCGAGCCTGCCCCACGAGAGATCCGTGGGTCGACTTTGCAACGGACAAAGACTCTGTCCGCTCCGTGCCCCAGGAGTGCTCCAATCGAGGGCGCTGCAATCGCGGCAACGGGCGCTGCGAGTGTGACGCAGGCTTTGCGGGGGTCGCCTGTGAGCGCTTGCAGCTGTGCCGCACGAACTGCAACGGACACGGCAAGTGCACGTCCATGCGAGCGATGGCTGCGACCAAGAACGACTACAACCTCCTCTACTCGGCCACGTACGACACGCCCTGGGACGCCGACCGGATCTACGGCTGCGTGTGCGACCACGGCTACACTGGCGTGGATTGCTCCTTGCGGCAGTGTCCTTACGGCGATGACCCAATATCGACAGGCCAGGCTGACGAGGTGCAGGCTGTCTCCTGCCTCTGTAATGGCTGCACGGGGACCTTCACGCTGAGCTTTCGTGGGGAGACGACACGTCTGCTAGACGGAAGTGTCGATACCGCAGCAACGCTGGAGACCGCTCTTGAAGAACTGATAACAGTTCGTGGCGTCTCCGTCACGCTAGATGGAGGAACAACGCTGTGTGATTCCGACGGTGTGTCGGCAATGATCACTTTCACGTACGAGCATGGAGACGTACCGGCACTTATTGCTACTTCATCGCTCTCAGGAGGAACCAGTCTACTTACCGTAGAAAAAGGTGCGTTAGCGTCAAACAAATAGGTGAACGCGACCGGCTCACAGATTTGACTTCATTTTGTTGCGTGGACCTGACAGACGGAACTCGGGCCGCGTATGGATCGACTCCGTTCACAGTACGAGGAACCAAAGAGGTACGAGGATGCTATCGCTGCACTTTTTCGTGGGTGTAGGAACTAACTCAGTTTAACATCCATGAATAGTGGCTTGAGTGTTCTGGTAGAGGGAACTGCAACACTCTAATCGGACTCTGCGCGTGTGCCCCAGGCTTTGGGCCTAGCGATGGTATGTTTCTACTTGGCGGGTTACTGATACCTTGAGCTGGTTCGACAGATCACCAGGTGGAGTTTTCTACTGATGTGGCCTTGTATGAGCAGGACTGGGCGGCTCGGGCTCTATCCTTGACTGCGGATATTACAGCGGCAGTGGGTTGACTACCTGCGCTGGTACGATGAGCGAACCTCTTCCAACGTTAATTATTCCTTCGCTAACCAGACTTCGCTCCAATTGCCAGGGATTCCCGGAGCAGTAACGCGCTGCTACAGCCATGGAAGATGCCTAGGCGCGTCACTCTACCGATGCTTGTGCGACGAGGGGTACGGAGGTTATGACTGCTCACAGCCACAATGTCCTACCGGGCGGGCCTGGGTGGAGGAAGCAGTGACAAACAACGTTGCACACAACTCAATCGTTCAGTGCTCAAATGCGGTACGCGCTCTTTCAGACTTTGCAGCACGTAGGAAAACGCTTGACCCGCTTGCGACTGCGTTTTGTCAGGGTCTCTGTAATAGTGCAGGTACTTGCAGATGCCTTCCTGGCTTCGAAGGAGCAGCATGCAACCGAAGTAGGTCACACTTCTGTGTCGTATCTCACTGTATCGCACTCCATCTAACGCGTGTGTAAAGTGTCGTGTCCAACCAGTAACGGGGCCGTGTGCAACAACCGAGGGACTTGCCGGACACTTCGAGAGCTGGCAGCTCTCACCCCAACGACCTCGTACACCACCGCTGGTTTCGTCTACGGATCGGACCCAAACGCATTGGCAACGTGGGATGCTGACATGGTCCAAGGCTGCTACTGCGACAAGGTTCCGCTCGACCGTGGGAAGAGCGTGCGCTACTCAGGATACAGCTGCGCCAAAAGTACGTGATCCTTGCTACTCACCCTTGTATAAGCTAGCGACTGACCTATTGGATGCTTAGCCCCATGCCCGAGCGGTGATGATCCCTGGACAACTAGCCAAGCAGACGAAGTGCAAACCGTGAGCTGTTCGGCCGACGGGGGGACCTTCACACTATCGTTCCGTGGGGAAACGACACTTCCTATACCATTTTCAGCGCCGACTGCTGCAGTGAAGTCTGGTCTCGAGCGTCTTCTCACGTTAGCCCACTTGCCCTGATGCAGCGAAACGAAGTCGACGACAGCTGATCACCTTTTTGTGTACATGATTTCGTAGGATCACAAGTGTCAGCGTCGCCTATTCGACTGGAACTGCTGCGTGTGGGAGCGCTGGCAATGGTACAGTACTCGTTGCAAGTCGTTCGGACGCAGCTCGGATTAAACCTTGTTGTTACTGTCCATGCAGACATTGCTGTCACGTTCCACTCTCCGTCGGGAGACCTGCCGCTACTCAGTATTTCCGCCTCATCATTGACGCATTCCACTGCAGCAGTGGCGACAAGCATCGTCCAGACCACGCAAGGCACCAAAGAGGACGTCGTTTGCAACAACCGTGGGCGTTGTGGTGCGTTGTGTGCATCGGAGGGTTCCAAGCGGTAAAATCTGACTTTTTGCTCGCAGACGAAGACACGGGCACGTGTGTTTGCTCCTTGTACCATGCCAGCGGCAATGCTCGCGGAGGCTTTGGCGCGCTGGACGATTGTGGCGCGGTGGACGCCTTCATGACCCACGGAGAGCTGTAAACTTTCAAATTCATTGGCGAGAGGCGGGTGCTGCCGCGAATTTATCACTGGCTATGAAAACGCCACGGCTGACAGCACGCTGCCGTCCACGCTGCGCAAGATGCCGTACAAAACCCAAGATCGGCTCCCCTCCACAGTGGAGTCCACTCCTCCGTCTGCGTCCTCCGTCACCTCTGAATCCACGCCCACCTCCACGTCAGCGTTGCCAACGAATGAATACGCAGCCTCGACAAGGAGCGCGGATATTTCAGCGTAGCACATGTGGACACCACCACCACTACACTAACACCGCTCACTAGAGAAGTGATTTCGGGTTGATCCACTGCCCGCTTTTTTTCTCCGAAGCTCGATTTTGAGTTGTTTCAATGTCGTGACGAGCGCTGGATGCGTTAGAGCGTAAACTGCAAAACGCAGAGTGCGTTGGCTAGCATTGTAGCTGGAAGCACAGAGGCTCCTTTTTGTTGGGTTTTGCCAACTCGTGGTTTTTGGGTCGTGACCATTCCAAAATTTGATCATTTGCGATTTGGGAGCCAAACGTGATGCTGTGGACGGCAGGACGCCGAGCGTGGCTCCTCAAGACGCCGTTGCTTGGCCACCGCTCCCCACCGCTCCCAGCTCGATGCCTGCTGGCGACGCGAACAAGTGGGAAGCAGGACGACGTAACCGAAGACATTCACTGGAAGACTGGCCGATGGAGGGACAAATTCTTCTCCGCTCTCCGGACGTACAAGGAACTGAATGGAAACACACTCGTGCCTTCCTCTTTTGTCGTCCCAAGCGATGACTCTCTCTGGTCCGAAGTGGCGTGGGGCTACAAACTCGGAAGTGCGGTGAGCAAGCTGAGGAACAAGCTACAGAGAGGAAATGTACCCACCACATTGGTAGATGAACTCGAGGAGCTACACTTTGTGCAAGGTGTGAAGCAACATCACTGGGAGGAGGTCATTATGCCCGCTCTAAGACGCTTCTACGACCTGAACGGCCATACCGACGTACCACAGCCTTTTGTTGTACCTACGGGGGTCAAGACGTGGCCTGAGCAAGCGTGGGGGTGGCCACTTGGACACAGCGTCGCCAGTATTCGCTGTGCCAATTCGTACGCGGAGCAAGTTGCTGCGTCGAAAAAAGAGCTCGAGAGGATGAAATTTTGCTTCACGGACAGGTCAGAACGAAATTGGACCGAGAAAATACTGCCAGCGTTGGGGGTATATCGTCAAGTGTTTGATCATTGTATCGTGGAGCAGTCGTTCATTGTTCCTGCCGAGTCCCCGTGGCCCAAGAAAGCGTGGGGAATAGCTCTTGGTCGCACTGCCAAAGGGATTCGTAACGGCCACGGCTACGCAAAACAATCGACTCAAGATAAGGCGCTTCTTGATTCGATGGGTTTCGCCTGGGATGCTTTTGGGTCCGTGTGGAAAGAGCGCATAGCGCCAGGATTGAAGACTTTTGCGGCGCAAAATGGGCACTGCAAGATTCCGCTGCGTTTTGTCGTGCCGTCACGTGATCCTTGGCCAAAGGACTCGTGGGGAGTAAATCTTGGAGCGTTTCTCTACAGGATGAGGAAAAGAGGCTCGTATTTCTCGCATTTCGGCCGCGAAGCCGACTGGTTGGATGCGTTGGGACTCAATATGAGGCTTTCACCTGAAACATTTGACAAGTGTGTTGCGCCGCTGCTGGATACTTACGCGACCGTGACAGGCGACCGATACGTTCCAGACGACTTTGTCATCCCGTCGGAAGCTCCGTGGCCTGAAAAGATGTGGGGCGTTCATCTGGGCGTCATTACAGCTCGCAATGCCCAGCATTTGGAATAGAAAGGAAACCAAGTTTTTATCCCGCTACCGGCACTCGAACTTACCATTCCTGTGTTGAAAGTGGACGGGTGTATTTAGCTAGCGTCTAAGCCTGCAGGTCTGCATTCGCGAGGCCTCTAGTGCCTCGATCTATTGCGAGGATGAATGCCTCCCAAGTCTGCTACCTCGCGGTCCATTTCGCTTGGTCTCTATTGTTGCAAGCGGCGCGTCTTCTTCTCGAGGGCAAGCAGCGCGTTCTCTATTCTCCGCGTGATGGCCGAGTACAGCGCCTTCTCCCGCTCCTGCGTCTCCCACGGCTCGGCGCCCGCTACGCGGTCGTTGGCGTAGCGCTCGAACAGGTCGTCAAAGGACACGGGTTCGCCGACGACCACGCCCAGGTCGAGGTTGGTCTTGGGGAGGACGCTGATCAGATGATTCTGCTCGTCCTGCGGCATGAGCTGCTCCATGTTGTAATGATACACGGGCACCACGATCGGCCGCTTGGTCGCGCGCGCAATGAGCTTGCCGACGCCCCACTTCAGCCGCCCGATCTCCTCTCGACGCGGACTTGGTCGGCCGCCGAGCGCTATCATTTCAGAGCGTTAGTCGACTGAAGAAACCTGGGCTCCAAACAACAATCTCTTACGTTCGCGCTGTACAATCTTGCCCTCGGGGAAAATGTGGACCCACGCGCCCTCCTCCACCTTATCGAAGATAGCGTGAATCATCTTCCACCAACAAACGTCACACACAACGTCAGCGACAGGTGCGTCACTCTCCATCAGCAGTTCGTACCTGATGGTCAACTCCAGCTCCACGCTTCACGGGCAGGGTCTTCGCTGCAAAAAACACGGCCGACAGCAGCTTGCCCTTCGTATAGCAATATTCCTGACTGCAAAACCTCAAATTCAGTGCTCCAATTGCCACCGCACCGCCGGAATTCCGTTGCGTCCTCACCTGGCCAGACTCCAGCGTCCATTCCGCGGCCACGCATACCTCCAGGGCATGATACTGCACACAAACAGCAATGCTGTTAGCACCTCTACTTAGAACCAAGACACTGCATTGCAGCAGCCTCCTACTTGGCGAACACTGCGGGGTCGTCCACCGTCGCCGAATGGTTGGACACTGTGATGACGGCTGTGCCCTCGGGCCGCTGCTCCAGCTGCTGCACCAGCAGATCCGCGCCCTCCACCGTCGTTCGGTTCAGCAATTGCAGGTAAAACTTGGACACGAGCGTCACAGCGCCGAAGAGCGGCGCGCGCGCCACGTCGTGCAGCCACTCAGGGAACCGCTCAGGCCGTCGTCCGCCGTCGTAGCTGTCATCCCCCAGGTCCGCCACGGGCGCATCCACGTACAGCGCCACAGCGCCCACACCCACGGACACGGCGCCGATAGACAGCGCACTCAGGGTCAAGGAGCGAACGCCCGCAAGGGACTTGGCCGAGCGCCGCAGCATCGTCCTGAAGATTGTGACGTTGGCGACAAAAAACCAATATCATCTATGGGAGATTTCATCATTTATTCAAGGGTCTTGTAATCATTTATTAGAGGTCTACTTACCTCATTATGCTTATATGTAATCCCCAACGTGCAACTCTGAGCTGACCAAGTTGCTGAAAGAAGGTCGCAACTCTCTAAACTCATGGCAGTAACCTATCCACGGTCATGTGCATATATCCTTTGGAGGGGGATTCCTCATTAGGCGATCATGAGCTCGACGCCGTTCGAGCTGTCGCTCGAGACGCTGGACACGTGGTGCGACAAGCTGCTGGGCTGCAACCCGCTGACGGAGAATGAGGTGATGCAGCTGTGCGCCAAGGCCAAGGAGGTGCTCGTGCAGGAGTCGAACGTGCAGCCCGTGCGCTGTCCCGTGACCGTGTGCGGCGACGTGCACGGCCAGTTCCACGACCTCATGGAGCTCTTCCGCATCGGGGGCCACGCGCCCGACACCAACTATCTATTTATGGGGGACTACGTGGACCGCGGGTACTACTCGGTCGAGACGGTGACGCTGCTCGTGTGCCTCAAGGTGCGCTACAAGGACCGCGTCTTCATCCTGCGCGGCAACCACGAGAGCCGCCAGATCACGCAGGTCTACGGCTTCTACGACGAGTGTCTGCGCAAATACGGCAGCCCCAACGTGTGGCGCTACTTCACGGACCTCTTCGACTACCTGCCGCTCACGGCCGTGGTCGAGAACCAGATCTTCTGTCTGCACGGCGGCCTCTCGCCGTCCATTGACACGCTCGACTACATCCGCGGCTTCGACCGCCTGCAGGAGGTCCCGCACGAAGGCGCCATGTGCGACCTGCTCTGGTCCGACCCGGACGACCGCTCGGGCTGGGGCATCTCGCCCCGAGGCGCCGGCTACACGTTCGGACAGGATATCTCGGACCAGTTCAACCACGCCAACGGCCTCACGCTCATCGCCAGAGCGCACCAACTGGTCATGGAGGGCTACAACTGGTCCCACAAGTGCAACGTCGTGACCATCTTCAGCGCGCCCAACTACTGCTACCGCTGCGGCAACGAGGCCGCCATCATGGAAGTGGACGAGCAGATGCAGTACACATTGTACGTGGTGGAACTTGGAGACACAGTTGTGGAGGTGTGTGGTGACTCACGCAGTTTGTATCGTTGTGTGGCTTGTGCAGCTTACAGTTCGACCCGGCGCCGCGCCGTGGAGAGCCCCATGTGTCGCGTCGGACGCCCGACTACTTTCTGTAGAGAGGACAGCAACGAGACCATCTCTGCGCGACTGAACCATGCCTGTTACGTCTTGCCACTTCATCTTCTCTGCTCACAGACCCCAGCACATTATACCCCGCGAAGGGAACACCAGAAAGCACAAGGTAGGAATAAAGTTAGCTTTTATCACCCATGGTGTTGTTTCGTACACTGCGACTCGCTCAGGACGCCAGGCTGTAGTTGCGCACTTTCTTGCGCTCGCTGACCATTTCAGCTCGCTTGGACTGCAGTTGCTTCAGCTTCTTGACTGCAGAGCGCTGGCTGGTTGTTTCGCGATCGCTCAGTCGCGCGGCCGGCGTAGGCCCAGCAGCAGCTGACGGTGCAAACGTCGCGAGGCTCGCGCGTGCACCAGATACCGGAGCTCGCTTACCAGAGAGCATCAGCATCTCTTTCGCTTGCTGCAGTTTGAGCCGCGCGTCCGTAACCTTAGCGCTGGAGCCCCCACCAGCAGAGGCACCGGAAGCGTCTGTGCCTGCTGAATCTCGTCGGTCTGCAGATTGAAAAAGTCTAGTGAGAGGACTTGTGTCTGCTGAGGTCGCTCCGTTTCCACCTTCAGCTTTCACTTCTCCATCTTCATCCGCAGCAGAAACGTCAGCTTCGGCGTCGCTACCCTCCGAAATCGTTGGCGGCACCGTCCGTGTCCTGCGCGTGGCACTTGGTCGTTTGTTTCGCGCCAGAGCCAACAACTGCTCGTCCAGGTCACTTCTGCTTGTCGCGCTTGCCCCATCGCCAGCTTCCGATGCAGAGCGTGTTGATGTGTTAGACCGCGCACCACGCGCAGGATCTAACGCTTTCATCATGGACAGCGTGCTAGGTCGTCGCCTCTCGGGTCCATCAAGCTCTTCCTCCACGCTATTGGCATGGCCTGCCGACGAGCGTCTGACATGATCTCCAGCAGCATCTCCAGCAGAGGGTTCACCGTCACCACTGCCGACTACCCCGTGCACTTCCCGCTCCTGCTGTAGCTGCACATGCACCTTCACCATGCGCCGAAGCTCCTTCTTGAGGGTTTTATTGTGCACCCGCGTTTCCTCCAAGGATTGAGTGAGCTCCGCGACCAGATTCTCGTAATCCTTCTTGCCAGTAAACTCCACGCGTGGCGTTGCTGACCTCGACCCGGCATCGGAGCCGCTCCTACGCAAGTCCGCTCGAAGTTGGTTGCTGAGCTCCATCAGTTGACTGCGCTCTCGTACTAGACGGTCGATATCGCTGTTTGCACCTTCAAGTTTTCGTTTGAGGCTCGTCAATTCAGCGTCCAGCGCCACTTGACCACTTTGCAGGCTTGGCTCCGCCGCTCGCATACCCTCCAGCTCTTCCACGTGAGCTTCAAGCTCAGCGATCCGTTTGGTTTTGACCTCGATGATTCCCTGAGCTTCTACAAGCTCCCGTTTACAGCTTTCGAGCTGCAGGGCGATACTGCTGCTACCGGAGCTCCCACCAAGCTGCGTTTCAAGTGCTACACAGCGCTCCTGGGCCTCCAGTAATTGCGCTGCAAGTTTCGAGGCGCTTCGACTGCCACTTGCGTGTCCCAAAGAGGTCTCCATCTCGTCTGCTTGCTGGGAAAGTGACTCCTTCATCTGCCTTATAAGATCGCGCAGCTTCGCGTTCTCCATTTCCAACGAGCTGGCACTGTTACGAGTGGCGGCTCTTTCCCGCAGCAGTGGACTGTCTGTCAGCAACGACGCTACTCCAGGAACTGGTGAAAGCGTTCCAGGGTCGTCACTCCAGAGAGGAGATGGTGCCACAGGTACCGACTCGGAAGAAACTCTTGCATCTCCATTGTGCCTAACTGTAGACGTCAAGTATTGCGAGCCGAAAGAGTCGGTGATTCGAGCGCTAGACTTCAGTGCTGACAATTCAGAACGAAGTCGCTGCACTTCGTTTTCAGTGTGGAGTAGCCTCTCCTCTGTAGCCTGCTTTTCACCCAGGAGTCGGTCTTTAACCTGTTGCAGCTCGCGGAGCCGCAGCTCATGTCGCTCATCGAGTTCTTGCTGCTGATCTTGCCATCGATTTTCCCACCGCAAACTGACCGCCACAAGTTCACGCTGCAGGTCTTCCTGTTTTTCGACACTTTCAAGCAGTTCTTGCCGCTGGGCTTTGTCTTTCTCCTTCAGTAGGGATAGTTGTCGACCCGCATCTTGCAGTCTCTCCTGAAGTGTCTGCGCTTCACGATCACCGACACGAAGTTGCTGCTGCATCTCAGTCGCAGCGCGGTGTTGTTCGTCTTCCAGATCTTGCAACGCACTCTTCGCACGCTCCACTTCCCGCTCCTTCTCCATTAGCTTATCATCCGCATCCCATTTCTCCTGCTTTAGTTCAGCCTGCAGTGCCTCCGCCCGCTCTTCACTTTCACGCAGTCTCGTTGTAACTGCGTCTAGCTTTGCTTCACTCCTGGAGCTCGCCTCCTCCGCTTCGCTCTCCTTTCGCTTCATGTGTCGTTGCAGCTCCTCGTCATACTGCGCCTTCTGCTGCACAAAAGCCTTCTCCACTGAGTGAAGCGACTGCAGCAGCTCCGCCATCTTGCTTTCATACTCGTCTAGCAGCTTCTGCTTCACCTCATTCAGCTTCTCAACTTCAGCCTCTAGCTCGCCCACTTTCGCATCTTTAGCAGCACGCACGTCCGCCAACGTCCACTCGATGGACTTCATGTCCTTATCGTTCTCCTGCAGCATTTGCTGCAAATTCTCGTTTTTCGTCTTTTGTTCGTCCGCCCGCGCGCGTTGAGCGTCAGCATCCCGTGCCAACGCCTTGTTCTTCAGCTCCAGCTCCCTCGATTTCGTCTGCAGTTCATCCCTCATCCGTTTGAACTCCGTCTCCCGCTGCCTCATCACCTCGTCAAAAGTCACTGAAAGTTCCCTCCGCTGGGTCTCCACGTCCTCGTCCTTTTCTCTCAGTTGCCTCTCCGTAGTGCGTCTCTGAGTCTCCATAGCGTCCTGTTGTCGTCTCAGTTCATCGTCAAATTTCCAGCGAGCGCCTTCCATCTGAGCTCTGGCATCTTTGAGTTTCTGCTGGTACTGAGTCTCTTGATCATCTGCGCGCTGCTTGACGCGCTGCACTTCTGCCTGTAATTCAGCCTCCCTCGCTCGAATTTCACTCAATTCCGCCTCTCGATCCCGCAAAACGTTCTTGAGCGACGCAAAATTGGCGTCGTACAGCGCCAACTCCTCGTCTCGACCTTCCAATAGCTTCAAATTGTACTTGAAATCCTCCTGCAATTTGCTGAGCTTCTGTTTGGCCGCGTTGGCGGCTGTCTCCTGCGCAATTCAGTCAACGTCAGAGAAACCCCGCACCACACGGAATAAAACCCACATGATGGGATAAAACCCAGTACGCACTTTATCCCGAAGCAGCGCCTCCAGCGTGCGGATGCGGTACTCGTTGATGTCGTGCAGCTCCTTCTCCTTCTCCAGGATGAGCGACCGGATGTTGCCAGGCCCCACGCGCGCCGCCAGCGACGCGGGCGACACCCCCGACGCGTCCGGCGGCTCCATTTCAAAATAATACTTGAATTTTTACGTTAAGAGCATTTAACTGTAACGGTTTCGACACGAGGGTCGCGTCGAACTCGCAGCCGCGTCCACTGTGTGCAAGGTGTACAGAAGTGAGCTGCCGCCGGAGAAGCCCCACAGCGATCCCTATCACGCTTGGTGACATCCTCTTAATGAACGAAGAGGGGGAAAGCGCGCACGGCCAAGGTTTCTGTTGGATGTGTTTCAATGTATGACATTATTTTTCTGCTTTGGAGGTACACGGTTCTCTCCCTGCACTAGGAGGAGGTTGTTTTGACTTGTCTCCCAAGTATCTCGCTCTACTCCGAGTGGAAGATGATTTCCTTGGGCATGCCCCAACACTTGAATCCCAGGAAATGCGCACTATAGCAGATTCCTTCCGTCTCGATGCCGTCGTATCCCTCTGCACCCCACTCGCTTCCAATGACGTAGTGAGCTGGGAAGAGGACGCCTTGCCGATGAACGTCTGCGCGTACGTAGAGCATAGCGCCACCAACCGAATCCAGCGGAACGATGTCTTCGCCTTCTGCGTTGAGGTCTCCCATGTTCTTGGCGCTCAGCAAGTCCGGTACAAATCCCTGGGCCTGTGGTGGCCGAACTTTGCGGTGACCCACCCACGCGTTCCGATCGTAAACGCCCCAGTCGCCATTATCGTTGATCTTAAAAGCGCACAGCGGGTGAACAATATCCAGCCCAGCTACATAGCAACAATACCAGTTAGTCAAATGTAGGTGATACGATTTACACTTGACCCATGCGTACATTGGGTCATCTTGGGAAGTAAGTCCGCTGGGATTGCCGAAATATCTGCATCTAGCCACACCACGTGCTGGTGCCAAGTCTCAAGCGTTGAGAGCAGCGCGTAGTTTCGATACCGAGCAATCATCCGTCGGCGGTTCGCCTGGAGATCGTCGTCGTGGCGATTGTCGCGAGTTAAGCCTTCTGGAGCAAAATCGTTGCGAAATATTACCGAAAGCCGCGCGTATTGATGGATATGGCGTCGGAAGATCCCCTTGAGCTTCTCGAACTCGGTACTTGACGACGTCAGCAGCGCAATCGACATCTTCTCTTTCGGGAACTCTTGCGAGCCAACCAGAGAAAAATAGTCCGCCACGGTGCGGTTGTTCCCCCAGGAATTGGCTCCGTTGAAGACTGTAATGAGCAGCAGCGAGTCTTTCTCGCGGTTTCCAGCTTGACCAAGCAGTTGTTTGTTTTCGATCCGGTAGTGATGTCCTGGCTCGGTTCTCCCATGCTGGGGGAAGGATTCGGAGTACTCCGCGATTCTCCCGGGTGTTGTGTGGATGGTGAACGCGATATCTGCGTTCAAGGGAGCTTGCTCAGGCGTGTTCGGATGCAAGACACTCGTCGGAGGTGGTAAGGATGTCACGGATTCTGGTGCAATTTCCTCCGTAGTGCGGAAAAACTTGGTCTGAGGCGCGACGAACGACTGTAGCGTTAGGAGAATGAGTCCGACGGACACGACGACGATGGTGAGGGCTGCGCGATTGGCCTTCCGACCCCTTTTAGTAAAAGAGCCCAAGCGCCAGAGCTGAAATTTTAGACGCTGCATTTGTCGGTCGCCTTTCGTGGGCTTTCACGGAACGCAAAAGGTGGAGTGAGGACATGCCGACAAAGCGTAGAGCGTCCGTTATCAACGGAATCAGCAGTGGCCCCGCTTCCGTTATCGTTGGTTTCAACGTTTCCGAGACCAGGCGATAAAGGCGCTCTGCTCAATTCCAAAATAAATCTCCGCCGCACAACTCACGACACGAGATCATGGACCGCAGCACGTTGGTGAGTCGCCTCGGGTCTGGTGGTCCTCGCGATGAGGAGACGGATGTTGAGGACTCTCGGCGCGCTCCAACTCCAGCTCGACGCGGCAAGATGAAAAGACCTTCGTGGTATTTCGCTCTCCCTGTTTTGCTGTTGGTCGGGGTAGCCTACTTTGCTGTGGGGGCGTCCTCACAAGTCGAGCAGAAGATCGTGGTGACAACGCCCTCGGGACGACAGCAACGAGATACGACGAAGATCAGTCGGTCGAATTGGGGAGACAAGACTGCCTTGAGGACGGGGGCAAGCGAGAGCAACTTGCTTTCGAGAGATAAAGGAATCATCATGTGCATGAACGACGACGCAGTCCCCATGGGGCTTTCGCTCATACGAGAGCTCCGATGCCTCGGCAACCAAGAACTTATTCAAGTCTACCACTGCTTCCCCGAAGAAATGTCGGACGACTCCATCTCGTTGCTGCTCGGAGCGGACGAGCACCTCGAGATCGTGGACGTGTGCTCGGATCTCGTAACGCGCGGAGTTCTGACCGAAGACATGGCCGAACGCTTCCGCAACTGGTGGATCAAGCCGCTGGCAGTGTACCACACAGACCTCAAGGAGGTGCTTCTGCTGGATACAGACGACATTTTCATGCGGGACCCGGCCATCATTCGTACGACGGAAGGCTACGAGCAAACGGGCTCCGTATTTTTCTACGACCGAATCATCCCAGGCGGCGAGAATTTCAACCAGGACCTCAACGATACGCATTACCTCAAGGCGCTGCTGAGTGATTTCAACTACACCAAGTTCGGCGTGCAACCTGGGTTCTCCCCGTCAGCGCACCTTGACCCGAACACGTCTTTTGCTTGGACGCGTCAAACGATACACGAGCAGGACTCGTCTCTCGTGGCTATCGACAAAGCGCGCGCCGGCAAGGCCATGGATGTCATGCTTTTCCTTATTACCGAGCAGCGCTTCGTGCTCAACTTCTCGTTCGGGGACAAGGAGACCTTCTGGCTCGCGTACGAGTTGGCCAAGCAGAACTACTTCTTCTCACCGTGGGGCGTTGGCGTCATTTCATCGTCCACAAACGAAGACATGATCAAGCACAACGACACTCTGTGTGGCAGTATTATCCAGTACATGCCAGTGGAGGACGACTCGCCCGAGTTCTTGTACGTGAATGGCAAGGCACTCCTGAACCCGTTCCCCGGTCCTATCGAAGAGCTATACAAAGCCACTCGAAATGTACTGTTCAACATGAGCCCAACGCACCTGACCCCACGGCAGAAGCGACGACCGAAAGGCGAAACAAATACAGGCTATCAAGGGGATTTCCCTGGCGAATGCCTTGTTGGGTTTGGTGCTGAGCCACTTCCGGCCAAGTTCTTTCCCCAATTACTGCGCCGCCGCAACTTCTACTTCGGCATTCGCATGGGCCTGCTGTCAGCTCTCGCCCAATGCTCCATGTCTGAGGTCAATTCTACCCAGCAAGCGAACTGAAGCCTCCGACAAATGCGACGGCTGTATCTTACTACATAGTGCTTGTGATGTAGCTCACGCCGTGCATTCAGACATGCCTGGCTTAAATAGCAACTTGATGCATTGATTTTCGTTTCCCAGTGAACTGTCTTGGTTATACTGTGCGCTTGCACGCTGACAGCAACGCAGGTGAAAATTGTACTACGAAGTATTTTTTTTTTATCAGCTTTCATCAAATGCATAGCACGAGTCCATCACTGAAAGTACATCCATACGGATGCCCAAGTAGAACATGCGCCTACGAAGTAACTGTGTAGTGAAGCTTTTGGGCAGTGGCGTGGCGCCGAAGCCGATCAGGCACTCCATCGAGAACTCGCCTGTGTAGTCGGTATTTGTGCCCCCGTTGGGCCGCCGCTTTTGCCGGGGTGTAATGTACGATGGCGTGGGGTTGTACAAGACGTTAGCTGACGCCTTGAATCGGTTGTGAAGCTCTTCTGGAAACGGATCCAAAAGCGCTTTCCCATTCACATACAGCAGCTCCGGTGCGTCGTCCTCCAAGGGCATAAAGTGCGACAGGCTACCACAGAGCGAGTCTGGGTGTTTCTGCATGTCTTGGTTGCGTGAGGAGTCGATAACACTGGGCCCCCATGGAGAGAAAAAATACTCCTGTTTAGACAGCGCGTAGGCAATCCAGAAAGCCTCCTTGTCTCCGTACGAAAACGCGCGCTCGAAGCGCTTCACTGTGATCAGCCAAAGCAGCACTTGCATGGCCTGGCCTGACCTGGACTTGTCCACAGCCACCAACGAAGAATCCTGCTCATGCGATGCCTCCTCTTTGTATGCATAACTGCGGCTTAGATAGTCTGGAATTTGCACGCCCTCCGTTAACCCAAACGCTGCATAGTCGAATTCGTTTAGCAGTGTCTTGAGGTACGTCGAGTTCTTCACTTCCTGATTAAACCACTCACGACTGTACAGGACGCGGTCGTAGAAGAAAGTCGTTCCTGTGCGTCGGTATCCAGGTGTTGAGCGTAAAACTGCGGGGTTGTGCATGAAGACGTCGTCGACGTCCATGAGTAGCACCTCCACGAGGTCGGTGTGGGTCAACGCGAGGGGCTTAAGCCACCAACTTCGAAACTCTTTCGCCACCGCGCGTGTCAGCACCTTACGCTCCACCAAATCGGAGCACACGTCTATAATTTCTAGACGCGCATCAGCACCAAGCAATAGAGATCTTGATTTCTCGTGCATCTCTTCTGGAAAGCAATGATACACTTGAATGAGTTCCTGGTTACCGAGACATCGCAGCTCCTTGATGAGGGACAGTCCCATGGGCACAGCCGCGTCGTGCATGCACATGACGATGCCTTTGTCTCGTGACACGGAGCTATCAAACTGAGCGACGAGAGTCTTCTGAGTTCGTTGGTGGATAGTAGTGGGTCCGACAGCGTCAATGGAAGCGGACGGGATCAAGGTTGACGCCGCCATTAGACAGCATAGAAGAACAGCTCCCAAGGCATACTTGAACGTATTATCTCGCTTTCGATTAGTCAGCAAGAGTCGAGGGTCAAATACACCCGCCAAAATCCCCTCGGGTTCCTCGCGCAATCGGTTGCCATTACGCCTCAGGAGAGCCCTTCCACTTAGCAGCATTGAAACGAGAGATCAGGTTACTTAATGCTCATGTGCCTCCCCTCGGACGGCTGTTGCTTTCCTCCCCCAAAATTGAACTCCTCGTTCGGTCGTTTCATGCAAAATTCGTGGTATTTGTTGTCGTCTTACTGAAGTGCATTGATGTTTTTTACGTTGTGGTTCATTGACTGGGGAATAAATAAAACGGTTTCTAGTTCATTTCCAAATTAGGGGTGTCAGATATCCCCTTTTATTATCTTGTTATCCATCCAACCGATTCAAAACAATTCAAGTAATCGTTCCTCGCATTGGATTCATTAAAAAAAAAAAAGGATTTCCACCTTAATATACAATGTATGTACTGAGAGGTGTTCATTTATTTCCCGCAGTCTGTGCCATCTGACAAGCCCTTTCACTACGTAGCAACATTAACGTCACTCCTTAGTATCAGGGACCCACGGATCTTCGTCTACCCATTTACTTGACGGTGAAATTTCCCAAGTCTTGAGTGCGGCGGCAGTATTCGGGAAATCGCTCTTAATTTTGGCTCGAATTTGATCTCGGACGAGTTTGTTGCCTTGCGCGTTGAAATGCAGTCCATCCGCTAAGAGAGCATTTCGTGTAGAAGCAGACATGGCGTTAAAAAACGTGTATAAATCCAACACAGGAACGCCAAGTCTGTTGGCTGCCTCGACACACGCATGAGCATAGCTTCCAGCCATGGTGTTGGATCGATCTAGCAAGCCCCGCTTGTTGTCGCTTCTTTGATCTGCGTAGCTTTGTCTGACAGCATCGTCAATGTGCGGCGGTGTAATGAGCAAGATGCTAAGTGCGGGAACTGATTCCTGGAACTTGTTCACGATCTGAACAAGATTTTCCGTGTACAGCGCGAGCGGGACATGCCTCTCCACATTGCTACCGTTAGGTAAGGCAGCATCATTTGCACCAAACCACACAGTGACCACTGTAGGAGTGTACACTTGATCGCGAATCTCGTTCTGAATTACCGGCATCCCATACTTTAAGAACCACCTTGAAAAGAAATGCCCATTAGAAGAGTAAAAAAAAAGTATGACAAGATCGTACCTGGTATTGTAGCCCCCAAGTCCACGAACCACCATGTCAGCAGATCTGGTGTATTCAGACTGCAACAACGTCACCCACCCATCCGTTGTTGGATCCGTGCCCTGCTCTGTAATGGAATCACCGGTGAAAAGCAATAATGGCCGCAGTCTTGTTGGAGAGACAACTACTGGTGCAGTATCGCTTCCATCTGCATAATGCGACTGCGTGAGCACAAGAGATACTGCAATTACTGTGGCTACAACAACCACTGCAGCCACAACAATGTACGCCTTGTGACGCTTCTTGATCCTTCGACAAAGCTGAAGTTTCTGCATTGGATTCGGATTGATACGCATCATTTGCTTCATTTTGTAAATGAAGCAAGCGCTCGCGGTTGATTTGTGGGTTAGACTTGCGCGGTCGTATGCATAAAGAGCTACAGAGCCGAAGCTAGCTATATACGGCTTTGCGTCCGTTGTCGGCGTCGAGTTGTACGAGATAAAAAAAACGTGTTGGGCAGGCCAAAAGGTCTGTGCTATGTTGAAGAACCTCCGCACTCTAACTTGTTGTCCGAAGAGCCAATCCTGTTTAGTTCCTACTTCAAGAAGTGTGTCCTGGAGTCGGTTGTGCCAGGACAATTGCCTTGTAACTATATAGCTTCAAGTACGGCAGCATGAAAAAAAAATGACGCTGGTAGTTGACTTGATCCGTAATGTTATGATCGCAGCATTGAGACAGGAAATAGGGTAGCAATTCGCACAACGATGGCAGAATTCGATGGTCAAGCCTTCATGGGGAACCACTGCAGAATCAGAGCCAAGTCTTTCGCAGGAATATCGACACCTTGCCGTGGTTCAATTCCGAAACCAATTCTACCAACGTCCGTTTTGCAACGGGCCTGAGCTCCCGGGAACAGTCACTGCTCAGTCTTCATTTTTCTTGATTCAGCAACAAGTCCTCTTTCCACGTGCTCGCCTACAGGTCACGTGACAATGGTGCGGCGGCCTGGCATCCCTGAGCCCACGTGTGCAACTCCACGTCCACGGAAATTCTTCTTGGCAGTCGTTACGATGTCTTTCGTCGGAGCTCTCGTCGTCTCTTGTCAAATGGGGTTCATGCCCCGTGCAGTGTCAAGCGAAATGCCTGTACGAAGCATTCTGCACGCACGGGCAAAAGGGGAATCCTTGATACAGGCGAAAGACCCAAACGCCAGCACAATTATCCCTCGCATCGTCCACCAGTCCTGGAAAAACGTCGACAAGATTCCTGCTCGATTCCATCCGTGGATGAGAAGCTGGGTCCATTTCCACCCGTCCTGGACCTACGTGTTTTGGACGGACGAAGACAACCTGCAACTGTTTGAGAGCCGCTACCCGCAGTATCTTCACATCGCCAAGGCTGTGCAAAAAGTTGCTCTGGCGGACATGGCGCGTTATGCGCTGCTCCACAGCGTGGGCGGGTTGTACATCGACGCGGACTTTGAGTGCTTGCAGCCGTTCGACTCCTTGCACCAAGAAAACAAGCTTTTTCTAAGCACTGAGCCATTCGCCCACTCCGTCCTTCTGGAGGATACCAACTCCGCTGCACTCTGCAATGCACTTATGGCGTCTGCTCCCGGGCACCCGTTCTGGCTGCGTGTGCTGGACAACATCAAGGAGAAGTTCGACCGTGACGAGGATCTGGGAGACCCTGTATCGTTGACAGGTCCGCGAATTGTCAAGCAGACGTACCAGAACTCGACACCAGAAGAAGAAGCGGATGTGGTCGTGTTCCCGTCGGAATACTTCTACCCTGACATTGCACGTTGGAACGCGGAGTCGCTCGAGGCAAAATGCAGAGAGCGCGACGATGACGCTGCAAAAGAGGCGTGCGAATGGCTGCAGAAGTTCCCCAATGGAGAGTATACCAGCAATACGCATGCCGTTCATCACTGGCAGTGCACTTGGTGCAGGGGCGACAACAGCGACGAGTTCGGATCCCTGAGCGATATCTTTGAGTCACCCCCCATGCGTCCAAACATCACAACCACCGGCGTGTCGTTCACTATGTATTGGTAGCGAGCGAGAACAATGCAATGGAAATCGTATAGGAAGCGAGCCTTTTGCGTATGAACTTCCATTCTCCGTTTCCATGACCCCCCCCCCTGCAAGCAGATCTTTCGAAACAAAGCTTAGAAGCTGCTTTTATGTGAGTTCCAACCGAACCATCACTGGCTGCCAATTGAGATGACATCCTTCTGTTCCTCTCCTCCAAGAACTGTTCGTTGCTTCTAGAAGCAACAGCGAGTCGCTTGTCAGGCCCAACAACGAGCTCAGCCATCTCGACAATATTAGCTTTTTGTTTACGCGGGTCCGGTTCTGGCAAGAATCAGATCCAGGGACACCAAGAACTTGTCCTCGACAATCGGGTGCTCTGGTGTTGAGACGCCCTGTTTGTGAAATTACTTTCGCAGACACGCAGCATGCTGAGATTGTTGCTCAGCTAGATGAGGAGAGCAACTAAGAAAAAGCACGTTTCCACCCCTCAAATAGAGTCTCCACCAGCATACGTCCTATCTTACCTTCCCCCTATTTCTCAGTTCTGACGATGGGAGTTAGCAGTTACTCCTGACCTGGGAACGCAAAAAGCGCACGTCCACCTCCCTCACTCAGTCTTCGCTCAAGTACTCGACACCAAGCTATTCTACGATGCCAATCAGGCTGCTATCATTGCTGGTCCTATTTTTCGCAGCGCAGCAACAGACTCAGGCAAGCACAACAGGAAGCAGTGGTAGTGGGTCTTCTTCGGCTGGAGGCAGCGATGTTGGTGCGGATGCCGGTAGCTGTAGCTCGGTGGACGGCACCCTATCATGCTACGGCTGCACGGACGGCTACTGGGGAAAGGTGTGTGATAAATATTGCGCGACACCGGAACATTGCAGCGGCGTACGATGTGATCAGAGTAGCGGCACAGGAGTCGAATGCCTGTCATGCCAAAGCGGCTGGGAAGGGAATACGTGCGGGTCTTCGTCAGCGTCTTCGTCAGCAGTTGATACGACGAAAGCAACACCAAGCTGGACAAGGGAAACCCTCACAAGCGATGCGCCACCGACAAAATGACAGCGCTTTGGATTCAAGTATCTCTCGTTTTCTTTGGAATTCTTGGTTGTATTGAGGCAAGTTATCTATAGCATCCTGGCTTCCGAATCATAGACGATGACGTTGCAATGCATGCATATAAATCAAAAGTGCTTTACTTTCTGAGTGTAGCGCAATTTTGTTTCATGTCTGAAGTGTTATAAAAAAAATAGTTTACCTTAGTGAGGATCCAGCTATAATGAGCCATACTTACGCTTATTTGTCGGCGCATGGAGAGGCGATTGAGAACATGTTCGTGGTATGCCACTGCAGTACCAGTTATGGTGATCAGATGATGTTTAGGAAAAGAATTAAAGTGTACACAATATTCATGGCTGGCGACTATTGATGGTCACCACGCTTTGGTGGTTCCAACTTGATATTCTCAGTCATAATCTTCTTTCGATCGACACGGGCGCTCATCGCCTTGTCTCCAGCAGAACGGAAGCTCGGTTTTATCTCACCAATCTTGGGTTTGGGACTACTAGCGGAGCCAGGCGCGACACCATCAGGAGTGCTGACTTGCTTTGGTATTTCCACAGCCTCGATCGTTGCTTTGGGGACGTTAGCGGAGCCAGGTGTGACAGCATCCAGAGTGCTGGCTGGTTTTTGTATCTCTGCACCCTCGACCGTTGTGGTGGGGCTCTTAGCGGAGTCAGGTGTGACAACATCCAGAGCACTGGTTGGTTTTTGACTGCCTGCAGCTTCGGTCGTCGTGGTGGGGCTCTTAGCGGAGTCAGGTGTGACAACATCCAGAGCACTGGTTGGTTTTTGACTGCCTGCAGCTTCGGTCGTCGTCTTAGCGGAGTCAGGCGTGACAGCATCCGGAGTGCTGGTTGGTTTTTGGCTGTCCGCAGCTTCGGTGGTTGTTTTGGGGCTGTCAACAGAGTCAGGCGTGATATCCTCAGGAGTGTCGGTAGTATTGTGTTCGTCTGCAGCCTCGATCTTTGTTTCGGGTTGATTTGAGCCATCTAAGCCCGACTCTATGATAGCGTCATTGATCTTTTGGTCTGCTTGGGGGTAGATAGCGGCGGCTCCAGCAGATTTCTTTTCTTCCTCCAGCCGAGATCGGAACACCAAAGAGTAAAAGATCCGGCGCATTAAAAAGCGACAAATAGCGAGGCTGAGCTCACCAATTTGGGTAAACACCAACACGACAATTAGTATAAACTGGATATACTCGTCTCGGCGAGAGTCACCACTGTAGTCATCACCAACATTGCCTTTGCTCCAACTGCTTGAGTATAATACCCCGTAGATCACAAGCCCGGTTGCTGTAAGGAGCGTAGCAGCCAGTTGTAGCTTCTGTCGCAGCGACCCTATCTTGACTGAACTAATTGCAAGGGAACTCACTTCCGATATACCCAGCGACAGCAGAATAGCTGCCAAGTCTGCTACAACATACGCGTTACCGTCTGCTTCACTACAAGTGACTGCCATAGGCACTCCGTCGCACGTATCTTGCGAGTAAGAACACATCTCATGGTTGTATAGGAATGTGCCAAAAATGAATGCCAGCGAAATAGAGACCAACAGCGTTCCCACCAAACCACCGAGCCTCATCCAGCGTGGACGCAAGTTTGGCATCTTGCAGCAAGCGATAACTCCAAAGAGGTCCGTTTTGTTGCAGACGTATTCCATGAACCGCATGGGGGTCCCATCTTCGAGCACAAATGACGCCAACACCAATCGGTAGATACCCCTGCCAGTGCAGGATAACTTCTTTCGCACGTTTTCTTTCGTCGATGGCTCGCCCATTTGCCTTGGGGTACAGCAAAGTGAGATTGCCATGGCTCCAGTCATCAATACAGCCGCAACAATGCAGTACACTAGTATCTGAACGGCGGAGCCGTCCACATTTTCACTCCCCAGATACCCACTAACAGAGCAATTGAACGGGTGATAGCACTCGACGTCGATGGACCCAGTGTTTGCATTAGAATTGCACTTCGAGCAGATGCAGCCGATACTGGTAAATGCAGTGTCCGCTTCCTCGCACGTCGAAAAGGACACCGATTGGCACACGTCGATGGTGTCTGTGGAGTCCTGCGTCCACGTGCCTGAGCACCCGTGATCGTAGCAGTAATAGCTGAGTTTCCCGTTCGTGTAGCTGCACGAGCTCAGGTAGCTGCACGCTTCGTACACGTCTGAGCAGGTCGTCGCGTTCACACCATAGTACTGATAGCAGGTCCCCCCGTAAGTTGCCTCGGCGAAAGAGATGCAGCCAGAGAACGCCGATAGCGCCAACACGCAAATACGAGTTGCACCCATGAGGAAGAGCTACAGCGGTGGCACTTGGGTGGCCAAGAAGAGATCGAGGAGTGAGACTTGCGTCCCCCCATCAGTGAAACCCGCGCAACCGCTAAGTACATCTCATCGGCACAGCGAAACCACCGCAGCATTGTTGTGTGGGAGCGTGGACAAAGCGCAGTTGTATGAACACACGTCGCGTATTTTGTGGTTTCATTGCTGCGCGTAGAAGGTGTATTCTCTCGCGAGCTCGGTATCAACGGTTGGGATATGCATAACGTACTCCTATGACTCGAAAATAATATTAGGCCATGCATATAGCAAACTGAAAAACTGAAAGCCTATGCTGAAGGTCGGGATAAGTGGCAACGGAGATAAACTAGTTTACGAGACGCGGCACAGCCCGACTAAAATTACGGCCGGTACAACTTCCAAAAATGGCAAATGACCAAGGCTGTCCCTATACATTGGTTGACATAACCGCACGCGTGACCATGTCACTAAAATGAGTTTTGCACAAGGAGCGAACACGACCCGAGCCAAGTGGTAAGGCAGCAATTCGCACAATGCTGTGGAAATAGGCCAACAAGAACGAGACTTCTATCGACTGGCCGTTGAAAAGTGATAAGATCATTTTCTCCGCCACTTCAGTGTATATTTAGTGCTGTGAGTTGGTTTGCTTGGTTGGCATTCCAGAATTTGCTCAACGCCCTCCCAACCTCCTTTTCCTTACCTTTTCGTCGTCCCTAGACCACCCACGTGAACGATGGAATTCGTCGCCGGTGCGGTGGGCATCGTAGCCGGTGCCGTTGTCCCTGGGGGCGGCTCGGTCGTGGATGCGCTCTTGAAAATCTATCAGCTATGCAATGAGATGAAGGAAGGCCAAGAAACGTGCAAACGGGTGCATCTTCGCTTGAAGGATATCTTCGACGAGCTACAGAAGATGGAGGAGAGGGGAGAGCTGCCACCAAGCGACAAGGTTGCCAAGTATGTAGGCGTAGTCAACAAATTCTTGCTCCATCTGGAGCGCTATCGTGGCCAAAAGCTGTACAAGCGACTCATCAAACACCAAGCCATGATTCGGGAGATCGGCCTGATCTACGAGGAGATCGACATGCTCTTTCGGATGCTTAACCTCGCCGGCACGGCAGCTATGATGGGATGGAAGCAACAATGGGAGAATGACCAACGCCTCCAGCAAGACGCGATGTCTCGGATGGTTGTGAACAGTGGGGAGGTGCTGAAAGAACTGCAAGACACACGGGCCCAACTCGAGGCGATGATGATGCTCAAGTACGAAATGGAGCAGCGATCAGACCAGCAGAGCAAGGAAACCATGCACCTCATGAAGTCCATGATGGTCACGGTCGTTCGAGCTTCGAAGGCTACCGTTGAAAACCTGCCTTCCTGGTACTTTCCTCCCGATGAAATTGAGTTTGAGAAGGATCCCTTTGCCCGTGGATCGTTTGCCAGTGTACACCGCGGTCTGTGGGGAACCGGCACGAAAGTTGTGGTAAAGTGCTTCCTGGTTGACGACATGGTCGCCGACGAGCGTGCAAAGCAAAAGATCGAGTCGGAGATGAATCTCTGGTACAGCTTCAACCACCCGAACATCATCAAAATGTTCGGAGCATCGCATGTGAGCTCGCCGCCCTTCATCGTGTGTGAGGATGCGACCAACGGCGACCTCAGCTCGTATCTCTTGCGTGCCAACAACAAGCAACACATGTGGCGTCTGCTGTTCGGAGCCGCTCAAGGATTGTCGTACATTCACAAGAAAAAGGTGGTGCACGGCGACCTCAAGCTCAACAACATTCTGGTTGGAGCGGACGGACACGCCAAACTCTCCGACTTTGGCCTCAGCGCGGTGCGAACGTCCGCGACAATGTCCAAGACCGCGGGCAATTCGTCCGATGGGTCTGGAGGCTTGCGGTGGCGTGCGCCGGAATGTCTGTCGAGTCGAGCAACGTTTGCGTCTGACGTGTACTCATTTGCCATGTGCATAATGGAAGCTGTGCTGGACGAGCCTCCGTTTGCCTTCCTCAGCGACCAAGATGTCCGCGAGAATATTCGGAACGGCAAGATTCCTGGACGCCCGGAGGGCATGTCCGACGCCGTGTGGGAGCTGGTGCTGTTGATGACCAAGAAGGAGCCTGCAGAACGCATCAGCCTCCACCAGGTGCTTGAAAAGATGAAAGTTGTAGCTGACGCCGAAGCGTATACTCATCCAAGCGTACAAATCTCCAGTTGTAAGGACTGCGGGATGCCTACTGCTGACGGAGCAAGCATGTGCTCCAACTGTAGCTTTGCAACGCAGGCCTCCGACGTGCGGATCAAACTGTCCGCCCCACCTGCAAGTATTTTCCAGAGCTCGACTTCAGAGGAAGCTGGCAGCGACATGGCAGATTTACTGAGAGCAGTCGAGAGCGCCAACGGGGACGAGAAGGAAAGAGCTCTCTTGTTTGTCGTGCAGAACTGCACCAACGACAAGTGGCGCCAGTTGCTGTACGAAGCCAACGGCGTCAAGCTGCTCAGCGACTTAGTGCGAAATGGGCGTACGCACTTCACGCAGCTGTACGCGCTGGAGTGCCTCCACTGGGCGTCGAGTTCGGATGCGAAGGTGGCCACGTCCGACGTCGATGCTCTCCGTGACTGCGTCAAGGAGGTGACTCCACAAGAACTCGTCGCAGTGATTGACGCCCTGAAGAACAGCTCAGACGACGGGAATGAAGAAGGCGTGATTCGTTGCGCAAGTATCGCCGCGAAGGGCAACAACGACGATCTGGGCGATTCCGGGGCAGTGGACAGCGACAACGAGACTCAAAAGCTCTGGTCCGGACTGGTTCAACCGCTGGCGATGCTGCTGCAGAACGGCAACGATACTCAGAAGCTGTGGACAGCGGAGGCCATGGGGAACCTGGCGCTCAACAACGAGAGCATCCGAAGCGAGATCGCCCGAAAAGATGCTATCAGGCACCTCGTGGCACTTGTTCAAGTCGGCACATCCGAGCAGAAGCACCGAGCTGCTTACGCTCTGGGGAATCTTGCTCTCAGCAACGACGCGCTCGGGATGATCGTACGCAAAGGAGCCATCAAGGCGCTCGTGACGCTTATGCGCGGAGGAACCGCCCAGCAAAAGAATGGTGCAGCGTACGCGCTGGAAATCATTATGCGGTGCGGCTACGTCAACCTGTCCGACATTGCGCGTGAAACCTCGGTGGATCCTCTCGTGGCCATTCTGCTGGTCGGAAACGACGAGCAGAAGGAAAGCGCAGTGACCGTGCTGGCGAACCTCGCAAGGAACGACAAGCAGTGCGCAGAAATCGCGAGTCAAGGCGCGATTTCGCCGCTCGTCACCATTTTGCAATACGGCACCGAAGAGCAGAAGCAGAGGGCTGCTGTCGTGTTGGCTGGACTGGCTAAGCGTGAGGAGCACTGCGAGGAAATCGCGCGGGAAGGCGCCATTAAGCCGCTTGTCGTGCTCTTACAGTCGGAAAGCGACGACCAGAAGCTGAGCGCAGCAATTGTGCTGGCAGGTTGCTCCAACAGCGACGCCAATTGCGACGAAATCGCGCGAGAAGGTGCCATCACCCCTCTTCTTGGTCTTCTGCGACGCGGAACGGAGAAGCAAAAGGAAAGTGCCGCTGTCGTGTTGGCCAGTCTCGCCTATGGAGACTCGCACCGGCACGCAATTGCTCGCGCAGGCGGAATCGACCCGCTCGTCAGGCTCCTGAGCAACGGAACCGACAGGCAGAAGTACTCGGGTGCACTTGCACTGGGCAACTTGGCCAGTAACGACGGCAGCCGTGGAGAGATTGGTCGAGGAGGAGCCATCGAGCCACTCATTGTGCTCTTGCAAGAAGGAACCGACAAGCAGAAAAGTGTTGCAGCGTTTGCGTTGGGGAGTCTGGCCTGGCACAACGATCACAACCGTGTTGAGATTGCGGATAAAGGAGGCATCCCCCACCTGGTTACGCTTCTCGATCGAGGCACCGAAGACCAACAGTACTACGCCGCGGGAGCGATCGGAAATCTCGCCAGCAACGCCGCCGTCCGACTCAAAGTTACCCATGCAGAGTGCATCACGCTTCTTGTAGCTCTTGTGCGCGATGGAAGCCCCAGACAGAAATGTGCTGCGGCGCTCGCTCTGGGGAATCTAAGCAGTGACATCGGGGCCAATCGCGAGAAAATCGCACGGGCAGGCGGCGTGGCTCCGCTTGTTCAACTGGTGGAGTCGGGTACGACCGACCAGAAATGCTATGCTGCACTCGCCCTGGCGAACCTGGCGACCAAAAATGAGGCCAACCGCGCCGAACTCGCCCGTATCGGAGCCAAGGCGCCGCTATTGATTCTTGCACAGTCGGGCACGCCCGACCAGAAAGTGTACGCATCCAAGGCTGCCAAGAAGCTTTCGGACGCGAAGGTGCGAAAGGCGAATTTACAAGTGCGTGTGTTCAACACGTTCATGAGGAAATGACGTGATACCCCCTACAAGCTCACATTTCACTGAGGAAGTACTTGAAGTGCATCCTACGTCGAGAAACTCAGTTTTAGTGGACCATAACGAGAAGACTCGATACTTCATTCTCAACGTTGCACAGTTCTTGATGTTGACGCTAAATGTACATGTATCGCCGAGGCTAGTCTCAAAAGTATGTTAACTGTACCACCAAAGTCGCTGTCGTTTGCTCGCGTTGAGGGCCCAAGTTGGGGCGGACAAAGCAAAGGATTCTTCGCGATTTGATCAACGATTTGCGTCTGAACATCTGCACCGCAGTTTCGCCTCGTAACGATGGTAGAGGCAAACGCATTTGCTAAATTCAGCAGTCTAGCGACTCTCGGCGCCCCGAAAGCCGCCGAAGCTATGGACGACGACCTGATGGAAGCGCTCGGCTTCTTCTCCGAAGAGGCGACGCAAGTGTCGAGCTCTCCTGTCGATGTCGGGACAGCCAGTCACTGCAAATCGGACGGACAAGACGAGGCCATGGACTCGATGCTGTTGTCACTGGAAATTCAACAACTGATGTCCTCGGACGAGCAGGACGAAGTCATGACCATGTCCCAACCAGGTTCAGGCTCTCCAGTCCGACAGCAAGAGCAGAGATCGTCTCCGAAGAAGCTTGACAGGCGGTTAAAGCCCTACTCGACGGCTAAGCGGCGCAATCGGAAGCGGCCAAAGCACGAGCTCGACTACTTGCGCGTGAAGGTGCTTGAGCTTCAAGAAGAGCTGGAAGGACTAAGTCAAACGGGCGTGGGGTCTCCAAGCACCGGCCACCAGCAATTGGCACTTGCTACGGTCGATACAAACGCAGAACTGTCGAGTTGGAAGGCGGTCGCTGAACGCCAGAAACGCGAAGTCGACGGCTCCTTTGACGAGAATCGCAAGCTGCGCAACCGACTGATGGGGCAGCTGCAAGTCGCACGAGTCCTCGAAGCTGCCATTAATGAGCACCAGCGAGAAACCGGGGGATCGCCGATGAGTGGCGTCGGGCGGCTTCTTTCAATGAACATGACGGACCAACAGATCTTCGCGCAGCTGAACGCCGCAGTGGAGACGCAATTTGCCGAGGTGGGCTCCATGCTGACGACAAGTGGGCTCTCGAACGTGTTTCACAATCTGCAGGGCGGATTCGAGTTCAAGCGCGAAGCCACTGGCATCTCGTTTCGTCACGAGGAAGCTCGACTGCTACCTTTCTCGATGCACGCCCTGCACTACGCGATTTGGAACAGCCTCCACAATGGCGCAGTCGTCAAGCAAACCCAAGCGCAGATTCTCAGCAATGATCACTCCAACCTCATTTTTCAGGATACGCTGGAGCTTCCCAAGGCGCATCGCGTCAACGTCATCAAGCGAGCTGCGTTTCGACGGCACATCGAGGAGGACCGTGTGGTGTTCGTCTGGAGCAGCTACGTGGAGATCGATGGCTCTGTTTCCGTGCGGTTGCGAGAAAAAGGATGGAGCACCTGCTCGACCTTCGAGTTCCACCGTGACGTTACGGCTGGTGCTAGCAGTAGCAGCTCTCGCAACTTCGTGCAAGGCAGTCTGTCCCGGGTGGCTGTTCAATTGATCCCCGAAGTGTCCGCGTTCAAGTCCGAGCAGGAGGCCCAACTTCACATTGGAGAGATGACCGACCTCATTGTTGGCACGTATCGCCACAACTTTGGGTTGATCCATGAGGTTGTGGAAAGGATTCTTCTCACCAACGACGCGGCCGTCAAGAGTGACACCGACGTGGGAGAAGGAGGCTCAAGTAAAGTGGTTATCATTTGAAAAATGGATGAGTGAAACCATGTTTTCAAGCGCCAGCTTCCGGTTCAGGCCGAAAGGATCGCGCCAACGCCGATTGGATGGATACACTGCTGCGTCAGTCGCCTGCAAAGAGGAGTTTCGCCAGTGTCCTGCACATGCTGCTCAACATGTGTACGAAAAACTGAAGGCGACTGGAAATGGTCCCATTCTGACATTTGGAACTCGGGGGCATCATCCCTTCACGGGAAATGTGGATGTTGCGTACAGCGGCGTGGTGGCAAATTCGCCGATAGGTTGTGTACCATCTCTTTGGCTTTGGAATGTGGCGCGTTTACGTTGCGCCGACCGACCCTCTGGTTTCTCAGCTCTACGACCCAGAGCACCTGGTTGTCGAGGACTACACGGCCCCGTATATCAGCCATGTACTCGATGAAACAAGATGCTGGGAGCTCTGGGTGCATGCAGAAGCTCAAAACGCACCGACTTCCCAACGAACGAGTCGAGCCGTTCTCGTAAGTACCAATCTAGCACAGCCATACCTTTGGCCAGCTAGCGGGGTTGAAGCGTCGTAAAGCTTCTCCCAAAACGAGTACCATACCACAGCGGGTGATTTGCCGTAAGCAATGTCGGCAACTTTCATTTTAATGGATACGTTGGGTGAATACTCTTGTACAATTACTCCTAGTGCAGGTGCGTTGGCACCGATTGCTGTAAGACTAAAGCCATCCACAAGACTTCTTCCTTGCCTGCGCAAACTGGAGCTGGAAGTGGCGTCTTGGTCATGGTGTTAACCCGGGTGTTATAGTTCCCTCCGGGCCCAGCGAAGATGATTCCCTAAGCGAGGAAGGCGTACCGCGACATCGGCGGTAGGCACCAGCTGATCGATTAACTTGCGTGGCTCAAAGTCTCCACTCCTGTTGAAGGTGGTGCTGAGTGCATGTCATCCGTCCGTAAACACGTGTGCGATTACTCCTGGCCCGTGGCCAATCACGCGCACAGCAGGTGCACGCAATGCGCGCATTGCTCGATCTGCTGTTCGTCCACTCGAAAATTCGACCGCCGTGTGGTGCTTAGGACATTTGGCTTGCAGCCTGTTGCCATCTCACCGGCCGAGTTCGGCTCTACCGTCTCCGTTTCGTCTCCGTTTCGTCGCACTCGCCGAGTCGCCATGCTGCCCACGCAACAAGCCCAGTACGGCGTGGACGCGCTGGACGAGGATTTGCTGGCGGCGCTGGACGACGTGCTGTCGTTTTCCGACTCGACGTCCATTGTCGACGCGTTTGCGACGCCAACTGGGCCACTGGACGCGGCCAACGCGACTCTAGGCGCCGAGATCGATGAGATCCTGTCGATTGGCATTCCTCCGAAGCTATCGCACCAATCGCCTCTGAATCGATCGAACAGCGGTAAAACCCAACCGGAGACGCCAGCGATTCCAGGGAAGAAGGGCAAGGACGCGCGTACTGCGCCCTACAAGCCGCGTCGACGCAAGCGTCCGAAAGATGAACTCGACTATTTGCGTGCTAAAGTGGCCGACATGGAGGACGAACTCACCGCGCTGAAGGAGAAACCGGAAGTGGGCTCACCGGCGGCGGTGAACGCAGCAGAAATCATTTTCAACGGCGAGCAAGGGACTCAATCGGACATGCTGCTCTGCTGGCAGAAGATTTCCGAGCGGCAGAAGAGAGAGGCCGATCGATCGCTAGTGGAAAACCTCCGACTTCGAGCGATGCTGGAAGGACAATTGAACGTTGCGCGAAGTCTCGAGGCTGCTATCGACCAGCACCAGCAGGAGGCAGCGCAGTCCCTCCCGACGTTTGGTGAAGGCATTCCGCAGCCTGCTGTCGTGTCCGATGAGGTCATTTTCGCCCACCTCAACCAGAGTCTCGGAGCCCAGTACGCTGAATTGGACTCCGTCTTGGAGATTAGCGGCATCGCTCATGTGAACCGTGACCATAACAATGGCACCAAGGCACATCAAGATTCGAGTGGTGTATCGGTCCGCCACGAAGAGGTTCGGTTGCTGCCATTCTCCATGGACGCCGTCCATCGAGCTATGTGGGGTATTCTGCGCTACAGCACAGCGAAAGAGATGATGCTGGGACCCTTCCAGACGCACGTTATTGACGACAACCACATGAATGTGACCATGATCGAGAAGATTCAGTTAGGCAAGGAGCGAGTCACGAATATCGTACGCAGGTTCGCATTCCGGCGCGTCTTCGAGCAAGATCGTACGGTGGTCGTTTGGACCTCGTACATCGAAATGGACGGCTCAGTCTTCGTGCGTCTGCGTGAGAAGGGCTTCCTCACAACTTCCCCCTTCGACTTTGGTAACAGTACTAGCTCCAGCGTCGGTGTCCCTGGATCTGTCACGCGGATGGCCGTGCTTGCGACACCAGAACTGAGTGCGTTCTCGTCCACACAAGACCAAAAGGCTCACATTGGTGAGATGACTGAGCTCGTGGTTGCCACTTATCGAGTTAGTATGGGCTTGATGCACCAAATAATCGACTCGCTGTTGCTTCGAGAAGCAATGGGCGGAAAAGTTCTTGGAGGAGACGAACACGAGGCAGTCGGATCCCCTCAGAGCACAAGTCCCTTGTAAAACACGCACAATCATATACATTTCCTTAGCTACGTGGAAGCCTAGTGTCATGCTAGATATGGTAGATGAGGTCATTTGGCATTCCCCAGCACTTGAAGCCTAGAAAGTGAGCAATATAGCACAGCCCCTCCGTCTCGATGCCGTCGTAGCCCTCTCTTTCCCACTCGCTTCCAATAACGTGATGCACCGGAAACACAACACCTTGTCGGTGGACGTCAGCGTTTACGTACAGCATGGTGCCGCCCACAGAGTCGAGCGGCACGAACGCGTCGTCGCCGCCATGGAACTGCTTCATGCGACTCACGCTCAAGTCTCCAGGCACGAACTCGGAGTCTTGCGTCGATCGACGCACCTTGCGACGCCCCACCCAAGCGTTGAGGTCGTACTCGTACCAATCTTGACCACTCACTTTCATTCGCACACACATGGGCTCCACGATATCACGTCCAGCTACAAGAAAACACCACAGAGCACAGTCAGTACCATAGCAGCTAAGGTTAAACTAGAAAGTACCTACACTGCGTCATTTCCTTCAACAGCCCTGGCGACACTTTGTGCACATCTGCATCCAGCCACACGACGTGTTCGTGCCACCACTCCAGCGTCGAAAGCACCGCGAAGTTGCGGTACCTCGCAATGACTCGACGTCGATCGGCCTGCACTTGGTTGACGTGGCGATTCTCCCTCGTCACCACTTCCTGGGGTGAGAAGTCGTTGCGAAAGAGCACCGAGAGCCGCGAGTACCGTCCGATTTGCTGCTGGAAATGGGTCTTCACAATGTCAAACTCGCTCATCGATGACGTGAGCAGAGTGACAGACATTTTCTCCTTGGGGTAGTCAAAGGTGTCCAGCAGCTTGAAAAAGTCCGCGGCCGTGCGTTCTTCGCCCCAGGACATGGCGTCCTTCGTAACCACCATAACCAGCAGCGAGTCTTTTCCTTTGTTGCCTGGTTGGTTCAGTAGCCGCGTGTTCTCCAGCTGAAAGAGACGTCCTGGTAGTGAAGACGCACCGTACTATGGGAAGGTCCCGACCGTCGTGGAGATGTCGCCGTCTGTCGTCACGACGCTCGAGTGGGCACCATTGCGGACGTTGAGCGGCGCTTGCACAGGCGCCAGCGGATGCAGGACGCTGGTCACAGGTAGTGGCTGTAGATGCGTAAGCCACAGTGCTACAATTGCCACCAGCGCCAAGGCAGAGAGAAACCCCTGCACTAGGGCCTTACGGTCGCCCTTGGCGGCTGCAACGCGCCAGTGCATGAGACGTCGACCTGCAGTCTGCAGCACCAGTGCGATGGGCTTACGAGGAGAGGGCGTCATGGACAGGATTCCAAACGGAGAATAAACGGCCAGCAAGGGGCGACCTCCCATTCTAGGTGCATTGTATCATTCGTCTGACTACAAAAGTGCAACTTCGATGTAGACGTTGCAACATGGCTACAATGTAACGGCCGCCACATGGATACATTGATGTTTCTTACCTTAATGTATTCATTTGAGTTAAGTGCGTATAGAGGTACCGCATTTCTGTAACGAACCAAAAGATGCAAACACGCCGGTCTTCCTCGGCGACTTCTTCGCCGCGCGGTTTCTCGCCTTCGGTCCGCCCTCGCTCGGCCGCTGCTCGCTCACTGCACCGCCAGGCTGCTCGCTTCGTGTGCGCGTTGTTTGTGCTGTTATTGCTTGAGAATTGGTGGCGTGCGGGGCCCGAGTCCTTCGAGGAGTTGGAGCACGAGCGCGAGCTGCAGTTCTACCCGCTTGAGTTGCTACAAGACACCCCAGAGGTCGCGCACAGCGAGCGGCTGCACCTCGCAATGTTACACGAAGGCTGCATGAAGCACCGTGAGAGCGTCATCACGTCGGGCTTTGGCCGCAGCGGGGACAAGGACAGCAGCCACGGCAGGTTCCAGCGGGACGACAAGAAGCTCCGACAGAAGCTGGAGAAGTGCCCCGACGTCGAGGTTTTCCTGCCCTCGGGTATTAGAGGGGACGGATACTGCGAAGACGCCATGGGCTACGTCAAGTGTACGTGGCGGCAGATAAAAGAACAGGTTGAGAGAAATAGACTCAAGTTTTGTTGGTGGTGCAGATTTACAGGGACGAGCGCTGCCTCGATGGGTGCTGGACGTGCAGTTCGAGGACAAGAAGACGGGGAAGAAGCTCACGTACCATGATCTGTGCCCCAAGACGCCGCTGATCTTCATGAACCACTTCTGGGACGCAGTGCCCGACGACCCGTCGTGGCCCGAGACCAAGCCAGTGTATCTCATGCCGAACGTGGAGATGTACGAGCTGGAAGCCGAGCACTACTGGCGCGTGGACATGGTCCTGTGCAAGACGGCGATCTGCGCGAGGCGCGTGAGGATGTGGTACCAGCAGGAAGGCAACCCGCGCCACACGCGAGTGATGTACACGAGGCACACGACGTCGGACGCGGCGCTGTACGCGAAACACCAGCTCGGAGCGGAAGCGAACGCGCACGCCAAGAACTTTTCGAACGTCCACTTTGTCCACACTGCTGGAAAGAGGTTGGTGCTTGTGCCTGTGTTGTTGGTCTCTTTTGTGGAGGTTGACGACGCTGACTGCTGTTTTTTCGGTGTGTTGCAGCGTGTTCAAAGGCACGAACGCCGTGTTGGACTGCTGGCTATCGCGCCCGGACTTTCCGCCGTTGGACGTCTTCGTGGACCAGGACATCTACAACCAATTCATGAGGAAGCTGTACGACGATCCGATCCGCGCGATGAAGCAGATCACGCTGCACACAGGGCGCGTACCTGGCAACATGTTTGGGCGAATGATGATCGAGACGGCGTTCTTGCTGTGTACGAGCGTGCTGGAAGGCTACGGCCACTACATTAACCAGGCGCGCGCGAACGCGGCGCTGATCGTGACGACGGACGCACCGCCGATGAACGAGCTGCTGTCGCCCGAGTCGGCGATTCTGGTCGCGCATCCAAGCACGGTGGTCGACAAGCAGCTACTGGGCGGAAACTTCGACGGCGAGCACGGCCTGCGCGGCGTCCAGGGCATGGCCACGTACGTGAAGGGCGCCGAGATCTGCGACGCCGTTGAACGAATCCTTGCGATGACGCCGGATGAGCGCCAAGCGATGGGAGAGCGCGCGAGGAAGCAGTACGTCTTGGATACTCATTTCTTCGCGGCCAGGATGGACGACCTGCGCGTTCTCGCCCGAGCCGGAGACGTCTCGTGGTACATGGAATAACTCGATCGAAAATCAATTTGTCGCAAGGTCTCGAGTGGTGGCGTGACCTTGAGCGGTGAAGCAGACGCGGTTCAACTCGTTGCAGTTCGCATGGTCTCTGCAGTGACGCAAATCGCCGTCTGGCTGCGCGATTACTCCATCGCCGCGTATTCGGCCTGGCGCTTACGCGTTAGGCAGAGTAATCTGTGCGCTGCGCGGCACACGCTGCCTGACGCAGTCTCAAGTATCTCTCCCGGCGATCGAAGTGCAGGCCATTCGCTCTTCGACTCGCAGCCATCAGACCGCTGAGTTTCACGCAGCTATGACCGATATGTCCATGTCTCCGCTCGATGCCGGCGCCAGCGACGATCTGCTCGCTGCGCTGGACGAGATGCTCGCCTTCACGCCAGAAGCAGCTTCGTCGACGAACCCGCTTGCTCAAATGCCGCTGGACGCCACCTACCACGTCTCGGACGCGTTCGAGTTCCCGGAAGTGCCGAGCCCGTACGAGCCGCAGCAGATATCGCTGACAGAGGCGCCGAAGCCTTCAACTGAGGCTCTGTCCACGCCAACTGCAGTAGAACAACCTCCTCGACTACAAGAACCGCGAGGAAAAGATGTCCGCGCGGCGCCGTACCAAAAGCCGACGCCTCGCCGCCGCAAGCGCCCCAAAGATGAGCTCGACTACCTGCGCGCGAAGGTGACCGACTTGGAGGAGGAGCTGACCAACCTCAACCAGTCCGCAGGAAGACTCTCCCCCACCAGCGACGACGACGAGGAAATGTTCGCTCGCTGGAAGCAAGTCGCCGAGCGCCAGAAAGAGGAGGCGAACCGCACCGTGGTGGAGAACTTGAAGCTGCGCGCCATGCTGCAGGGCCAACTGGAGATCGCGCGGCGTCTGGAGGCTGCCATCTCGGAGCACCAGCAAGAGGCAGCGGCGCAGGCGTTCCCGTGGAATCCAGTCAAATTCGAGACGGACGTTGAAGAAGACGACACGAGACGTCCACGCGCGCCGAGCATATCGGACGAGGTGCTTTTCGCTGAGCTGAATGGGAGTCTCGAGTCGACGTACGCTCAGGTGGACGCGCTGCTGGAATCGAGCGGGATTGCCGACGTACAGCACGAGAAGCTGAGCAATATCCAGCTCAAGCAAGACCTGAACGGCATCTCGTTCGGCCACAAGGAGGTCCGTCTGCTGCCGTTCACCATGCAGGCCGTGGCGCGCGTCATGTGGTCCTTCCTGCTCTACGAAAGCAGCAAAATGCCGGGCAGTATCCAAACGCGTGTAGTGAACAACGACCACCTGAACGCCACGATCGTCGACACGCTGCAGCTCCCCAAGTCGCGCCGCACCGAAGTGTTCACTCGGATGGCAGTGCGCCGATACTTCGAGGAGAACCGCGTGGTGATGGTCTGGAGCGGCTGCGTGGAGATCGCCGGCTCCGTCTTCGTGCGTCTACGCGAGAGCGGCGTGGCCACCGTCTCGACCTTCGACTTCCTGGGCGGCAGTGGCTCCCCCACGCCCGAGGGCTGCATCCTGCGCGCCGTGGTGGACGTCAAGCCTGAGACCGTCGAGTTCAGCGCTGGAGCCGAATCCCAAGGCCACATCGGAGAAATGACCGACCTCGTGCTCGGAACGTACCATCGCAACCTCGGAATGCTCAACCAGGTGATGGAAAACCTCCTACTCAACGAACTCATGGGCGAAGCCGCATAAAGGAATGTTTCAAAGAGTAAAATCATAACTTACATGAACTTCAGTTTCTATTATCCAATCAAAAGCCTCGGTTTACAGTTATTCTGTTTTACACTCATTCTGGAAATTGGAGACTTGGGAGCCATGAAGCGGGAACTCGAGCCCTTGGCGCTCGATGGCAGGGACCTGGACAAGGAGTTACTGTCGGCGTTGGACGAGATGCTGTCGTTCACAGGCGTGTCGCCCATAGAAACGGGCTGTGACTTGGCCGACGCGTTCGCACCGACGCCGGACGATGGAGGGGATCAGTTGGCAATGGACGCGCTGCTGCTGGAGACGTCGCCTCTTATTGCAATTGAAAAGCAGAGGGAGGAAGGAGAGGCGTCGTCTCTGGACCATCAACGAGGAGGAAAAGACGCGCGGACGGCGCCGTACGCCAAGACCAAGCCTCGTCGACGCAAGCGCCCGAAAGACGAGCTGGATTACTTACGGACGCAGGTGAAGGGCCTGCAGGAGGAGCTGGTCAAGCTCTCGCCCGATAGTGATGGGGCAGAGGGCCACGACGAGCTGTTTACGCAGTGGAAAATGGTCGCAGACCGACAAAAGGCGGAGTCGGATCGGTCCGTGGTCGAGAACCTCAAGCTGCGCTCGATGCTGGAGGGCCAACTGCAAGTGGCGCGGAGTCTGGAAGCGGCGATTCAGCACCACCAGGAGGAGGCGGCGCAGCTGCTGTCGATGCATCGTGTTCAGGCTGAGCTGAAGGCTCTTGAGGGGCCAAGAAGGCCACGCGCGACGAGTTTGTCGGACGATGTCCTCTTTGCGCAGCTCAATGTGGGGCTGGAGGCCCAGTACGCCGAGTTTGACACTGTAATGGGCAGAACAGGGCTGGCTCAAGCGCTCCAGAACTCAAAGGGCATCGAGACGGTCCACGACGGATACGGAATCGCTTTCCGACATGAAGAAGCGCGTCTGTTGCCGTTCTCGATGCCAGCAGTGCACCGAGCCATGTGGAGTTGTGTGCGCTACGGGAAGGCGAAGGAGTTCACAGGAGTTATCCACACGCGCGTTGTCAACAACGACCACCTGAACGTCACGATCGTGGATAAATTGAAGCTACCGAAGTCACGCAACGTCAGCACGTGTGCAAAGCTGGCGATGCGCCGCTACTTTGAGCAGAATCGCATCGTTGTGGTCTGGAGTGGGTATGTGGAGATTACTGGGTCGCTGTCCGTGCGTCTGCGTGAAAGGGGCTACACGTCGTCCTCCATCTTTGACTTCAGTAAGAACGCCGAAACAACAACCAGCAGTGTGAGCGGCGTCCCAGGCTGTGCTTTCCGTCTGGCGCTTCAGATAAAGCCTGAAATGGACGAGTTTGACGCCGAACAGGAGGCAAGCGAGCACGTAGGCGAAGTGACGGACCTTGTGGTTGGCTCGTACCATCGGAATTTCGGATTGATGTACCAGGTTATTGAGAACCTGCTCTTCCACGACTCGAACGGTGGAGAAGTGGACGAGCACGAACGCGCGCGCTTTGCTGCGTACTAACGTAAGCGATTCGGGCTTTCAACGATCCATCCGAAAGCATTGTTGACGATCGGGCAGGTCTCTAACTTGTACAGGTATCCATGCTAAAAAGATGAAAGCCGTGCTGGTGGAGAACTGAAAACTACGAATGATGCTGGAGAACCATTTTCGAATGGCGAACGTTTTCCCAGTGTGCGATTGACAAGCATGTTCGACCTCTAGCGAGCAAATCCATGGCCTGAGGCGATATTGCTAAAAGAGTTCCAGACGAGCTGGTCTTCGCGCTGCTACATAGATGAGGAGAAGGAGCAACAGTCTGATGCAACAGACGAAGGTTTAAAGATCAGCGGGATTGCACGCTCAAAGCATGACTCCTGGCAGTTCAACAGGTTTTTTTTTGTTTCGTCATGGTGAAGTTCGCATGTTGCCTTTTGCAGCTCTGGATGTGGCTCGAGCAATTCGCAACAGCCTGAATCATGGCTAACGAGTGATTTGGATCATCTTGGCGACAGACATGGCTCTATTCTCGAATTGCACGCCCGTCGAAACCAAGTCGAACTTTAACCAGATCGAGGAGAAGGCACATCTTGCCAGTGGTACATATCATCGCAACGCCGAGTTGAATCCTCAAGCAGTGGCGGAACAGCATTTCGCTACAGTTGAGAGTTGAAGGCTTGACGGGGTTCGTGAACTGAAGATAAATGTTAATCTGATAATCCGAGGCAACCACGAGAGAACTGACAGTTTCTAATCACACCAAAAGCCACAAGCTGAAGTGTTTTGCTGTCGTGTCAATCCTCTCAATTCGTTCGTTGTATAATATGAGTAGATCAACTTGCTGAATATCGTTGCCACTCCTGTCTTATAGCGATCCGGTGTAACAGCAACGTTGCGGCCGTGGAAAAGCATCGCATCGAAGGTCGAAATGAAGCTGGAGTGCGAAAGCGAAGAAAGAGAGTCCGACGGAACTTGCCAACGTAAACTGGTTACGAGGACTGTCGCTCGTGATTTCCAAAATTGAGCTTATGTTTCATGTGATGGTGGAACAGTTGAGGCCTTCCTATTCCTCCGGATAAGAAAGCTACATTTATGGGCCTTGACTCATTTAAAAATTTCCGAGGGCACACCTTGTGGTTTTTGGCAACAATAAAACGCGGTGGTCATTTTCGTGTCGAAGCGAAAGCATGTGTTGACTCACTGGCGTACCAGCGCATGCTTTCGACTTCGTACGTAAGCAGTTACAGCACATCCGAGGCAGGGACGCCACATATTCGCAGACCAAATGTTGGCTGTCCGACAAGTTCCTGGAGAAAGTGCCACATGGATCGGCGATTTTGAGGAAGTACTACCGTACAGTTTTTACGCTTAGGGTGTGAGGCTTTCGCCTGGGTTGGCGTACGTCCTCACCCCTGACCTTCAGCTGCTTCTCCAGACGCAAATGCATACATCTCATTCGATGGGACTCTTCATTCCGGAACACACCACTTCGAGATGGCCACCTTGTACGGAGCACCGAGACTGACGCTGGGCCAGCCCCTGCCAGTCAGCCACGTAACCACTCGCTCGCCAACGTACACGTCGGCAATGGACTCGGACGGCTCAAGTGAGAGCGACAATGAACTTCTCATGAGCCTCATCGTGGGTCCTGACCTCGACTGTCCACTGGACGAGTTTTCCGACCGAGGAGATCGACCATTTCCGTACACCCGGTCCAAGACGCGGTGGCGAAAGCGCCCGAACGACGAGCTCAAGTATCTGCGCAGGCAAGCGTCTGAGCTTGAACGTTTGCTCGCATCGCTGAGTCGCTCAGACTCGAGACTGCGGGATGACGACAACAACAGCTTCAATCAAACTGAAGCGCTCCTGAAACTCAGTGACGAAAGCCACACGAGGAAAATGAAAGCTTCGTTGATGGAGAACCGGAAGCTGCGGGCGAGGGTGGAAAGCCAATTCCAAGTGGCGAAGGCGCTGCAAGCTGCCATCGACGAGAACATGCGACTGAGAGCCCGTGAAATTTGCTGGCCTAGCAGTGCTGCAGCCTCGGACGAACTGGTTTTCGCCCTGCTGGACGAAGGCAAAGAACAGCAGTACGCTGCTACAGACAAGGTGCTCGCAGAAAGCGGAGTGGCTCGGATGTACCATCCGTTTTTCTCTCAGCTCGTTCTCCATCGAGACGCAACAGGAATTTCATTCCAGCACACCGATGTCCGGTTGCTTCCGGTTGGCGTGGCTGACGTTGCACGCGCGCTACGCTACAGTTTGAGCCACGGATCACGGGTCGGGCCGTCTGAGCACTGCCGCAAAGTGAAGATGCAGGACGGCTTCTCTCACGCTGTGACGGTGGACAACGTGGAAGTCGTTGGAGCACTTCCTGCAGAGGTGAAAGCGAGGCACTTGCTGTGGTCCGTCGCCGAGACGGACCGGACTGTCATCAACTGGACAAGCTTCGTCGAGTACAACGGCAGCAGGCGCATTCGTCTGCAGAAACGGATCTGGTTCTACGTGGAGCCCATGCACCTCCAAAATGGAGCCCAGGGCTGCATCCTGCGGACTGTGGTTCGTTTCACGCCTGTAGATACCGATCTCGACCTCGCGCACATTGAGGAGATGGCAGAGACTGTCAAATGCGCATATCAACGCGACTCTGTCCGAGTCATTTTGTCGGTGAGGGATCAGTTGGCAGCAGCGAAGAGATAAGGCCATGTATTCGAGTACTATTTGAGTGAAAGCATACTCTGGGTTTTGAACAACATCTCGAGCGATTGGGCCATTCGGATGCTATGCTTGTCAGAACAATGGCTCTCGTGTTTTTGCAGACCCCAAGCCGTTTGCCGCTTGTGCCCGCAAATAAGCTTTTTGCGCCTGGTATCGAGTTGAGCTGCAGCGTACAGCCGCTGGACGGCTTGATGTCGTCGTTTACAGACACGTTCACGACAGGGGCGCCATGCAAACGCTGCTCTCTATGCATCCAGAAGCATACGCGTAGCCTTGCAGTTTGCTGCGATCAGCGAAATACGACTTCAAAAACGGATAAGGTCATGGCACATGGCTCAGAGATCTACGGTTGCTCAAGTTTACCTCCCTCTTTACACCTGAGGCCTGGCAGTGCTCACATCCTCGCTCTCTGTCACTCAGCTGCTAGACTCTTGACTTCGACAGCGCTGCTCATCACACGGCGCTCGCATGGCGCTGCAGACGGAAAACGCCATTGACAACATCCTGATGAATAGCCTGTTCACGCCGACCTCCAGATGCGAGTGACCGCGATGTTCGACCGCCAACATCAACTACAGAGGTGTGGAAACGTTTTGAGTTTGTTCGAGCAACCATCGAGGCGGTAGTCCACTACCATACACGCAAGATGGTGCAAACATCCGAATGGCCGACTGAAATACTTGCGAGTCTGGAGTGGTTGATCGCAGCATTGAATCAATCCAGCACGCGCCCAAGGGTATCAAGTACATGTAGCAAGTATTACTGAGGGCACGAAAGATAACATGAACGAAGAGTGCCGCAGCGTCGATCCTCGCCTGTTGGATGAAGAAATGGAGCACCAGCACACTGCTCTAGACAGAGTTTTGGAGGAGAGCGACGTTGCGCAGATCAACCTTACGCGGTACTCGCGTCATTTGGTTCACAGTCTAAGCGGAGATTCTTTTCAACGCAACGAGGTGCGCTTGCTTCCGTTGGCCGTAACCGATCAATACGATTCTCTTTGCAAGGGTTGGTCCGACAAAGCTCTGTCGTAGAATTCACATGTACAATAGCTACTTCCATGCTGTCATGAGGTCAGTTCTCAGACCAAATTGATCCGCAGAAGTCTGAAAAGGTCGAGGAGATGGCAGTGACATTCTACGCAAGTACCAACGCAAAGGACAGCGATTGTATCGGGCGATGCTGGAGCAGCTTAAGAAGCAACACGTGAAAAATACATGCGATTGTGCGTTTGATGATGCGTCACCTCCAGTAAACGCCTTCCTCACTGCACCATTGCCGCAGGAATCCGCGTGATCGAGGGTCTCGCCCAGCTTGTTAGGTAGATGTGGTCACCGAAGCGAGACGCGCCTGAAATGATCGGCGTCTGACCCTGCGAGGCCTCGTACACGTGTCGGACATCGCCAGTCTCCAAGTCCACCGAAGCAAAGACTCCCAGACGGTGCACGAAGATCACAGTCATCCACGTCGGCAGCAGCGACAGCAGTTTGCGCACCTTGACGCTCTGCTTGATGTAGCTGAAGATCCCTCCATCATTGCGCGAGACCATCCCCACCATCAGCACGTCCGTCTCGTTCTCGCCAGCGCCGACCTTCTCGATCGAGATGTTGTCCGGTTCACCAGGCAAGAAGGCGAAGTCCTCGATCTTCCTCGTCGCGAAGTCGAAGCGCACAATCTTGTTCTGGAACATGAGTGCGATCAGCAGCCCCGATCCGTCCTTGTCCAGCGTCAATCCGTTCGGGAACCCCATTGCACTGGCCTCCACCATCACCTTCTCGTTCCTCGGGTCGAAGCGCAGCAAGTAGCCCGTCGGCATCCGCTCCAAGAACTCCATCACGACTCTGTTCCGCTGGAAGCGACGAGAAGACTCGGTGACGTAAATTTCCCCCGTCCCCGGCACCACCGCGATGCCATTGAGGAAATTCACATGCTCCTCGCCGACGCGACTGAACACGAGCGTGCGTTGCCCATTGGCGTCGAACAGCAGCACGCCCTTGTAAGCGTCCGCCACCAGCAGCACCTGATCTCCGGCGAACAACTTCACGTCCGGAATCCTCTTTAGCAGCTTCGCGTACGGCTTGGCAGCAGCGAAAAGGAGTCCCAATGGACGTCCACATGTCGGCTCCATGTCCAGCGACCCGCACTCGGGGACGTCGCGGCCGGTTCTGGAAAAGTTGCGGAGCTCGTCCGCTGCGGGTCCGAAGCTCGCGAGGCGGCCGTCGGCCAGTCCCACGAATGCCACTCCATCCTGACTCACGGCCAAGTCTTCGGCGCTTAAGGCTTGGTTGAGGAAGAGACTCTCGGCCAGTGGGGCGCTGAATAGCTCCGTGTTGCTCACGAGCGCCTTGGTCTCATCGAAACGGGATTCCTGCTGGCTGGTGCGGAGCGCATAGGCGTAGTCCAGAGGCTGCGGATCCACGTCGCCCGGGTACTGGTCCAGTGCAGAGGACAGCAGCATCACGAAGAAACATGCCGCCAGGAGCTCTCGGGACAGGAAGTTGCGCAGCGCCGGCATCGTAAGGACACGGTCGATTTTACGAATGACTCAGAGGGGGACTTGTGTGTACACAATATTGTGTAACGCTGATGATTACGGCAAGTCTCAAAAGGCAACATGTTTTCCACCTCTAGGTGGCTGCTGACTCTGCTGGAGCTTGCTCGGCTATGGAGTTGTCTAGGATGAGGTTTTCTAGCACTTGGTAGAGCAGGCCGAAGTTGCGCTGGTAGGTGCCGATGATGAGGTCCGACATCTCTCCGATGTGCTGCTTCTCTTCCTCTTCGCAGCTGGATTGCAGGACTGGAGCGACGCGGACGACACTCTTGAGACGGCTTCCAGGGGCGCTGAGAGCCATACCGCGCCTCTTGAAGCGGTAAGACTCGACGATGACCCAGCCTTTCTCCTCCAGACGGACGAACATGGAGCCCTCGATCTCGACGTACGCTGCCCAGACGACGACGGTACGGTTTGCCTCGAGGAATTCTCGTTGAACGAGTCTTGACTTGACTTGTACGTCCCGAGCCTGTGGCAGATGCAGCTTGTCGATAGTAGTAGCATGCAGATAGCTGTCGCCTTTTAGCAACTTGCTGCAGCGCGCCATGGGGCGGCCTGCAGCTCCGTGGCTCAAACAATCTCGAATGGCCCGAACTACACTCGAAGCAGAAAATGGCAGCAAGCGCTCTTCGCCGTGGCGAAACGACGCACCTTGATGACCGTTCTCAGCTTGCAGCATGGGCTGGTGCCCGTAGCTCACATGTTTGACTCCACTAGTCTCCAGTTCACTGTCCGTTTGAGCGTACTGGAGCTCCATGCATTCGTCAAGTACGGCGTAGAGCAGCTCGTCCGACAAACTCGCCGCGCGTGGTCGTCGCACCTCTCCACTAAACCAGCGTCTCTCCTGGCTTTGCCTCTTCATATGCTGGTCAATTGCGGTTTCCAGCGTCCTCGCCACGCGCAGCTGTCCTTCCAGCATCGTTCGAAGCTTCAGATTTTCCAGCAGCGAAGCGTTAGCGTGCGAACTCTGTCTCGCGGCAAGGGCCTCCCACGTATCGCCGCCACACAGTTCCAATGCTCCGGTCGTCGTCAGATAATCGGGCACCGGTTGCTGCAGCACTGCCAGCTCCTCCTCGAGGTCGACCACCTGCTGCCGCAAATACTCGAGCTCATGATTGGGTCTCTTGCGCAGTCGTCCCTGGCATTTCGTGTACGGTGTAGCACGGGGTGGGGACCGGTCGTCCAGCGAGACATTGACCGACATGGTTCTTCCTGGGCACAAACTTCGGATGTGAGTTGACTGGATTTTGAGCACCGTGTTAGGGATTGGCTCAATGTGCTTACAACGATTGAGATAATTGGTAATGGGGTCCTATGCTAGCTAGCTGCTATGTTTCCACTAGCGCTCGCGATCACGGTCACGGTGATCTCGGTCGCGATGGCGCTCGCGGCTACGGCTACGACTGCGATCCCGGTCGCGGTCGTAGTAGTCGCTGTTGGGGCGGTGTGAACGATACGGTCTGCTCCGGTCAGATCGACTATGATGAGCTCCGCTGCGGTAGTGGTCGCTGCGCTCGCGATATCCACTGCGCTCGCCTCGCTGGCGCGCATTTCGATGCTGGTCGTTGCCCTTGGCGTTGCCGCCGTTTGCTGCAGCTGCTGCTGCCATCTCTTCGTGGTGACGCTTCTTTGACTGGTATTCGTGCGTGGACGACACACAAAACTTCGGCAAACTGTGAAGGCAACAACATCACACATTAGTCTTCGTCTACATGTAGTCACACACCACCTGTTCCAGCAAGCACCAACGTACTCTCGGGGCTTGCACGTCTGCACGCGCCAAAAGTAGTCGTGGTCCATGGCTTCCGCAGCCGTGATCCGCTTCGCGGGGTCCAGTTGCAATAGTTTCTCCAGCAGATCAATTGCGTGCGGTGGAAAACTACAAGCGTCATTGCAACCATCAAGACCTTGCTCATAATGCACAGCAACCCACCAAATAGGCCCTTACTTTTTGAACCGCTCTCGCAGAAGACACACGTATTTGTCATCCATCTGGAAGCTTTCAGCATTGGGCAGCTTAAAAAATCCCGGCCAGGTGTCCTCCGTGGGCATGCCACAAAGTCCAAATGTCAATTGAAGCTACATGGCATTCGCAAGGCACAAAGCTGGTCAGTAAAAGTCTTCGCCAGCATGAATATCTCAACAATAGACGTTGCGAACCTGTTCGATCTCCGTCTTTCCCTGAAGAATTGGTTTTCCGAGTAGCAACTCGCCGAAGATGCAGCCAATCGACCAGATATCCACCGAAAAATCGTAGGACGTAGAACCCATCAGTAGTTCCGGCGGCCGGTACCACAAAGTCACAACTTTGTTGGTATATTTTCCTGCCTTGGCGTTTACTTCGTTCCAGAACCTTGAGAGGCCGAAGTCGCCTACCTTCAGCATGCCTTGATTATTCAGCAGTAAGTTCGAGGCCTTAATATCGCGGTGAATAATTTTGTTCCGGTGCATGAATGCGATTCCTATCAGAAGCTGCCTCATGTAGCACTGGATCTGCGTGCGCGTGAACTTAACACGTGGGTGGTTCAGGAGACCTGACAGGTCGTGCTCCATATACTCGAAAGAGAAATACAGCGGCGGTCGTTTGCCTTCTTTGGGAGGGGCTGGAGTTTGTGCATCACAAAACAAAGACACATCACGCCCAGTTGAGATACACGAACCCTTTCAAGAAAAACTATATGGCGAAATAACGTACCACTCGAAGATACAATCTCCTTCAGCTCAACAATGTTCGGGTGCTTGAGGAACTTGAGAATCTTCATCTCACGAATTGAAGTCACAGGAAACTAGAGCACACAGAGGCACGATACGCCAAGGCACGATATGTTAGTCTAAGCCACCCTGACCTGTCGAGCCATATCACGCCACCGTACCCCGTTCTTTTCGACATCTGGTCGCAGCTTCTTCAAAGCCACAATATCCTTCGTCACCTTGTGCTGGCACTTAAACACCTCACTACACACTCAACAGTTAGCGTCCAGCTCATATGCACCCAAAGACAAAAGCCAACGCACCCATACGTCCCGGAGCCGACCTTGTCGATAATGCTATAGTTGTCGATATCTCCAATGTAAAACCTGGGTTTCTTCACCGGCACATCTCTCACCGTATCCGTGGCCATGATCTCCCTCTCTCGCACCGCGCTCCTCATGGACGCGATCACGGACGATGACGACGCGTCTGTCGTAGCCGCCAACTCCGCGGCAGCTACTGCATCCTCCTGTTCATCGTCTCCATCCTCTCCACCACTTTCCTCTCTCTTCTCTGAGGTTTCCGTGTCTTCAACAGCCTGCACTGCAGTCTCCAAGGCTCCTGATAAATCCAGTGCCATCTTGGCGCTCGGAGGGGAAAACGGCGGCGGCGGAGGCGGCGGTGGCGTCCCCAATGGTGACGTAACAGGTGGAGAAGGTGGAGGAGGAGGCGTGGGGAAGGCCTGAGGCTCCACAGACTCGTCTGTGCTCTCCACGCTGCGAGCGTCGTCTTGCTCGTCTTCGTTCTCCTCCAGTGGCCGGTACTTGGGCGGCGTGCAGAACGGCGGAGGCGGCGCCGGCGGATCATCGGGACACGGCGGCAATGGAGACGAGAAGCTGGAGCTTTGACCGCCTTTGGCTCTGGAACTCATGTCGGGAGTGGCCAGACTCAGGACGGGCGGCGTCCGCGTCACCCTGCGAGCTTTATGGGGGCTTTTCGAGGGTTTCTTGTGGCTGTAAGCAACACCAGAAGATGCGACAGGCGGGGATGAATGTGGCGGAGGGGATGGAGGCGGACAGGAAGGCGCAGGGGGCGCAGGAGATGGCGGCGGGGCGTCCGCCATGGTCGCGGCTTTGGGTCGTGCTGGCCTGTTGTCGTTTGGAAATGGGTTGTGTGGTGCACATGAGTGCGAGTGATGGTCACAGGGTTGAAGTTGCACGTAACGGTTACCGGTAGTGTGAAGCGTGCGACGATTGAAGAGGCCTGCAACGTTGGAAACCACTGCCGAACGTGTAGGTTCACGATCAGTTCTTCACTTTTTCGCTGGGAAGTGAATGGCGCAAAGCTTGGAGGCGGCCGAGACGCTGCTCAGTGGAGTAAACGCGAGCTTGCCCGACTCTTCGTCTTCGGACGGCAGCGCTGGGCACGTGAGAATGGGAGATTTGACGGTGCATGAGCGACAGAGTGAGTAGGCAGCTGGAGCTGCTTTGTTTGCACAGACTGACGGGCGTTTATGATCTGCAGGCATCGAGTTCTACCTGTATGTGTTCCTGGGCGTCGTGGTTGCGCTGGCTGTGGGCTCCATCACGTTGTACTGTGTCCACCAGCGCCGGCTCCAACGCTTCGAGCAAGACGACAATAGCAACAACAATATGCAGCGCCACTTGCTCGAGGACAGCGTCATCCAGGATGGCCAGGCAGAGTGGCAGTGTTCCGTGTGCTACCACGAGAACCATCCATCCAAGAGAGATTGCCTCCTGTGCGGCACTCCAGAAGGTAGGAGCTGCAGAAACTGCGAGCCTTCCCATGTATTGTTTCACTTATCAGTTGTTTGTTCTGCTTAGTGATATCGCAAGGAGCGAGTACGAAGCAAGCGAGAAAGTCGATCCAGCTTGTAACAAGCGACTCCACCGAGTCACAGGCGGCGCTAGCAGCTCGAAACCGCTCATTTCATGTCCGTCGTCTCAACGAAATGAACTTGAATCAACGACAGCGGGGCGCGCGGCGGCGCCACCTGTGGCAACGCGAGAGAACTCCTGATGGTCAATTTCGCTGGGTCCGAGTGAACCACTGCCAGCCATCTCGCTTCAGTCAACTTGCGTCGACCATCCGCGCTAGTTTGCCTGCAATTTCACTCCTTCCTGGCACTGCTGAAGCCGAGAGCGAGCGATTGTCGGCGCCTGCAGCCTACGATTATAGCCCCGAAACCGAGTCACATCTTTCTACTAGCCCGCTTTCGATCACCCGAACCAGCCAAAGCAATAGGGACGACCAGGGTGTGGAAACAGAGCTTACCATGGTCGAGTCCGCAGATGCCGATGGAACGTACTCGCCTGCTATCCGAAAAAATGTCCGTGGCTGCCATAGCCCTGCCAACTGTGATGGCTTATCTGTTTCAGCTGTAAGCTCGGACGATGCACTGATAGCGCAGCCATCCGTTGGTTACGTCCGCCATGTAAACGAGCACGGGCATGCAGAATGGTTGCCCGCAGACTCACTTGTGCACGAACGCGCGACAGTAACTGCGATCGACATGGAAGAATTCCCCAGAGCTACCAGCTATATCGACTTTGAATCAGTTGCTGCTTTACCGTTCCGAGCCAAAGTGCGGTGGCTCCTGAAAGAGCTGGACAAGGTGGCTATACCCTGGGGTGAAGGCCACCTTCTTCTCAAGATCCGTCGTGAGGCCGTTCTAAGTGAGTCCATGCACCTACTGATGCTGGTGCCAGCCTCCGACCTCCGACAGCGCCTGCGAATTGAGTTTATCGATGAGCCAGGGTTGGACGCGGGCGGTCTATTGCGCGAATGGGTTCTGCTTTTGTGTGAGCAGCTCTTTGACGAGAGCTACGGGCTGTTTCAGAGAACGCATGCTGACCAGTCTGGGTACTGGATCAACCCGAATTCACGGGAGATTCACCGTGATCACTTGCATTGCTTCCAGTTTGTCGGGCGGTTGCTCGCAAAATGTCTTCTGGAGGGACAATTGATGACGGTGCACCTCGCGCTTCCGCTTCTCAAGCATCTTTTGGGCGTCCCGATCTCGTTCTCCGACCTGGAGTTCCTTGACGCAGAACTGCATCGCCACGCACTTTGGTTACGCGATAACGAGGGTGCCGAAGCCCTCGCACTTGACTTCACAGTTCAACGGCAGGCAAATAATGGCACGGTCATCACTGAGGAGCTCAAACAGGGAGGCAAAGACATCCCAGTAACGGATGCCAACAAGGAAGAGTACCTGACCCTGTTGCTAAGACACAAAATGTTCGCTGGAGTGCACGACCAGCTCGAGGCACTGCTTCAAGGACTGTACGACGTGCTGCCACGCACGCTTCTGGCTGTCTTCGACTACCAGGAGATGGAGCTCCTCTTGTGCGGCGTGCCATCAATCGACGTTGCCGACTGGGAATCGCACACCGACGTCCGATACATGCGTGCTGAGCAGGGCCTTAACAGACCCTCCAGTCCCGAACGTCAAGTCGTGCAGTGGTTCTGGGACGCTGTGCGTGCATTCTCCCAGGAAGAGCGTGCACGTCTACTACAGTTCGTCACTGGCACCTCTCGAGTCCCCGCTGAAGGTTTCCGAGCGCTGCTCAGCCATGACGGTCGTATCCGTCGCTTCGGTCTTCAGATGATGCCCCTCGGTGCGCCACCCACAGGCCTATACCCGAAAGCACACACGTGCTTCAACCGCCTCGACCTTCCTGTCTATCCCTCTTACCAAGAGCTCGAAAAGTACCTCACCCTCGTCATCAACATGGAAATAGCAGGATTCACCATGCAGTAAACCCCCAACCAAGCAAAGAGTCGCAGCAGGTATCGTCGAGGTGAACGTACATATATCGGTATATCTATTTGACGCGTTGGCTGCCATCGTCTGAGCTTCTAGTTGTTGACCGAGAACTTGTGACCGCACTTCTTACACTCGTAGAAGACCGTCTGGCCCTCATCGGCCGAGCGGAGCTGCAGCGTGTAGTAGTCCATCTCCAGGTTACCACACTTGGGGCACGTCTCCTCCACCGTGGCGCGGGCCGGGCCCGTGACCTCGCTCATGACCTTCTCAGTGTTGAGCCACTTGGGCGTCGGCTTGTCCTCGCTCTTCGTCACCACAGTCAGCGACGGCAGGTCTACAGGTAGTAAATTGGTCACAAATTAGAGGATGTATCAATTGTTGGCAGCGGAAGAGCCTGGAGGACGCACCTTGGTAGCGACAACGGTACTCGCAGGCGGAGCACACGATGCTGTTCGTGTCCGGGTGGTCCAAGATCGTGCCGCAGTGCGGGCAGAAGGCCGGGCCCGTGGCCGTGGCGCTCGAGGCGAAGAACTCGGTCGACATGGCTGCTCTCTAGTGCGAAATGCGTCAATGGTTGCCTTTCAGCCAATTATCCTCGTGTCGTATTAAGTACGAATTATGACAATTGCTTTCAAAATTAATTGTGCAACTTCGACTTGATCTGCAGCCTGCAAGCCTAGGAAAACCACTCGCTCCACGCGAAATCGCCACGCTGCTGCGCATTTTGAGACGTCGAGGAACTGTTGAGTGCGGTGCGTTTGGCGGCGATCTCGACGCGACAAATGGGACACGAGTTGCCGATCTGAAGCCACTCGTGCAGGCAGGCCGTGTGGAACATGTGCTGCGTCGAAAGACATTAGTTAGGATTGGATAGCATCGCATAAGCCAATGAGACTCGTACCTGGCACGGCATCCGCGTGACCCTCATGCCAATCGACATGTCCACTTGGCAGATAACGCACTCCCGAGCGTCCTTCCGCACGATGATGTCCGCCGAGACGCTTTTGTCTTGGTTGCCGCGGAGAAACTCCACAAATCTACACGTGGAAACGTGTTAGTTGCTCACTTTACCAGCAGAGGCCATGAGCAGAATGCTGTGCGTACCCTTTGCCGTGTTTTGCACTCATCATGAACGCAGGAATCGTCACGTGCTTGCTGTCGCCGGTTGAATCCGTCATGGTATACGGCCACACATCGACTGTCTGAATGATAATTACACCTGCAGCTCCGGCGGCTTGAGCACGAAGAACCTTGCGAGCAAACGTACACCCTCCGCGTGCCATCACCACGATCTAGATTAAAACAAACGAACCAGCTCGAGTGAGTGAGGGGAGAAAACTCGACACTAATATCCTGCAAGTCCTCACCTTGTCGCTCATTTCGTTAGCATTTTGAAAGGGTTTGGCTCCGTCGAACGGGTCACCGACCACTACATTACGCTCCTTAAGTGACTCGCACGGACCGAAGTTCCCCGGCACAGCGATCACCTAGCTCAACATGTAGACAGAGCAGCAACGACGAGTTAATCTCCCTTCCCCTTAGTCAAGTCGCGGCACTCAGCCACAAGAAACTCACTTCGCCCTTGATACCCTTCACAATGACAGCCACCTCAACTGTCGATGACTGATCCGCCACGAAGGACCCCAAATTGTTCACTGTTCCCATCACACCAACATTAACCAACTCTACTCATCATCAGCCGCAAGAGAATATCATTCTCTTACCCGCCTCATCCGACGCGGGTCGACGCGCCCCTGTGTCTCCCCCATTCCAATCATCGCCGACCTGCGATAGTAAACGCATCACCATCGTCTGCAGTTCCTGCACACTCGTCTCAGCCCCGAACAGCGCATCGGTTGTGCTCTGCGTGCATCTATTGCGTCAGAATAGTACTCCATGACCCCCTCAAGAATGGTGGCAAGTACCTGTCCCGCTGCCGCTGGCTGCTGTGGACGCTCCAGCTCGCAACCACAGATCAAGCACCGCTTGCCATCTATACCAGCCAAAAGCAGCCACATAAGTCAGTCCTCCATAGCAGTTCAGTGGCGTTTGATACTCCTCCCCCACCTGACGTCGTGGCTTGGGGCGCTTCGTTGCAATCTCTGCAGAAGAGTTCGGCAGCCGACGTCGTAGCGGTCGCGGTAATCTGTCATAACGCACAGCAATGGGCGAGGTCAGGCCTCGTAGTACATCGTCGAGCACGGGAGTATGCTCAATCCACGTACGTCGCCTCCGGGTGGGCCCGTGAACGCCAAGTCATCGAACGAGGCCATCGTCCGAAAATGTAAATGTGATACAGACGATCGACTTGGACGGGTACCTGTTCAAACCGATCAGATGTACCCATTATAGTGTCGCCATGGGCTGCTTCGCTAGCGTATGCGTGCATGCTGGCGCTGTCCACTGGAGGCTCTTGCTGGGATTCTCTCCAGCGAGCGGAAACATGGGCCACCAATCAGCGCCGCGGAGACTTAGTCGTTGGCTGCGAGATCAAGCAACCACGAGGACCAACACTGGTGTTGACTTGATGCATGCAAGTCACGATTACGATGGTCTCGCCCAGGGAAGCACGCAGTTGCAGTTGTTGTGACACGGGTTTGCAGCGACGGGTCTCTAGATGTAGAGTGTTGGTGGCCGATTTTGACCGCAGATCTGCGATGCAGGGCCGCGGATCCCGCGGCGGGAGCCCAAATATCTTGTCTCGGCCGCAGAGCTGGCCACGAATGCCGCTAAAATTCCTGTGCGCCGCGGGGACCGATGCGGCGCTCACCGAGCTTTTTTCGGGAGCCTGCGACTTGCCCAATGTCGCCTAGAGTGAACGTCGTCGGAACGAATTAAAAAGTTGGAGCGCGGCGAGAGATCGGCATTGGTGGTTCGTCTGCTGCGTCGAGCGCTGGTCACCACGAGCTGTCTGGCCCAGACTCTGGGCGGCGGGCTCGTTCAGGGTACAGCTCGCGTCAAGTCGCGTGCCGGATGGTTCTGCGTCACTAGGAAGCGGCGACGGGGTATCTTGAGATTCCCGGGCTCCTGTCGCCATTTTGCCTGCAGTCCAACGCTCGCCAGCCCGGCACAGAGAGGGTTGAGAGGGCTGGGGCCCTTGCGCCACTAGGACAGGGGTGCCGAGCCCCCTTTATCGCTCCATGGCATGCGGGGCATTCCCAACGCTCGACTTGCAGCGAGGATGTGGCCTGCCTGCTTTCTACCGTGCGCCGTCCAGCGTTGCAACGCCCACAAACCCGCCGAGCCGAGCCGTGATCAGCGTGTGCAGCGCCGGGCGCTGACTTGTTTTGCAAGCACGAGCTGTCGAGGGGTGTCATTACGCTTTTTGCGCTCTAGAGCACACATCGCAGCGTTGCACCTCTTTGCACCCCTTCAAGTCCAACAACTACAGACGCAGCCATGACCGGAGTCGAGCTGCGCCACAAGCGCAAGCAGCCGAGCTCCATGGCCGACGAGCTGGACGCCGCCAGCCCCGCTACCAAGCAGCTCGAGACAGACGACATGTACGACGTACCCGTCGGCATCGCCACCGACCGCGGAGGCAAACTCAACCAGGAGGTGCGTCCTCAATATACACCACACAGTGCCCTTTCACTCTTGTACTCACCTTCGCATGTTGTATCTCCACAGGACGCATACTTCATCGGCGGCAAGGTCGTCGAGCGACTCACACTGAACGGCTACTCCAGTTCCGCAAGCGGCTGCTTCGGCATCTTCGACGGCCACGCTGGAGATCGCGCCTCGCGCTTCTGCGCCGAGAACATCTTCCCGCGGATCCTCGAGCAGCTCACCACAGAGTCCACCGTGAACGACGCCATTACAAACGCCGTCCGGGCACTCGGTACGCTCGGCAAGCTGCTCCTTGTGTGTAACCTAGGCTAACATTTCTTCCTCCAGATGCTGACTTCTGCACTATCGCTCGCAACAATTCCAACTCCACACTCGCCGCTGCCGCGCGGAGAAGCCACGGACGCTCGTTCGCCACGGACGACGGCTCCACGCTGCTCGTCGCCATGGTGCGCGATGGCCTCCTACACGTCGGCAACGTCGGCGACTCCCGCGCCGTGGTGGTCACCCGCAACGGAGACGCCATCGCCATGTCGTTCGACCAGAAGCCCAACCGCAAGGACGAGCGCGAGCGGCTGGAAGCCAAGGGCGCGTTCGTCACGGGCAAGCCCGACTTCATGTACAAGGTGTGGCCTCTGAAGAAGATGCTGGACGTCCCGCGTGTGAACGGCCAGCTGGCCGTGTCGCGCTCCATCGGGGACCTGTCGCTCAAGACCTACATCTCGTGCGACCCGGAGGTGCAGACCCGCAAGATCTCCAAGAACGACCGGTTCCTCATCCTGGCGACCGATGGCCTCTGGGACGTCGTTACCAACAAGATGGCGGCTCAGCTCGCGGCCAGGTTCAAAGACCCACAGGCTGCCGCGGACGCTCTCGTCGCACTTGCACTCGACCGACACACGGTCGACAACGTAACAGTCATGGTCGTGAAACTCGAAGCGTACGACTTCACCACCAGCCGCACGGACGTCAGCAACGACTGAGCTGGCACACACACAGCGAGTCGCATCGGGACGCTCGCTACTTCTACGCTAGCCACAGTTATTTAGTCTGTCCTTAATGTTAATGCTGAGTTACTTCATCCGTCCGGCCAAATGCTTTGTTGCCTTTGTTGCCTTCGTCGGAGAAAAATCCATCATCCAGTCCACCAGTCACTATTACCTCGCAACAATGCCACCCCTTTTCCTGCAACATATGGGTTGCTATTTCCGGGTTAGGCGGTACTCTCCCTTCTCAAGTCTCATTTTCGCATACACGAGCCAAGTGGGACGTGCCTCGATGCCGGCGCTCGAGGTGTTCGGGCGCCGCAGCCGCGTGGTGGGCAGCGACGACCTGTTCTGCCCCGCGACGTTCCTGCTGCTGTATCAATTGCCGCTGGCGCTGCTGTGCGTGCTGTACGCGAGCGTGTGGCGGCGCTGCTCGTCCACGTCGCTGGACGACCGCGGGCTCCCGTTCTGGTACATTCTGGGCGCGGCGCCGCTGCTGTTCTTCCGCGGGTGCATCTACCTCATGATCATGCACGTGTCGGCCAAAGGGACCATCGTGGACCACGAGCGCCGCGTGCTCATGCCGCGCATGCTGCAGGTACATGCGCTCTGGTCCGTTGTGCTCTTCGCCTACGGACTCGCGGGCGTCTGCTGCTGGTTCTACCGAGACATGTGCCACCCGGACGCGCGCTTCGTACTGGTAAGGGCGGATCTTTTTATAGATGGCTACTTTTGAGCGGTTATTTTTAGAGCTGATCGGTGATTACTGCGGTGGAATGATTAGGCTGTGGGTGGGTTCCTCGTGGCGGAAGTGAGCTTCACCTTCTCGCTCGGCGTATGCATCTTGGGCGACGTACCGCCTGAGGATCTGATCGACCAGGAGAAACCTCCAGTGGTGGCCGACACGCTGGACTCTTATGGTAACGCTGTTAATTCTGAACGCCAATCGTTATTGGACGGTACGTTGGGCCTGGAGACGGCCAACGGGGGGACAAACTTCACTGATCGATTTTTTGTTGCTCTTGTAGAGGCGGAGCGCGCGGTGCCGAGCTCCGACGTGTATGTGCCGCATAGTCAGCGACTTTGGAAACAGCGATGCACGCGCTGCTGCATGTGCTTGCGCTGCTTCACGTGCAACTTGTTCGGAGGCGCTGGAACTCGCCACGACAGCATGTCCGTGGTGGCAAAGGTGTTCTCGAGGCTCTTCTATGGTAGTCCAGATCTTGTGATATCAGATATTGTTGCAGGTTTTGTACTGTTGGCTGCGGTTCAGGCGTACGAAGACCATCACGAGGTCGTCGCCACGTCCCCACACAGAGAAGGAGACGAAGAAGAGGAAGAAACACTGGGGAAATTACGTGCTCGAATTCGCGCTAGCACGAGCAAGATGAATTTACTGGGCGACCGCGCTGCGGCTGCTGGAACCATCACAACTTCGACGTCGTTGGTATCGACGTCATCACTAGTGTCGACGGTGGACGACGAGGAATCAAACCGGTTCGTCTCGATTGATATCCCGTCTTCGATAGAGTCCCAAGAGCAGCAGCAAATGAAGAAGGAAGATCCTAGGTTCGAGAAGTCGAGCAAGGCCTTCTACTACCATCCGTCGGACCCGCACCTCAATGACGTGGAGCTGACAGGAAGACTGAAGGAACTGGCGCACTTCTCGAAATATGCGATCGGTATCTACGGGTGGATGCTTTACGTGTGGTCTCACCCGTGGACGGGCACATTTGGACTAGCGTTTTCTTGCCTTCGTCGGAATTTGGCATGGGTGCATGGGGACAACTGGTTCCATCTGGGGCAAACGGCACTACAGCTTGAAACCAAGATTCGCAGTGACGACATTGTATATGCGAGTTTCCGCAACTCGGTCTACCAGCCAGCTTTTGCCGTGATGCTTGACCACGAGCGCAAGGAGGTTGTTATTGCGATCCGTGGCACGTTATCTCTTGAAGACTGCCTCACGGATGCCATCGCTTACGGCATGTCCATGGATGATGTGGCTGATCGCTGGGGGTGTGAGGGTACCGGTGAATATGCACACCAAGGTTTCCTTACTTGCGCCGAGTCGGTGTGCCTGGAGCTCAATCGTCTCGGCATCCTTGAAATGCTATTTGACGAAAAGTCTACAGCGAGCATTGCGACCAGTGGAGTGAACGTGTGTGAGCGTGGTGCGTACCACGACTACGGACTTGTTCTTACAGGCCACTCACTTGGAGCCAGCACCGCCGTATTGTTGTCGGTGATGTTACGCCCCAAGTATCCGCAGCTTCGCTGTTTCGCGTTTAGTCCACCCGGCTGCACCATGTCTCCCAGGCTTGCAAAACGGTGCGCAGCCTTCACAGACTCAGTTGTGGTAGGTGACGACATCATCGCTCGATCATCCCTCACGTCGGCTGAGGAATTGCGAGACCATGTGCTCGACCTGATTGGCAGGAGCAAGGTAAACAAGGCCGCTATCCTACGGCAAGTCATTTCTTGGCGCAACCCTGATGAGCTGCTGCACAGAGGCTCGGATGAGCGCGGTGCATTTGACGACGACGGCGATGGCAATGAATCCTCGCGTGTTCGCTCTCCCTTCATAGCGCACCTGTCCAATTACCGCACCATGCTGCAGCGCATCCAGGAATCGGAGCCGATCCACGAGCTGACAATCCCAGGGCGTGTTGTGCATCTCAAGCGCGTGGTGCGCGCCAAAGGAGCAGCCGGGTGCTGGGTGTGCTGCCGTCCCGGAGGTGGCGGCATCTGCTGCACCGCGCGTACCAACTACCGCTTCGCGTGGGCTACAGAAGGCCAGTTTAGCAAGATCCGCATCGGACGCACCATGCTGGACGACCATTTCCCAGACAAAGTCCACTACGTGCTTCAGGACTGCGTCAAGCGCATGCGCAAGCACGAGCACGAGTGTCTGTAGGATTGATTGATCATATTTAGTGGGCAGGATGCCAGACTTGTTAATGCGAGCAGGGCAGGCTACATGACATGTATTTGCATGAAATGGAATGAAGGCTATGCACTTTTACTTCGTCATTTATCGCGGCGTGCGGCCACATACGACGCATTGAAGGACGTCGACCGCGTTCGTCTTCGTACACAAGCTACACGTCCACGCTTCTGCTTGTGTAAGTTGCTGCAGTGGAGCTGGCATTGGGGGTGGCAATACCTGTGCCACATCATTGCTACTGATACTGCTGATGCTGCTGGCGCTGCTAGAATACAGATACCCATCGGAGCTGCTTTGCTGGTACCGAACGGGTGTATCAGGCTGCGAGGCTTGCTGGAGGCGCATGTCCGCTTCCGACCTAGCCGAGTACAATGGCGGATACGACACGGGCGCTGGCTTCGGTGGGGGAGCTGTAGCAGCACGCAGCTCGTCCTCCAAGACTCGAATTCGCTGCAACGCCGCCGCCATGGCAACTTCAAGGTCTTCCTGCCCACCACTGGACGTCTCGGTACTATCGCCCGAGTCGTCTGCTGCATACGTTGGTGGGCTTGGGTTGCCTGGGGGCGAGGCTGGGAACGGAGCACCTCGAAAGTAGTAAGAGGTCCATAGCGTGACTTGGCGCAGCACAGCCGTCGAGTCCGGCAGAAGAGCGCTTGTGCTGCTGGCGCGGTAGAACGGATTCACAAAGCGGTCGCCTTGAAGCAAGAGCGTGTACAGAGAAGGCGTTCGCTCACGGACGCTCCAGGAACTGCGCTCGCGCTCACAGTTGCCGAGGAAAGTGCCATATTTTCCTGAAAAGAGCGCGTCCGCCATGGTTTCAAGCAAGCGCTCGTTGAACTCAAAGTACGTCGGGAAGATGCGGATAAGCTGCCACACGCAGTCCAAGAACTGCAAGAAAATAGGTGCCTGCTGGTCGTCGTCATCTTCAGCTTTGCCGGGTGCAACACGATCCTGGAACTTGTGTCCTGGACGAACCCACTCCTTCTCGATCACCTCCAAAAAGCCTCGACGCGTGCGATAATGAGCGTCGACCAACAACTGCGCAAGTCCACACAGCTGCGCCGTACGATCCCAGCCGTCACTGCAGTGCACAACTACGGTTGTGGCTTGGGCCTCCATGGCGCGTGCCACCTGCAGAGCTCCACTCAGGACGCGGCGTATGTGTGAGAGCCACTTTGTATCTTCGACGCGTGACCCCCACGACAGATCCATGGACTCCGTGTTGTTCGTCTGAGCTGTGAACCCACCGAGCCCACGAACAGCCTCAATACTCTCGCGCATCGCGTGGATGTTCCCGATATTCAGGAAAGTCACCCGCGCATGAGCGAGATTCCCGCTTTCAGTGCCACCACCTGTGAGATTATTCACGCGTGCGTTCAACTCCGGGCGGCAGTCAGCGATCCAAATCTTGCGGGTCAGGTTCCCCTTGTACAGCGACGTCGCACCCGACGACGCACGGGCAATGTGGAGCAAATACTGTTCGTCGGCGGGGTTCTGGGCATGCAAAATCCCGCGCTTGGGCTGCGCACACCGCCACAACGCAGCTCCATTGTGCGCGTGCACGTAGCTGCAAATCGGCAGTCTCCCCTTGGACCGAAACGAAGCCACCGCCCCCACCTCCGAGTCGCTAGCAGCTGCAGGCACCACAAGTTGCCGCGGGTACGTCGGGCACATGGCGAACGCCGCATTGAGCTCCGTCACTCTGTACGCGCTGCTCCCTTGCTTCAGTGCAACCCCCATCCTTGCAAAGTCCTCGTACACATCATAAAGGCTATGCGCCTGAAGATCCTCCTGCGTCGGCCCCATCGACGTAAAAGCAAACAGACTCAGTGGTGAGTCCACGTAGGCGTACCGGTTCAACGCCGGCAGTAGCCTGGCCACATCTCCTCCGAGCGTCCAGGACCGTAAGTCCTTAAACTTGACCACGAGCCTCGTTGGTGTCAACAAGCCTCCGCTCCCGTTGTTATACGAGCTCAAGGACCTGGACGCCGATGCCGTCGCTTGAGGGTACGACAGCCTGGCCACAGCTGCTCTGGGCATACCCCGCAGTGCCGTATCCAGCAGTCGATGAAAGCCTCCAACGCCCCTCAACGAAGAGCTTTGGGGCTCGAACCGGAGCCGGAACGTCGTGATGTGGAGCGCTCCGGGGATATCCGGGAGGTTTAACGCCCCCGGGAACACGAAAGAGCAACCCACGGTCGTGACTACAGCCTCTCCCGGTAGCGAATGGAGACCATTATCACCGGGCAGAGCTGAATTCATTGGGGACATGTCGAAGGACGAGGAAGAAGAGGAAGAGGGAGAAACTTGAGGCATTGAGACGCTGGAGACGCTTGACGCGGGGGACGCGGCCAGCGACTTGGGCGCCAGCGCCATGACGCGAGCCATACGCGCGTGGTGCGAGCACTGGCCCGAAGAGTCCGTGGCGGGGGACGAGCAGCGCGCTCCCGTGTGGGTCACGGCCGTACAGGTGCCGGCAGGGGAAGCCATCGATACGCCGTCTTTGATGATGCAAATGTGAAATTGTAGCCAATCGTGACAATTTCGACAAGTTGAAGTGATTTTTTCAAACGAATAAGAAGGCTAGAGCTATCGTGATTGTTGTAGCTGCTGAGGCAGTGGAGGCGGAGGAGGTGACTCGAGTATCGGGTCGATTGGGGGCTGGCATGGTGTTGTCGCTGGAGCTGCTTGAATTCGACATTGGATTGAAACTTGAGGTTGAGGAACTGGTGCTTGGAGTCCAAGTCGGACTGGAAGTGGTCGACGTGCTGCTGCCGTCGTCGCATTGCTCCGTGTCGCTGCGTCCGAAGTCCTGCGTCCAGAAGTGGCGGTACAATCCGTCGGGGGTGAACGCGTACGCAGTCCCGAGCATCGTATAGTCTCCGAGGATGTTGTGGCGATGGCCCTCGGAGTTCATCCAGGCGTCCATGACTTCGGTCACGTCTGCCTGCCCCGCAGCCACGTTCTCCGCGACGCCTCGCCAGTCGTACCCGGCGTCGGTGGCTCGCTGCGACATGGTGGAGCCGTCGGAGCCGGTGTGGTTCATGAAATTGTTGGCGGCTTGGTCGTCCGAGTGGCGCTGGGCGGACGCCTGCAACTTGCTGTTCGTGCAGAGCGGAGACAGTCCCTGTGCGCCTCGCTCCAGGTTCACGCGCTCCAACATGAGCCCCACGTAGTCGGAAGACTGCGTGTACGTCTGCAGTCGACGAGCCCCGTCATCGGCTACTGAGACCGAGCCGGTCGTGCAGAGAAAAAATGCGAGCGCGGAGAAGAGCTTTACTGGCATGCTTCCCGTGGGGATCAATTGAAAGTGACGCATTGAGATTATGAACAAACCGCGGCACAGAGATGGCTGCGATACTGGATACCTACCATCTCAGAATCCACCAGAGATTAATAAAGCGTGGCCTCCCCGTAATCGAGTGCTATCCATCAGCAATGGCCGACAACCGTCTTTGCTACCGGGAGTGTCATACGGCACACAAAATAGTGTACCTGCATAGCAGTCGACCACCTAAGCACCTTTTGCCACGCCGGTCTTCCGCTTCGTAATTGCCTTCGGAGAAGCAGTCTTTGACTTGCGCTTGGCGGGGCTTTTGTTCGACTTCTTCTTCTCTTCACCCGGCAGCTCAGGCCTGAAGGCCGAGAGATCTCCAGCGAACAAAACACTGTGAGCCCAGCCAGCTTGAGGCGCGAATCGAGTTCGGAACAGGTCGCCGACCATGCGGTACACGGTCGGCGTGATACTCTTCCGGTCGCTAAGACTCGGGTCCAGCTCGCGACACGCAATCTGCCACACGTGGGTGTCTACAGGGATGGCCTCTAGTTTCTCCAGCGAAAAGAGCGCCACGCAGTCCGCCACTTTGCGCCCGACACCTGCAAACACCATCAGCTCGTCCTGATAATCATAGTATGATGCCTCCTCCTCCTCTTCGTTTCCCCCAACGCTGACTTTACTCGACGTCCGCTTCAGCTTCTTCACTTTCCGTTGAACGGCCTTGCCGTCACGGATGCTGTCCAGATACGAAGCACCACCAAGCTCCTGCAGCAGCTTCGCAGTCTTGACGATGAAAGCCGCGCGATAGCCGAACCCCAGAGCTCGCAGCGTGGCCTCTTCACACTTTTCAGCTAGCGTGTCAACTGATGGGAACGCGTAGAAGTAATTGTGCGTCTCCTTTTGGCCTTCAGACTCTCCTTCGTAGATCAAGTCGCCGTAAGTCGCCTTGAGCTTGTCCACCATCCCCTGGATACGGGAGATGTTGTTGTTCGAGGAGCAGATGAACGAGAACAAGCACTCGACGGGGTCCTGCCGCACGATCCGCAGTCCCCTTAGCCTCGAGATAATGTCCGTCATCCGATCGGGTGTCGTCGTCCAGCGCTCGTACAAAGGATCAGCTGCCACCTACAGCATCAAGGACTTCATCAGCTAGGACCTCTTTTTCTCTTCTACTGGTGCACAGCTTACATCTAAGCGGAAGTAGTGCGTTAACTCTTCAACTCCCTCCTCTATTGGCACTGCACACACGACAAAAACTCTGCGATTAGCTTGAGTTCATACAGCATTTTGCAGTCGTACGTACAGTCCGACGGATGGAGGCATCGGAACTGCACAATGTCGCTACGCTCTCGCAATGCAAACACCCGACGCCCCACAACTCCCAGCCACGTTGCCACCGCCTCTGGGTGCCTTCTCCAGGCAAAAACTTGTCCGGACTCCAGTGTGAGGTTGCAGCAGAGCTCCCGAGAGCTGCAGAGCGGCATCCAGCCGTCAGAATCCATTTTCTCCGCTTTGACTGCGGATTTTAGGGCGGGGATTGCTGCAGAAGTCGCAGAAGTGGATGGCGAAGCGAGGTGGGGAGAGATCGCATCCGAGAGCTCGACTTTGACGGCGTGCAATGCTCGGGACGTGGAGTTGAGCAGGCGAGCGGAGCGCCTCATGGTTGGATTGCGGGAATGATGGTAACTTGGTGTGCTGTTTGCGTAACGTAGCCACCTTTTGTTCGTCACCAATTCGGTGATGAACAATGTACACTTCAACAAGTCCCAATCAACAATGTTTCCTACGTGAACTGGTAATAGTATGTTTCCCCCTGACACGTGACTTGGTAGAATTGGTACTTACATTGACGTCACCTTACGGTATGTACATGTAATCGCAAGCACAACTATTTCCCCGTAGGCAAGGCATGGCCGCAGCAGTGCGCAGTAATGGGGCAACAGGAGCCACGTCTTCCTCTCATTCGTGATACATATCAGCATGCTGAGTGCAACAGGTTCCTCGCCAGCCCTCACCGAAAAGCTCCCACACAGTACTTCTTGAATGCGTCTGTTATAGACTAAAGAGCACATGTGTACCAACCTAGAGCTCGTGGAGATGACGATCGTTCGAGCTTGCACAAAGTATTGCTTCTACCACAAGGACCTTCCTTATAACATGTAAGTCGTGAATCGACTCCAATCGAGAATGAAATCCTTGCACACACTTGTGACGCTTTCGAACTCGTCCGCAATATCGTTTCTGCTGAAAACTTAGGGCTTGTTCAAGCTCTAAAGCATAGTTTCTGGTCTCCACCGCGGAGCATTCGTCCTCCCCTGCAAGGTCGGACGCACTGCCCTCTATTCCCAAGATTCGGTCGCTATCACCATTGGCTCGAGGCATCGCGCTGTACAATGCCCGCAGGAATGAACGATGACGTCGCCGAATGAGTAAAGGTGATTAACGGCTCCTTACCACCAACGCTTGCTCCAGTTCAGTGCGCTCCACAAAACGTCTACTGCCACACAACGCTACCAAAGCGGTCGTGATCGATCCTCCAGCACCACCACATTCGCTTTTGCGCAGTTCGACGCACATGTTCAAGATGGAGGCGACCGTATTCGTGTGCCTGGTCATGGGCCTCATCAGCGCGTTGCTCGCGCTCGACAGTGCAGGTGCCAGAACCATCCCTGCATCCCTGTCATTGAGCGCCACTCACGTCAATATTCCATTGCGCAGCTTGTGTCGCAGGACTCGAACACGCCTGCTTGGTGCCTCCACCTGCCAACATGGTCACCCTGATCCTCAGCACCGTGACGCTCGTGCCTGTGGGGGCGTGCCTCATCACCGCGTGGGTGGACGCCCGTGACGTAGCCAATGGAGAGCAGCAGCCGCTGCTGAGGTATCCAAACCACTTGATCACCAGTGTGTCAGTCGCCAGTCATGCTAATTTGTTGTGTTTCATTCGGTTCCAGCAGTGGAGCGGACGCGGCGACAACGCGGCCTCGACGCGTCATCACGTACCTGTACGCTGGCCACCTGCTGTCCGCCTGGGGCGACCGCATGTGGGGCTTTGCAGTGCCCATCTTGTTCATGGACATCTTCGTGGACACGCTGCTGCCGAGCGCCGCCTTCTCGCTCGCCATGTACGTCGTCTGCATCTTCATGATCCCGACGGTGGGCCACCACTTGGACCGCTGGAACCGCTGGTCCGCCATGAAGTACGCCATCATCCTGGAGAACCTCATGATTGTGGTCAACTCCGTTATCCTGGCCTTGATTCTGCTCGTGACGAACGCCGATGGCGTGCACAAGCCCGAGTGGACGTGGACGCTCGCTCTCATGTTTGCGGGCACGTTGGTCTGCGGTGGAGTGGGCCAAGTGCTCAATGACGCGCAGACGCTGGGCATCGAGCGCGACTGGGTGGTGGTCATCGCTGGAGCAGACAATTCCACGGCTCTTGCCAAGCTCAACACGACCATGAGACGCATCGATCTGAGCTGCAACATTCTCGGCCCCATGGCCTTTGGTTTTATCGTGGACTTCGCGGGCAGTGATGCCACGACTCGTGCCATGGTGGGGGCTGCCGTGGTCGGGCTTTGGAACCTCATCTCGATGCCGCTCGAGTACTGCATGACGCACGACGTTTACCACCTTGTGCCAGAGTTGGCTGTTCGCGCTCATCACGAGGACGAAGGCGACGACAAGGATAACAAATCATCGCCCTCGAGCGACGCCGAGCTGGGAACGCTGGCCCGGTATGCCAAAATGTGGGCAAACTACGTCAAGCACCCCGTGTACCTCGTGAGCTTTTCGTTCTGCGCGCTGTACATGACGATTCTGAGCGGTGGCGCGCTCAACACGGCCTATCTGAAGTGGCGCGGCGTGTCCAACGCGCTTCTGGGTGCGAGTCGCGGAGCTGGCGCCGTCGCGGGCCTAGTGGGAACTCTCATCTTCCCCTGGCTACGAAGCAAAATGAAGCGAGTGGAGCGCGTAGCTGTCCTGAGTGTGTGGCTCTTTTGGCTGTGTCTGGCCCCAGTGCTGTTGGCGTTCCTGTTCACGGGCGAATCGATCGTGTCCGACTACGTCATGCTGACCTGCGTGGTGGTGTCGCGTGCTTGGCTCTGGAGCACGGACCTGGCCGAGACGCAGATCATGCAGGAGTGGATCTCGCCGAGCCAACGCGGAGCCATCAACTCCATGCAGACGGCCACGTACCAGTTCTTCTTCATTCTCATCCTGCTGACCGGCGTGGTGTTCCACGACCCGCACCAGTTTGAGGCCCTCGTGGTGTTTTCGCTGGCTGCGGTGTTCGCTTCAGCGGTGGGCTTCACGTTTTGGGACATCAAGTACGGCCGCCACCGCGACATTTACGTTTCTACAAGGTCTGCGTCGCCGACGAAGGTGTAGACATTGCCACCGCCTGCCAGGAGGATTCTTAGGACGAATTTCCAACGAGTAGGGCTCCTACGCAGCGCTTTAGATGCTTTATCCACTCAATAACATCGTACTTTTGCCAGAAGCGACTTGACTCTCTTGCCTATCAAAGCCGTCGCGATAGTTGAGCGACAGCGCAGTCATCTAAACGGACTGGAGATGCCATTGCATTACGTACATGTACTTACGCTGGTATTGTGCTCGGCACATCCTTCGACAGTCAACTTCCCCACCACCATCTGCAGGCTGTTTGTTGCTGCATCGTGATCAGCTCATGATTCTTTAAGCAATGCTTTAATCGCCCATGACGCGATTGAAATTTAGTCGTTTCGACTAGAGCTCAACTCAACTCAGCCAGCAAACCAGCTAAGGCGATCCATTTCCATCGTGCTCGCCTTGCAATGGACAGCGATCGCCACATCCAATCGATATGAAGCGAGGCGGGCGACCGACCACCAGCGTGAGAAGGGGGCTGCATCGTGGTCAACTACCGTGGCCAGCACTAGCGAAAAGCGTTGCGAAAAAGGCCCGCGGTGTCGCGACGAAAGGTTTCGTCAACTGAACATACCCGGCAAGACGAGAGCTCCAAGCGCGGTGAAAGCAGTTCTATCTGTTGATTCACGACGTACGTCACGTTTGTGAGCCGGTCGTCGACCTCAGAGGCTGCTGCTATCGGCAGTGAAGCAGAGTTGAAGACGGCCAAGGTGGTGTAGACAGCTGATAGTCGCAAGAGGAGCATCGAAGCCCCGAGATCTGTCGAGCACGGGCACCAAAGACGACAAGTACGAGCAGCGCACTGCTACCATCGTTGAGCCGTACGAACAGCTGGACATGCCGGTCGTATCCTCCATCGGTCAGCTCTTGTCGTCCCCAGTAGCGCCATGGTGGTGGAGTAGGCGTCGAGCGCTTCGCTTTTTGCAAGAGGAAGCTGTGCTCATTTCCAATTCTGCCACACTCCGAGCACTCGCCTCCAAGCCTCTCCTCCAAGTCTCCACCATGGTCCACGTCTTCTCCTCCGCCTGGGCCATCGCATTCGCTGTCTGTACCGCCGTCGTCTCTGCGTGGCCCACGAGCACCGGCGACGTCGAGTACAGCGCCGTGTACGTGGTTGCTGCCGGTGAGACGTTCGACGGCGGTCTCAAGACGTACCAGCGCTCGGACATCACTTGCGCCGAGCAGGACGAAGGCGGCTGGCGCGACGCCATGTTCAAGCTCGAAGCCGGTGCCACGCTCAAGAACGTCATCATCGGCAAGAACCAGCGCGAAGGCGTCCACTGCGACGACCACGACTGCACCCTGGAGAACGTTTGGTGGGAGGACGTGTGCGAGGACGCCCTGAGTGTCAAGGGCGGCACCGCCGACAGCGTCACCAACGTACTGGCGTGTGGCGCCAAGGACGCCGAGGACAAGATCATCCAGCACAATGGCTACGGCCACGTCAACATCAACGGCTTCTACGCCGAGAACTTCGGCAAGCTCTACCGCTCGTGCGGCACGTGCGGCAGCATCAAGCGCACCGTGTACCTGAACCACGTGTGGGGCAACAACCCGGAGAACGCGCTGGTCACGGTCAACTCGAACAACGGAGACGTGGCCACCTTCACTGACGACATCCACGTGCACTCGGATGAGGGCAACGACGACATTGTGATCTGCAAGACCACAGCGGCCACAGACGGAGACGAGTCCGAGGTGACCAGCACGGGCGTGTCGGACAACTGCGTGTACGACGCCGACGCGATCGAGTACTACTAAGAGGCAGTAGCAGCGACACAAAGTGATCAGTAGAATGTCTTGCGTAGCTTACAGTCAATGAAAGATGGATGTCACGAACAGCAGAATTCCTGAGCTCTAGCAGTTGTTGAAGAATATCGCACTAAGATCGGGACAAATCGGACTAGAAATCTGACTCACCGACGGGGGCTTCCAGATCAACTTTGTGCCGTGAGCAAGCGGCAAACCACAACATGTATTCGCGGGTGTCACTCGAGTGCACTCGACTTTCAGCCGGTCATCTACTCGCGCACGCAGACACACTACGCTAACCAGACAATGCGCAGTCCAACAAACGCTGCTCAGTAGAACTCGATCTTGTCCTTGTTGAAGACGCAGTTCTTGGACGGCCCCTTGCTCGTGACCTTGGGCTCGTTGCCGTTCGTGGACGTCGTGGTCTGGCACACCGCGTTGGCGCCCTTGCTCGAGTGCACGTGGATGTCGTCGGTGAAGGTGGCCACGTCGCCGTTGTTGGCGTTCACGGTCACGAGACTCACCTTGGGGTTGTTGCCCCACACGTGGTTCAGCGCCACAGTGCGCTTGATGTTGCCGCACGTGCCGCACGAGCGGTAGAGCTTGCCGAAGTTCTCGGCGTAGAAGCCGTTGATGTTGACGTGGCCGTAGCCGTTGTGCTGGATGACCTTGTCGTCGGCGTTCTTGGCGCCACACGCCAGCACGTTGGTGACGCTGTTCTTGTTACCGCCCTTGATGCTCAGCGCGTCCTCGCACACAGCCTCCCACCACACGTTCTCGACGGTGCAGTCGCTGTCTTCGCAGTGGACGCCCTCGCGCTGGTCGGGGCCGATGATGACGTTCTTGAGCTTGGCTCCGGGCTCCAGCTTGAAGACGGCGTCGCGCCAGCCTCCCTCCGACTGGCCCTGGCACTTGAGGTCGGAGCGCTGGTACGTCTTCATACCGCCGTCGAAGGTCTCCCCCTTCTTGATGATCTTGACGCCGTTGAAGCGGACGCTGCCCTTGCTGGTGGGCCAGGCCGAGGAGACCGAAGCGGCGGCGGCGAGCACGGCGCAGAGGAGTGAGATGGTACGAGCCATGATGGGGTAGTAGGCTTGGTCTTGTGTTGGTGGAGGTGTGTGAGTTGTAGAAAGCAAGTTGCAGAATGAGAGAGGAAGCGGACAGCGAAAGGAGTGTTGAGTAGGCTGGGCAGTGCAAGGAGGTGGAGCTCGTGGGCCTGATAGCTGCTGTGCTCCAGAGATTTCGCTGTTAGGACAGGACTGGTGAGCTGATCAGGGCGGTAAATGGCGTCAAGTTGCACTGTCCGTACATTTCAATCGTTGCATCTGCGTTTGCGTTTATTTCATCGCCCTTTACCAGTCAACGATTTCAAGACGTATTCGTACAAACTGACTGCGTGTGTTTGGGAGATGTGTCTCTGCACATGACGCGTTGCAGCCCACCCACAGAGAAAGGTTTTAATTGCAGGTAGCGATGCTTTGAGGTCATGAGCAAAGGGTGTGAGCAGTGGACCTTGAATAAATACATCTCAATGCGACACCTTTGAGCGCGAGTGCACGCACCCTCACAGAGCCCTTCTGGTCGTATGGCTCGACTAACTACCACCGAAGATCGACCGGGATATATTGTTAATACATGTGATTAATGCCATCGAGGTGGTCGAAGTTGTGATTCAACATGCATCAATGACAACAACGACGGTTTGCATAAGATTTTTGCATACACACAGTGAGTTGCAGGACAACGTTGAGGCGCCCGCACTAGTTCTCGCTCGCAAATTTTTGAGAGCGAGCTGCGGTCGACGACAGGCAACACGATCGCGCCATGGACCTAGCAACGGTATCCGGTCGCTTTTACATGGCTGTACAAAAGTAAACGAGATGCGTGCGTGGGTGTTGGTTTCCAGTAAACCACCTGCCTGTCAGGTTCCGTGTTGGCACTCAAGTTGTAGACATCTGGAACCGTTGGAGATGGCATGAAGATGCCACGGAGACTGCTAATGTAGTGTGCAAACCTGGTGAAGATCGGAGCCCGTTCGACTAGTAGAACCGGATTCAGTAGTCGATTGGATTTGCCATACAGAAAAACTACACTCCCAACATCCTTGTGACGGTGGATCGCGCACAGATGCTTTTCGGGCAAGCTCGGGAATCTACAGCAAGATGTCGTGAGCGAAAGTGGTCAATCCGATCCGCCGATCGACGAAGCTCCTGTCAGAAGTAAGTTTGCGCTTTGTAGGCTTGACATCTCGCCGAACTGAGCGCTACAAACTCGACACTACAACATTGCCTTTGGTGCCGTCGTTGGAACCAATTCCACTGTGGGCGTACATAAATATCAATCGCTTTGCTGTTCGAGCATTTCCGTACACGTACCGGTCTCCCACGTGATTGTCGATCCCTGTCCCCCTCTTGGCTTAGAACTGCAAGCCCCTGCGCTTGTTTCTCTACCTGCTTCCTCTCTCATTCTGCAACTTGCTTTCTACAACTCACACACCTCCACCAACACAAGACCAAGCCTACTACCCCATCATGGCTCGTACCATCTCACTCCTCTGCGCCGTGCTCGCCGCCGCCGCTTCGGTCTCCTCGGCCTGGCCCACCAGCAAGGGCAGCGTCCGCTTCAACGGCGTCAAGATCATCAAGAAGGGGGAGACCTTCGACGGCGGTATGAAGACGTACCAGCGCTCCGACCTCAAGTGCCAGGGCCAGTCGGAGGGAGGCTGGCGCGACGCCGTCTTCAAGCTGGAGCCCGGAGCCAAGCTCAAGAACGTCATCATCGGCCCCGACCAGCGCGAGGGCGTCCACTGCGAAGACAGCGACTGCACCGTCGAGAACGTGTGGTGGGAGGCTGTGTGCGAGGACGCGCTGAGCATCAAGGGCGGTAACAAGAACAGCGTCACCAACGTGCTGGCGTGTGGCGCCAAGAACGCCGACGACAAGGTCATCCAGCACAACGGCTACGGCCACGTCAACATCAACGGCTTCTACGCCGAGAACTTCGGCAAGCTCTACCGCTCGTGCGGCACGTGCGGCAACATCAAGCGCACTGTGGCGCTGAACCACGTGTGGGGCAACAACCCCAAGGTGAGTCTCGTGACCGTGAACGCCAACAACGGCGACGTGGCCACCTTCACCGACGACATCCACGTGCACTCGAGCAAGGGCGCCAACGCGGTGTGCCAGACCACGACGTCCACGAACGGCAACGAGCCCAAGGTCACGAGCAAGGGGCCGTCCAAGAACTGCGTCTTCAACAAGGACAAGATCGAGTTCTACTGAGCAGCGTTTGTTGGACTGCGCATTGTCTGGTTAGCGTAGTGTGTCTGCGTGCGAGAGTAGATGGCCGGCTGAAAGTTGAGTGCAATTGCCTACTTCCCTAAACTAAAATAAGCCTCGCATTATGATCTTTCTGCTATCGTCGCCACTTGCAGCACCAGTACATGTACTTGCTTTCGCCGGACATGCGTGGGTTTCATACCTTAAACGATGATGTTTACCGCTTTGACAATGCGCTTCGTGATTGTCAACCAACGACAGAGCTTGATGCAGCGTCTAGTCTTGTGTTCCTGCGCTGTGCATCGCTTGCTGACATCGGTACTCTATGCAAGTTACTTCGCCAGGTGGCTGCCATTCGTCGACAACTTGTTGATACGAAGATGTTACATGATGACTAAAGAGAAAGAGACTCGCGACCAGCTGGCGAAGTAACCTGCGCGAATGACGTCGATAAATCAAGCGATGTAAAGTCTCGAGTGCTAGCGCAAGTCCATTCTACGTAGTACAAAACGAAGAGCGTGCATTCCACGGTACTGGTGCTAATAAATATGTACGAAGGCCCTTACAGCAACTTGGTGTTGCGCTCAGCGAGTCGTTGTCTCACCAGCTCGAAGACGCCATTGCGGCCGAAAATGCAGCAAATCTGGGAGCTCTTCTTGTGCAGCGCTTGTCTCTCCTGCTGCAGCGCGGTGAACCGAGTCGTCAGTTGCTGGAGCTGCTGCTCGTGGCACGTGCGAGCGCCTCTCAGCACCTTGAGCATGTTCTCCTCTTCGTCGCGCTCCTCGCCCATATTCATCAGGGCCGACGCCGTATCCACCACAGCGGGCACGTTGCCAACCTCGAGCTCGCACACGAACTCGTCGATGGCCTCGATGCGGTCGCAGCAGTCGGCGATGTCGTCGGTGTAGGTTTCCACCTCCTCGTGGTCGTCCTTAAGCGCCAGTGCCAAGTCATCCAGCTCGACGTCGATCTCGTGCACGCGCGCCACCGCGGCCTTGAGCTCCAGTACCAGCGCTAAGTTGGTCACCGTTGCCAGTGGACGACTCATGTTCTGGTCCATTTGCTTCGCGTAGGGAAGAAGAATGCCTTGTCTTGCTCGAGGAAAATCGGAGACTGAGACCAGCGGCACGTCTCGCGACGACGGACCTGTCAGCTGTGCCGCTGGTCTCCCCCTGCTGACAGCAACGCGCTGAACCTACGATTGACATGTCGTCAACCAACAGCTCCACATAGATATGCCGTTGGACGTCTGTTTTGCTTGAACGGTGAGCGCGACTCGTTTGGATGGCCGCGACTTGATGGCGCGAGAATCCCCAAAGCTTAGCTAAGCAGAAGTGTCTTCAAATCGTATGCGAAGGTGGCCACAGTCCTTGCGCACGGGTACATGTGTAGTGGGGAAATTGGCGCAGAGTCTAGGCCCCTTCGTCCACATTTCTCTTCCTGCAAGCCTGTCTCTATCTGCAGGCACGATACATGTATTGTCGTTTATGGTCCGCGTTCGGTCTGGACTCGCGAAGCAGCGAAAACCGAGACGTGGTGAGTTGGACTCGATGCTTGACACAACCAGCTCGACCCTCAAGCGCAGTGCACACGGTCTTGAATTGACCAGTAACATGGTCTAGAACTGCTTTCATGCGCCACTATTCTACATTTCTAATACATGTAGCGTGCGATCTCGCCTTCCTTGCGCTATTGGGATTTGTCCTTTTGTGGCGCTGAGTGCCCTGGATCCGAGCCTATCGCAAAACAAAAGTGTCTTTGTGTACATGTCATGAACAGCATCCTGTGCGCTTCAAGTTGAAGCCTTCAACGTTTGCAGGTCAAGGAGCAGACCGGCGCATCTAAACCCGAGAAATGCCATCCACCGAAATGGATGAAAACAGCAACTCGCTGGCAAGATCGTTATTCAAACCAGTAACAAGTTTGATCGCGTACACTATAATAGGAAGACTTTGCCAAAAGGCAGTGGGGCATGCACTTCGTAATAGCAAAATTTCATTCGTATTATCTGCGCTCAGTCCGATCACGACCCACGGTACTGTCTGATGTGATAGCTGGAGTAAACGCTCAGCATTCCCACGCGCTGCACCACTTTGCAATCCAACGCAGCTCGTAAAATAAACGCATGAACAGACGGAATACCAGCATCGACTCCACGCTCGTTGTCGACCGGGACATCGAGCAGATTCGTGTGGAAAAGCCGAAACAGTGGATTCATCTCCAGCAAGCAAGCGAGCCAACTCCTTCAGCTTGCCGATACAAGTACACGTGGAAACTTGCATGAAGTTCGTGCTCTGGAGTGCGACTACACTTCAAGCAAAGAGAGTCCACAACTGTCCCCAGAGCTCGGTGGGCGCTCCCAACTGTTGAAAACCTGTTGCATACTGTACGACTTGTCCTGCATCCAACAGTGATTTGTCCTCGTGCAGTATCCTTCAAATCCATCACTTCAACTCCCGACAGACACGCATGCAAAACTTTCGCTAATTTGTGGAGGCCACTTCTCTGTTTGCGCAGTTATCTGCGCCGTCTCGCCCGACGCCAACAGTACGGTCGGACACATTATATGTTATGCTCTTCCATGACATGCCTCGCGGAGCAGTTTGATCATTCTTAACGTGCTTTAGCCTATCCGATGCTGGTCGCGTTTGGAGAAACACGAAATGCACGACTTTGGAAGTTTTTGTTGTCATTGCGCAAAAATAAACGATTTTCCAACGAGAAGTTTATCTAAATGCCTATTCTGACGATGTCATGTTACATGTACATGCACACAGCGACCACTTGTTACGTCGATTTGGGTTTGAGCTCAGCGACCTTGGCGAGCCTCCGCCGCACCACCTCGAAAACGCCATTACGACGGAAGATCGAGCAGATTTCGATGCACGTCTTGTGCAGCGCGACACGTTCCTTCTTGAGAGTGACGCACTGCCCATGCAGCGTTTGGAACTGCTGTTCGTGCCACCCGCGGGCCTCTTCGTACTGCGTGATTGCATTTTCCTCCTCTTCACGCTCTTCCGCCATATCTGCCAACGCCAACGCAACATCAGGAATGGTTGGGACTTCACTGGCATTGAGTGCACGCACGAACTCGTTGATATCTTTCATGCGATCATGGCACTCGTCGATTTCTTTGGTGAACGACTCAATCTCCTTTTGGTCTTCGTCGAGTGCTAGTTCCAACTCGTTCAGCTCCATCTCAAGGTTGTGCAAGCGTGCCACGGTGGCCTTGAGCACGTTCACTAGTGCGCAGTTAGACAGGTTGACGAGGCGGCGACTGGTCTGCTTGTCTGTGGCCACCTTCATTTCGACTGCGGTGCCTTGCTGAGTCCGTAGGATATTTGGAAGTGAAGTCGCGTGAGCCCTTGCTTCCGTGGTAGATCAGTGGCCACACGAGGTCCCTGAGCGGCGACTGACTGGTAGACAAGTGCTGTTGGATTAGTCGTTTTTGATCTGCTGTTCCCGGCACAGCATGCTTCGAGGGGCATGTGCTTTGGGTTCACTTTCTCCTATTTTTCGTGCAGATTTTTAGTTGACCTCGTAGGATTTGCCTGCGTAGAAGCGCTTCTTTCATCGATCACAGCAACGGCCGATCGCGTTACCGACGCCCACTATCGGATACTGGGTACTAACATCTTTATCAACATCGCTCGCTACCAGCACCAACAATTTGAGGTCATATTTACCAAAAAGCTTGTCCGCAGCGTTCGAGCGACTCGCCTCATTTGTGCACGTGCCATCCTGATGTTATCAGACGAACTTGGCTGTTGAAGAACGCAATTGCTCAGAGTATTTGTCGGGTCCAAGCTACAAATGAGCACATTTCGACGACATCTTGCCAGATACTGAAGCCTTCATATTCTGGCAAGATGTCGTTCAGTCAGAAGGAATCAAATTGTACTATTATACCAGTGGCGCTTGAAAATATAATTCTTGAGTTCCTTTTCTGTTTCGGCCGGTCAAAGGAGCTGCTTCAATATCTATCGGGCAGTACTGTGCAATGCACAACGTGCATGGACCTTGGTTGGAGGAGAAGCCACCGCCACTTCTGTCCATTTCGCTGCACGAATCGAGTCTATGTTGCCAGCTCTGGATATAGCTCGCTAGACCGTGCCTAGACATTGCGCTCCCACGAAGATGTAGGGAAACCCGCAGATGTGTAAGCACTTGCACAGGCTCGTGAATGAAAGGGAGACAGATCCCAGCTAACCACGACCCCGGTACTTTGCAAGATTTTGTTCTGGATTGAAATTTCCAGATTGAATAAAAAAAGTAATATGAAGCACCTAGACGTTCATTGCCCAGACTACTGATGCTATCTCTGCCCCTCAGGAAGACAGGGCTCCGCTATCGTGATACTGCAGACATCCAACTTCTCCTTGACGATGGAGATCGGAAGGGGTGTGGACAGTTCCATGATCGAGTAGCTGAACGGGAGCTCGTCTTTCGGAGACTGGCAAGACCCCACAGGGACGACAAGACTTCCAGCTCCGGTGCGAGATGGGTGGAACACACCGTACAGCGCCACCTGAACGAGTCCGAGCGCGGCGTTGACGCTCGATGGCACGATCAGAAACAAGTCGAACACGAGGATGCCGTAGACCACCCACAGCAAGTTGTTGATAGTCCCCGCGAGGATCATCGCGAACGGCAGCGAGGCTGAAGACCGCGTTTGTAGCACAGTCCGGATGGCAGCGAGAGGCGACGCGTACAGCGCGAGGCTGGAAGCGACCGCGATGATACCGACGACCAACGTCATGGTTTGCTGTGACTGCTGGAACAGCCCGCCCTTGCCCAGTACGACGTACAGCGTTACCGCCGCATTGCAGAGTAGCGCGATGGTGCACGTTCTGATGACGGCTCTGCGGTCCGTTGCCCATCGGACGTACACTGCGAGGAAGACGACGCTGAGCGCGTCGCCGATAGCATAGGTCGTGAGTACGGGGAACTCGTTGTCCGTGACGTAGCCGTACAGCATCCTGGAAAAGGGAGAAAGCGAACGGGTTAGTTGCGGTCATCACTCGGTAGCTTCCACTCGTTGGGCGTTCGTCGTACCAGATGTGGTTGCAGACCCAGAGCGTTGCGAACGGCAGAATGGACGCGTTGCCGACGTCGCGGTGTCGGTGCATCCGGTACACGGCCGATGAAGGACTGGCACACATGTACAGCGCCGACAGCGTCGTGACCACGCGCATGACGTCGACGAAGGAAGTCCCCATGGATCTTGAGTGCGCGACGGCGGGCGTGGAGCCGGACGGCCTTTGCTGCGAGGATGCAGCGACTTGAATTGAAGCAGGTTGATTGGCAAGTGGCCATCGGAGAAGCCGCAGCGGTGCTGGTTCAAGTCATTCGCAGAAGGTGATGAGAGCAGCAACTCGTCTTGCGTGGCAGCCACCGTCCGGATCGAGAAACCTCTCCTCGCTCTCGCTCCGATGGCGCCACTCCTGGTTTTCACTGCTTGTCGACGGATCGCCCAGCTCGTTGTCGGCCCTCGCATGCAGCTGTCCATTCATCCGCACCGCTCCGCCCGCAAATGGACACCTCTCAGCTAATCCCAAGCGGGTCACCTCTCAGCTAATCCCGGGCCACCATGGGGCTCACCAAGAGAAGATTCACAGCAGAGACAGGCACGGCACGTTCAGGAGGATTGTAAACGAGCACGAAGCCAATCCAGTGGGCTCAGTGCCGGAGACCAGGTTCGACTGACGCCACGCCCCGAATATTCCGAACGACCACCAGTACGCGAGGGTCATGACGCTGCTGAAAGCCTGCGAGATTGGCATGACATTCACACCTGGGACTGGCCGGAATTATAATAAGACCGAATGCTCTCGAGTCCCCCTGAAGCGTGCAAGTGGCGCGTATGCAATGGCAGGTAACATGTGACGAGGCTGCATTTACCCGTATGCATTGCCCCTTTGCGACTGTCCGTCCGGAAACAATCTGACATGAAAAACGCCGCACAATTTTTTGCATGCGCGAGCACCGGACTGCTGCGGGGGGAAGTGGCGAACAACGTACTTGGCTTTGGAGAATTGTCACTCGAATCACTTTGCTTACCTCTCGGTTGAGCCTGTATAATAAAGCGAAACCTGGACAAATTTAACGAATTCAATCATTTTGTTAGTTTTTTATTATAAATTATAAATCAAATAAGCATCTTCACTACGATGTCAGGAGCGACCGCTGTGCAACTGAGAAGCACCGAACATTATATAAGCAGCGATTTGATCGTCTCGTGCAATCGACTGTAACCGCAAAAAAATAAAAAATAAAATGTCTAAGTAGCAAGTTAGGATCATTGGTTTCGCTTTACAGGCTCAACCGAGAGGTAAGCAAAGTGATTCGAGTGACAATCCTCCAAAGCCAAGTACGTTGTTCGCCACTTCCCCCCGCAGCAGTCCGGTGCTCGCGCATGCAAAAAATTGTGCGGCGTTTTTCATGTCAGATTGTTTCCGGACGGACAGTCGCAAAGGGGCAATGCATACGGGTAAATGCAGCCTCGTCACATGTTACCTGCCATTGCATACGCGCCACTTGCACGCTTCAGGGGGACTCGAGAGCATTCGGTCTTATTATAATTCCGGCCAGTCCCAGGTGTGAATGTCATGCCAATCTCGCAGGCTTTCAGCAGCGTCATGACCCTCGCGTACTGGTGGTCGTTCGGAATATTCGGGGCGTGGCGTCAGTCGAACCTGGTCTCCGGCACTGAGCCCACTGGATTGGCTTCGTGCTCGTTTACAATCCTCCTGAACGTGCCGTGCCTGTCTCTGCTGTGAATCTTCTCTTGGTGAGCCCCATGGTGGCCCGGGATTAGCTGAGAGGTGACCCGCTTGGGATTAGCTGAGAGGTGTCCATTTGCGGGCGGAGCGGTGCGGATGAATGGACAGCTGCATGCGAGGGCCGACAACGAGCTGGGCGATCCGTCGACAAGCAGTGAAAACCAGGAGTGGCGCCATCGGAGCGAGAGCGAGGAGAGGTTTCTCGATCCGGACGGTGGCTGCCACGCAAGACGAGTTGCTGCTCTCATCACCTTCTGCGAATGACTTGAACCAGCACCGCTGCGGCTTCTCCGATGGCCACTTGCCAATCAACCTGCTTCAATTCAAGTCGCTGCATCCTCGCAGCAAAGGCCGTCCGGCTCCACGCCCGCCGTCGCGCACTCAAGATCCATGGGGACTTCCTTCGTCGACGTCATGCGCGTGGTCACGACGCTGTCGGCGCTGTACATGTGTGCCAGTCCTTCATCGGCCGTGTACCGGATGCACCGACACCGCGACGTCGGCAACGCGTCCATTCTGCCGTTCGCAACGCTCTGGGTCTGCAACCACATCTGGTACGACGAACGCCCAACGAGTGGAAGCTACCGAGTGATGACCGCAACTAACCCGTTCGCTTTCTCCCTTTTCCAGGATGCTGTACGGCTACGTCACGGACAACGAGTTCCCCGTACTCACGACCTATGCTATCGGCGACGCGCTCAGCGTCGTCTTCCTCGCAGTGTACGTCCGATGGGCAACGGACCGCAGAGCCGTCATCAGAACGTGCACCATCGCGCTACTCTGCAATGCGGCGGTAACGCTGTACGTCGTACTGGGCAAGGGCGGGCTGTTCCAGCAGTCACAGCAAACCATGACGTTGGTCGTCGGTATCATCGCGGTCGCTTCCAGCCTCGCGCTGTACGCGTCGCCTCTCGCTGCCATCCGGACTGTGCTACAAACGCGGTCTTCAGTCTCGCTGCCGTTCGCGATGATCCTCGCGGGGACTATCAACAACTTGCTGTGGGTGGTCTACGGCATCCTCGTGTTCGACTTGTTTCTGATCGTGCCATCGAGCGTCAACGCCGCGCTCGGACTCGTTCAGGTGGCGCTGTACGGTGTGTTCCACCCATCTCGCACCGGAGCTGGAAGTCTTGTCGTCCCTGTGGGGTCTTGCCAGTCTCCGAAAGACGAGCTCCCGTTCAGCTACTCGATCATGGAACTGTCCACACCCCTTCCGATCTCCATCGTCAAGGAGAAGTTGGATGCCTGCAGTATCACGATAGCGGAGCCCTGTCTTCCTGAGGGGCAGAGATAGCATCAGTAGTCTAGGCAATGAACGTCTAGGCCCTCTTTTTACCCTGTCCCCAACACGCTTTCAAGAAATGTAGTATCTGGTGGCGCACTATTCCAAGAGTAATGAGTTCTCACTCCATTAAGCAACCTGTTGGAAGACGAAAGTTCGACGCACATGGAGCAGTCGTGATGGCATTTCTCTGAAAAAGCAACGCTGACCTTGAGTGGTACATGCTTTCCTGAAACCTTGGACATGTAGCACAGTCCT